>NC_138977.1:38035166-38635166 GCF_964341445.2 Mesoplodon mirus
TATGGGAAATGATATATTTAGTGTTTTGTATGATCATTCTTTAGTGTCTGTGTCCCTTTTATTGGAAGAGAGCCCACATGGAGTAGCTGGATGAAAGTGTCCTTTCTGCTTACCTGTGCATTAGGAATAAAAGAGAGAAAAACTATGCTTGTACTCAGGGAAAAAATCCATTATTTTACAGTTATTTATGGTATTATAATCAGTATAATAACTTTCAAGCACCTTCTAGTTAGTGAGCTCCAAAGACAATAGAGTAATTTCATATTACCTGAAGCTAGTGTCTTCTCCCATAGTGGGTTCAATTCTAGTTATGCTTTAAGTGACATATGCTCCTCCATAACATTTAACCACTAAGTACTAATTTTGGGGGGCAATGTAATTAGCAAAATAATGACAAAATAGAATTTTAAAAAGGGCAATTCTTTTCAAACCTTATATAACTATATTATGGTTAGCAGATACTTAATATTTTTTGAATTAGAATAATTTTAATCAATTCAGTGTCTAAAGACCACAATCAATTTAATTTTCACATGTTAAATAGCCATATTTGGTTTATATTAGAGTAGCATAAAGGTGTGAAACCAATTTTTTTGAAGCATCTAGACATTTTGCTTTGTGGACACATGGAGAAAGATAACATTTTCAAGTCAACAATTTGTACCCAAGATTAAGAGAATGACAGATAACATAGACTCCCTAAAGGTGGAGACCAAATCTCCTAGTTCTCCAAACAAGGAGATTTAACACGATGTTTCGGTGTAACTGATGAAGAGAAGCTTGTTGTTGTTCTCAGAGTGAATCAGGTAACAGCCTGGTCTACTTCAGTTAGGAATGGCTACACCGTCTCCTTAGTGCTTTGTGGCTTCTTTAGCAACAATAAGGGCACCTGATCCTGGAAATGGATACCCTTTGTTTTATTTCTGTAACTCTTTCAGTGGTTTATGAAGTTAGATGGAACAGCTTACACTCTTGAAAAAGGAAATACACCCCAATATCCGAAAGTAGAGCATTCCTATGAAGCTTTTTTCAACGAAATCTTTTATAAGTAAACCACAATGACGTAAAGCAAAGAAGCAATTACCTTGGGACACATCTTGCTAACAGATGCATAAAATAAATTGAGATAAAGCACAGATACTCACGGACACAGTTCAAAGCTATGGCAGCTGATGCTGAGTGTCGTTCCCAGGGAAAGAGCTTGGCGGTGCTGCTCTCGCTGCTAGGGGTGTGCTCTGCCTCTATAATCACTGGATGCAAAACAAATGCTCAACATTAGTTTTGCTTTCTGCCTTTGTGTGTGTGTGAAAGGGAAAATCCTCCTCAGGTTTCTTTCAGTTAGTGAAAACAGGTATTAATGTAGGCCTTTCCTAAAACTGAAGAGGACTAAAGCCAATTTTTGAAAAGTGGGGCATACCTGTAATGAAAAACTGTATATTTTACAGAAAAATAAATACAAAGGTCCCTAAACCTATGAAGAGAACATGCAAATTAAAACTATACTGACATACCACATTTCACCTTGATAGGCAAAAATCCAAAAGTTTGGGCTTCCCTGGTGGCACAGTGGTTGAGAGTCTGCCTGCCGATTCAGGGGACACGGGTTCATGCCCCGGTCCGGGAAGATCCCACATGCCGTGGAGCGGCTGGGCCCGTGAGCCATGGCCGCTGAGCCTGCACATCCTGAGCCTGTGCTCCGTAATGGGAGAGGCCACAACAGTGAGAGGACAGCATACCGCAAAAAAAAAAAAAAAAAAAAAAAAAAAAAAAAAAAAATCCAAAGGTTTGACAGTTCATTCTGTGGGTGAAACTCTGGGGAAACAGTCACTATTACTTGTTGCTATTGGAATTGCAAAATGTCATAACAGGCACTGCAGGGAAATTGCTCATATCCTCAAACAGTGAAAGGCATTTATCTATTTTTTGCCCTTCTCTTTACTGCTCTGTACCATGAGAGGCTAACCCTTTTGGAAGGCCTCACCCACATTTCTTCATTAGCTGCTTTAAACCACTACAACACCTAAGTGGCTTGTTAAGAGAGAGGTTGGCTCAGTGGCACCACAGACAAATCCACTAGACATGCTGGGTTTCTAGCCTGTCTCTCCTGTCCCCCCTTAAATCTCCAAAGTTCACACAAGCTGAGGGGAAAACATTTCCTAGAGTTTTGAAATACAGGCCTTAAGAGAGGAGTGTAAAGAAAGCATTGTTATGATTAGTGGACCCCAAACCTGACTGAGCATCAGAATCATCTGAGGTGCTTATAAAATTAGTGCAAATTCTTTGACCCCATCACAAATCAATTGCATTGCAATCTCAGGTGGGAGGGCTGGCAATCTGTCCTTTGAAGACCCATCATATTTGGTAACCACTGACCTAAAGCGGTTTCTCAAGTTGCTGCATCTGACCTAGATCATGGAGATGTTAATGTGTAGTCGTCTAAAATAATCATTGGAATACCACTAGCAATACAATAACAACAACAACAATATAACAATAGCAAACACTTTTCTAGTGTTTACTAGGAGCCAAGTACTGTTCCAAATATTTCACATTTGTTAACTCTTTGAATCTTCCGAACAACCCATAAAATAGCTGCCTTTATTATTGCAAATTTTCACATTCAGAAACTGAGGCACAAAATGATTAAGTAATTTGTCGAAGGTGGCACAGTTACCAGAGACATAGTTTGAACAAAGGCCATCTGGCTCTGGAGTCTGTGTACTAAAATAAGGGTTCTATGGTCAGACATTTTTGGGAAATACTGCTCGCTCTCAGATTATAATCTAACAGTATATTGGTACAGTCTTTGAGAAGTCTCTGTAAACAATCCTGCTTAATATCAAATTGTCTAATATTTTATAAATTTAACTCTGGAACCCTTTTATTTATAACATGTATTAACATCTTGAGGAACTTTTATTCCAAGGGATGCACAAGATTATCGCACTCTGATAAACAATAATAGAGATAGGGTGTCTTGATTACTCTTGATTCTAGTATTTTTTTCTTCTTTTTAAGATAGTAGAATGTTGTGGACCTTGACCTGGAGTCCAGAGACTTAGATTTCAGTTCAGGCTCTCACCCTACCAGCTGTATCATCTCGACCAATGATTCATCACTATGGACGGTTAGTTTCCTCATGTGTGAAATGAGAAGGCTGGACTGATTGGCAGGTTCCCTTTCAGCATAAGCATGACTGTATCTGTGGTTTTGGATAGGATGCTCTGTGAGTGATGTTGAATGGACCCATTTATTGTCACTAAGAAGAGTGGACTTTAATTTTGACAGGAGGAATTTGTGTAAGTTTTAAGAAAAACGTTCTGAATATAAGTATTACATGACTTTGAAACATTTTACCATGAAAATATTATTATAATGATAGCAACAATAACTGTCAATAAAAAGTCAGACTGCTACAGTTTACAAAGCTCTTTCATCTCCACATGCCACATTTGGCATCCCCATAGGTGGAGATTACTATCATTTCCATTTTAAAGATGAATAAGGTTCAGTGAGGTTAGATGAATTGTCCAAAAACAAGAGCCAGTAAATAGTTGAGCTATTTCAATCCATTACTTTTAGCTCCAAATCCCAGACCTTTCACATTTCCTCACATGACCTTCAGTTTACATAGTGACTTGCACCCTACTAATCAGGCTAGATGGTCATCCACGTGGCAGAGTTTGAATGTAGACCTTTTGGAATGAGGGGTATGATCTTTTGGTTTCAGGGAAGTCCTGATAGTTTTTAAGAATGCTCTTTCACTTTTTTTCACCTTCTATTTTCCACAGGTTTCTTTTTTTTTTTCCAATAAGGACATAGGTACATTAAACACTGTAAAGAGCATAAAGCAATTCAAAGAGCAGTGTCTACTAAGGTGTTGGGATTCTAGCTGTAGTGATAATGGTGATGATGCTGTTTATATTTGTGATAAATTCTTATCATCATCATCACCATTGTTAAGCCCTGCTTTTCTCTTTGTTAGCTCTAGCTAGGGTATTTTTCTGGATTATCTATCACCATTATATTTCTGTAAGTTGAGTCATGTGATTTTATCTATTAAAACTAAACCTGACATTTGAATATATATTATAGAATTAGAGAGCTGCAATTAACAAGTCTTCTCAGACAGGTGTTTGTTACCTTAGAGTTACAGGGAACTTCTCCATTTTTACATGGCAAATTTCCAGCATATATGAAGGTGGAGAAAATAGAATAAATGAACATCCATATAGTTATCCAGCTTTAATAATTATCAAGTCACAGCCAATTTTCTTGCATCTATACCCCTACCCACTACCCTGCCACTCCCCAGATATTGGACCATTTTTTCAGGACACTTTTTGATAAAGCTTTCCTGATATTTTAGTTAGAAACATCAGGGGGGAACTGAAGAAGAATTAAATACTTACCTAAATTTTTAGCTAAAAGGGTAAAATAAAATTATTTTGAAGAACAGTAAATGGACACCAGTTATCATGACAAAAGAATAGCCAATATATCTCTCCTTGGAATAAGCCAAAATAACACAATTGGACATTATAACTTACTTTTCCAGAATGCTTATAACTCCCAGAGGATTTGCATATAGATTTCACATTTGATATATAAAACAGACCTGTGAAGTGAGTAGGATCTTATTCTATTTTAAAGATAATGAATAAGGCTCAGACGTGACTTATCCAGTGTGTCTTAGTTCATTCAGGCTGGTATAAAACAAAGAAACAGCCCCACCCATCAGCAGACAGGCTGCTTAAAGTCTTCCTGAGTCAACAGGTGCCCGATAAACACCTCCTGACATAGCGTTGTCCACCAGAGGGACAAGACCCAGCTCCACCCACCAGTGAGCAGGTACTAGTCCCTCCCACCAGGAAGCCTGCACAAACTTCTCAGATAGCCTAATCCACCAGGGGGCAGACTGCAGAAGCAAGAAGAACTACAATCCTGCAGCCTGCGGAATGGAAACCACAATCACAGGAAGTTAGCACATATATACAATGGAATATTACTCAGCCATAAAAAGAAACGAAACTGAGCTATTTGTAATGAGGTGGATAGACCTAGAGTCTGTCATACAGAGTGAAGTAAGTCAGAAAGAGAAAGACAAATACTGTATGCTAACACATATATACGGAATTTAAAAAAAAATGTCATGAAGAACCTGGGGTAAAACGGGAATAAAGACACAGACCTACTTGAGAATGGACTTGAGGATATGGGGAGGGTGAAGGGTAAGCTGTGACAAAGCGAAAGAGAGGCATGGACATATATACACTACCAAACGTAAGGTAGATAGATAGTGGGAAGCAGCCGCAGAGCACAGGGAGATCAGCTCGGTGCTTTGTGACCGCCTGGAGGGGTGGGATGGGGAGGGTGGGAGGGAGGGAGATGCATGAGGGAAGGGATGTGGGAACAGATGTATATGTATGACTGATTCACTTTGTTGTAAAGCAGAAACTAATAAAAAAAAAAAAAGAAAAACTGAGGCAGAAGAATATGTCCCAGATGAAGAAACAAGATAAAACCCCAGAAGAACAACTAAGTGAAGTGGAGATAGGCAATCTACCTGAAAAAGAATCAGAGTAATGATATTAAAGATGATCTAAGATCTCAGAAAAAGAATAGAGGCACAGGTGGAGAAGATACAAGAAATGTTTTAACAAAGACCTAGAAGAACTAAAGAACAAACAAACAGAGATGAACAATACAATAACTGAAATGAAAAATATGCTAGAAGGAATCAATAGCAGAATAAATGAGGCAGACGAATGGATAAGTGACCTGGAAGACAGAATTGTGGAAATCACTGCCACAGAACAGAAGAAAAAAGAATGAAAAGAAATTAGGACAGTTTAAGAGATCTCTGGGACAACATTAAATGCACCAACATTTGCATTTTCGGGGTCCCAGAAGGAGAAGAGAGAGAGAAAGAACCTGAGAAAATATTTGAAGAGATAATAGCTGAAAACTTCCCTAACATGGGAAAGGAAACAGTCACCCAAGTCCAGAAAACAGATAGTCCCAGGAAGAATAAACCCAAGGAGGAACATACCAAGACATGTAGTAATCAAATTGACAAAAATTAAAGACAAAGAAAAAATATTAAAAGCAACAAGGGAAAAGCAAGAAATAACATGCAGGGAACTCCCATAAACAAGGCTCTCATTCAAATTTGGAGAAATCAAAAGTTTTACAAACAAGCAAAAGCTCAGGGAATTCAGGACCACCAGACCGGCTTTGCAACAAATGCTAAAGAAGCTTCTCTAGGGGGAAAAGAAAAGGTCACAACTATAAACAAGAAAATTACAAATGGAAGAGCTCACCAGTAAAAGCAAACATAAGCAAAGGTAGGAAATCATCTGATCACCAATATGATATCAAAACCAGCAAATTGTGAGAAGAGGAGAGCACAATTGCAGGATATTGGAAATGCATTTGAAATTAAAAGACCAGAATCTTAAAACAATCTTGTTTATATATAGACTGCTATATCAAAACCTCATGGTAACTGCAAACCAAAAACCTACAATAGATACACACAAAAAAAGAAAAAGGAATCCAAACACAACACTAAAGTTAGTTATCAAATCACAAGAGAAGAGAACAAAAGAGGAAGGGAAGAAAAAACACCTACAAAAACAAACCCAAAACAATTAACAAAATGGCAATAAGAACATACATATTGATAATTAACTTAAACATAAATGGATTAAATGCTCCAACCAAAAGACATAGACTGGCTGAATGGATACAAAAACATATATATGTTGTCTACAAGAAACCCACTTCAGACCTAGGGACACACACAGACTGAAAGTGAGGGGATAGAAAAATGTATTCCATGCAAATGGAAATCAACAGAAAGCTGGAGTAGCAATACTCATATCAGATAAAATAGACTTTAAAATAAAGGCTGTTACAAGAGACAAAGGACACTACATAAAGTACCGATGCAAGAAGAATATATAACAATTGTAAATATATATACACCCAACATAGGGGCACCTCATAGCAATTGTAAATATGTATACACCCAACACAGGGGCACCTCAATATATAAGGCAAATGCTAACAGCCATAAAAAGGGAAATCGACAGCAACACAATAATAGTGGGGGACTTTAACACCCCACTTTCATCAGTGGACAGATCATCCGATCAATAAGGAAACACAGGCTTTAAGTGACACATTAGATCATAAGGACTTGATTGATATTTATAGAGCATTCCATCCAAAAGCAGCAGAATACACACTTTTCTAATGTACACAAGGAACATTCTCCAGGATCACATGCTAGGCCACAAAATGAGCTTCAGTAAATTTAAGAAAATTGAAATGATATCAATCATCTTTTCTGACCACAATGCTATGAGATTAGAAATCAAATACAAGAAAAAAAAAACATACAAACAATATGCTGCTAAACAAACAATGGATCACTGAAGAAGTCAAAGAGGAAATAAAAAAATACCTAGAGAGACTTCCTTGTTGGCACAGTGGTTAAGAATCTGCCTGCCAATGCAGGGGACATGGGTTCAGTCCCTGGTCTGGGAAGATCTCACATGCCGTGGAGCAACTAAGCCGGTGCACCACTACAACTGAGCCTGTGCTCTAGAGCCCCCAAGCCACAACTACTGAGCCCACATGCCACAACTACTGAAGCCCGCACACCTAGAACCTGTGCTCCTCAACAAGAGAAGCCACTGCAGTGAGAAGCCCGTGCACCTCAACCAAGAGTAGTCCCTGCTTGACACAACTAGAGAAAGCCCAGGTGCAGCAGTGAAGACCCAACACAGCCATAAATAAATAAATAAATAAATAAATAAATAAATAAATAAATAAATAAATAAATTAAAAAAAAGATACCTAGAGACAAATGAAAACAAAAGCACAACGATCCAAAACCTATGGGACACAGCAAAAGTGGTTCTAAGTGGGAAGTTTATAGCAATGTAATCTTACCTCAGGAAACAAGAAAAATCTCAAATAAACAACCTAACCTTACACCTACAGCAACTAGATAAAGAAGAACAAAGAAAACCCAAAGTTAGTAGAAGGAAAGAAATTATAATGATCAGAGCGGAAATAAATGAAATAGAGATTTAAAAAGCAACAGAAAAGATCAATGAAACTAAAAGCTGGTTCTTCGAAAAGATAAACAAAATTGATAAACTTTTAGCCAGACTTGTCAAGAAAAAAAGCAAGAGGGCAAATCAATAAAATTAGAAATGAAAAAGGAGAAGTAACAACCAATACAACAGAAATACAAAAAATCATAAGAGACTACAATGAATTACTATATGCCAATAAAATGGACAACCTAGAAGAAATGGATAAATTCTTAGAAAGGTACCACATCCCAACACTGAGAAATAGAAAATATGAACAGACCAATCACAATACCGAAATTGAAACTGTGATTAAGAAACTCCCAACAAACAAAAGTCTAGGACCAGTTGGCTTCACAGGAGAATTCTCTCAGACATTTAGAGAAGAGTTAACACCTATCCTTCTGAAACTATTCCAAAAAATTGCAGAGGAAGGAACACTCCCAAACTCATTCTGTGAGGCCAACATCACCCTGATATTGAAACCAGACAAGGATACCACAAAAAAAGAAAATTACAGGCCAATATCACTGATGAGCATAGATGCAAAATTCCTCAACAAAATACTAGCAAACTGAACCCAACAATACATTAAAAGGCTCATACACCATGATCAATTGGGATTTATCCCAGGGATGCAAGGAGTTTTCAATTTCCACAACTAAGTGTGATATACCACATCAACAAATTGAAGAATAAAAACCATATGATCTTCTCAATAGATGCAGAAAAATCTTTTGACAAAATTCAAAACCCATTTATGATAAGAACTCTCCAGAAAGTGGGCATAGAGGAAACACACCTCAACATAATAAAGGTCATATATGACAAACTTACAGCTAACATCATACTCAATGGTGAAAAGCTGAAAGCATTTCCTCTAAGATCAGGAACAAGACAAGGATGTCCACTCTCACCACGATTATTCAACATAGTCTTGGAAGTCCTAGCCATGGCAATCAGAGAAGAAAAAGAAATAAAAGGAATATAAACTGGAAAAGAAGAAGTAAAACTGTCACTGTTTGCAGATGACATGATACTATACATAGAAAATCATAAAGATGCTACCAGAAAAATACTAAAGCTCATCAATGAGTATGGTAAAGTTGCAGGATGCAAATAAATACACAGATCTGTTGCATTTCTATACACTAATGATGAAAGATCAGAAAGATAAATTAAAGAAACAATCTCATTTACCATCACATTAAAAAGAATAAAATATCTAGTAAGAAACCTACCTAAGGAGGCAAAAGACCTGTACTCCAAAAACTATAAGATGCTGATGAATGAAATTGAAGATGACACAAACAGATGGAAAGATCTACCATATTCTTGGATTGGAAGAATTAATATGGTCAAAATGTCTATACCACCCAAGGCAATCTACAGATTCAATGCAATCACTATCAAATTACCTATGGCATTTTTCACAGAACTAGAACAAAAGATCTTAAAATTTGTATGGAGACAAAAAAAACCCCGAATAGCCAAAGCAATCTTGAGAAAGAAAAACGGAGCTAGAGGAATCAGGCTCACTGTCTTCAGACTATACTACAAAGCTACAGTAATCAAAACAGTATGGTACTGGCACAAAAACAAATATAGATCAATAGAACAGGATAGAAAGCTCAGAAATAAACCCATACACATATGGTCAATTAATCTACAACAAAGGAGGCAAGTACAATGGAGAAAAGACAGTCTCTTCAATAAATGGTGCTGGGAAAACTGGACAGCTACATGTAAAAAAAAAAAAGAAATTAGAACATTCTTTAACACCATACACAAAAATAAACTCAAAATTGATTAAAGACCTTAATGTAAAACTGGATACTGTAAAACTCTTAGAGGAAAATGTAGGCAGAGCACTCTTTGACATAAATTGCAGCAATATCTTTTTCTTTTGTTTAAAATTTATTTTATTTTATTTTAAAAAATACTTTTTATTAATTAATTTGTTTATTAATTAATTATTTTTTTGGCTGCATTGGTTCTTCATTGCTGCACAATGGCTTCCTCTAGCTGTGGTGAGCAAACGGGGGCTACTCTTCGTTGCAGTGCGTGGGCTTCTCATTGCGATGGCTTCTCTGGTTGTGGAACATGGGCTCTAGGTGCGTGGGCTTCAGTAGTTGTGGCATGCGAGCTTCAGTAGTTGCAGCACACAGGCTCTAGAGCACAGGCTCAGTAGTTGTGCCCGGGCTTAGTTGCTCCGTGGCATGTGGGATCTTCCTGGACCAGGGATCGAACCCATGTCCCCTGCATTGATAGACAGATTCTTAACCATTGCACCACCAGGGAAGTCCCGCAATATCTTTTTCGATCTGTCTCCTAGAGTAATGGAAAAGAAACAAAAATAAACAAATGGGACCTAATTAAACTCAAAAGTTTTTTTTCACAGAAAAAAACCTAACAAAACAATAAACCATACGAAAAGACAACCCACAAAATAGGAGAAAATATGTGCAAATGATGTGACCGACAAAGGATTAATCTCCAAAATTTACAAACAGTTCATGGGGCTCAATATCAAGAAAACAAACAACCTAATCAAAAAATGGGCAGAAGGCCTAAACAGACATTTCTCCAAAGAAGACATACAGATGGCCAACAAACACATGAAAAGATGCTCAATATCACTAATTATTAGAGAAATACAAACCAGAACTACAATGAGATGCCACCTCACACCAGTCAGGGTGACGTACCTAGGCTTCATTCTCACAAAAGGTCAGAGAAACCTACCCCAGGAAAGGAAAGAAGTCATTTTTGGCCTTGTCCCTCCTAAAACTAGAAGACAGCTTAGGAGTTTCCTGGGGATGGCTGGGTTTTGCTGTGTCTAGATCCCGAACTATGGTCTAATAACAAGGCCTCTATATGAAAAGTTGAAAGGAAAGGATGATGATTGTTTTGAATGGAATTCAGAATGCGGAGGGGCCTTTCAAGAATTGAAAGAGCAATTATTTCAGGCCCCTGCTCTGGCCCTCCCAGATTTAGCTAAACCCTTTGACTTTTATATTCACAAGGGAAGGGGACTCACCCTTGGGGTATTAACTCAATAACTGGGACCCTTTACTCAGGTGGTTGCTTGTTTCTCTAAACAATTAGATCAAACTACTAAGAGATGGCCTCCTTGCCTATGGCAGAAGCATCTACTACAATCCTGCTAAAGGAGGCTGTAAAGTTAACGTTTGGTCAGCCAATCACTATATGGACTCCACACCAGGTTCAGGGTTACTAAGTTCTAAGGAAACAAAATGGCTATCCCCCAGAAGCTTGATTCAAGTTCAGGCTATGCTTTTAGACAACCCACTGGCTACCATAAAAAACTGTCACACGCTAAATCTGGCCACCCTGCTACCTGCAGAAATGGGGCCCCCGGAGTGTGATTGTATAGAAACCATAGACACGATCTAGACCAATCAACCCTACCTAGGAAATCTCAAATGCAGAAGAGGAAGGGTTCAAGGACGGGAACAGTTTAATGAGAGAAGGAAAAAGGCTAGTGAGATGTGCAGTGACCTCCCAGACCCAAGTCATAGAGGCACGAAGCCTAATCCCGGCATGCGTATGCCAGCCTTCAGGCACAGGAGCTATTTGGAAGGAAAGAGGTAGCTTACTGTTGAGAATTAAAACGGACCTTGCACTCAGCCTGGAGACCCCAATCATCAGGAAAAGTAGAGATCCAATCAGGCCTTTAACGCTTGTCAGGAAACTCACAAGAAAATTGGATTAAGCTGCTTCTGATTGCCTTGCTCCCGCATGCAATTAGCCCCAAGGGATAAGTTAAAGTTAAGTGCATTTGACCTTTTGTATGTAAACCCATTCCCCAAGCCTGAGAGAAGGGTCCCATATCCCCTTGAAATGGAACAACTCAAGTGTGCTCTCCAGTTGGAGAAACCATAAAAGCTCTTGGGAAATATGGTCACCAGGTGCTGTTCGCACCCACCGACCTGGCCCTTCACCCCTTCTGGCCAAGAGACCAGGTGAACCTAGAAACCTGGATAACTGGCAGCCTGCAAATCAACCTACTCCTAAGGGGAACACAACTCAGTGAGCTTAACCACCCATTCCTCCCTGAAGTTGCAGGGATCACTCTGTGGGGACAACACACTCGAATGAAGAGGGCCCCTGAGCCTCAACCTCCGGAGAGACAACCCGGGGCAATGGACACCCCTGACTACTTGCGTGAACCTCTCTCTGGCCTGAAGCTTCTCTTCTGAAAAACAACAAAAGTGTGACCAGGGATACTCAGGCCCTGGCAATGAGCCTCAACATCAGGTCACACTTGTGCCTACAGGCAAAAGACCTAGATACCTTCATTTTTTGGAAAAATTTGACATGTGACCATTGCTGTCTTGCTAATATTTGGGCCATGCATCCTAAATTGTCTGATGTCCTTTGTCTCCAAAAGATTAGAGTTTATAAAACTCCAAACAGTGGTTGCTCGGGGATGCCAAGAGTCAGGGCTGAGGCACATCTACAGGCAACTGGGGAGATTCTCTGCTCCTTCACCCGGGGTTATGACAACGCCCCAAGTCAGCAGGAAGCAGTTACAGAAGACAGACCTGTACCCCTCGGCACCCCTCAAGAATGAGGAGCAGAACAAAGGACAGAGGAGAAGTTTGTCATCGGCAAAGCCCACTGACAATTCCCAAGAAATAAGAATAGAATCTGGGTAATAAAGTCTGACCTTTTTGTGTGTGTGCTTAGTCCAGGTTTCCTTGCTCACAGGGGGCCACATGCAGAAGCCTTGCACCCAGCACTTCAGACCAGAGTTCCTCGTGTGAAACAGCTGCTCTTGGTGGGCCCCAAGCAGAAGCTCACTGTGCGCTACACTCAGTTCAAGATGGTGGCAGTAGGCTGTGTGCAGAGATGCTGTCCCCAGCACTGCATGATCTGGAGTGGGAGCTGTGCAGCTGGGCCAACCCAGTGAGAACTCTGCCCTCTCCCTGCAGATGAGATCCTATAAAGCAACCCTGCCCACAGCCTGTCTGGGAGAGCCAGTGCTCTAGAGCCAGAGCTCGTACCTCTCCATTCTCTGATCAAAGCATAAAGCTTTCCTTTGCTTCTGAGCCAAACTCAGTCTCGTTCTGTTGGTTTGAATGACACTGGGCAGGAAAACTCTTGCTGGGGACTGATTTGGGAGGGTTGGTAGCAACTACATCTCTGATAGCTGCATGAAAGACCTTATAAGCATAAAAGAAATGGAAGAAATGCAATAGAAATATATGCAACATAATATTAAAATGCTGTGTTGATATTTTAAAAAAAGACGGGCACAAATTAACCAAGTACCAACCACGCCCACCTAATGACATATCTCCCCTGGCTTTGCTAATGATCAGGGACTTGCCTGTAAGGGCAAAGGAAAGAAATGCCATCTACCAGGGATGATGGCAGACCAACTTTGAAGTACCTAAAGTAGTGAGATTTTTAAATAGTTCTGTGGTTTATCTTAAAAACTCCTCATGTACTTGCTAACCTATTACATATATTTGTTTGAATATAAGAATGTATTAAAGTGTCCTTGAAGATATGCCATTTTATCAGGGGCTTCTCAGACCTCCTGGCATACTCCCAGACACTCCTTTGAGAAGCATGGTGCCCTGCTGCTTTAAACTGCTACATAGAATGAACTTTTCCCTCTGCTTGTCATACCCTTCACATCTGCCACCAGCTTCCCACATGACAACCCCAAGAATATATATATATATATTCTTACCTTTATGAATCTCGGGTGCAGAGGGCTGAGTTGATCACACTCCTCTGTTCCTGGGTGGTGAAGTCTTCATTCATCCTTCAATACTCATCTCAATACAGAGGCTTCACCTCCATGTGGCCTAACTGTACAACTCTGCAGAGAAGAGGGCCTCATCCCATTTCTGTCTTGGGACACATCACTGTCAAAAATTACTTTAGGGCATATCTTTGTGTCTTTCTCTCCCCACTAGACAATCAGCTCCTGGAGAGTAGATGCTATCTGGAAACTGACAGTGTCTAGCACAGCCGTGACTGTTGAGTAAATCCTTGTTACCGGGTTCTTTTTACCTGGCACACAGCAAGCCAAAACTCTGAGACACTGAGATTTGCAGCAAAGAGAGGGTTTATTTACAAGGCAGCCATGAGAGGAGATGAGAGAACTAGCCTCAGATCTATCTCCCTTAGGCAAGGGGCTTGGGGTATTTATGGTATGAAGAATAAAGAAGCAGGGTGGTCTGAGGTGTGGGGAGCATGGGGAGCATGGGGTAAGGTGATTGGAAAAAGGTGTGGTAATTGTAGTTTTGCACAGCTGCAGCTAAGCTACAGGCCTCAGCATGTTCAAAATGGAGGAGCTTAGCACAATCTAAGGGTGGAGTTTTCAACCCTCTGACGTCAAAAAGGTCACCAAGTGGACACTGGTGCATGCCCAGTTGTAGGATCAGTGGTCCTACTCAGTCATAGCCAGGTCAGCTTGAACTAGACTTAGCTGACTTCAATTTCCTGGACAACAACTCAGGCAAACATCTTATTGTTTAGGCTACATGATGCTTGGAGGACATACAAGTTTTAAAAATCCTTGATTTGTGAAGGAAGGTGAAATGGATTTGACTCATTATCCATGTTTCACTTTCTCATGTAAAATAGCACCTGCCAAAATAGGCCTTCTCCAAGCATTACTTCAAATCAAGGCACCTATCTTTGAGCTCACTGGTAAGTAGTAGGCACAAGAGGTCACAGTTGGTCCTGTACATGTATAGGATATTTCCTTCCAATCTGACATATATCTGTGAACATACACCATTTTCTGGTCAAAGTTTTATTTTTTTTTAATTTTTAAATTTTATTTTATTAATTTTTTAATACAGCAGGTTCTTATTAGTCATCAATTTTATACACATCAGTGTATACATGTCAACCCCAATAGCCCAGTTCACCACCACCACCCCCATGGCTTTCCCCCCTCGGTGTCCATATGTTTGTTCTCTACATCTGTGTTTCAATTTCTGCCCTGCAAACCAGTTCATCTGTACCATTTTTCTAGGTCCCATATATATGCGTTAATATACGATATTTGTTTTTTGCTTTCTGACTTACTTCACTCTGTATGACAGTCTCTAGATCTATCTACGTCTCAACAAATGACCCAATTTCGTTCCCTTTTATGGCTGAGTAATATTCTATTGTATATATGTATCACATCTTCTTTATCCATTCGTCTGTTGATGGGCATTTAGGTTGCTTCCTTGACGTGGCTATTATAAATAGTGCTGCAATGAACAATGGGCTGCATGTGGCTTTTTTTTTTTTACATCTTTATTGGAGTATAATTGCTTTACAATGGTGTGTTAGTTTCTGCTTTATAACAAAGTGAATCAGTTATACATATACATATGTTCCCATATCTCTTCCCTCTTGCATCTCCCTCTCTCCCACTCTCCCTATCCCACCCATCTAGGTGGTCACAAAGCACCGAGCTGATCTCCCTGTGTTATGCAGCTGCTTCCCACTAGCTATCTACCTTACGTTTGGTAGTGTATATATGTCCATGCCACTCTCTCACTTTGTCAAAGCTTACCCTTCCCCCTCCCCATATACTCAAGTCCATTCTCTAGTAGGTCTGTGTCTTTATTCCTGTCTTACCCGTAGGTTCTTCATGACATTTTTTTCTTAAATTCCATATATATGTGTTAGCATACGGTATTTGTCTTTCTCTTTCTGACTTACTTCACTCTGTATGACAGACTCTAGGTCCATCCACCTCATTACAAATAGCTCAATTTCGTTTCTTCTTATGGCTGAGTAATATTCCATTGTATATATGTGCCACATCTTCTTTATCCATTCATCCAATCATGGACACTTAGGTTGTTTCCATCTCCTGGCTATTGTAAATAGGGCTGCAATGAACATTTTGGTACATGATTCTTTTTGAATTATGGTTTTCTCAGGGTATATGCCCAGTAGTGGGATTGCTGGATCATATGGTAATTCTGTTTTTAGTTTTTTAAGGAACCTCCATACTGTTCTCCATAGTGGCTGTATCAGTGTACATTCCCACCAACAGTGTACGAGGGTGCCCTTTTCTCCACACCCTCTCCAGCATTTGTTGTTTGTAGATTCTCTGATGAAACCCATTCTAACTGGTGTGAGGTGATACCTCATTGTAGTTTTGATTTGCATTTCTCTAACAATTAGTGATGCTGAGCAGCTTCTCATGTGCTTCTTGGCCATCTGTTTGTCTTCTTTGGAGAAATGTTTATTTAGGTCTTCTGCCCATTTTTGGATTGGGTTGTTTGTTTTTTTAATATTGAGCTGCATGAGCTGTTTTTATATTTTGGAGATTAATCCTTTGTCCGTTGATTCATTTGCAAATATTTTCTCCCATTCTGAGGGTTGTCTTTTTGTCTTGTTTATGGTTTCCTTTGCTGTGCAAAAGCTTTGAAGTTTCATTAGGTCCCATTTGTTTATTTTGTTTTTATTTCCATTACTCTAGGAGGTGTGTCAAAAAAGATCTTGCTGTGATTTATGTCAAAGAGTGTTCTTCCTATGTTTTCCTCTAAGAGTTTTATAGTGTCTGGTCTTACACTTAGGTCTCTAATCCATTTTAAGTTTATTTTTGTGTATGGTGTGAGGGAGTGTTCTAATTTCATTCTTTTACATGTAGCTGTCCAGTTTTCCCAGCACCACTTTTTGAAGAGACTGTCTTTTCTTCATTGTATATACTTGCCTCCTTTGTCATAGATTAGTTGACCATAGGTGCATGGGTTTACCTCTGGGTTTCTATCTTGTTCCATTGATCTATGTTTCTGTTTTTGTGCCAGTACCATATTGTCTTGATTACTGTAGCTTTGTAGTATAGTCTGAAGTCAGGGAGTCTGATTCCTCCAGCTCTGTTTCTTTCCATAAAGACTGCTTCAGCTATTCGGGGTCTTTTGTGTCTCCATACAAATTTTAAGATTTTGTTGTTCTAGTTTTGTAAAAAATGTCATTGGTAATTTGATGGGGATTGCATTGAATCTGTAGATTGCTTTGGGCAGTATAGTCATTTTCACAATATTGACTCTTCCAATCCAAGAACATGGTATATCTCTCCATCTGTTGGTATCATCTTTAATTTCTTTCATCAGTGTCTTATAGTTTTCTGCATAAAGGTCTTTTGTCTCCCTAGGTAGGTTTATTCCTAGGTGTTTTATTTTTTTTGTTGCAATGGTAAATGGGAGTGTTTCCTTAATTTCTCTTTCAGATTTTTCATCATTTGTTTATAGGAATGCAAGAGATTTCTGTGCATTAATTTTGTATCCTGCAACTTTACCAAATTCATTGATTAGCTCTAGTAGTTTTCTGGTGGCATCTTTAGGATTCTCTATGTATTGTATCATGTCATCTGCAAACAGTGACAGTTTTACTTTTTCTTTTCCAATTTGTATTCCTTTTATTTCTTTTTCTTCTCTGATTGCCATGGCTAGGACTTCCAAATCTATGTTGAATAATAGTGGTAGAGTGGACATCCTTATCTTGTTCCTGATCTTAGTGGAAATGCTTTCAGTTTTGCACCATTGAGAATGATGTTTGCTGTGAGTTTTTCGTATATGGCCTTTATTATGTTGAGGTAGGTTCTCTCTATGCCCACTTTCTGGAGAGTTTTTTTATCATAAATTGGTGTTAAGTTTTGTCAAAAGCTTTTTCTGCATCTATTGAGATGATCATATGGTTTTTAGTCTTCAATTTGTTAATATGGTATATCACATTGATTGATTTGCATATACTGAAGAATCGTTGCATCCCTAGGATAAATCCCACTTGATCATGGTGTATGATCCTTTTAATGGGTTTTTGGATTCTGTTTGCTAGTATTTTGTTGAGGATTTTTGCATCTATATTCATCAGTGATATTAGTCTGTAATTTTCTTTTTTTGTAGTATCTTTGTCTGGTTTTGGTATCAGGGTGATGGTGGCCTCATAGAATGAGTTTGGGAGTGTTTCTTCTTCTGCATTTTTTTGGAAGAGTTTGAGAAGGATGAGTGTTAGCTCTTCTCTAAATGTTTGATAGAATTCACCTGTGAAGCCATCTGGTCCTGGACTTTTGTTTGTTGGAAGATTTAAAATCACAGTTTCAATTTCATTACTTGTGATTGGTCTGTTCATATTTTCTATTTCTTCCTGGTTCAGTCTTGGAAGGTTATACCTGTCTAGGAATTTGTCCATTTCTTCCAGGTTGTCCATTTTATTGGCATAGAGTTGTTGGTAGTAGTCTCTTAGAATGCTTTGTATTTCTGTGGTGTGTGCTGTAATTTCTCCTTTTTCATTTCTAATTTTATTGATTTGAGTCCTCTCCCTCTTTTTCTTGATGAGTCTTGCTAATGGTTTATCAATTTCGTTTATCTTCTCAAAGAACCAGGTTTTAGTTTTATTGATCTTTGCTATTGTCTTTGTTTCTATTTCATTTATTTCTGCTCTGATCTTTATGATTTCTTTCCTTCTGCTAACTTTAGGTTTTGTTTGTTCTTCTTTTTCTAGTTCCTTTAGGTGTAAGGTTAGATTGTTTATTTGAGATTTTTCTTGTTTCTTGAGGTAGGCTTGTATAGCTATAAACTTCCCTCTTAGAACTGCTTTTGCTGCATCCCATACGTTTTGGATTGTTGTGTTTTCATTGTCATTTGTCTCTAGGTATTTTTTGATTTCCTCTTTGATTTCTTCAGTGATCTCTTGGTTATTTAGTAACGTAGTGTTTAGCCTTCATGTGTTTGTGTTTTTTACCTTTTTTCCCCCGTAAGTCATTTCTAATCTCATAGTGTTGTGGTCAGAAAAGATACTTGATATGTTTTCAATTTTCTTAAATTTATTGAGGCTTGATTTGTGACCCAAGATGTGATCTATCCTGGAGAATGTTCTGTGCGCACTTGAGAAGAAAGTGTAATCTGATGTTTTTGGATGGAATGTCCTATAAATATCAATTAAATCTATCTGGTCTATTGTGTCATTTAAAGCTTCTGCTTCCTTATTTATTTTCATTTTGGATGATCTGTCCATTGGTGTAAGTGAGGTGTTAAAGCCCCCCACTATTATTTTGTTACTGTCGATTTCTTCTTTTACAGCTGTTAGCAGTTGCCTTATGTATTGAGGTGCTCCTATGTTGGGTGCATGTATATTTATAATTGTTATATCTTCTTCTTGGATCAATCCCTTGATCATTATGTAGTGTCCTTCCTTGTCTCTTGTAACATTCTTTATTTTAATGTCTATTTTATCTGATATGAGTATAGCTACTCCAGCTTTCTTTTGTTTTCCATTTGCATGGAATATCTTTTTCCATCCCCTCACTTGCAGTCTGTATGTGTCCCTAGGTCTGAAGTGGGTCTCTTGTAGACAGCATATATATGGGTCTTGTTTTTGTATCCATTCAGCAAGCCTGTGTCTTTTGGTTGGAGCCTTTAATCCATTCACTTTCAAGGTAATTATCGATATGTATGTTCCTATTATCATTTTCTTAATTATTTTGTGTTTGTTTTTGTAGGTCCTTTTCTTCTCTTGTGTTTCCCACTTACAGAAGTTCCTTTAGCATTTGTTGTAAAGCTGGTTTGGTGGTGCTGAATTCTCTTAGCTTTTGCTTGCCTGTAAAGCTTTTGATTTCTCCATCGAATCTGGATGAGATCCTTGCTGGGTAGCATAATCTTGGTTGTAGGTTCTTCCCTTTCATCACTTTAAGTATATCATGCCACTCCCTTCTGGCTTGTATAGTTTCTGCTGAGAAATCAGCTGTTAACCTGATGTGAGTTCCCTTATATGTTATTTTTCATTTTTCCCTTGCTGCTTTCAATAATTTTTCTCTATCTTTAATTTTTGCCAATTTGATTACTATGTGTCTCTGTGTTTTTCCTTGGGTTTATCCTGTATGGGACTCTCTGAGCTTCCTGGACTTGGGTGACTATTTCCTTTCCCATGTTAGGGAAGTTTTCGACTATAATCTCTGCAAATATTTTCTCTGGCCCTTTCTCTCTCTCTTCTCCTTCTGGGACCCTATAATGTGAATGTTGTTGCATTTAATGTTGTCCCAGAGGTCTCTTAGGTTGTCTTCATTTCTTTTCATTCTTTTTTCTTTATTCTGCTCTGCAGCAGTGAATTTCACCTTTCTGTCTTCCAGGTCACTTATCCGTTCTTCTGCCTCAGTTAGTCTGCTATTGATTCCTTCTAGTGTAGTTTTCTTTTCAGTTATTTTATTGTTCACCTCTGTTTGTTTGTTCTTTAATTCTTATAGGTCTTTGTTAAACATTTCTTGCATCTTCTCGATCTTTGCCTCCATTCTTTTTCCAAGGTCCTGGATCATCTTCACTATCATTATTTTGAATTCTTTTTCTGGAAGGTTGCCTATCTCCACTTCATTTAGTTGTTTTTCTGGGGTTTTATCTTGTCCCTTCATCTGGTACATAATCCTCTGCCTTTTCATCTTGTCTATCTTTCTGTGAATGTGGGTTTTGTTCCACAGGCTGCAGGATTGTAGTTCTTCTTGCTCCTGCTGTCTGCCCTCTGGTGGATGGTCAAAGTATTTATAATATTTTCTTCTAACCTGTTGCCCATTCCTCTTTCTCTGGGCGTAACTCCATTTTCGATTTTTGGTATTGACCCATTCATGCCATTTAGAGCAGGGGTCCCCATCCCCCTGACCGCAGACTGGTAGCGGCCTGGGGCCTGTTAGGAACCAGGCCGCACAGCAGGAGGTGAGTGGCAGCCCATCGAGCGAAGCTTCATCTGCTGCTCCCCATCGGTTGCATTACTGTGGTCCATCCCCGGCTTGGTGGAAATATTGTCTTCCACGAAACAGGCCCCTGGTGCCCAAAAAGTTGGGGACCGCTGCTGTACAGCATTCGCACCCTGCCCACCCCCCAGAATGAAGTCTAGAAACAGGTATTGCATTTAGTTGTCATGTCTCTTGAGCCTCTTTAATCCAGTTGTTTCCACAGCCTTTCTTTGTCTTTTGTGATTTTGACTGTTTGAAAGAATATACTCTCCCCATTTACAAGAGCAGAACATTCATCATTTTGTCTTTTTCTTCCCTGTGGTTGAACTCAGGTTATGCATTCCTGACTGGAATCCTACACACTTGATATGTTCTTCTGAGGGTCTCATATCTGGAGGCACATGATGCCCAGCTGTTCCCCACTGTGATGTCAACAAAAATAATCAATAAACAATCTATAACAGGAATAAAAAAGAGTATTATTTGAGCCAAACCAAGGACTATATCCTGGGAGACAGCCTCTCTGAGGAACTGCTCCAGAGAAGCATGGTTTTCTGCTCTGTTTTATATCTTGTCAGAACAAAGAACATTAAATAGCTCAGGGGTATATTCCTTCAAGTTTCAAACAACAACAAACAAACAAACAAACAAAACAGATCAGCATGTACACAGCAAGTCAGTGTGGCTTTGGTACCTGGGAAGGGAGTGTCATCATTGAAGGAGTACTAGCATTGGCATCCTGGGATGGGAGGCATTTAATCTTTATTTTTAGCATGGACATCCTTTACTTCTGGTCAGTGCACACTTTTCTTTAATGATTAAAGCAGATTTACAATATATGTTTGACAAGCTACAAACAGGAGGTTTTAGTTAGGATAAAATTCAAGTTAAATCATGTATAAGCCAGAATGACTTCCCCGTACCTCAATATGTGAAAATTTCGTCCATTAGTGATGAACATTTGATCACCAGATCAAGGTGTTATCTTATTTCTCCATTGTATAATTACTATTTTAATTTTCCTTCCTTGCAACTAATAAAGATAGGTGAGAAGATACTTTAAAATCATGCAAGTATCATGTTCCTCATCAAAATTTCTCCTTAGATTTGGAATCTATTGATGTTTCTTGCCTTATTCAATCTTACTACCATGGTAGCAAAATGATCATTTTAAACTCCTGCACTCCCTCCACATGTACCAGTCTGCCCTGACATTCTCCTGTCAACCAGAGCCCTCCCTTTTTCTTAGGTATCTGCCTGCCTATCTATTTACCTGTCTATCTTAGTATGAACTCATGAATTCTTAGTATTTCAGTGGTTTAAAATGAATCATTTTGGTGCTCAAATTGTCCCAGTTTTGGCAAGAAATCTCAAGGTAGCACCTGGGTCCTTGTGACATGCCCCTATCCTATTCTATCCTTTTTGTTTTTGTTTGGAGGACTTCCTTACTTTCTGACATAACAAGCTGTTTCGGGATCATCTTGTATCTTTTCTGCCCCAACCCTGGAATTAATTAATACTACTTCTTATCTAGGTGGCAGTTGTAGACTCTGATGCATAGCATAAAGAGGGGAATTACAACCCTGGGGCAGGAAGACTTTGAGCTTTCTGTGATATAAGCAAAGAAGAATGGATAAATAATGAAGTAATCTGGTGAACACGTTTGCTATTGTGAGAAAGACCACATCTGACACATAAATTACTCTGTGGCTGTGTCAGCAGAATAGAATAGTGGCTTGGCCCATGGACCACGATGTTAGTCTACCTGAATTCCAATTTCAGCCCTCATGTGCTGGCTCTATATCCTTTGGCCAAAGACTTAGTTTCTTCATCTGTAAAATGAGAGTAGTAATACTATTCACAGCATAAGGTAATACAAGGACTGAATTAAATAACTCATGTAAGTGCTGAGCAAAATCCATATCACATAGTGAATCATCAATAAATCACAGTTGCTATCATCAATTATATTCTGTGGATTCTTCTTTTTCATTGTTCCTGTTTCAAGTTGAATGAAAAAAATAACACTACTCTTTTCTAGTTGAAAGCCATTCTCCTAATAGGGTTAATTCTTTTGAGTGTATGTGGAACTGAAAAAAGTCATTTGAAGACAAAACTTTTGTTTTACGTATGATAGAAAGAAAATTTTTAAGAAACTATATAACAAGCATTAAAATAGTCCTCAAGGGTGTTCAGAAAATAATAGTGGGAATGTTCGCTAGGGGGAGCTATTATAACAGGTTACGTGGTGTTTCTTTCCAAAATATTTTTTGTAGTTTGTTGATGATGAATCTTTGCTGTGAAGTGAAAATTGATAAGTATTATGTTGTACCTTTGTGCAGACTATAAATATGACAGCTGATTGTTTTAAAAGA
The DNA here is from genome assembly GCF_964341445.2 of Mesoplodon mirus. Taxonomy (NCBI): domain Eukaryota; kingdom Metazoa; phylum Chordata; class Mammalia; order Artiodactyla; family Ziphiidae; genus Mesoplodon; species Mesoplodon mirus. The sequence goes on from NC_138977.1 coordinate 38,058,368, forward strand.
TAAACATTAATGTAATTTGTAGAGAATAAATATTTACCAAGCTTTGAAAACTACACTAGGATCCTATTCCATCTTGGCCAGGAGGATCTCATAAAAATTGTAAGAGCTAAATAATGAATAGGGCTATATAGCTAAATAAAGTTCACGTTAAATAGTGAAACAAAATCAAACCATTTAAAACAGTTGCCAACATTCTCTGAAATGACTGTGGAAAGTAAAATAAACACAAATGACAATTTCAAAGCAGTTCTCCCAAGTCTTGCTCCAACCAGGAGTGAGGGCAGACTTTTAACAGAAAAGAAGTGGCTTTGAAACAGAAATAATCTGGCAATTTGGGACATAGTGTGATACAGCAGCAGGGCAAAGGATCGGTCTGGTGGTCGGGTGACCTAACTTTCCTGCTGTTGGACCCCAGGCGAGTCATTCAGCCTCAGTTGCCTCACCTCTAATGGAAGGGGGCTGGAGCTCCAAGGTTCCTTTGGGTTCTCACACCCTATGATGGTGACATTAAAAGCAGAAAGTTAGTGTAATTTTGTTCAAGGGAGTTATTTGCTTAACTTTTAATATTTTATGTGTTGTAGTCACATGGTCCATATTTTACTCCAGCGAAATCCCCCCAACACCAGAATCAGTCATAATTTATATATGTAAAAATGTCTAACATGTAATTACTACTACTGTTTTTGCTTTGTTTTGGTTCTTTTTGGAGGGTAAGAGAATACTAGTTTCTAAGGACTGGACTGAGCTGAAGAATGTTTAAGCTGGCTATGTTAGTACGGTTGGAAGAATAGATGGGCTATAGTTCACTGCACAAAGCCAAATCAACCAATAGAAGAAGTATATATTTATTTAAATAAATTTTATATTTTCAATGGAAAACTTCCATATCAATTGTGAATGTATTTGTAATTGGCAGACCCAAATCATAGTCCTACTTTTAATTTTTCTTGAGAAAATGCCTTTCAGTATTTGGAAAGATTCCTTACACCTTATAGAATTATATTTAAAAATACACTGTTCTGGGCTTCCCTGGTGGCGCAGTGGTTGAGAGTCCGCCTGCCAATGCAGGGGACATGGGTTTGTGCCCCGGTCCAGGAAGATCCCACATACCACAGAGTGGCTAGGCCCGTGAGCCATGGCTGCTGAGCCTGCGCGTCTGGAGCCTGTGCTCCGCAACGGGAGAGGCCACGACAGTGAGAGGCCCGTGTACCACAAAAAAAACAAAAACAAAACAAAACAAAAAAAATACACTGTTCCCATCTCATTCAATACTGATTTTATACTGTATACCATAACACTAAAGAGCTTCTGGTAATTTGCAAAACTGTCTATTGGTCCCTTTCAAAAATGATGTGTCCATTTGTAGACCTTGTTGGGATCTTGATTCAAACAATCTACATGTAAAAAAACATTTATGGTACATCTGAGGAAATATGAACCCTAAAGAATATTTGATGGGAGTTAAGAAACTAAATTTTAGGTGTGAAAATGATAATATAGTTATATGTTTTTTTTTAAAGAGTCCTTCTCCTCTTTTAGACACTCACACTGAAGTAATTATAGATGTAATATGATGTCTGGGATTTGCTTCAAAACAGTCCAGTGCTCGAGGAGAGAAAGGTGAGTGAGGATATAGATGAAATAAGCTTAGCCAATAGTAATTTTGAAGCTGGGTCCTGAGTATATGGTGGGGAGGGTCATTATATATTCTACTTTTGCATATTATGAAATTTTTCATAGTAAAACGTTAAAAACAAATTGTAGGCCAAAAAACTCCCAAACCCAACTGCCATTATTTAATAACTTTGAACTTAGTGTGGACCTAAGAAGACATCTTTTACAAGAGAAATTTTCAGTTCCAAGTCTTTTTCTTGATGATTGGCTCTGAATGTGTTCATCAACGCTGCCCTGTCATAGCCCCTGTCATAAGGAAAATGCTGAAATGTGATTTTCAAATCATAAAAATGTGCCCATAGTAATAGCTCCATCTTTTGCATAATATTTAAATCAATTCATGGATTTCCAGTTGCCTGATATGCTTATTTCGGAAACAAAATAAACGATACATAGTTCAGTAAAGTTGAATCCATTAGGGTTCATTTGTGTGCAAAGTCTGAAGCCAATTATTATCTGCTTCTTGGCTGCGTATCTGGGACAGGGCATCAGTTTCTTTGTAAGGCTTGGTCGTTTTGTTTGTTTGTTTGTTTGTTTGTTTTTTGTTGCGGTATGAGGGTCTTTCACTGTCGTGGCCTCTCCCGTTGTGGAGCACAGGCTCCGGACATGCAGGCTCAGCGGCCATGGCTCACAGGCCCAGCCGCTCCACGGCATGTGGGATCTTCCTGGACCGGGGCACAAACCCGTGTCCCCTGCATCGGCAGGCGGACTCTCAACCACTGCGCCACCAGGGAAGCCCCAAGGCTTGGTCTTTTTCCTTTCTTTATTGTACAGTAGCTCACCATGTTCTCAAAAAGAGAAATCAAGAGTAAAACGCACCCATGTCCTGCCTTGGCTCTTTGTATATTTGCCTGTAAAGAGATAGCATCACAGTGAGTGTCTATAAACATCTTATAAATATCTCTATAAGAAAAGCAAAACATCCTCAGAAAGCAAAACTTCCCAACCCCATATTCTCCTTCTTCCTCTATGTTTATCAAGAGCCCTTTCATATACATTATTGTTGGACTTGAGCCTCACAAACAACCTTCATGTATAGTCATCCCTATACCCAAGAGGTAGATGAGGAATCTGGGGCTGTGAGAGGTTAAGGAACTGTCCCAAGACTGTGTAGCTACTTGGTGACATAGACAATAAGAAAGGAGCCCAGTGTTTGCTATGGAGGACATGGAATTGAGTTCTACCTCCTTATCTGTGCAGATGTATTACTAAAATACCATAGGGTCTTGGTAAAGTCACTTAGGGTTTACATACCTGATATTAAGAAACCTATTGAAAATGAAAAATCCTGCTAAAATATTGTCTGTACTACATAGTTTCACTCTACTGATCCATTATGTTATTATGATGTGGAGACAGCCGTAGACTTTTCAATCATATTGTTGCAGGGGCACTTGAGTCATCGTTTAGTTCACCCTGGACATTTTTTTCTGACAGGCCTGCAACAAAAACAGTAACAACTAAGATTACTAAGCACCCTCAATCGTACAAAGCATACTGGGCCATCACAGAAGAATGGGAAACTAGTCTATATTTGGAGGCCTCCAGAATGAGAGGAAATTCCACAAATTCTTCCTTGGTGACCTGTTTTGGTGTTTAATAATGCTCTCTGTGGTTGATCTTCTACTTAACAGATGAGAAATATAAAGTACCTATCAGATTCCCTGGCACAAGATTGGCACTCAATAAAAAGTATATATGAAGCTGTGGTTGATGAGTGTGTCACTTGCATACATGATCACCGTTTAAAAATGGGACTTTTAAAAAAATTTTATTTTATTGAAGTATAGTTGATTTACAATGTTGTGTCAATTTCTGCTGTACAGCAAAGTGATTCAGTTATACATATATATATTCTTTTTCATGTTCTTTTCCATTACGGTTTATCACAGGATATTAAATACAGTTCCCTGTGCAATACAGTAGCACCTTGTTGTTTATCCATCTTATATATAATAGTTTGTATCTGCTAACACTAAACTCCCAATCCATCTCTCTTCCACCTTGGCAACCACAAGTCTGTTCTCTATGTCTGTGAGTCTGTTTCTGTTCCATAGATAAGTTCATTTGTGTCATATTTTAGATTCCACATGTAAGTGATATAATATGGTACTTGTCTTTCTCTTTCTGACTTATTTCACTTAACATAATGCTTTCCAAGTCCATCCAGGTTGCTGCAAATGGCATCATTTTATTCTTTTTTTATGGCTGAGTAGTATTCCATTGTATATATATATACCACATCTTCTTTATCCATTCATCTTTTGATGGACATTTTGGTTGCTTCCATGTCTTGGCTATTGTAAATAGTGCTGCTATGAACATTGGGGTGTATGTATCTTTTTGAATTACGTTTTTTTTCCAGATATATGCCCAGGCTGAGGGGTGGGCAAACTCTCCAACAAACAGTGCACATTTAAAGATCACATATTCATCTGTCTCATTGGAAGAATTGTTACTCTAGTGCATCAGTCCTCAGACATTTTCCTCTCAGAACTCCTCTCCATTCTTAAAAATTATTGAGAACCTCAAAAAGCTTTTGTTTATGTGAGTTATGTCTATCAAAATAAATCATATAAGATATTAAACTGAAAAACATTTAAACTTATTAATCCATTCAAAAGTAACCTATTACCTGTTAACATGGATAGCATATTTTTATGAAAAAAACCCCATGCTTTTAAAAAAATTAGTGAGAAGAATGTCACTGTTCTACATTTTTGTAAACTGCTTTGAAGTCTGGTTTTGTAGACAGCTAGATTCTGGGGACTTCCCTGATGGCACAGTGGTTAAGAATCCACCAGCCAGTGCAGGGGACATGGGTTTGATCCTTGGTTCAGGAACATCCCCCATGCTGTGGAGCAACTAAGCCTGTGCACCACAACTACTGAGCCTGTGAGCCACAACTACTGAGCCCATGTGCCACAACTACTGAAGCCCGTGCACCTAGAGCCCATGCTCCACAACAAGAGAAGCCCATACACCGCAGAGAAAAGGAACCCCCACTCGCCTCAACTAGAGAAAGCCTGCGTGCAGCAATGAAGACCCAACGTAGCCAAAAATTAAAAAAAAAAAAGACAACTAGATTCTCATATGTGCTTCTGCATTCAATCTGTTGCAATACATTGTTGTTTGGTTGAATTATATGAAGAAAGTCTGGGTTTACATGGATACATGATTGAAAAGGAGGAGTATTTTAATAGCTTTTTCAGATAATTGTGTATATTCTTCCTTGATAGTGCATCAAAATTCAACAAAGAGTAGTTTCTAAAAGGTTAGTTGCAACTTGGAATCTGAAATTGTTGTAGTATGTAACATTAAATCCATTCATCATACACTTTGAATGGCTCTTCTGCCCATGCATGATTTTGAACATTAAACACTTGTCATTTTGAAAATGTAGGTTCACCAAGTTATGTATATCTTCCAAATGTTGACACAATCACTTAAAAAATATTTTTTTAAAGTCACATTTGTTAATATCACTACCTGTTGCAGGCAGAATAATGGTCCCCCAAAGATGTCCACATCCTAATCCCCAGAGTGGGTGAATATGATAGGTTACATGGCAAAGGGGAATTCAGGTGGCAGAAGAAATGAAGTTTGCATATTGGCTGAGCTTAACATAGGGAATCAGCTGGGATAATCCAGGCAGATGCAATGTAATCGTAAGGGTCTTTAAAAGTGGGAAGCTGAAAGAGAGGGTCACAGGAAAAAGATGTGATGACAGAAGCAGAGGTCAGAAAGATGCTATGTTGCTCATGTTGAAAATGGAGGAAAAGGCCAAGAACCAAGGAAAATGGGCAGTCTCTAGAAGCTAGAAAAAGCAAGGAAACTGATTTTCCCCTAGAGCCTTCAGACAGCCCTGCTGACATATTGACTTTAGCCTAGAGAGAATTGTGTCAAATTTCTAGCCAACGTGACTATAGTAAGATAAAAAAAATTGTGTTGTTTTAAGCCACTAAGTTTGTGGTAATTTGTTCTGAAAAGAAATCAATTTTCTGACCACCAATGTCATCAGAAAAGTTTTTAAATGCTGGGAAGTGGTCAAGCTCATAGTGGCAAATACGAGTTTTCAAAAGTTTTGCTTGAAACCTTACATTTTATCATTGGCAACAAGTATTGTCCAATAATTTCCTTGTAGTGAGCAGCTTACCTTATTTATATTTGAGAAAATGCCTGCCAATACCCAAGTCTGTTTGTTTATCAACTGTTCTTTCAAGTAAAAATGGTTTTCTTTGAGAACTACTGCTCTACCACACTTTGTAACAAAACTATTATTTGTTACAAAAAGTATTATTTGTTGAAAAAAGAGACCCTTAAATAGTTTGGAAGACATTGAAATGTTGCTTACCTTTTAGCTTTCTTTTCTCCTATTTTCAGGTGATTTTTCCGTTTTAAAGTCATATTCCAAAAATTTCTGGGAGGGACTCCCTTGTCTCCAGAAAGGAAATCTTTCCCAGCATCAAAAATACCTGGAGTGAATTTTAAAAATAAACCTTGTGGTTGAAAAATGAAGTCATAACTTTTGAGTAGAACTGGCCCTGCCATCCTAAGTGAAGTATAACTTCTCTTAAGACCAAATTTATTCATTTACCCACCAAGTATTTACTAAATATACTAGGCACTATGCTTTGCATTGAGAAGGAAGAGAGGAAGGTATTGACTCTACCTTTAAGGAGGTTACGTTCTAATGAGGAAGCCCAGAAAGCTGACACTTTCAGTAACCAAAGGATAATACTGTGCGAGCTGAGCACTGAGTGCCATGGGAACAAAGAAAGTGCACCCAGGCAGACAGAGAGGGTGTGAGATGGGAGGCTCTGGGTGGCTTCCAGGCGTTGGAACAGGAGCTGGGCCTGAGAAGGTAAGGAAGGAGTGGGTTCTTGTTCTAGGGAGTAGCATGTGTAAAGGCTTGGTGGTGAGAGGGCTTAGCACATTCAGAAAGCTGCGGGTAGACAGCTGGGAGCACTGAGTTGAGTGTGAAGATAGGGCAGGGTTGGTAAAACAGGCAGGCAGGTAGGTGCCTGGTAAAAGGCAGCCTTAGAGAGATAAGCTGGAGCCAGAGCAAGAGTACACGACCTTGGGCTTCCCTGGTGGCGCAGTGGTCGAGAGTCCGCCTGCCGATGCAGGGGACACGGGTTCGTGCCCCGGTCCGGGAGGATCCCACATGCCGTGGAGCAGCTGGGCCCGTGAGCCATGGCCGCTGAGCCTGCGCGTCCGGAGCCTGTGCTCCGCAATGGGAGAGGCCACAACAGTGAGAGGCCCACGAACTGCAAAAAAAAAAAAAAAAAAAAAGAGTACACGACCTTGCTTTCCATGGCAAGGAGTTGAACTTTGTGCTGAGGATCTAGGGAGAAACTGTTACGTTTCTAGAAGGGAGGTCATCCAGGGCTTGTCCTGAGTGCCCCAGATCCTCACATGGCCCTTCCCTCGCACTGCCCTGTCTGATCCCTGCAGGCTGCATTTCCCAGACCCCAGTATCTGCTGGCTTCTGGCTGGGTTTAGTGAAAGGGAGGTGCTGTTAGGAAACTGTATGGTGGTGGGAAGGCAGAAATCAGGGTGTTTCTCCCCGACTCTTTCCACCTCAGGCAGCATCGCCGGCTGCAAGTCTATCTTGCAGCCTCTTCTCTCTTTGCACAGGCTGGATGTAGTTCCCACTTCCGCTGGGTGACCCCAGACTCTGGGGTCCAGTAAGAACCCTATTTCCCTTTGTCCCTCCCCACTTTGGGTGGCAGTCGCTCTTTCTTCTGCCGTTGCTAATCCCTGGGTTGCCTCTCCATCCTTTCTTTGATTTCTAAGCTATTTCGTCACATGTGTAATCAGTTTTCGGTATGAAATTACATCTGCTTTTCAGGGTAGCTGGTTTCCTGGCTGGACCCTGACTGGTAGAAAAATGATGTAATTAATTGACACTTGGAAAAGATCACTCAAACTGCAGGGGAAGAATGAATTGAACGGAGGGAGGTGGAAGCGGGAAGACCAACTGAGGTTGAAACGGTAACCTTGGTGACAGGCTGAGAGGTTGAATGTAGGCAGTGGCCAGAGTTTCAAATGAAAAGGGGTTAATCTGAGAAATGTTAAGAAGGTGGAATCCACAATAGTTGTGCCTGATGGGCTGTGGGGGAGGAGTTATAGTGATAGCCATGTTTCTAGCTTGGGCCAATGGGTGAGGGCATTCCTTGAGGTGGGAAATATTGGAGAGAGAAGGAAGATGATGGGTTCTGCTTTGGACCCATGGGGTTTGAGGAATCTGTGAGATCAGTTATTGGACAGATGAGTTAGAGCTCAAATAAGAGATCTGAGCTAGAGAAGTCTATGAGAGAATCACCAGAGTCTCTGGGTGTTTACAACCACAAAAGTGGCAGAGATCATACAAGGTACTATGTGGAATAAGGACAGAGAGGGGATAATAGATGACAAGAAATTTTTTAGGAACTACAAAATTGTCAGCAGCCTACTTTCAGATTTACAAGAATCTGTGGATTCTTTATTTTTTTGTTATTTTTTTCTGTTTGTTTGGTTTTGGCTGCGTGGCTTGCAGGATCTTATTTCCTCCGGCCAGAGATTGAACCCGGGCCCACAGTGAAAGCTCCGAGTCCTTACCACTGGACCGCCAGGGAATTCCCCCGAATCTGTGGATTCTTTCCAGGCCTGTTGATTCAGAGCTTCTGCTTACCTCAAGAGGAGGCTGGCTAGAGGAGACCCTTGGAAAAACTGGTTTGAACAAAGGAAAGAGGTTAGAAGGTAGTTGCCAAGATGCTGACTCAGGCTTGTCAACCAGGATCTGATACTTGAAGCAGCCACTTCATCAAGCTTTCTATATTACATGAGAAGTTTTCCTAAACACTAATAAATAAGGGCCAGTCTTAATTACTATTTAGCACAATGTGTTACATGTTTTGAGAAGGAAGAGATTGCTCTGCATTGTTTGGATCAGAAAATGATTTGTACAAGTGAGGATGATCTGGGCCTTTAGCACAGGCTGGGTTTAGCCAGCTAGAGAGGAAGGGCAGACAATCCCACTTTGCAGGACATGTCAGCAAAAAGGCAAAGACAAGACTATATCTATTCAAGGGACTGAGAGAAAATAATTTGAAAGAAAACAGAGAGTTTATAGGAGACAGTTGGGACAAATATAATAGCCCCAGAATACAAATGTTGGGTTGAAAAACTGTCATGATGAGGAGGAATTTGACTTCTCTATATGATTCCAAAGGATGGCAGTTGAGCTGTAGGGCAAAGTTACAGGAGTCATACTTTAGCTGTGCCAGAGACACCCAGAGATAAAAAGCCCCACCTTGGGAGGTAGTGAGTTCTCTGTCTCTGCAAGTGTTCAAGATGGACAGAAGATGCTGGAGAGGGCAGTAGGACCAAATTCACTTTTCCCAAACTGCTCTTCAAGGCCCATTAATGGGTCATGAAATCAATTTAGTGTGTTGTATTAATTTGCTGGCTACCATATAACAAAACACCATAGACTGGGCGGCTTAAGCAGCAGAAATTGTCTCACAGTTCTGGAGGCTAGAAGCCCCAAATCAAGGTGTTGGCAGGGTTGGTTCCTTCTGAGGGCTGTGAGGGGAGAATCTGTTCCAGGCCTTTCTCCTTGGCCCATCTTCTCCCTATGTCTCTTCATATCGTCTTCCCTCTGTGCATGTCTCTGTGTCCAAATTTCCCATTTTTATAAGGACTCCAGTCATATTGGGTTAGAGCTCACCCTAATGACCTTATTTTAACTTGCTTACCTCTATAAAGACACCGTCTCCAAATATGATCACCCTCTGAGGTATAGTGTTTAGGACTTCAACACATGAAATTGGGTTGTGTCGAGGGGACACAATTAAACCCGTAACAGGTTTCTTCATCAAAATTTAGAAAGAATGAAATAGCATAGAATAGAATAGAAAACATTAGAAGACATCATCTCCACGTGTATGTGCATGTGTCCTGGGTTGTCATGTAAAATGTCACAGTTAAAATTTCTAAAGCTGAATCTGGACTTTAGATTGAGGGAAAGTTCAAAGGAGGATTTCAGAGCAGATTCCCTTCTCCTACCTCCTCAGAAGTGGGAGAGATGAATCTGAGCAACTCTGCCTTGCTCTCTGCTACTCAAGGGCCATCGCTATGTGTGCACAAGGTGGGTCCCAGAGTTATCTGAGCAGTTCACGTCTGCAGGTCTGTGTAGGCCCTGTGCGGGCCTTTTTGAGCCATGCTGGTCTGTGTTTGTACTGCCTGCTTTTCTTTTCCTGTGTGTTGTGCACACTTGCTTTTATTAAATTCTATTCCATTGGTACAGGAATCTCCTTGTGCTTTGTTTTTGGTTTTTTTTTCACAATGCTTTTACTCTTACTTAAAATTCCATTTGTAGAACGAATTTATTCTAAGCCTAACTTTAAACCGAGTTATGTGGGATGAACTATATCTTATCTTTGTTAAGGGAAAAAACTAGTTATAAAAATATAGCTGTGTGGAAGCATACCCTATTTCAAGTAATTGTGGCATTAGTTAGGACTGAACATATAAATCACATCACTCTCTGCTCGGGGACGCTAGCAAGTGCCCCAGGTGAAATTTCCAGTGACGGTTCTCTACTTATTGATGGAAGAGATAGGACTGGTCTTGGCTGTTTGGATTTTATGCCTGAATAATGCTCCACTTCACTCAGAATGTAATCAAATTTGTGACTTGGCATCTGTAGTCATCTGGGTGACTGTATTTTTTATGCATTTGAATCAATTGACAGGAAAATATGTCCTTTTATATAATTGCAGGTTCTTCTAACTGCAGAAAGGAATGCCCATTGGTGGGGGTTACTTTGGTAGTCAGGCCTCAGATGCAAAGGTCAGGACGCAAAAGTCTGAGATGTAAACGGACAGCTCAGAGGAGGTTGCCTGAGTCACAGAGAACGGACAAATCTCTTTCTCGTCTGCTAAAAAAAAAATTCTGTGCTTCTAGATCATGCAGTGTGTAAACATAGCACCAGGGCGCTCTCCTGCAGGTGAACTATTAAGGGCCACCTTAAAGGGTAAATAAGGGTAAATTTTGCGACGTGTCAATTAAGTCTGGAGGGGAAGGCAATGCGAGTCCGCTATGGTGCTGTTGCTTTACATTTCAACTTCTTTCCTGTTAATTGAATCTTGATTAGAAGTCAGAGAGGATATTAGGAATTTCTATCTTAATTCAGCACCATAATAAGCTCTCTAGGAGGAACCAATAGGTATTTTCCCTGAGTAATAGGTTTAAATGCAACTCCTTTGTCAGCAGTTCTGAATTTAGGGCACAGTTTTACTTTTTAAACCATACTGACATAATCGAAGTGAGAAAGAGGAACTGTATTTTACCTGGTGGAAGAGATGATCATAGCCATAAGCTACTTACAAAATATCTCTTGTAAGAAGTGCAGATAAAAATGATCACACTTACTGAGACCTCTCTAGGTTCTGCAAAGCCTAGATATGGCCAGGCTGGCACAGAGAAGGCAAGTCCTCTCTCAAGCCCATGTCTCCCCCCTAAAAATATAGGAACCAAGTAGTGCAAAGGCAAAGGCAAAGAATTCAAAGGCCAGCCTCTTTCTCTCACAGCATCAGTGGCATTGCTCACCATCTACAAATCACTCACTGCCCAGGTTCCAGTGGGGGATGAGTGATGCTGGAGAAGCTGCTGGAGCAGAGCCATCCATCCTGAAAAGTTCACGCAGCCCATTGGGTAGCTCCACCCTATGACTAAGTAATCCTTTATTCACCTCTTCTTGATCCATTCACGCATTTATCTTGGAAACTTGCATGAATTTTCTTTCTTCTCACATTGCCTACTCTTCCCTGAATCTTCCCATCAAGGGGACATTTCCTGCCTACCTGATAGAAGTTTCCTTATCCACTCCACTCTCCTACCCTGAACATCTATGTTTCTTTATATCTAGTCTTGCCTCCTTCAACCTCAAAAGAAAGGCTTACCTTTCTACCTATTTTCAGCCTCTTGGACAATTCTTATTCAATGATCCTCTCCTTCTTTAGACTCTTCAGTCTTTTCCATTGGGTTTTCATCCTTTTGGCTTTTTACAAAAATGCACAAGAGTATCTGGTCCAGGGGAGAACACACAAACACACACTCAAAAGTGAAAAGGTCCGGCTTAGATTAGATTCTGCCTCATCTGCAGCTTTCTCTCTGACCAGAGGCTCTCCTCTCCATGAACTCCAGCCCTCAGTTCTTGCTGACCAGGTGACATGTGGTACTTATCAGTTAGTCTCTGCCTTGTATTGCCAGTATTTTCACATGTAAGAACCAAGTTATAGGTAGGCTCCTATAAGAGGGACTTAGTTGTTTTTGTTATACCTCTCAGCCCCCAGCTGATTTGAGATCAAGACTGTATTCTATGTCCTAACGTCAAGGGAGAATTGATGTTCTGATTATCTGGACATATCAAAGAAAAATAATTTTTTTTTTTTTTTTTTTGCGGTACGCGGGCCTCTCACTGCTGTGGCCTCTCCCGTTGCAGAGTACAGGCTCCGGACGCGCAGGCTCAGTGGCCATGGCTCGTGAGCCCAGCCGCTCCGCGGCATGTGGGACCTTCCTGGACCGGGGCATGAACCCATGTCCCCTGCATCAGCAGGCGGACTCTCAACCACTGCGCCACCAGGGAAGCCACCCCCCCCCAATTTTTTTAATATTAGGATAATTCAAGCAGAAGTAGATTTGTCATGTAGTGTTTAAATAATACCAGGGACCCTCATAAGGACGTTTTTTACTGATGAGTCCCGGGGTCCCTTCTCAGACCATGGAAGTCCTTTGTTACCTTTTTCCATTACAGCAGGCCCCAGAAATTAAGTTTACTTGCTTCTCTTCTTAGCAGCTGCCACTGCCCATGCCACTTCGTATAATCGGAGCCTCTCACAGGTGCAGAGGGACCCAAGCTACTTCCATTTTTTGAAGTTCCTGGTATATTGAAGGATACATAAATTGCAAAATAGGATAACAAAAATTCTGGTCTGTTTAACAATTAAGCACTTTTAACGTATGCATTGCTACTATTCATAGGATAATTATGAGATGTATTAAAAATATTAATGTAGATCCTATAAAGACTGTGTGGTTGGGTAATGTGACACAGGATTGAAATTGAAACGTCTTTTTTAAAATTAATTTTTATTGGAGTATAATTAATTTACAATGTTGTGTTAGTTTCAGGCATACAGCAAAGTGAATCAGTGATACATATACATATATCTACTCTTATTTATTTATTTATTTATTTATTTATTGTTTGGTGGGGGTTCTTCATTGCTGCATGTGGGCTTTCTCTAGTTGAGGCGAGTGGGGGCTACTCTTCGTTGCAGTGCACGGGCTTCTCCTCGTGGTGGCTTCTCTTGTTATGGAGCATGGGCTCTGGGCACGTGGGCTTCAGTAGTTGCCACACGCGGGCTCAGTAGTTGTGGCTCGCAGGCTCTAGAGCACAGGCTCAGTAGTTGTGGCTCATGGGCTTAGCTACTCCGCTGCATGTAGGATCTTCCCGGACCAGGGATCAAACCCGTGACCCCTGCATTGGCAGGTGGATTCTTATCCACTGCGCCACCAGGGAAGTCCTATCCACTCTTTTTTAGATTCTTTTCCCATATAAGTCATTACAGAGCAGAGTTCCCTGTGCTCTACAGTAGGTCCTTATTCGTTACCTATTTTATACACAGTAGTGTGTATATGTCAACCCCAATCTCCCAATTTATGCCCCCCCCCTGCTTTTTTAAAATTGAAAGGTCTTTTTCTTTCCATTGGTCAGTGTATGTGATTGTCTGTGATTGTGTGCATAGTCTTTCTTGGAGGTAAGTTCCAACGTCTAAATTTGAGGCCCTTTGTGTGTTGAAGTGCTTGGCCAAATAGCTTTCCTGCACTGCCTACCTGCTTCCTCCAGGTACCAGACACACAGACAGATGGTCCCACAGTCCAAATGATATGTCTCCTTGGAGATAAGCTCTCCCCAAGTCCTGCTGAAGAGTGGTAGGAAGCCTCCCAGGTATCACCCTGTCTTGCTGTCCCTAAATATAAGCACACAGAACCACTAGGCTTTGAGGAGAAAACAAAAAACAAGTATCCTTAAGTTATTAACTTTGGGAAATTTTACAAAGGTTTGATGTTCCTAGTTCCTTGTGTCTGCCCCTTGACTCCCTGGGCTGAGATGGCACCTGAAAACTCTGTGATTACATCCTCCACCACTATTCTTCTGAAAGTTAAAGCTTATTACAGACGCTCCATTATTCTTACTCCATCTTCTGTGAATCCCCCTTGCTCCAGGATGTACAGGGAAGCCATGCAATCCCACACCAGCTCCTGTCATTAAAACTTGCTCTTAGGTAAGGATCTGCTAAATTCATTACCCTGGGACTTATACGATTGCTAGGGCATACTTCTCGGTCTTTCCAAGGACTTACAATTTTAACCAAAGACAAAACATTATTTTTAAAGACCAATAACTGAAAAAGCACCATAGTGCTATATAAAATGTAAGCTACTCTTGTTGACTGTTTAGGGATTTAAGCTTCTTACCTGATATTCTGCTGTGAGGCATTTTCAGTTTTGATCTAGAGATCTAAACAGAACTGGTTAGTTGATAACTAGTGTTTTGCTTCTTGCTCCTTGTCCTTAATGTATAGAAATTACGAAACGGGGAAAATTCATCCACTTGCTCTGTACAACAGCCTACGAAGTATATTTATCTATAAAAGAACAAACATGGTATTCAAGCATTCTTTTGCAGAATACTTAATCCTTCAGGGAGAAAAGATACAGTGCCTAGCATACCTGCTCAGAATTTTAATGATAAACTTTATTATAGTTTAGTGTACCATTGGCTTGCAGTTTTGTAATCTTACAAGAAAATTTCCGTTTCCACATAGCCATTAAATATCTGATTCATTTTCTTGGTTCAAGATAATGCCTTTCAGCTATACCACCAGGAAACCAGAGTCTGCATTGCACAAATATAAGATTGAGTGTGATTAAGCTATTAAGTATTTTAATTATCTTTTACTGTTCTTTGGATATAGTATGTTTTTGAGGAAGCAGAAGCAGAATTGGAGTACCTTGATATTATACAGCTTTATAGAACAAGCATATGGACTTGGCTTATTCATCATAATTGGCAGAGATTCTGCTGTACAGAATCCTGCAAGAACATCTCAATTTCCTTGCTCTAGTGAATATCACAGTGAGCACATTTACAGCATGAGCTATGGAGAGAGTGAAAATATTTAAATCTTTATAGCATTTTTATGTTCTCTCTTCCTTTTTGGTAATCAGATCTTGATTAAGAGGTAGAATTAACACCCAGTAGGACATCAGTTTCTTGGCTTGAATCTTCTGCTTATCTTTTCCTTGTCCTTAGGACAAATAGAGAATGATTTATGGACTTCATGATTCTGAAACAATAAAAAGTATCTGAATGCATATTTGCTGTTTCCTACAAGCCAATTACACCTTGTTTACAATATGAAATATAAAAGAAACTTGGAAGGGAAGATAAGTAAATTGGTGTCATTTTGTTTTCTAATTGCCTTATTATGTTTTAATTTTCCATTTATAGGGCAGTCATTCCCATGCCCTTCCTCCATCAGTATCCATTTCTTTAGCTACTGAAATTTTGTCACTTTCTCTCTCAGCAGATTTCCTTAGGTGAAGACAACAGTAAGCGTGTTTTGCTCTTTATGGAGTGCTTTTGCCTATACTCTTGGCACTTTTTCACAATCTCTCTCTTATTTTAAAATAGTTTTATTGAGATATGTTTCATATGCCATAACAGTCACTCATTTAAAGTGTACAGTTCAGGGGTTTTTAGTATACTCACAGAGTTGTGCAACCATCACCAGAGTCTAATTTTAGAACATTTCAAAATCCCCTAAAGAACCTCTGGTAACCATTAGTAGTCATTCCTGTTCCTGTTTCCCTCACCATGATCCCAGCCCCAAGGGGCCACTAATCTATTTTCTGTCTCTGTGGATTTACCTATTCTGCACATTTCACATAAATGGAATCATACAGTGTGTGTGGTCTTTTGTCACTGGCCTCTTTACTTAGAAAAATGTTTTCAAGGTTCATCCATATTGCAGCATGAAGCAGTATTTCATTCCTTTCTATTGTTGAATAATACTCCATTATATAGATATATTATGTTTTATATATCCATTCATTAATTGATGAACATTTGGGTTGCTTCTACTTTTTGGTTTTTATGAATAATGCTGCTGTGAAAGTTAGCATAAAAGTTTTTGAATAGACATATGTTTAGTCTATTTTTTTTTAAGGATGAGGAAAATCAGACTCTGAATGTTAGAGCTTAGGCTTCTGATTCCTAATAAAGCTCTTTTCCTACTCACTTTATTCCAGAAATTTTAGAAATACAAGTTATTTTTAAAACTCTAGTATCACACATTGCTTCTATTTCTAAACTTGATTTGCATCAAAAATGCAGGAATATGTTCTAAATTTTTTCTCAAAATATGTTAAATATCTTTGCATCTGCCTATATATCTCTTCATAATCCAAATTGCAGATAGGCAGTGATGTCAACCTTCTAGTAAGTCTTTGGGATACTTTGCATGCAATATAATCCTTTTAAATAATAAATAATTGTGAAGGAATTCTGTTGAGAGTACTTATGGAATGAACCACCCCTTGTTATGGGCCTTAGAATGCTGAGGAAATGAATGCTGTGCAGAGAGACCTGGCTGTAATAAATCAACCTAACGTAAACTATGTCAAATTAAAATTGAGTGCCTAAATGAGCTGTGATCATAAGTGTGCTGCAGTCTCCAAGTACAGAAACTGCATACAGCCATCTTGTAGCAACCTCCTGGAAAGTCAGTCCTCTGGAAACCAAACCACGGCAGCTGGTTAATGATATTTTCATTTGTACCCTCCTTCAGAGTGCTGGGCTTCCTCACTAGTTTCCTAGTTCTCCCCACATAGTCTGGTTTGTGTCTGCCTTTAGGTTGGCCTTTTGCATACACCTGGCTGTCAGTCAACTCTTAGGCCCATAGAATATGAGCATCAAAAGGCACCATAGAAATTATCTAAATCAATGCTCTCCTTCACCCATCAATACGTTAAAGAAGAGAAAAATTAGGTCTGCCAGGGTCAAATAAGCTGATGATCTAAACCCATACTATTCTGGAACTCCTAAATACGAATCCAGGATAATCCCAATCTAAGAGACGCCCCAAAACCTGAGAACTGTGATGATTATAAGACATGACATTTGTTCCTTAGCTGTCTGAACAATTCAAGATTAATTGTGGTTACATCCATTTTATGTGGGAGCACACATGTTTTCATTATCAGTCACACAGCAAGATCAGGACTAAAAAGAAAATGCATGTGAGGTAGTGTTGATTGGTGGATATTAGGCACGGACTGTGTTCCAGGTACTGTGCTGGGTACTGGGAATGCAAAGATAAATAAGGCATGGTCCTGCTCTCAAGAAGTAAGCACATAGGTTCAGTAGTGAAGTAGTGGGATATTCTAGGCACAGAACAACATAAACCAAGGTACAGAGAGAGAGCTGAGCAGTGTGTGTGTGTGTGTGTGTGTGTGTGTGTGTGTGTGTGTGTTCTGTTTAAGACTGATAGCAGCTTAGAGGAAAGAGTGGGTCATACGGAGGCAAACTGAAGTAACCTATCAGTGCTCCTAACAGAACTTTCAGCAATGGTGGGAAAGCTCTATACCTGCACTGTCCAGTAGGGTAACCACTAGCTGCATGTGGTTATTGAGCATTTGAAATGTAGTTGTGTGACTAAGGAACAATATTTTAATTTTCATTTAAATTAATATAAATTTAAGTTGCCACATATGGTTAGTGGTTACTATATCACATAGCTCAAGTCTAGATAGCCAAGCTAGATGCAATGGAGTTTTCTGGGTTAAAAGCAGAATTATATCCTGTATACCATCTCTCTATATGCTCCAGACTGATGAGTCAAGGAGATGATAAGGATGTGCTGTGGTGAGTGACTTTGACTTTTCACATCTCCTTTTGGTGCCTTAGTTTCCTCATTGTTGAAATGACAGTAATAATGTCCTTCTCATGGGTTTTCAGGAGAATTAAATGAGATATTATATGTGAAAAAGCTTTGCAAACTTAATATATATGAAAACACTTTCTAAACTATCTGAAGTTCTAAAACAGTGATTCTCAATGGGGACTTTTGGCACATCTGTGTGTGCTTTTCCCTTATCAGATTGGATAGGGGGAATACTGGCTAACAGGCAGGACCCAGGAAGGCTAGACGTCCTGCATTGCATGGGACATTCGTGTAAAAAGTAAAAATTTCAAATCTCCCAATGGACATTTACGTAGATGAAAAACCTACTTATTATTATTGAGCACATAATTTACTCCATTTTATATATAAACACAAAGCAATTTTATATGGTTTCAATAAACACTGCATTATCCAGGAGAGTAACTTCAATGTATATTAAAGGAAAAACATACTGAATCTCATTCAAGAGTTATTTACAATTTCTGAAAATCGACACACAAATGTTAATGTCACTAGTTATATTTGAAACTCCTTAATCAGCCTGTATTTGCAGTGGTTGCATTTATCATGATTATATGTGCATGTATGTCTGATTATTTCATTGTCTTCAGTGTAGATCGCCCCCATTCATTTACATACTGAATTGCACATCATATTATTATAAAGTATTTTCCATTTATTTTTCCTTTATGTTATAGCTCAGGTTGTATATTGATTTTTTTGGAAATTATGTGTGTAGCTAGATATGAATATCACTTCAGGGCAGTAAAAGAGCCATTATTAAATATTTGTTATGAAAAGGTAGCACTCATTCTAATAGGGTTGAGAACCACTGTTTTAAACCAACGTGACCCTTGGTATCCCTGTTTGCTGTAGTCCCTTAACCCTATCAGAGAACCTTCCATGCATGTGAAAAACACAAATTGTTACTTCTGATAGTACACTAGTGCTCTCTTTTCCAAGGTGGGGCAATAGTTTTGTGGTGGAAGGGAGTAATAGCTGGACAGCCAACCTAGACAGCCTAGGAGGGGCACAGATCTCCCTCTAATATTGTGTGCAAATATGGACAGTGGATTTGTACTTTCTAGCAGCAATTCCTAGACCATGATAGAACATTTCAATAAAGTATAGAGAAAATTAAAAGGAAAAAATGAGTATCATGAAACTAGGTAAATTAGTTTATACAATGTACTCATCATCAATTTGGGGTTCCCTTCAGGATTTTCTTCTCCTAGATCAAGTGTTGCTTCCACATGATAGTGCTTATATTTAACCTCTGTCTTAAAAGCACCCTGGACAGCTCGAAATCCAAACCAAAACAAGGGACAGTCCGAGTGAGATAATTTTCTCTTTTCTTATTGTATGATGTTGCTTATATGCAGAATCTAAAAAGAAATGATACAAATGAACTTATTTACAAAACAGAAACACTCACAGACTTAGAGAAGGAACTTATGGTTACAGGGTGGGGGTGGGGGGAAGGGTGGAGGGAGGGATAGTTAGGGAGTTTGGGATTGACAGGTACACAGTGCTATATTTAAAATGTATAACCAGCAAGAACCTACTGTATAGCACAGGGAACTCTGCTCAATATTATGTAGCAACCTAAATGGGAAAAGAATTTGAAAAAGAATAGTTACGTGTATATGTATAGCTGAATCACTTTGCTGTACACCTGAAACTATCACAACATTGTACTGTACTCCAATATAAAATAGAAAGTTAAAATTTTTTTTCTCTTTTCTAATTATTTAAGGGCTGCCTTCAAGTATATCTTTCTTTCCCAAGGACCTGCTCTTTCACTGATGATTAAGATCAAGAAGTTCTACTTCATTTGAGTAAACTTCACCCCTGTATACATAGGGCTCTACTTCTGCAAGATTACCTCTACCAGCCAACTCTAGGAAAGGCAATACACTTAGTTTAGAGAGTCACTTATTAGCATGACAAAGTGCCAGTTTTAAATAAGAGTAATTAACTTGCCCAAGATCACAGCTAAGAGGGAGTAGAACATGAATCAGATAGGGTTGCTGAATTCTAGGCTGATAAACAGCACATTTGTTCTAATAGACAGGGTGTCACTTCTGGTTGGTTGATAGCTGTGCCCTGTAGACTGTAAAATAGCTTTAGTACCACTCCTATTCCATCATTATTTCATGATACCTAAAGTATACCAAGTAACTGGAGATTTTCTCACTGGGATAACCCACATCCTTGGCAACTTTGCAGCGTAAAATGGCCAGGTTGACAGGTTTATTTAGAAGTCTACCCGGCCCGTGAATAGCTATTTAGAGCTATAATCTAGACCATCTGTGAAGCAAATCTATGATTAACCACTCCCCTGGATTCAGGGAACAAAAATATGAAGCTGAGGTATGTGTTTGTTAAAATTAAAAATTTAAGTTAAAGTAATTAAAATGCCTAAAACTGCTCTAAAATAAGGTCTATTTTTTAAAAAAGTAACTAAAATTAAAATTATTTTGAAACTGAAATACTTGTGTGTAAACCAAGGTCTAATATTATTTTCAGGAATTAAATTTTTATTTGAATAACTCAGAAAAGAATTCAATAAGCTCTATTATCCTTTTCAATGTTTTTCTTATCTAAGAAAATGTGAATTGTGTTTTTTTCTGTAATAGAATATGCAAAGATTCACTTTATATTTAGTTATCAATTTATAATATTCAGATTGCTTTCCTATGCATTAATATTTTTTCAGTTATCAGTGGAGCAGTTTAATATACTGGTTAAAAGTAGGGACTGTAGAACCAGACTACCTGGGGTTTAAATCCCAGCTTCCCAAATTAGTAGCTGTATAATCTTAAGCAAGTTACTTAACTTCTCTGTGCTTTAATTTCATCATCTTTATAACGGGCACAGCTCTTGTACCTAATTCAGAGATGCAGAGTTGTTGAATTAATGCTGTAAAGTACTTGAAACAGTAAACACTCACTGTTAGCTATTGTTGATATTACTATGTCATAACATTCTGAGAACTGGTGGCAAAGTGTCTGAGGGGGTTAATGGTAAGTGGAAGAACCAGGGAAGGAACCTTGGCATTGGAGCACTTAGCATCCCTGCAAGATTGTGGTTTGTGGGAGTAGGCTGGACCCAGGCCTCTGACAGTGTGCAGGGCTCTAAGAGAAGACTAAGTCTGGGAGATTTTGGTGCTGACCTGTACCTGCTTTAATAAGTGAATAAAGCAGGTTATAAAATAAGCTTGAGGATACACTATTACGTACTCAGTGTGATCTCAACCATTAAAACAAAACATAGAATAAGGATGGGAGAAAAGACAGCAAGCAAATATGCCAAAATATCAGAAGAGTTTTTCCCCTGAAGATGGGATTATGGGTAACTCTTTGTTTTTATAATTCTCTCTACTTTCTAAATATTCTGAATTAAGCAGAGTATTGTTTTGATAATTAGGGAAGAAAAGTAAAAAAATAAAATAATTCCAATAAAAATTGAAATTTGTTTTATCCCAATTGAGTCAAATAATGGAGTGCAAAAAAAGGTAGGTGAGGAAAAAAGATTAAAATCGAAATGTTCATTTTAGAGGGTTTTGCTATCTGAATTAAAGCAAGAACTGCCAGACCCACACTTCATTTTATGAATTTGGCATTTCAGATAAAAATTAAGTACATGTTAATCAACGAGCACAGCAGTTACACAAAGGCAGACCTCTTTGAGGAAATAAATCCTTCTAACACAATCAGTCAAGTTTGTTTATTCTGGACCGGATGAACCGCTAAGTTTTTTTCCACAAGAGGGCGGTAACTGCTCAGGATTCCTTCAAAAGGGCCTGAAGGACCCAGGAACTGTAAGCAAAGCAGTGACGCAAATAAAACAACTTTTTCCTCATTGAAGAATAAGAAGCCGCACGCGTGAGGCGGCTGAAAGGACCAATGCTGACACACTCACTCACACGCAACAACTTTTAGCAGGACTGAAAGAGGAACTAGTTCACAGACTCGTTTAAAATTACTTAAATTATGTTCAGTGGACGTCATTTATACAGGTGTAAATTTTTTACAACCATTCACATCAGATATTGTTTAATCTGGTGGTGAAACTGAACCAGCATTTTATTCTTTAAGGAAATTGTAGAAACTCACAGACATTGCTTGGAGAGCATGATTCCACGCCGAATCCCCATCTCCAGCATATACATCAAAGCAAGTGGGTTCCCTGGAAGCAAATAGGGTCTCTGCAGAAAATGCTTGGGAGCGTGAGGGGTCGGGGGTATTATACATACATGTATGTGCTTTGCTGAAGTTATGTGTGCTTTGCTGAAATTGAAGACTAGTTTTCTCTCTAGCAGGTCATTGGTGTCTTCTTGCAATTATTCTTATTCCTGGATCGGGTCTTGATATTGCAGACATTTCTGGACTTTAGTATTCTGCATTTCTTGGACTTTTCAGAACCCTCCCTTCCGAGTGCACGTGTCTCCCAGGAGAGCTCAGTACGTATTCTGCAGTTGTGCACAGGACTGCCATGCAGCTACTTTGAAGATCGCTTGGTGGTGGTGATGGTGGGGGGGATCCTGGCTTGACGTTCGAGATCTTTTTGGTAGTAGATCCAACGAGGCAGTCTACACCGAGGGTGGCTTCCCTCTCGTGTTTTGCGTTGACCTCGGCTGGGAGAGCGCCGACAGCAGGATCCCCCAGCGCTCTTCCCCACCCAGCATTGTTGGCCCCTCGCTACCCCAACCCTTCCCAAGTAGTCTCGTTAATTCCCGGTCAGCAGAAGCGGCCAAGGGTCGCGTTCCCATCCCGCCGCGTTTACGGGTTGCAAAGATGCAGACAGCCGGGTTCTCCCTCCTCGCCGGTTCTCCTTCTCTGACACTGGGTTGTTCCAAGATCGTGGACATTCTTCTTTCTTCCTTGGATTGCCACTTAGCTGCCCACTAGACCCCTATTTTAACATGAACGTAAACCCAGCCGGCCTCTGGATTCAGCCCGAACAGGCCCCACTCGTCGGCGGAAGTGGAGTTATTAAAGAAGTCATCCAGACGATACAAGCAAACGCATTTTCTAGTGGGTTTTGGCCTGAAACACACAAAATTCCCTTCAGTCCCTCCTCCCTCCTTCTGCGAATATAGAATTGGCTTCCTGTGGCTACACTTGAGTATCCCGACCTTTTAACGTTAATATATCTGGGGAATAATAGTTATCACCCATCCACGACAGCCTGCTGAATTTAGGTACACTTAGCTGAGATTTCATTTGCATCCCTTCTGTGAATTACTCTGAATTTAGTGGCTGCTCCTTCATTTTAAAACAGAAGTATCAACGCACTAGGCGTTTGAGTCCAGGGTTAGATCGAGGGTAGGGTGGGCAAGTGCGTGGCGCAGGCTGCGTAATAGTAGGAGCGGGCTAAAAACAGTAACTTGAGAACTGAGGCCCTTGTTTGCAGGCTTAAAGAAAGTCAAGGGGCTGGAGAGGGGTGCGTCGCCTTCCTCACCCCTACCCTTTTTAGCCCTTTTTGAAACCTCGGAATTTGCCAAACCGCTTTCATTTGTTTTTCAATTAAAATGCAAATCATTCGCTTTCAAACACAGTCCCCCCAAATATATATATATTGTTCAGAGACGCGGGGGGCGGGGGGCGTCGCGACCACGTGTGACACGTTCCATTCCTAGGGGTTGCTTAGAAATGCCGGACTTTATTAGGTCGTGGGCAGAAGCGCGCGCGGGTCCTGGGGGTTCCCCGAGGGAGAGAAGTCCGGACTCTCTAGGGCGTGTGTATGCAGTGTGTAAGATGGCCCCGACCGAAAACCGGCCTCCCGCATCCGCGTCGGGATCTGTTCCTCCAGGACGCCGTCCTGAAGGAGGTTTTAGCTCTGGAGGGACAGGGCTATCTTTCCCCGCGAGAGACTGGGGCAGCCCACCCCCTTCGAGAACGCCCCTCGCTCTCCCGGCTCCCAGCTGGAGACAGACGGAGCAGATCGATGATGACCACCAACACCAGGCAAGAGGCACCGGCCTTCCTTCAGCGCCTCGCAGCGTGCGTCTGGAATACACACTGCCCCACGCGGGATTCAGGCACCCGGGGTTCACCCCCCGGGGATCGAGGTACACAGACCCCAGATTTTTTTTACTGTCACAATTAAGAACAATGCTGCTATTTTAATTCCCCAATGTGAATGATAAGTAAAAGCAAACGATTGAGACTTCTTACCCGTACCCAGTTTTGCAACTATTTACCGATGGCAATAACCCGGAGTTGGGTGGAGTTGAATCAATCTCTCCTGGTGTCGGTCTGTCTCTTTGATTTTGCTCTGTCTCTACCTCACCCACCCCAAATCTGATACTAAATTTACAATAGGAAAATGCTCAGTTCTTTCCCAGGTCACGCTATTTACATGAAATAAAGGGGAGTAGCTTTTAAAAATTGGAATCTTTGGGAATCACTGGCCTCCTTCCCTCTCCATTCCTACCTAGTCCTTGAGAATGCTGTGAGGAATGCCGGGGATATGAGGAGGTCGCTGGTGGCCAAGGCGCGCGGTCCAGGCGGAAGGTTGTGTGCCACCTCCGTATTGGAGACTCCCGAGGCGAGAAAAAGTTTCGTTTTTAACGAATCGAGAAGCAGAGGACCCCAACACTCGGGGCAGGGCCGGGCTACACGCGCCACTCTCCTGCAGCAGTCTCCCGGCCTGCCGAAGGGGCACGGCGCTGGGGTTTAGACCCATAGCCCAGCAAAACGTCCTCGCGGGGAAATACAGACAGCCCCCTCATCATCTCTATTCTTGCTCTACTCAGCATAATTCACATTGAGGAAAGACTTCACCTTCCCCGGAGTCAGATTCTAAGGTCTATGAGGTGATGGGTTTAGCCCAATCTTGAAGTTAATGAAAAAGCGTCGGGAAGCAAGAAGGGAACTTTACTTTTATCTCAGAAGCGAATAGTAAAAGTAGCAAAAGATAAACAAAAACCCCTCAAGCTCAAGCTCAAGTTGCCACCCTTAAAAGACCAGTGCGTCGGAAATGAAGGTTATCAAAGCGGAATAATCCCTCTGGCTTTTGGTGCTTGGATGCAAATGAGTGCTGTTGGCACTCATAGCCAAACTCCAACCATGGGCGGTGCCCTTTGAATTTTATTCCTTTATTTATTATAGCTGTTTATTTCTATTTTCTGCGAATTAAGTTTGGACTTAATGATCTCATCCAAATTACTCTAGTCACTACCCCTCAATGGTGTGTTACTTTAATATCTTGAAATCTCTAAATTGTGCAAGGGTCCTCCTCCCCGTCTACACAACTCAACCTTGCTGGAAATTTAAAGATCTCCAGGGATGGAAGAAATTGAGAGGGAATAAGGGAAACCACCCTCCAACTCAAACCCTAGACATCCCATCACCACAGCGCAGAAGCCAGAACATCTCCATCTCTCGAAACAACCCTGGACTTGAGAGCAGGGGTAAGAGTTTCGGAGACGGTTTTCAAAAACTTACAGTGGATCGGGGGGAGGGTGTAACCAGGTACTTCTGTATCTAAAGACTCCACCTCAATTTTGGTGATTCTGCCCCCGTAAAACTCAAAACAAATAATAATCACAGGGGAGAAAAGTTTAAAAAGTTCACAGCTCTCAGGTCGAAACGTCACACGAGGAATAAATATTCCCAATAAGCTGATTCCGTTCCCTGTGAATTGAGCAAACCTATAAATGATAATATCGTGTTGGGGGGGGCGGGGGGAGACCCAGGAATGAAAAGAAAATGAAGGAGAAGGAACAGCGAAGGAGAAGCGGGAGGTGGCAAAGACGGAAAAGGACGATGCTTCGGCCTACAAGAGGATTAAGGACATCTATAAGGCTTAAGGAGCAACAAATTAATTTACACAATCCTGGGAGAGCCCAGATGGCCTTTAATTAATCCCTTCAAAAGAAGGAGCCAGGCCAGGGCTACGCCGGCTGCCTGCTCCATTAGCTCCATTTTACAAGAGACCAGACTCTGTTCGAGGTGAGGCGTCGCGAGGTAGTGGGGGGAAGGGGGGTAGGGTGACGCGAGCAGGCCAGGCGGAGGCGAGGGAAGAATATGAACTGCTTTTCCATAAAAGGGTTGGGTTTCCATTATTCTTCTCTTTAAAAAGTAATACCCTCTTCATCTCTGCTCCCCCCTCCCCTTTCCCGTTTTATTTAACACAATTAATTGAGGCGTCCACTGGCCCAGCGGCCGAACCTCACCACTCGCCAGGCCCCGCCTCCCGGCCCCACCCACAGGGGGGATGGAAGTGGGAGGGGGCGGGAACGAGGCGGGCGCGGCCCAACGGCTCGTCCTCCTAATCCAATCAGAGGGCGCGGCGCTCCCGAGTGGGCGCGACCCGGAGGCGACGCGAGGCCCAAAGCTGAGTGCTATTGGAGACGGTGGTTACGCCCCCCGGCCTGCACCCCGCTCCTCGGCCCCGCCCTTGCCGGCCGCCTCGGAGTGACGTCCTTCAAAGTTCTCATTTTGGACCCCCATTTCCCCCTCCCTCTCGTCCCCCAGCTAAAGAGGGGTAGGGAGTGATGCAAATGTTTTATTACCTTTGAGAGCTTCATCTGAACTGTCAGGCCCGAAGGGAAAAGGAGAGGAGAGAGAGGCAGTGGAAGAGCCGCGGAGAGGGTCAGCTTGGCCAGAGGACAGGACTTAGAAGAGCGAAGCCTGTAGAGCCGCGAAGAAAATGCGAGAGAGGAGAGGCAAAGGCGGAGAGTGAGAGGAAGAGAGGGCGCTGGGGGGGGGGGCGTGGGGCCGGGGTCGCCAGGCCCGTTTTCAGAAGTGGACAGACGAGTGGAGCTGTAACCGAAGCCGTCAGACTTTTCACTTAGTCTGTTTTTCCGTGTTTTTCTCGCCCTTTTTCTTTGCAATATTGCAACTCTAGTGCCCCGTGGCCCAGAGGGGAAGGCAGGTCGGCGCGCCGAATCCGGGAGCCGCAGGGCTTGGTGGCACTGCCCTTTCTGGCGCAGAAGCCTCGGGCAGCGCTGGCGGAGGAAGCCCGCCCGGAGGCCAAATCCTCCCGCGGGCTAGATGCTCTCTCTCCCTCCGCGCTCCGAGCGCCGAGTGCGAATTAACCTCGTGGCCTAAAGAGCAGGACATCCAAGTAAGATTGGACGAGCTCATCGGGCGGAACCCGGCGTCCTTTGAACCTCCCCAAAGAAAAAGAGCCAGCCCCCACTCTCCCACATCAAAGCGGAGATTCGGTGACTCTTAACTTTGTTACAAGCTCTCTGGGGCCGGCTGGGGTTTTGTTTTGCTTATTTCCAAGAGGGAGAAGATGAGAAGTAGCGCACTTTGAGCGGCGAGGAAAAAGTGAGGAAGAGAGAAGAGCCCGGGATTGAATCCGGGACTCTAAGAGGGAAAAGAGCCCAAACCACCTGGACCCTCGCTGGTCTCGGCGAGCCACCGCCTCTCGACTGGTGTGTTTGGACATTTCTGCTGCGCAGTTACGAGAGCAACTCTCAGCGGCTGCATTCTTGGCCCAGTTGGCAGGTCGCCTCCTGGTGTGCGGAGCGACTCCTCGCTCGCGCCCTCGGCGCTTCTCGCTTTCCTGAGCCCCTCCGGGGGCACCGGCCGGCGCTCCCGCTGCGTGGCTGCGGGCTCCGGCCTGATCGTGGGATGTTAGCGGTGGGGGCGATGGAGGGTACCCGGCAGAGCGCTTTCCTGCTCAGCAGCCCGCCCCTGGCCGCCCTGCACAGCATGGCAGAAATGAAGACCCCGCTGTACCCCGCCGCGTACCCCGCGCTGCCCGCCGGCCCCCCCTCCTCCTCGTCCTCCTCGTCCTCCTCGTCATCACCCTCCCCGCCTTTGGGTTCCCACAACCCAGGTGGCCTGAAGCCCCCGGCCGCGGGGGGGCTCTCATCCCTGGGCAGCCCCCCGCAGCAGCTCTCGGCCGCCACCCCACATGGCATCAACGACATCCTGAGCCGGCCCTCCATGCCCGTGGCCTCAGGGGCAGCCCTGCCCTCCGCCTCGCCCTCCGGTTCCTCCTCCTCTTCCTCGTCCACCTCCGCTTCCTCCGCTTCGGCCGCCGCGGCCGCAGCTGCGGCCGCTGCCGCCGCTGCCTCAACCCCAGCGGGGCTGCTGGCCGGCCTGCCCCGTTTCAGCAGCCTGAGCCCGCCACCGCCGCCGCCCGGGCTCTACTTCAGCCCCAGCGCCGCGGCCGTGGCCGCCGTGGGTCGGTACCCCAAGCCGCTAGCCGAGCTGCCCGGCC
Organism: Mesoplodon mirus; assembly: GCF_964341445.2. NCBI lineage: Eukaryota > Metazoa > Chordata > Mammalia > Artiodactyla > Ziphiidae > Mesoplodon > Mesoplodon mirus. The sequence continues at coordinate 38,086,252 of NC_138977.1, forward strand.
GGACGCCTATCTTCTGGCCAGGAGTGATGCAGAGCCCGCCCTGGAGGGACGCACGCCTGGCCTGCACTCCTCGTGAGTACAATCGACTGCGCCCAGTTGTGCTTGTTCTGCCTGCTCTCAGGTCATGGCCCCTGGTGTGCATGCCGAGTCCACCCTCTTGCCTGCCGAGTAGTTTGGCAGCGCCAGAATCGCACGGGTTAGGTTGGGCCAGGGCGTTCAGCGAGCAACTCTCGCTGTCCTGAGCTCCATGGTTGCGTCCAAGCGCCCCCCTCTCCCCAAGCCTTGGGCACGCCTTGCGGAACGGGTGTGCATGCGTCTCCACGGAACACAATGTGGTGCGGGGCGTGTCTCATCCGAGGCCCTGGCTGCTCCCGGAACAGGCCGGCCGGAACCGTATGCCCCTCCTGGGTTAAAGAGGTGGGGAGGGCAGGAGAGGCTACTGTGCTCCAGCCCGCACCCCAGCTTTCCAGTGTCCCATGCCGAAGTCCCACTCGACCTTCGCCAGCCTGACTGGCCTCCTCTCTGCGAACCGGTGGGGACCGGCAGCGGCGAGCCCTCCTCAGCCCTGAGCCGAACGCGTGTGTTTGCATGTACGTCTCGGTCCAGGGTGTCCCCACCTCACCTCGTCGCCCTCACCACCACCACCCTCGTCCCCCGAGTACGCTCAGCCCAGGTAAGCCCACTGAAGAGAGGTCCGCGGCCCGTGGAGGAGGGCAAGCACCACTTCGGGCCGCTCCCCACCACTGGGCCCTCGGTTTCCCACCTGCCTCGGCCCCGGACATATTGAAGGGCATCGTGGCTCTCAACATCCTAATAAGAGAAAGAACCGGAGGAAGAACGAGGTAACAGGACAAGGACGGGGGAAAATGCAACATCCCGCAAAGATCTTGCTCGAAATCAACTGATTTACCCCAGGATCCCCCTAATCTTATAGGTAGTTGGCCAGCGAGCCGCGGAAGCTCCCATACTCCCAGGTGGCATTTAGGGGCCGGTCCCCGGTCCTTTTCTCGCTCTGTTCTTTGCTTTTCACCGAGTCCCCGAAGTTTCTTCTGTCTCCTGATCTCTTTCGTGTGGCTGAGCGGCAGTAACTGAGGGAAGCTGGGGGAGCCAAGCGGAGGTTCCCTTCGGAAGCCTCGGGACAGGGGCGGCCGGGGCGGGGGCGGCTGTCGGAGAGACGTTATTGTATTCGTTTGGATGGCCACGTAGGGACCGCCAACAAAGGCGGCGCCCCCTCCCCCTCGGCCGCAGCGGCGTTCGACTGGGGGGCGATTTAGCTCTCTTGTGTTTCCAAAACAAGGCGCTCTTTGTTGCGCGGGCACAGGTTAGGAAAGCGGTCAAGGAACAAAACTAGTCACCCCCATGCAAAGGCCCCGGGACCGAACGAGCCCCAACTAGACGAGGCGGTGAGAGGGGACTTTCCCACCCCCACCCCCCCGTACCCACACGCCTCAATTTACTGGGCCTAGAGATTGGGCCTCGGCAAACTTCAGCAGTGCGCTCCCCCTGTTGGACGTCGTTGTTGGGCAGAAGGTTATTTACTGCGGCTCCAAACACACGCGCTTTTAAAAAAACAGGTGGGTGTAAGAAGGCAGAGCGAGAAGCGCAGTGGGACTGCAAGCACCACGGCACTTCTCGTGCCCGCCGCGGAATACACTTGCCTTTCCCACCACAACGTTGTTTCTGGAGTTCGTCTCTTCTCAGCGGAGCCGCTCGTACCTGGTTGTTTACCCCTTCCTTTCTTTTTTTAATCTGTTCTCGTAGACCAAGGATCCATTTTGTTGGACAAAGATGGGAAGAGGAAACACACGAGACCCACGTTCTCGGGCCAGCAGATCTTCGCCCTGGAGAAGACTTTCGAACAAACGAAATACTTGGCAGGGCCCGAGAGGGCTCGCTTGGCCTATTCGTTGGGGATGACGGAGAGTCAGGTCAAGGTGAGTGGACCTTGCAAACCTCGAGGGAGAGCTCTCCCACGTACGTCATGCGCGCGCCTGTGCGCGCGCGCGCGCACACACACACACACACCCCCCAAACTAACAAACAGCCGCCCGAGGGTGCAGTCCGAGAAGCAAGGGGAGAGATGAGATCAGCGAAGGGGGTGGAGGGGGAGGTTACAAAGGCTCTGGGGTCTCTCGGGCGGGCAAACTGTTGATGAACAAAAGGAATCAAGCCTCCGCCTTTGAAATTAGGTTCATCTAGATAGCAGCATGTGCTGGGGGAACTCGCCATTATTAGAGAATAAAAGCATTACGGAAATATCAGCCCTGAGAATAGACCAGGCCAGTTAGATAGCTTCTATGTATTCTATTTGTAACGATATTCAAGCTTTTGTTTGTCCATTCAGGCTCCACTAGTTATATAATTTCCTAATGTAGATCAGCATTATAGTGCTACTGTATTAACTTGCAGGTTAAAAAAACCCCAATAAATCCACAAGATCTAACCACTTAGCATGGATGCATCTGCTTTTAGCTTACCTCAGGCAGCCACTTTGGAATAGTACTTTTCCAAATGAAATGACAAGATTATTACTGTATTATGACATATAAGTTTATCAATAGAGGTAAGATGTTTTACTGTTTATGACAACAAATTATAATTAAAATGTCACTTACCTTATAATTGAGTTGTGCGGTGTATTTCCAGAGAATCAAATTGGAGAAGTCTTTCCCTGAAATATAAAGGGATTGAAACAGCTAGGTACTTTAAATCTAGTGGTTTCCTATATTTCCGGCATTCTCTTTTGTTCCTATTTTTCATTATATATATATATATATATATATATATATATATATATATATATATATATATATTTGGTGTGTGTGTGTGTTTAAGTCTGTTTCCATTAGTTATACTGTTGCTTTTAAAATTAAGTAGGGACAACGTTAGCCATATCTGCTGGTCAGAGAGTATTTCCCCACAGACAAGCACCATAAAATGCATTTCAGGAGTGATTTTGTATGTGACCATTAGAGTACCATCACAGTTAAAATTATTTTTGCAGTGCTTGGTACAGAGCCTACCACAGTAATCTGGAGGTCTTCATTTGTCACCATAAATATGTCGGCGTGGCTAGAAGTGAATTATTATAGCTGTATAAAGAAACTAAAAATCACTTTCTTAACAATTCTGATTCTCTAGATAAATACATAACGGATGAGAAAATGGATGAGAAGCATAAAGAGAGGATGATTCAATATGTTTGGGAAATTGGTTGCTATTGCTGATGCTTTAGGTTAAAATATATGTATGAAACACGATGTCAAACATCATGAATAGGTTTAAAATATTTGTATAAAAATGAATGTCTTAGGGAGGGACAATATTAAAATAATATGTGAAAGATTAGGCATGCTAATAGTGGGAAGTAATGTAACTGGCAAAATTTCACTTAAAAAAATAACTGATGAAAATTCTTACTTTGACTTCGGTTTTATGAAAAACATTAAACCAGAGAGGCAGAGAAAGACACACAAACTACTATGATGATTTCAACTTTTAAATATTTTCAAATATTAAATATTTCCATGCATTTATGTTTGTTATTATTACTGATTTGAGGTTTCTGTTTTAGCAGATTTTTTTTAAACTTTACATCATACATTATTACAAGTGTAAATGCGGAGGGGAGTGTTTACCTACTATATTTGTGTGTATTCAGACCTGAAATGAGTGAACAGACAAATACCCAAAAGTGAAAAGAACAGAGGTAATTGGGGTAAATGCTGTGTCTTCTCCCACAAATCACACTAAAAAGCCAGTACACTTCAGATTGCTTGAAATACCTTAATCTAAGAAAGTTAAAAACGAATAGAATCGCAGTCATTATGAGGCAACTTTACGAAAGGGAAAAGTTTTCTACTTCAAACTAGAAAGTAGGCAAGCGAACTCTTTTAGGGAAACTCATTTTAAGTTTCCAAGTTTTTTTCTTTTCTGAGAAATCGCTCACTGACAACCTCAATACTCTTGTGTTACCATCACTATGGCAACGGCAGTCAGTTTGTTGGTGCCTGATACTCGGAGGAAGCTGGGGCAGTGGAGACCGACTTCAACGGCCCAGACCTGGGAGGGCTCTGAGGGAGGGTGTCAAGACGTCAGGGGCCCGCAGGAGCGACTGCGGGATGTGGGCGAGAAGGCGTTGCCTGGCTCTGCTCACCTTAAATTCCTTCCGCCCCTGTCCTTCCTCTTCTCCGCTTTCTCGACCCCCAGGTTTGGTTCCAGAACCGCCGGACCAAGTGGAGGAAGAAGCACGCAGCCGAGATGGCCACGGCCAAGAAGAAGCAGGACTCGGAAACCGAGCGGCTGAAAGGGGCCTCGGAAAACGAGGAGGACGACGACGACTACAACAAGCCCCTGGACCCCAACTCGGACGACGAGAAAATCACGCAGCTGCTGAAGAAGCACAAGTCCGGCAGCGGCAGCGGCGGCCTCCTGCTGCACGCGTCCGAGAACGAGAGCTCGTCCTGAGCGCCCGCCCGGCCTCCGGCCACTCCGCGGCGGCCGTGGGGACCGCGCGTCCCGTCTTCCCGCTCCTCGGGGCCCGGAGGACACGGCCCCGCCTGCCGGGGGCCCTTTGCTATTTTCTAAGATGTACATATCTATTTTTTTAACCTAGAAGTTGAGCGGGGCTGGGGAGAGAGACTCGGAGGATGATGAGAAGGCAAAGACCGCGAAATACACCGCAAGACTAACGCAACAGACGCCGCAGCTGGGCCACCCTCCCGCCCCGCTCGGTGTCCTAGTCGCGTCCCCCTCCCGTGTCCCCCCCCGCGCCCCCGCCCCCGCCTCTGTCTTGCGGCCGCTGGCCAGGGCGGGGGCGCTGAGAGGGCCTCTGGACCCATCGACACCCACCGCGCGGGGGACCTCGGAGCCACGCGGGCGGGCGGCCGCCACAGATGGGAAGAGGGATGTTTCTCCCGCACAAACTGCTGTGCCGACTAAAGTGGCCTGTTGAAGGCTCTTTGTAAATAAATCGTGAGTCTCACTGACTAGAAGTTACTTTATTGTGAATATTTAAAATGTAAAATGCTTTTTTGAATTTGGTATAAAAAGATGGACCTCCTTCTTCCTGCTACCCTTCCCCTTTTAAGAGCTATTCAAACCACGTTCCCCTTTGCTTAACTGGAGGAGCGTAGTAAAGAACGGTCTCATCCTCCCTCGCCCGCTCCCCTCCCGGGTTTGGATTTGATCAATCCCACTTCCCCTTCATCCCTCCCGCTCTTCCCGGACCACTCCTGGCTCCGCACCCGGCTCCCGCCTCCAGGACTTGAAGTAGAACACTTGGAACCAGGAAGGGCCTCAGACCTGCCTCTCTGTTTCTCTCCGAAATTGCACAGTCGTTTGTTGCTATTTATTAGTGATTTAAAGAAAGTGTTGGGGAGGGAGGGGCTACAATAGCTTGTATTTAATTTAACTCCTTTCTGATAAAAATGCGTGTTAAAGTAGATGGTGGGAATTGTTACAACTGCTCTGGGTCAGAAACATAAAAACCCATTTAGTTGCTGTAATTGAATTTGAAGTGTTTTGTATCATAAGAATACTATAGACTATGTAAATTGTTTTCTTTTTAAGCTAATAACGGTGATATATTAGCATCTTTAACTTTTATTAATTTATATAAGGAATTCGGTTTGTAAAGAGAAGAAAACCCCCTTTGCAAGACCAGTTAAATGTAATGCACTTTCTGTTTCAAAGGATAAATCAAATTAAAAAACAGTTGAAGATGTCTGTTGCCTTGAATGAAAGGGTATAGATCATTTGATCTCATCAGAGATCTCAAATAAAAGTCAAAACCACAAGCACTTTATATTGGTTTCTTGGGTAAAATAGCTGTTACATGATTATTATTTTGGAAGAGTGGGGTCACATCTCCTGGTTTGGGAAGATAAATGCAGCCCCACTCATTGGGCTTCTTGGAGAGACTTGTCTAGCAGGCTGCCTCTGCTGTCTGTGTTGTCTAATTTTTTCCTGATGGCTTTTTCCTTTGCTAGGAAGTCCCCGGGGGTTTTGGAGGAGACCTCATTTCCATACATCCAAGATAGCTTCTCAACTCAGCCCTAGCTCACTTAGCTGAGAGGAGGCAGCGGAGCCTGCTGTCAGCGCCGCACGGCTGTTGGATGCTAACATTTTCTCCCCAGTAGCCTGTAAGAATACAGAAGTTGGTGGAAAGATGGGAACCCGGATTTTGCTAAACATTACAATAAAGGAGGATACATTTAAAGAAAGCTGCTTCTAACTGATGTGAAACTCTCTAGGATAAAGGAAGCAATGTCACAGCTTCTGCAGCTGAATTTGCCAAAAAAAAAAAAAAAAAAATTGGGAATCCCAGGGAGAGAGCTGTATCACTGTCTTGGGATCTTTTTGTTTTCAGACACTCAGTTATAGGCTCAGTGAAATATAGTTATCCCCTTAGTGTTTCAGGTTAATGAGCTTGTGTTCAAAGGGAGAAAAATCAATATAATTCAATAGATTCTTCAGGCTAGTGTTAGGTAAAGAAAGTGTGGGTCTGTTTTGTTCCCTTGAAAATAAAAAACAGTGAAAACTGGGAATAAAATTGCCTGAAGGAAATTATTGTAGAATACATTCCTGATGGCATGGTTTAATGGAAAAAAGGATGCAAATCTGCCTTATTTCTTTTCTCTAGTTTGTGACGTTCCCAGTAAGTTTTAAACTTCTGAATTTCTGTGTTCTTAGCAAGACTAAGGTGTGTGTCCTACAAAGAGGCAGCTATTTCAAAAGAGGCTTTGCTGTGCTGAGGTGATATAATTTAAATCCTAAATAATAAGATCTTTCTTTTCCCTTCCCTCCCTCCCTCCCTCCCTCCCTCCCTCATCTTTTTCTTTATGAAAGAACCTGGGTGTGGAGCGAGTCTGTTATCTTAAAGCACCACTTTATTATTTGTTATTTTGCAACAAATGAGTCTCTTATCTACTTTATTTACTTATTTTTACCTTTGCCATCCCTCTTCTGTCTTGAAAAGCCAAGCAACTTTTTATTTATTCCTTCTTCCTAAGAAAGCAAAAATCCACAAAATAATTAGAAATGCTATTCCTGAAATATAATAATAAAAACTACTACTGTACCATTAGCAGTAGTAATATAGTCATATCACTGATAGGAGCTTGAAACTACGATTGAAACTTTTTCTCAAGAAGTAAATAGGGTTATAATATTTATCCCGAGTTAGATATGTGGAAAGACACCTCTTTTAATTCCTTTAGGAAGCATTCTCTCTGAGCTCCTTACGTTTAGAGCATCCAAGAAGTGTGAAAGTTTGTGGCCTGGCCTCCATCCTACAGGCAAATATGCAAAAGGCAGACACAGTCTGTGTGCTTGCCAGCCTGAGCACAGAAGTGCTCTGAGTTGTGTGGGCAGTAGCCAGAGGTGGGCTCTGGGGCCATGCTGCACTGGCATTCGTTCCTTTATTCCAGGGGACTGCAGCAGTGACTCGAGTTTCCAGTTAATTTACTTCCACCCAGGATTCCAGCTGGCCACCAGTTGCAACTGGCCCTGTAAAACTGGGAGTGAGCGAGAAGTGGGTGGAGGGCACCTTACTTAGGTGTCCTTTATCCTGGTTTGTTTGGTTTAGTTCTATGTATGCACAACAGGAATGTTTTTCCTAAGAGTTAGCACGGTGGAGAAGCTGAGGAAACACTCTACAGCTCAAGCAAGGGAGAGTAAGAATTATCTTTCATCATGGCTCAAAAACTTTATGACATTAACCAGCCATAAGCACCTGATTGAGCCTGCCAATCAGTCATTACAGCTAAAGGGGGTCACGATTTAAAAACAAAAAGTAAGGGCAAGTGACCTCATACACCACTGCTTTTATTTTAACAATTTCCCCAGTTTCATTAAGATATAATTGACAAATAATATTGTGTAAGTGTAAGGTGTACAACATAAGGATTTGATATACATATATATTGCAAAATGATCACCACAATAAATCTAGTTAATATTCATCACCTCACACAGTAACAATTTTTCTTCCTTATGATGAAAACTTTTAAGATCTACTCTCTTACTAACTTTTAAATGCACAATACAGTACTGTTAACCATAGTCCCCAGGCCGTACATTACGTCCCCAGATGTTTTCTACCTTTTGACCACCTTCACCCATTTCCCCCTGCCTCCCACTTGACCTCTGCTTTTAAAAATGCTTACAGGTAACAAAGTGTCAACATGGAAAACAAAATGAGAAAAACAAGGGTTTTGTGTGTGTGGTGAAAGGAAGGTAAAACTGCTTTTTCATTTTTGTTTTATAGTGTGTATGTGTCTTCTCCTGTAAAGGGAAAGCCAGTGAGGTTGGGTGAGGGATACAGAGTGGAAGGAAAGGGCCCTGTCTCTCAGATGTCCCAGCAGCATTCACAATTTGAGGCTCCTACAGTTATTTTCCCAGTCCCCAAATTCCAAGCTCAGTTCTTTGGTTCACATTCAGAGGGTGCTGTAACTTAAAGCTCTATACCTTCTTTCCCAGAAGTTGTGGTTTGTTGATTGGCTTCCCAAGCTTGTGAACACTGTAATCCACTTTTCCTTTCTCTACTTGGGAGATGGTGGGAAGAGAAGGAACCAAAAATGTTTCATTCTCCTCTGGAAAGATGTGCACCCCTCACCACTCAGTGTGCAGGCAATCTGGACTGGAGGCCAGCTCTTCTTGTAAATATGGTATCTGGCAACAGAGTCAGAGGGCACCTTTGAAAACGTTTGGAGCCTAATGTCATGTACATGAGTGTGTTATTAGACCAGCATCAGCTTGGGTTGATCTACACTGTCTTGTCCTTTAAGCTGATTATTAGGGGCGCGCGCGCGCGCGCGCGCACACACACACACACACACACACACACACACACACACACACACACACACACAGGAGAGGTGAAATTCCACTTGGTAACTCCTAGCACTGAATAGCTTAAAAAAGACAGTGACTCTTTTGTCAATCATTGACAATAGGATCGTGTAATAACAACAGAGGTAAGCAGCAAATTTCATCTAGAAACTCTATTTTAGGCTAATCTGAGCAGATTTCTGCACTAAATTACCCCCCTCTTACCACACAGATACGTGCAAAAAGTATTCTTCTCCCTTCCTCAGCATGACTCTTTAAAAAAAGTCAGCTCCTCGCTATATTTCCTTTTTTGACAGGAAAGCGTGTATTTTGTTCTAAAGCATTTAGGCTCCAGCTTCAGAGAGAAATATTCTCCCTAATGTAGCCCTTTTAAAGATCTGCAGAAATCACAATAATACAAACCCTACATCTATCAATGTAAAATTTGACTGGCGAGTAGAGTGATGGTGTGAGTTGGATGACAAAAGGGCTGCGATATTTTCCTGAATTTTAGCCTTCAGCATTCTATAAATTGGCTTGGGATTGTTCCACAAACTGGAAAGTTTATCTGAGAGCCTCAGTTCACTCTCGGGTGTTCTTCTTTAATCCAACAGATCATTCACCTCAAGGATGAAATGTCTAGATATGCATCATTTATTTTCTGGTCTGGACCAGACATTTCCATGGAATACCACACTTGGAAAAAGGAAAGCATAATGTCTCTTTGGGGTTTTATATCTACTGGAGGCTGGCGAGAATTCTGAAGTAGAAGCCTCATCCAGGGCTTCTATTTTAGTATATTCTGAATAATAAGGGCTAGTTTGGATGAAGATACATTCAAAGGTGCATCCCTTCCTCATTATATGGAAAGAAAGAATTTTTAGTACACAATTTAAATGGGTGCATATTATTTTTGTAGAGGAATCCTACCACCTCCCTAACGTTACTGCCTATGTCTACCTTGGCGAAGCTAAACGAAATCTTGAGATGTAAATATCTTATATATTTGATTATTACAAGGGAGACAGAGATATCAAGTTGAGAAAGAAAACCAGCACACCTCTATAATATAGTTTTATTTTTTTTCTTTTTTTTTTTTTTGCAGTACGCGGGCCTCTCACTGTTGTGGCCTCTCCCGTTGCGGAGCACAGGCTCCGGACACGCAGGCTCAGCGGCCATGGCTCATGGGCCCAGCCGCTCCGTGGCATGTGGGATCTTCCCGGACCGGGCCACGAACCCGCGTCCCCTGCATCGGCAGGCGGACTCTCAACCATTGCGCCACCAGGGAAGCCCTATAGTTTTATTTCTTAAAAAAATTCTGAAGGTGCATACATTCTGAAAAAACTATCAATTGTCAGTATGTTGTTTGGGATCAATCTGCTTGTATAGAGCACAGAAAAGCAAGGTTGCTGAAAATCCATTAACCTAGTTATTACCAGATGGTCTAACCACCTTCAAACAAAGGCAACCAACAAGTTTTCATGCCTCCAATCTGAGCCTTGTATGTGGAGCCACGGTTTGCAGTAATTCCTCTAGTCATCATCCGCAGCTTGGACCCTTGTGCTTGATGCTATGGCTCAGCTCTTAAAAAGAATTCTGTAAACTTTTTTTTTTATCCTGGGTTTTTCTTCTTCCCTCTCTGAGCTCTTCACTTTGGTCTATAAAGATCTGTCTAATTTTCTCCCAAATCCAAATGGCCCCAAGTGAATAAGAGGGTCTGAGAAATCTTTTGTCTTTGCCATAACCAGGAGAGCACACAGTGGTTGAGAGCACGACTGTGCAGCCAGATTATGTGGTCTATAGTACTCACTGGTTGTGGTCAAATGACTCTATCTCTCTGTGCCTCAGTCTTTTCATCTGTAAAATGGAGATGATAATTGTACCTATTTCATAGTGTTATTGGGAGAATTAAGTGAATTAACGTATATGAAGTTCTTAGAACAGTGCCTGGCCTAGTAAGCTATGAAAGTCTTAGTTATCATCATCATCATCATCATCATCCTGAAAGGCCCAGTCTTGGGTCACAGCAGCTCAGGCCCTGCTGTCTTGTACAGGATAACTATTCAACCAAGGAAAGGATTCAAAGTGAAAGTGAAAAGAGAAGTAGGAGCAAGGGATATTTTCTATTCTGTGACACTTAAAAGCTAATTACCTGTGGTGGTTTTCAAATATTTCCAAAAATTCCTTGATATTCCTTTCTTTGAAAGATGGAGCCTAATGCCCCTCTTCCTGAGTGTGGCTTGTATTTAGTGACTCTCACGAATAGAGTGCAGCAGAAGTGATGGTGTGTGGTTGGGTCATACAAGGCCCTGTGGCTTCCTCCATGCTCTTTCTCTTGATCACTCACTCTGGTGGAAGTCAACTGCCGTGTTATAAGGACACTCAAGCAGCCCTATGGGGAGGTCCATTTGGTGAGAAGCTGAGGCTTCTGCCAACAATCAGTCCTCATTTACAAGGAATGTCAGTGAACTCTGGAAGCACATCCTCCAGCCCCACTCAGGCCATCACATGACTGCAGCCCTGGCCAACATGTTGACTGCAACCTTATGAGATGCTCTGAGGCAGAATCACCCATCTAAGCTCTCCAGGATCCCTGACCTACAACAACTGTGTGAGATAATCAAGGTTTATTGTTCTAAGTCATTACATCTGGGGGTAATCTGTTACATAGCATAGATAACGAATATAGTATTTAACAGACCTATCTCAAGATAGGTCTGTTTTCTGGATAAAGAATAGTTTTTCGAAGGTAAAGATCTGGAGGGAGACATCTTTTATGATTACTTAAACTCATTTGAAAATGACCCCACGTGGTGTGAAAGAAGCACTGGGTAACATCATTAGGGTCAAAAAACTTGAGCCCTAGTGCTGGTTTCTGTTTCTTGCTGATAACTGGATCCCAGACAAGTCACTTAACTTTGGTAAGCTTCTGTTTCCTCGTCTATAAAATTACCTTAATAATAATTACTGCCTCACAAAGTTATTGTGAAACTCAAAAGCAAAAGGGCTTTAAAAATATAACGTAGCACATAAATAAATGTAAGCGGTGATGACTGTATTCTATAATGTGGATATACAGTTTGGCTAACTGTGTCATACTGTTGTTGAAGGAATCTCAGCCATGGAGAGAACTTGGATCTGGCTTCACAGGCCAGTATTATTTATTTCACCATAGAACATAGCCACAGACACTCTTCCATCTTTACTCTGGCTGGTTGGATGCAGGGAAACCTTTTCTCTAGCGGGAGAAAAGCTCAGGGAAAGAAAAAAAGGTACAAAGGAGAGAAGGGACCCTGAGTTTTGAATAAGGATTGAGGTTTTGGAATTGCCCCCTTTATCTCTCCTTTGAGAACTGGGGACAAAACTCTGTTTCCAAGAGAGTCAAGGTGGCAAGAAGGCAGGAGAGAGAGGGGGTAAGTGACAGGCTCTGAACCTGCTGTTGGCTACTTGGGATGAAGGAAGGAAGGGAGGCAGCAAGCCCTTAGAAAAATGAAGTCCCCCAAAGCCAGGAGAGCTGACTCTTGATGAAGAGGAAAGCTCCTGTAGACCTTGCTCCTTCCAGAGTGAACTTGGGCATTACTTGCCAACTGAAGTTGATGGGCAGAATGTTCCTCTTCCTTGCCTGACTACTCTACTCTTGCACACCCCTTCCAACACAGCAGAAGCAGAGAAGTCAGGGCGCCAGGGTAACAGTACAAACTGCAAATACAGTTGAAGACTAGGGCTTCATGGCCTTTGGTGTAAGAAGCCATCCCAGTGCCAGCCTAGGTATTCTCATAGAGGCAATTACAAAGAGACAAAGGATTGTAAAGGCATATATGAAATCGGCATGTTGTCATTAACCTCCTTGGTATAGAGAGTAAGGCAGAATGGATGACTTCAAGGGACCTTGCTTCCAGCACACGCAGGGTGACTGTCAGCCAGGGACCCACGCCCTACCTAGAAGGATCATGATGGTTTCCAGTGAACAGTCTGCCTGTCTGTTTGCCTGCCTCTCTCCCTCCCTTTCTCCTCTTCTTCCCTCTCCTCTTCCTTCTTCTTTACAGTATAGTGCTGTGTTATTTCACTCAGGGGAAGAATGTGCCTCAAAGGCCAAAGTGGGTGACAGCTTGGACAGAGCTGCAACTGTACTACCTCTTCGAAAGCGAAGATGCAGAATAGTCAAACTGCAAGGGCACAGGCCCACATGCTCCTTGTTGACTGTTGGATCCCCAGCACACTGCACGGTGCCTGCCACATGGTGGGCATTCAAGGAATATTCTTTGAATGCCGGTGCACGTGAGCACACACACCCCCCCCCACCCCACCAAAGCTGAAGCCACAGGGAACTTTGTATTCTCTTGAAGGTCTTAAAGAAAATGATAGACCTTTAATGCAACCCTTTCTCATCTCCCAGCCTGCAGGCAGAGAACTGATCTTCAAGCTATCAGGAGTCTAATTTAACTCTGTGTATATATGTAAACATCTGACATACTGCTGTAAAAATAAGCACAAACAGCTTAAGTAGCAAATGGGTGAGTTCAATATAAAAAAAATTTTTGGGACAAAATGGAAGATCAAGTAAGGGTATTAAAATACATTCATTTATCAGCTCACATAGTTCCTTTAAAATAACTTTAAAATACAATCTTCAGCATAATCATCATTTGTAGTGACGTTATGTCACCCTCCAAGACACATGGATTATAATCATGTGTAAAACAAATAAGAGGAGGACTTATAGACCATTTAAAATACTCTTTGCAGTTGAGATGCATGTCTCAGTTACTGATTCCATCGAATAGTCTGCAATACCAAACTTAGATTTCCAGCAATATTTTCTTAGAAATAAAAATTTGAGAAGGTCTAAATTAATACGTCTAACTCCTGTATGTTTTAACTGGGGTTTCCTGCTGTTAGAGGATTCTGTCTCTAAGACTTGGAAGCATTTCTCTTGGCCACCCTCCATGTCTGTCTCATGCTATTCTCAGTACCTGAAAAGTCTGGATGCACTGTGGAGACCTGTGCATCTTCAGAGACCTCGTTGTGGTGAACTGATCCTTGGAGGCTGTGAGAGATCTTGCTGCAAGTAGGTGGTGGTGGTAGTGGTGGGTTTGGAGTCGACTTCTTCTTGACCTGTTGGTCAAGGTTACAATTAAGCTGTTTTCTTTAGTCCACTCCCTTTTCTTTCCCCTAGAACAGGGAATTTAGGGGCTCCTGTTCCGTGTCCCCACCCCCCCTCCACCACTGGCCTCTGTATTGAAAGGCAACAGCCAATGACCACTTCTATTTCCAAGGGAAGGTTTTTAAAATTTTGTTCTGGAGAGAGGAACAAAATCTAGGGCAAATCCAGGATCCAAGGAGGAGGAGGAATAAATAAATCAAGATCTCAGATCTCTTCAATAAAACTATGAAACTAGCAATAGCTGCCCCGCCCCTGCAGTCCCCTATCCTCTCCTTCGCAAGGGGTATGAATTCTTCCACCTGTAATAGCGGCATCACTCAACAACTTTTATGCAGTACTCTATCTGTATTGCTGGCTTACAGCAATAGCCACCCCACTGTCCCCTGGCTGCCCTGGGAAGCCTAGAAAAGTCCTTTGTGTGGTGCCTTTGCTCCCTGCAAATCTGGGAGATCCTCACCCAGGGATTGGTGTCTGGTCTGCGGCTCTCCGTCCACAGCTTGAGTCCAGGCTATTTTACCTGGTCCTATTCCACTGGGTGGAAAACTTGTTTTCGTTTTAGGAGCTGTTTCCCAGACCCCACCTCTTACTCGAACTGGCACCAATGAGGCTCTCTTAGTGTATAAGAGCAAAGAATGAGGGGACTCAGCTTCCCCAGGGGAAAAAGGCCGTATCTGGTGAGGGAAGATTTCCCAGACCGGGACAAATGTGCCTAAGGGAAAAGTTTGCAGTAAGCTCTGCGTCCCACCTACAACAGGCAGGGGCTGAAATAATCGCCCGAAAGCGTGAGAGGCTGTGCCTGGTCTATAGGCCTCCCAAAATTTTCCATCCAGGTGAGGAGGGAGGGGACACCCTGAAGAGCTTGGAAGCCGGAAGCTCTCAAAAGGCCTTCCAGTTCAAAAAGGACCTGGAAGCAAAAGATGTGGAGTTTGCGGGGGCTGAGATTCCCTTTGAATCACAAAGGTCTGAAGGAGACAGATGGGAATTCATCTTGATTAAATGGGAAGACAATTGAAAAAACGCTATTTGCCTGCCTCATTCCATTTGCTCTGAAAGGGGCTCCCCACAGGGAAATCCTACATACAGGCTCCAGCTCAGTCCTCTCCCGTCCCTCTAACCTGCACACTCTGGGTCCTCGAGTCCACGGGTGCAAAGGGGGACAAGCGGGCAAGAGCGTGTCTGTAACGGGGGTTTAATGGGGTTCCTCGAGGAGTGGATGATGCGGGGATGCAGGCAAGGAGAGCCCACTGGATGGGTTTCCTTCTCTAGTCTGCTGACAGACTGCTTTAAGCCCAGAGGGCTGAGCCTCTGCGGACAGCTGCAGCGCTCATCCGGCCCTCCTAGGGAGCGCGCACGCCTACCCTTACAGGAACAGGTGCTGCAGATCCCAGATCCCTCCAGATCCCCTTAGAGTGGGAAAGGGTACTTGTGGCTGCTGCCTTCTGTTATATGGCTGTCCCTTACTTTGTAGACTCCCTCTTGTCGTGCTGTCTCCTCTGCGACCCTCCCACGATTTGGATCGAGCTAAAACCCAGCCACTGCACAGCTGGTCACAGGGAACTCACCTCCACGTATCATCAGACTCTCGCGACCACGTTCTCTACTTTCGGAGGTGACAAGGCCCAGGAAATTAGACAGAGTTCGGAAGTGGCAGGCACCGTGCTTCCCTCTTTGGTTTCGGCTCTGCCTTTTGGCAGATTCCTTATTGAGCCCAGCCAAACGAAGTGTGTTTGGGATTCAGGACACCCCGCCCCAGTCCGCCTGTGCCCGGGGCAGACTCCATCCCCGGACCCCGGGCCCCCGGGAGACCCCGCAGCCTCGGCCCCTATCGCTGGGCACAGGCCTGCGGGGGCCTTCGGGCTACACTTGCCATGGTCACCTGTGCGCAGCCAGTCGGGCTCTCTCCCGCAGGACAGCTTCCCGCTGAAACGAGAGGGTTCCAGAAGCCCCTGGGAAGGCACCACCGAGCTGCGGTACTATCTTCCTTTGATACCGCCGTGCCTAGAACTGAACCTATCCCCCTCCAGACACTTGACAGCTCGGCATCACAGAGGAATAAAACCGGGGTGCCCAGGGCAGAGCCAAGCACGGCCCGCTCTTTCTTCTCCACCTCCAGTTTTTTACCCGACCTTGCAGGCTGAAGGCTGAGCCTTGGAGGCCCGCGCGTCGACGCTGCAGCCTGGGCGCGCCCCCTGCAGGAGGGGCGGGCTGGAGGTCGGGATTCCGACCGGGGCTAGGCCCACGGAGCCCGAGCGCGCCCCCTGCAGGCCGGGAGAGCCCCCGCCCCCCCCGGCGCCCACGCGCACCCGGGGTGGCTAGCCGACCTTGGTCACCACTCTCCCCTTGGTCCCAGCTTAATCTGCACCTCTGACGTGGTCGGCGCATGACGCCTTGGTCACCACCCGCCCTCCCGTCCGCCCAGGGAAAGGTCCCTCTTCTGGGCCTCCCCAGGTCGCAGAGCTGCAGCGCCCAGGCAGTGGACTCCGCGTTGTGCAATTCGTAGACGAGGGCGAGCCCTCCTCCCCGAGTTCCTCCGCACAGACCACCTAGACGCACTGCGCTCGCTTCCGCATTTCCCAGCTTCTCTCCTTACTTGGTTATCACGAAGAAGCCGTAAAGGCCACCGCAGCCATGCTGGACTTCACCATTAAAAAAAAAAAAAAGCGGTTAGATGATACATTTAGAGAAGTGTGTGCGCACGTGTGTACATAAATTTTCTCTCTTTTTGTCGTCTCTCTCTCACACACTCTCCTGATTCTTCCCCAGTCTATTCTCCCCTCAATACTGCCTCTCCCCTCTCCCCCGCAGCTCCCACCAGGTATGTTCTAGAACCGACACAGGTTGCTAGCGCGGTCCACCAGCTGTCCCGAACATCAGTTACAAGTCTCCGCGAGGGACGAAAACATCTGTTCGGGTAGAGGCTGGAAGCAGCGGCGGCGGGTGTCGCGCGGTGGGGACGCACCACACCCCGGCGCGGCGCCAAGGGAGAAGGGCCCTGCAGGTCACGAGGGATTTTCGAGATCGCAGGTACCCCTCGCGGAAGGGCACGGCGAGAGCGCTTCAGGGTCTTCCACGCCCTGCCCCACCCACCTCCAACCTTTGTTCTCGCCCCACACCCGCTAGGCTGGGGGTGGGGACATTCCCTCCACCTTCCGTGTCGGCTCCCGGGAAAGGTTTGCGCCCGCCCCTGTCCCGCAGCGCGCCGACTGGGTGCGGGTGAGAGGGCTCGTCGCGGCTGCGGCGCCCTGCGGGCACAGAGATGGGGCGCTGCTCCCCGAGCGCTGCCCGCGTCTCCGGCTCGGAAATCTCGCCGGAGACCTCGCTTGAGCCGTTTCTCCAGAGACCGCGAGGGAAGGCAAGGTCGCCTGCAGTTACAAATATATGTAATTTTTATAGTTTATTCATATTTTACTATGTAGTACGCGCACATGGTGAAAAGAAATTCAAGCAGGCCAAAAGGATGCTCATGCAAGAAGGTATTTGAATATATCCTCTTGGGTGCTTCATCTACGGAATGTCAGGGCTCTTGGCTCTCTGGGCGCAAAGAGACTCTCAGTCCATGTGCCCACAGACTCGGCGGACGCTTCCTGAGTTATCCACAGTTTCTCACTTAGTGGTTTTCTCATCCCCCCTGCTCAGCGGCAGTTCGCTGTGCTGTTCCCGGGAGAGCGGCTGCTTGTCCCGCGGGTTCCGACGGAGGGATCCTGGTATCAAACGCTCATTATTGACTACCTAGATGGTTAATACGGGAGGGGGTGAGCGGGGGGAGGGGGCGGTTTCATTTTTCTTTTTCATGCCCCTGATTACATTCACAGTGAACGTACTAATGGTTAATAAAATGTAGTTTGCGACGGTAATATGGGGACGGAGCGGTCCCAATAAATGTCACAAGATATAAGACAAAAAGTACCCTCCAACTGTATGCGGAACTGTATTGCTCCCAGTTTCGGCTACGGATGCACTAAAATAACTTGTTAACACACACCAAAGTGCATCCCTATAATAACCTCAATCATTTATTAAAAGTCGTGTCAAGCAGGCCCGTATAACTCATCTCTATGCAAATACATCAATGTCAGGCCATTAGTGTATTGCTCAGGTTTTTATTAAAGTGCATTCTTTTTAATTCAGCCCCGTAAAATACGAGCCCCATTGCTCAAGAATTATAGCAACTATTAGAGTAACATATGGGCAACATGCACTCAGAAAATAAAAACTAACAGATAAAGTGGCAGGGTCACATCGCAGGAGCAAACACTTAACAAAATGGCAGTGGGGTAATAGATTTTTCTCCCAGGGCCTTTGCGAGAGGGTGTCATGGGCATCAACACCTCGGAAAAGGCAAGAAGCTCGAAGTTGCTCTGCCGGGTCCCAACCCCAGAACCAGCCCGGGATGGACATTCTAGGAGTTAAGAGAGAAGCTTCCAGAGCTCCTCCGTATCTGGCCTCCATCTTTCGCCTCGAGGATTTCAACATTCACCAGAGAGAAAAGTCAACGTAGGGTGTTTGGTTGAAACCATTCTCTCCCTTCCAGGCCCTCCATCTCTTCCCTCCCTCCCATCTCCCCGCCCCCGCCCCCGCCCCCCACCCGGTCAAGGCCACTTCTCAGGACTCACTAAGGAGACTGGAAGCCCCACCCTCATCTCGATCACTTCCTGAGATGTTCTTCCTCTCTTGCAGGAAAACCGAGCAGAAATGAACAAGGCCCAGGAAGGCCCAGGGATTTGCTGGCAAACTTCCCTCTCACGTGTAGAAGCCTGGAGAAAAACTTTCTATGAAATCAACCCGTGGCTAAATAGTATGGACATCTCCTTTAAACTCCCGACTCAGAGGAAACGTAGGTGACCTCTGCCCGCTCCACCCCTTTCTCCCTCCCTCCCCGCAGGGCGCCCGCCGGTTTTCCTGGTTAGAACTCTTTGCTGTAAATTTTGCTAAACCGGGGCAAGCTCTATTCTGATCCCGGGGGCCCTGGCTATTTTTTTGTACCGAATACCTAGGACGGTTTGGGGGGCTCTGCGTTCTTTCAACCAACAGCCAACGCACAGGTTTGAGGCGGGGTGGGGGAAGGGAGGGAGGGAGAGGGGAGAGAGAGAAAGAGAGGAGGAGGGGGAGGGGGGAAGGGGAAGAGGAGGGGGAGGGGGAGGAGGAGGGAGGGGGAGAGAGAACACCAAGTGAAATAGCAGCTGACAAATCCACTGGAGAGGTCAGCAGCATCAAATTCAGTTTTTTATTTTTAATTCCGTTAGAACAATCAATTTCTAGAGGCCTCAAAATAAACCTCAAATCCAAAGCACAACACAGCTCTCACGGAAAAATAGAGAGGAAAGGGGAAA
Organism: Mesoplodon mirus; assembly: GCF_964341445.2. Lineage (NCBI taxonomy): Eukaryota > Metazoa > Chordata > Mammalia > Artiodactyla > Ziphiidae > Mesoplodon > Mesoplodon mirus. The sequence goes on from NC_138977.1 coordinate 38,105,578, forward strand.
AAACTCTTAAGAACAATCTCCCAGATTTAATGAGAGAGTCGCCCACATCCTCATCACCCCAGCATGGTAATTGAGCAGATCTATTAACTTGTTACACTAGATTTGTTTAAAGAGACTATTACACAGTCATTTAATCAATTTGTTACACTGGAGGTCCTGACTTATGAGACACTTGCCTTATGATTCCTTAATGACTGAATTAATTTGTTTTAATAAAACCAACATTGTGTACAAGTACATTTCTAGAAATGTAATTTTGGAGACAGAACAGCCCAATGCTTCATCTGATTAGGTCCTTTCTATGGTTTATCAAAGTCTGTAGTTTCTGACATAGCTGCTTGTATGGAGTATTTTTCTTTTTTATAGCGCCATTAATTTAATATGGATCATTAGTTCTTTATACACATGCATGTTCTGACAAATGTACCCAATGAATAATGCAGCTAATGTGCTTAGGCCCAAATGCATCACATCATAAACAGAGACCTCTGCAAAAATAACAACAATGAAATCAAACGCCCCCTCTAGTCACTGTGATCATCGTCAGGATAGCATTTCAGTTACAAGTTTTGCAGAGCAAGGTATGTTTGGCCCCAGGATTATATCAGCATAACCAACTGGGTCTAACTATGCAGTGAGCACAAATAGATTTATGGTGAATTAAGGTTGTCTTGAGAGCAGATGCAGGACAAGAAAATCGGTTTTGCTCTTGATGGAAACTGACGTGTTTAGAATAAAATGTAAAGAAACAGAGAGTCCCCAAGAAAAGGGACTTGATGTTATTGATTATGTAAAATAATTAGGACATTACAAATGATAATGCACTACAAATAGTTGGCATTTATGGCTGGATTTTTTGCAGAAAGAAACGATTTAGGCTCTGAAATACCACTTGAAAAATGGGGCATGATCTGAAGGGCAATAAAAAATTAATAATGGAGGGATTGGAATGACCAGTTTGTAACTGATAACTGATATAAATGATAACTGAATGAGCCTGCTGCAGCGGTAAACATTTGAGCTTAGAGGAATATAAGGCGAGTGATGGCCCTACATGATCACTTGAGGCATAAAGTGCTTTTGTATAATGTGTAACTACGTACAGAAGCCGAATATTGACTAACTAGTTTACTATTATTACAGGGAAGAGAGAGAAGCTGGATATATTTCCAATAAGGAGATGCTTTACAAATCTTTCTTAACAATGCTGGCTGGACAGGCAGGCATTTGAACTTGACTTCATTTTGAAAAAGACTCTAGGCTGCACATGTATTAACAGTATATTTGAATGCTTTCATGCCCTCCTTTTGGTGTCCTTTTGGAACAGAAATGGACATGAAGTTGATGAATGGAATTTGTAAATAAAAAGATTTGGCTACTTCTGCTGTATCTGGAGTCATTATGATGATTACATACCAATGAAACTCAGCTTAGAGTTATATGAATAGAAAGAAACTTGCTCTACAAATAGTCTGAAAAAAACCCCTCCAAGATTTCAATAAGAGGTACAAAAATCAGATGTGGTTGTGTGTATTGGTTTTGGTTAAACAATGTAATACTCTTCATGGTTGGATTCTCCTTTGAAACTATTTTCCCCAACATTGTTCTGTTGATAAAATAGGCTATTTTTGAGTCATTCATCCTAGAGTTTGTGGATAACCTGGAAGACGTCACTAGAGTTTTGGTTTTTGAAGCATAAACATTTGTAAAACAAGGAAGAGTTTTAGAAATCAGATAGTTCTACAATTCTGACACTTTCACAAGCTACATTTATCTTTTCTCTTTCACTAGATAGAGCTCAGTGATTTCTCTGCCTGAGATAGGAATGTTTATGATGATAAATCAGGGTTGTTTAATTAGATTCATCTTTACTTCATTTTAATGTTAGCTGGAAATGAATTTCTTTAGTTTATAAAAATGAATAATTTAATCACTTCCTGGTATAAAATAAGTGGTGTGTGACCAAAAATCAATGTTGGCTCCTTTTTGGAATTTTTTGATTTATTTTAAATTCGTTATGTAATATCTTACCTTCTTGCTTTGATAAACGAATTTTATGCATTTCTTCCTATCTGTAAGCAGCTAATGTAAAGTATATTTGCTATTTATTACAAAGTAAATGAACTTGACCTTTTGCCCATCTAACCAGATGCTGTTTCTGACCATCCCAAAAAGCCAAGTCAACGACATGAAGCAGTTGAGGTCACAGGACCCACTCAAGGTCATTTTAATACTGGCAAAAGGTTAATTAGATCACTGCATTAAAACAGGAATAGACTTTTTTTCAACTTCATCTAAATAAGCATAGAAAAGCTTACTTTACCTTTTAAGGTTTCCTTAAAGATTCTACCTCATTTCTTAGAATGGTAAAAAATAACTCTTTGTAAATATAAGTTTTAAAGATTTCCTTTCCCAAATTTTAGTAACATTTGTCATTTATTGGGTGCTTACTATATACCAGGCACTATCTAACATACTTTATACATCTTCACATACTTTGCATCATCTCATGTAATCCTCCCAATAACCCTATGAAGTATTATTATTATCCTCATTTTACAGATGAGTATACTGAGGGTCAGAGAGGTTACTTACTTGACCAGGATTAACAGAGGTGTTAATCTGGATTCAAATTCAGGCTCTAAGCTTAACTGCTACCTTTATTAAATGTACTACACGTCATGTTAAAGTCACAGACTCTTTCTTAATTTGAAGCTGTTGTCTATCATATAGTTTAACGTGATAGAAGAAGAGAGGCTAAGCAATATGTATAGTTATGTTGGTTCTAAGAACAGTTAACTTTTGTGCTTATCTCACACAACACTAATAAACAAGTATTCAGTATGAGGATAAATCAATGTTGTTTAATTAAAACTGTCCCATAGTGTGTATGACAGTAAACACCACCAAGTGTAAATGGCCTGCCTATTAGTGCTCTGGAACGTTTCTTGTGGGACTCTGTCGCTCCTAGAGAGAAACTTCTTTCCTAGTAAATTAACTGGTGGATTAATTGAATCATATTAGTTCATGTGGATGTCCCCCAAACAAACCCTGGTAACTTTCAATGTGACTTAGGAATAGTTAGAAATTTTCAGGCATGCATCCTACTTTAGAGTTACTTTTTCTGGAGACTGGGAGGATTTGTTATTGTCTCCATACCTCAGCATTGTATTGTTTTCTGTTTGTTTCATCTGGTTATTAACCTGCTTTCCCAAGTAGACTGGACTAAATATTTTGAAGGGAAAAATACATGTTCTCCTCTAGTCTTTCTTCATCCAGATTACTTTTCTACTTGGTCTCTGAAATGCAACTCTGGGACACTTGCAGGTCACAGATTGTAGAGACAATCTTCTCATAAGCTTATATTTAAAATTAATTAGAAATAGATTTAGAACTAATTTGTTAGTAGAAATATTTCTGTTTTCCAGATACTCAATATTCATTGTACATTGTGGAAGATTTTTCAGTGGAATGAATCTGCACTCAGAGAGCAATGGGTGTTCCACGTTCTGCCTTCCAAATAGCCTGGCCCTTCTTTGAGTGCCTGTGAAGCTAGACATCCTCTGGGACAGGGTTAAAAAGAAAGAATACCTAAAAGGAGATGAGCCAGGTAAGTCAGACAAATAACTTCATGTTGGAGCCTACATGAAATTTTCTTTTTTCCTTTACGAATGACAAGATTAAGATAATGTAATGAACATACTCATCACTCAGATTCTGGAATTACCATATTTTTTAACATAGTATTTAATTCTCATATATTAAATATGAAAGTACCTCAAGTCTGCTCTAAGGGCTGCTGTATACAATCCATGATCTCCCAGTCACTGCCGAGAACTAAAGATTCCAACTCCAACCTGATATACCACAGAGGCAGCAAATCCTATTTCCAAATTCCATGTGTTCAGACTCATTTAAGTGGTTCTTTCAGGACTTTTTGGCTCTTGATTGCTACTGGAAGACTGAATGCTCCTGGTTTAGGTGAGCTCCAAGACAAGATGCTCCAGCCGTGAGATCTAGCCATAAAATTACAAGGCAGAACTTGCCCCTAAGAATGGATCTGGAAAACTTTTCTTAAGTTTTCAACTGGTTCTACTTTGGAATCTAGGCCTACTCTTTTGCCTTTCCTATGGGGCTTTTCTTTTTCTTTCTTTTTTTTTTTTTTAGATATTGGGGGTAGGAGTTTATTAATTTATTTATTTTTGGCTGTGTTGGGTCTTCATTTCTGTGCGAGGGCTTTCTCTAGTTGTGGCAAGCGGGGGCCACTCTTCATCGCGGTGCGCGGGCCTCCCACTATCGCGGCCTCTCTTGTTGTGGAGCACAGGCTCCAGACGCGCAGGCTCAGTAGTTGTGGCTCAGGGGCCTAGTTGCTCCGCAGCATGTGGGATCCTCCTAGACCAGGGCTCGAACCCGTGTCCCCTGCGTTAGCAGGCAGATTCTCAACAACTGCGCCACCAGGGAAGCCCCCTATGGGGCTTTTCTGAGACATCATGTCCATCTTGCAATCTGCAGACTGTACTGAATCTCCAGACTGCATGTGAAAATATAGTGTCTTCTGGCTTTATGACCAATGGCATAACTAAATTTAAGTGAGATAATATGTAATGTGCATACAATAATGCTTGGCATGAAGTAATGGTATAATAATTGATAGCCATTGTTATTATTGATGTTATTATTACTATGACAGTTGCTGTTACTGTTTTTTACCCAGCTTTACTGAGATGTAATTGACACATAACATAGTGTAAGTTTAAGGTGTACAGTGTGCTGATTTCATACATGTACATAGCGTGAAATGATTACCACAATAAGATTAGCTAACATGTCTTTCACCTCACCTAATTACCATTTTTTGTTGTTCTTTCGGTGAGAACATTTAAGATTTACTGTCTTACCAACTTTTAAGTATACAGTGCAGTTTTGTTAGATTATTATTGATGCTGTATGTTAGATCCCGAGAACTTATTCATCTTATGACTAGAATTTTGTACCCTTTAACCAGCATCTTCTCATGTCTCCCACCACCTAGCCCCTTACAATCACCAGTCTACTCTTTGTTTCTAAAGTTCCGCTTTTTTAGATTACACATATAAATGAAATCATACAGTGTTTGTCTTTCTCTCTCTGACTAATTTCACTTAGCATAATGTCCTCAAGGTCCATCCATGTTGTTTCAAGTGGATTTCCTTCTTTCTCCTGGCTGAGTAATATTCCACCATATATACATACATACCACATTTTGTTGTTGTGAATGGCAGGATTTTTTTCTTTTTTATGGCTAAATAATGTTATCTGTATATCTACCTATCTATCTACCTTTCTCACATTTTCTTTATTCATTCATTTATTGATGGATACTTAGGTTGTTTCCATGTCTTGGTTATTGTGAATAGTGCTGCTGTGAAAGTGGGAGTGCAGATGTCTCTTTGATATCTTGATTTCATTTCCTTTAATTTTTTAAATAACTTTTAAAAACTTTATTTATTTTATTTATTTATTTTTGGCTGTGTTGGGCCTTCATTGCTGCAAACAGGCTTTCTCTAGTTGTGGCGAGTGGGGGCTACTCTCCGTTGTGTTGCGTGGGCTTCTCATTGCCGTGGCTTCTCTTGTTGCAGAGCATGGTCTCTAGGCGTGTGGGCTTCAGTAGTTGTGGCACGAGGGCTCAGTAGTTGTGGCTTGTGGGCTCTAGAGCACAGGTTCAGTAGTTGTAGCACATGGGTTCAGTAGTTGTGGCTTGCAGGCTCTAGAGCGCAGGCTCAGTAGTTGTGGCGCATGGGCTGAGTTGCTCCGTAGCATGTGGGGTCTTCCTGGACAAGGGATTGAACCCAGGTCCCCTGCATGGCAGGCGGATTCTTAACCACTGCGCCACCAGGGAAGTCCCTCATTTCCTTTAGATATATATCCAGAAGTAGAATTGCTGGATCATATGGTATTCTATTTTAATATTTTGAAGAACATCCATACTGTTTTCCTTAGTGGCTGCATCAGTTTACATTCTCACCAACAGTGTACAAGTCCCCTTTTCTCCCCATTCTCACCAACACTTCTCTCGTCTTTTTGATAATAGCCTTCTCCAGGTGTGAGGTGATATCTCATTGTGGTTTTGATTAGCATTTCCCTAATGATTAGTGCTGTTGAGCACCTTTTCATAAGCGCGTTGGCTATTTGTATGTCTTCTTTGAAATAATGTCTATTCAGATCCTCTCCCCATTTTAAAATCAGATTATTTGTATTTTTGCTATTGAGTTATATGAGTTTGCTATGATGGTTAATAAGGCCAGGTTGTAATAAGAACAGCAGTGGTCATAATGATCCTCCTAATCAACTTTGACCCTTGGGATGACTTCTGAATTCTGAAGCTCCTTGATCTGAGTACAAGACAAGGGCTGACATTTTATTTTTGGTACTCCACAGAAGCAAGAGTCAGTCTGAAGCCAGCCCCCACCCCCCGCACCCCTGCATCTCCTTTTATAGGATAGCAATAAACACAGCTGTATCTCATTAAATTTAATGAGTCTTCATAAAATAACCATTACATTCTGAAGGTAATGAAAGAATAGCTTTCATGGTTAGTAAATAAACTACCAAGGGCAGTTTCATCACATTCTAGGGCTGCATGGGCTACAGGCGACATCAGGAAGGGGCTGTAGCATTTTTGTGTTAAGACCAAGACAGGGTGTGCCTGGCTTCACTGCATGAAAACCCATGGGACAACAATCTTCATTTTGGCCAGGGTGTGCCCAGCTATGCCTTGGTTGTGAGATGTGATTAAATTGATTGGCTTAAAAATCTGCTAAAGGATTTTATGTGTACCATGTCAGTGATATTGAATTTGAATACTATCATAGCAGGTTAGAGCAAATAATTTATCTTATAAACATAGAGGTAGAGCAGATTGAATAGAGTATGCAAATTTATGTAAATAACCCTACAAATTCAGACTCTTCTGATCCAAGAGCCCTGGTACTTTATAAACAGGGCTGTAACATTGTAAATCAGGAGTTATTAACCTATGGTCCATGGCCCAGTAGGGTCCTGAATTTATATGCAAAATTGCATGCGTGTGTATTTTTCTAGAGAGAGGGTCCAAAGCTTTCATTATATTCTCAAAGGGGCTCACCACCAAAAGCATGTAAGAACCATAATATAAATATTCTAGATGGTCATATTAAATCAAATCACATTTACACTCTCTGCTTTTCAGAAAGTGTTGCTTAATTAGAATAAAAATCTACTACTTATTTATGATCTAAGTAGAACTAACAGTTCCTGACTTTTTAATGAAACCTTTCAGTTTCTTTTGTAGACATATAAATTAAAAAAATTCTATTCTTTCATATACTTGAATTTTTCTATATTACTTTCTACCCCAGACTACTCTTTCACCTTCAGTAGTTTTTTTTTCCAGTTTTAATTTTCAATCTTTATTTTTTTGAATTCATTTTGATACCAAGCCACCAAAGGCTTTGGTCAAAGAAAATGGGTTTGAAAATAGGCTAAGGAGGAACAAAGGAAAATGAATCTATATATAAACAATCCTTTCTGGTGCTATTTTTTTCTTCCAATTGTCTTTTAATCTAGATTATAAACTTCCTGAATTAATCTGTTATTCAAATATTTCAGATTGACAAATATAGCAGGAAGACTTATGTCCCTAGATTATTCCTGTGAGATAGGCAGAGCATGTGTAAGATAGTTTTACTGTTATGTCAAATGAGATCCAAGGAGATGTGTTTATGGCCATAGAGTCCAGGTCTCCATAGCAAAGCGAAGGCAGAGAGTCAGAATTTTAGAGCTGGAAGGGATCTTTGATATTACTGAGTTATTCTTTACCAAGTTAAAAAAAAAAGAGAAAAACCTAGAACTCTTCTCCTAAATCGCAACCTAGAACTTACTTATGACACTGTATCACCAAAGGCAATCAGGTGTGTGTTTGGGATCAAAGTAAACACAACACTCTCAATGTATACTAACTCAAGGATAATTTCCAATTTGGCTGGTTCTTTTTTCTCCTGTGATTGTATGTAGGTGTGTATCCATGTACATACACATACACATATAAATGTAAGTATGTAGAAGCCCAAACATGTAAAGTGCTATTTATATACAGTCACAGTGAATTATTTCCTTTTCTTCAATCCCAACAATCTTCTTTGTAAGCAAGATAATCTTCTTTATTTAACAGGACCTAATCTCCCAAAATGAAGGCATTCTGGGTCAGGGATACTCTGGAAATGCCACTGGTCACAATTTTGTTGTTGTTGTTTTGAAAATTGTAAACTGAGTGGACACACCAGAAGGACAGAGGATCTATATAAGTAGCCTTACAATTTCATCATTTTGGGATATATAACATCACAAATAAGTCTATGTCTAGCTTCATGCTGATGGATGGTTGGCATTACTTGAGATAATGTGTATAAAAGTATTTAGTGGCTACCTATCTCTTAACAAACATAAGGTCATTACTCACTAATCTGGAAAAATATTTCTTCTCTCTTGATTAAACAAATGTAATAGAAACTCTAGTATCTTTTCTTATAATGTGCCTGTAAAACACAGTGGGAAAATCAGCAGCATACTCTTGGTTTATGGAACCAGGAGCATCCTCATTTCTCAGGAATCCGAGAGGATTCCAAATCCTTGAGTCTATGGATTTTTATTCCCCAAATCTTATTATACTTCTTGTAGCTCCTAATGAGAACATCCTTTGGGAAGTTGGAGTTTGAGCATAATTTCTGATATTTCGGGGGGATCTGATATCTCAGCTCAGCTGAATGCTCCAATTAGGCACTCTGGTTACCATTTGGAAAAAATGGTCAGTTTCCTCTTTGTGGTCTGGGCTGCATAATGAAGCTGTTGAAGACTTTTCAGTTAATCTTTAATCTTTTGGCCTCTGTAAAGTTCCCTACCTGTTGAATAGGTCACTACCTTAAAACAATGCATTCATGAACTCTTAAATAGGCTTGAACCCGTGGAACAGTTCCAGAGTCTTAGGACATAATTTGACTATTACATTAGTAATTGGAATATAAAGGTAAGAATAGATTTTTCTGAGTCCTTCTGTTCTTAGAACCCTAATTAATGATCAAAGAAAAGTGCTAAATGCTTCTAAAGGAGGTTCCTGCCTTGCCAATAAAAATGTTCCACCCACAATTTCCATTTTTATATCTTCTCTATCTTTGGAAGTAGGCAGAGATGTGAATCCATTCACAAATACAGACTCACATTAACACCAGAAAACAGAAACATGGGAAAGCAGTTAATGACCTTAACAGTAAACTATTGTGTGTGTATGTTGCACACTCTTACTTACATATAAAATAATTATCATTATTTTATTGTAGCATGGTTGTAATTTTTGTTGCATTATAAATATCGCAGATCCAATTTTTTTTTTTACTACCACAGCAGTTTCTGAAGACGTGTAAACTCATAGTGTTATTACTCTCTAATCTAGTTGAGGTGATGAAATAGTGCCAAAACTCTCACTGCAATTTCATTAACATATTCATGAGTTGCACTTTTGCAATGTTGCAGAAACAACACAGATTGGTTTGTGGATTGTGAACTCCCCCTTCTTCTTCTCTCCAGAAACACAGACTGTGGATTAGCAAGTCAAGTTGGTCCACAAACTTCTGTTTTAAAATTTTTTAATTTTTTGCCCGTGCTGTGTGGCATGCAGGATCCTAGTTCCCTAACCAGGGATTGAACCTGCACCCCCTGCAATGGAAGCTTGGAGTCTCAACCGCTGGACTGCCAGGGAAGTCCCAGGTCCACACGCTTCTGAACACTGAATTGCCTAAGTTTTCTGCTCTGCCCTCATTTCCATATTTTATGATTCTTCTGTTGTTGAATGCCATGTGAATGGACATACCGTCCAATAGAAGAAAAGAACTGGGGTTTGAATAGCTTCGAAAAATGGAAGTCCTGGAAAAGCCAGACTAAATTGCCCTGCTAGAAGAGAACATTTCTTTTTTGGTTGTTCTTGATGTTTGTTCTCTTTCTTTTTTCTTTTGAATTGGGGTTAAGAGCACATTTGTAGTTTGACTGAAATTGGCTCTCAGTCTACTAAGTTAGTTTCCTTCACTCCTTGGCAGACAACTAGACTACATTTTTCCAGCCTCCCTTGCATTTAGATGAGACCATAGTACTGATTTCAGGCCAATGGAATGTGGGTGGGAGATATGCACATCACTTCTACGTCTGACCCGAGGCACAGTCTCTGTGATGTTCTGCCCTCCCTCTTGCTCCATCTACTAGGCACATACTTATCCTTAGGGCAACTCTGGCAGCTGATAGTTGAAGATGACAGAACCTTCATCAGCCTGGGTCCCTGAATGACTGCATGGAATTCCTGCTCTCCATTCCTTCCTGAACCTTTGTGATAACCTGCTGAAATCTTAGATTTTATCTGTTAAAACATTTAGCATTATCTTAACTAATTCAATGATATATTTATTATCCAGATTTTGTGCTCTTTAAGAAACTCAGTTGCTATTATTTAATTTTTATTTGACATGAGGACTTTGAGGATTAAATGTGTGGTTCATTTCTGCTGTTTGTTGTATTTTCTTGCTGTGTTTATGCCTTTTAGCTTCTTTGTGACCCATTTTTACTAATTACCTGCCCTGAAGGGACATTATACAATTAACTAAACCCAGTTCTTCCATCCCTCATAGTAAATTAAGTATTGAGAGAAATATCTGTGAACATATTCAAGTTCTAGATAGAACATTGAAGTCCACCTTTTAGTTAACTAGAAAACTAGAAAAGTCAACTTTGCTCTGCACCCTGCATTTTTCAGAAGTTAAACACTGGGAATAGTGATGATTTTTAAAGCTTATGCAGTGCTTTTGGCTTTTCAAAACACTTCCACATAATAATGTACAGTGAAATGTATGTTTGCTCAGTTCTTTGAAAGATTTAGGTAAGAGATTTTTCTGAAGATGAAACATGCAATTTTAAATGAAAAATCTGTATTACAGTAACAACAACAACAAAATCACACACTGTTAACACATTGAAAAATGTATTTTACTCCTAACTTTAGTAGGCAGCTAGGGAAAGTTACTCAAGGTGACCAGCTCTTCCTTGTTAGCACTGCTTTTGATTTGTATGTTATGTTGCTATGGTACTTTCAAAAAATGTAAAGCCTTTCAGGCTTTGTGTGGGCAGTTAAAGATGGCTGATACCAAGGCACAATAAGAAAATTATTATTGAAACTTTAAGAGTAGATAATCGGGGTAAGAGTTGGTACTGATGTACAAAAGATCACGAATTCTGGGCTTTTTCTAGCTTATTTCAGAGGCTATGTAGAAATCTGGATGAAGTTTAAATATGTTATAAAATGTCTTTGGTACCTCTCATCCCAGCCAAGAATCCATTATATTTAGAGTTCAGAGCTTTTTTGAGCAGATGACAGGCAATGTATGAGGTATCCCATGTTTATATACATCTGAATTATAAATACGTTTTATTTAATTTTTCCATGGAAAGATTGCTGTGGGCGCACATTGTTCACATGGCCTAATGCAACATAACTGATTTAATTAGATCCTGTTTCTTGGCATGCAATCTCTCTATATGGGAGGGGTTGCTTTTTCCATGGGAAAAACTATCAGTGGGTAACACGATTTAAGAGACAACTGCAGAATACATCCTCTGCTCTTTTTTCAGGCTTCAATCCATTGCTCAATTTAAGTATGGAAATACTGCTTGTCAAAGATTTCTTGACACATGAATTTTACAACAAAATATCAGTGCACCTACTGCTTGGATTTCTAGCTCATTTATTTTACAGTATACAGCTAATCCAATCTACTGCTGCAAACATGGTTTGTGCAGTTATGCTTAGATACAGCACAATGGCTTTCTTTAAACTGGAGGGTTTTCTGAAGTTTTATTTTCTTTCCCTGGGCAGATAAAAGTGGATGAGACCTATTTTACTTGATAAACATGATGGTGTTGAGTCCATAAGTGGAAGAGTGGGGTTTGCAGAACTGAGAGGCTCTGGTTGCCTTTGAGACCAGCGAGACAGTGTCTTCTGAACTGAAGCTTAAGGGAAGTCTCTAGGGAAGCGTGGTGCAAGAACTAGGGGGTGACTAGTAGGGAAATAGCCATAAAACTCTTGAAGAAAGATGCCTTAAAGGGGAAGAAATTATTTTATTCAATTCTGTTACGTTATTGGTGAGCCGAATTAAAGTGGAGGAGAAGCAAGTGTTTAGAATTTGCATTTTAAAAAGATGAAAAACATAAGTGAAAGGGTCAATTTCTTTTTCTTCTTTGTATTATTTTTAATTTTAAGGATAGTGTATGCTTACTGAGAGAGACTTAGCCTCACACTCCAGGGATTACCACTGTGAACTGCGTAATATATAGCCTGACTCTCTTTTTGCATATTTAAACACGTTAATTAAAAAGTAAAGGATCATCCTAGACATGTGTTCTATGACCAGTTTTTTTTTTTTTTTAACATCTTTACTGGAGTATAATTGCTTTACAGTGGTGTGTTAGTTTCTGCTGTATAACAAAGTGAATCAGCTGTACATATACATATATCACCATATTCCCTCCCTCTTGCATCTCCCTCCCTCCCACCCTCCCGATATCACCCTTCTAGGTCGTCACAGAGCACTGAGCTGACCTCCCTGTGCTATGTGGCTGCTTCCCGCTAGCTACCTGTTTTACATTTGGTAGTGTATATATGTCCATGCTGCTCTCTCACTTCATCTCAGCTTACCCTTCCCCCTCCCCATGTCCTCAAGATGTTCTCTACATCTGCGTCTTCCTGTTCTGCCCCTAGGTTCATCAGAACTATGTTTTTTTCTTTAGATTACATATATATGTGTCAGCATACGGTATTTGTTTTCCTCTTTCTTACTTACTTCACTCTGTATGACAGACGCTACGTCCATCCACCTCACTACAAATAACTCAGTTTTATTTCTTTTTATGGCTGAGTAATATTCCATTGTATATATGTGCCACATCTTCTTTATCCATTCATCTGTCGATGGACACTTAGGTTGCTTCCATGTCCTGGCTATTGTAAATAGGGCTGCAATGAACACTGTGGTACATGACTATTTTTTTTTTTTTTTTTTTTTTTTGCGGTGCGCGGGCCTCTCACCACTGTGGCCTTTCCCGTTGCGGAGCACAGGCTCCGGACGTGCAGGCTCAGCGGGCATGGCTCACGGGCCCAGCCGCTCCGCGGCATGTGGGATCTTCCCAGACCAGGGCACGAACCCATGTCCCCTGCATCGGCAGGCAGACTCTCAACCACTGCGCCACCAGGGAAGCCCTACATGACTATTTTTGAATTATGGTTTCCTCAAGGTATATTCCCAGTAGTGGGATTGCTGGGTCATATGGTAATTCTATTTTTAGTTTTTTAAGGAACTCCATACTGTTCTCCATAGTGGCTGTATCAATTTACATTCTCACCAATAGTGCAGGAGGGTACCCTTTTCTCCATACCCTTTCCAGCAATTATTTTTTTTTAGATTTTTTGATGATGGCTATTCTGACCAGTGTGAGGTGATACCTCATTGTAGTTTTGATTTGCATTTCTCTAATGATTAGTGATATTAAGCATCCTTTCATGTGTTTGTTGGCAATCTGTATATCTTCTTTGAAGAAATGTCTATTTAGGTCTTCTGCCCATTTTTGGATTGGGTTGTTTGTTTTTTTGATATTGAGCTGCATGAGCTGCTTGTAAATTTTGGAGATTAATCCTTTGTCAGTTGCTTCATTTGCAAGTATTTTCTCCCATTCTAAGGGTTGTCTTTTCGTCTGTTTATGGCTTCCTTTGCTGTGCAAAAGCTTTTAAATTTCATTAGGTCCCATTTGTTTATTTTTGTTTTTATTTCCACTTCTCTAGGAGATGGATATGACCAGCTTTTAAGAAAATTCATCAATATATTATGACAACCTATCTTTGTTCGTACAACATAGAGTATGTGGTAGGCAAAATTCTAAGAATGACCTCTAATGACCTTTGCCCTTGCATTGATCCCTCCCTTTTTAGTGTGGGTGGAATCTCTGAATATGATGAGATATCACCTCCTTGATTATGTTACAATAAAGCAAGAGGAGGATTATCTGGATCTTCCTTTAGAGAATTTTTTTCTAGCGGATGGGTAGTGGGAATCAGTGATTCGAAGCCCGAGGGGGATTCACCGTGAGGGAGATTGGCCTTGAACACTTCTGCTGCCGCCGTGTTGTGAACTGCTTATGAAGAAGCCAGGTGAGAAGGTGTGTAGGCAGCCTCCAGCAGTGGAGAGCAGTCAGTTGACAGCCAGCCAGGACATGGGAACCTTAGTTCTGCAGAACTGAAAGAACTGAGAATCTGCCAGCAACCTGAAGGAAATTGGAAGTGGATTCTTCCCTACCTGAGCCTCCAGAGGAGAGAAAGCAGCCTGGCTGATACCTTGATTGCGACCCTGTGAGACCCAAAGCAGGAGACCCAGCTGCCCTGTGCCAGACTTCTGCCCCACCGAAGCATGAGCTCATAAATGGGGGTTGTTTTAAGCCATGAGGTTTGTGGGAATTTGTTACACAGCAATAGAAAATTAATACAGTGTAGGTGATTCCTCTCTGCTTCAGATTCCTCATCTGACTTCAGGGAGGCAAAAGGTCAAACAAAAGGAGCTTCAGAATTATAGAAATGTGATGTTCATTTATTCACTCAACAATAGTTTTGGATTATTACTATGTGCCAATCATGATTCTAAGTGCTGTGGATACATCTACAGGCAAAGCAGACAGGAATGTAGGTAGTTGATCTCTTAAAGGGGTGGAAGGGAATTGTTGTGTTACAATAATGCACGTATGTTTAACACTTTATATATTACAAAGCATTTTTTTCATACATGTTCTTATTCTGTTTCCTACTGAAGTTTTCACTATGAGGCAGGTATTATTATTACTCTCTTTTAATAGGTATGCAAACCAATGCTCCTGTCCTAGAGATGAAGGGACTCCACAGTCTCACCCAGCTCCTATGGCTTCAGGGATCTGTTCTTAGTAGTAGTATTTTAAGGAGTGTTTGCAATGTACCTGACGTTTGTGTTGAGGGCTTTACAGGAATTATCTGAGTTAATCTTCACAACCACTCTGTAAGGTTGATAACTATATCTATCCTCATTTTATAGATGAGGAACTTGAGAGTGATCAAGGCTAAACAACTTTTCCATGCTGAAGCCAATATCCAAACCCTGGCAGTCTGACTCTAAGATCCATCTTCTAAATCCTAAACAGCCTCCCCAGGCCAACATTACTGTGCTGGCCTTCCAGAAGGGCTGGCCGTAACTGCACATTTATACTCTGCTGCCTGTTACTTTAGGGCTTATGTATGTCTTCAGTTTCCATGATTTTAAGCTGCATTTTTGCTCATGTTTCTTGTTTTACCATGTAGGTTACTTTTTTAACCCATGAAATGTGAAGTCATTGTTAAACAGAAAATGGTAGTTTATATTCTTTATAGTTTTCATTGAGAACATTGTAACATAAGGAACACTATCATAGGGCCAAGCATCGTCTACTTATTAAACTTTTTTTTTATATTAAACTTTTATCTCTAACAATGGAACAAAAAAGTTTAGAAGTTTAGATTTATGCCCCCTCTGTTCTCTCAGCAACTTACTCTGGATTGTTAATCCATGAATGTACACTTGTCTCAGATAGACGATAAATCTTGAAGAGAAGGTCCAAGTTTTAAGCATTCCTCTCATACCTAGAGTACTGGTATTCTAGACACAATAACAGGTACATCTTCATTAAATTAAATCTCAACTTATCTCCAACTGTATTGAAATTACTCCCTCCCCCCTCCCCCACTAGCCCATCTCATTTTTTGAAAGTAAGAATTTCCATGTTAGCTATCTTCCTTCCTTTGCTCTATAAAACCTCTTTCCAATTTCAGTTGGTACTCTGGTGTTCTACGGTTTGATTAATGAGTTCATGTTTAAGCTGTCCATTCCATTTAAAACCATAATAACTTTGATTGTGTCCCCTTCACCCTCTGTCACTAAAGCTAAATAGTCTTACTTTAAAAAAGTTTAACCTCGAAGACTATAGCCTCAGCCATCGCATTTATTATTATTGAAGTAGTCTTTCTCCAGGTCTCTATTTTTTGTGCTGTGGGGACCAGAACTGTGTGTATAATTTATAATTTGGTGTAAGAGTAAGATACTGCTTTTTAATTTTATTTACCCTGCCTCTTGGGTTGATGTTTGACAATTTTGTACTCTTCACTGCAGCAGGACCCTGGGCAAGGCTCACAATGACTTATAGGCTCATTTCCTGGGCAGAGACAGTCTGCCCAGTATCTTCTGTGTGTATTTGAAAGTTTTCTTAACATACTACTGTGGTAATATTTTATATTTGGTTAAAAACTATGTTAAATTATATATATATATTTATATATATAAAATACATACATATATATATATAAATGTTATTTGAAAGTGCTTTTATAAAGAAGAGGTAATAGCCTCTGTAGAGAACACTTTCTGGTATAAACTGATATTTTTAGGCATCCAAATCAGATTTTGTGTTAGGTTGCTATTTCATACAATTCAACTGGATGATAGAATCTTAGTGATAATTTTATTCAAATTCTTTCTTTAATAGATGAAACTGAGGCCTAGAAAAAGCAAGTGATAGAATCTAGGTGGGCCAGCTACTTGAGCAGTGAGAATTGGGTAAGGAAACAAGACAAATACATTGAATGAAAGAAGAGACAGTTGGGTTAAATATAAGACATACTACACTGTAAGGACTTTTTTGATTTTTGTTTCTTTTCCTTATAAAGTAGGAAAGCTAAGAGCTGAAGAACCACCATTTTAATTATCTTTAAAAGTCATCTGTAAATAACCCCTCCTTTTTTTTTTTTTTTTTTTAGTGTGTGTGTGATAGATTAAAAACAACAAGAAGCAAAGGAAAAGTCACAAACATTTGTTATCAAAGTGGATTGAGGTCTTGGAGCCTATGGAGTGGCCCTGGAAACATCGTGATTCCCAGATAATGACCTGGAATTAGAAAGGAGCTTCCTTCTCAATTCGTACATAAAACCAGGTAGTTGACTACAGTTAGGAGTTAATGTGTAAGTGCTAAATTGTATTTAGATATTTAATTTATCTGAATTTTGGGTATTAGATATAGCTTTAAAAATACTCCTTATCACTGTTATATTCATATTTTGATAAATAGTTCCTTTTTTATTTAAAAGATGAAAAATGTGATCATGTTTCTCTGGTTACCTAGATAATTGAAAGTTTGACTTCCATGCGTAAAAGTACTGTTTCTCTTCTAGATGAGGTTTACTCTAACTGCAGAGTGTTCAGGAAAAATAAGCATGCTGAATTTCTACACCTAAACATGTGAAGTGATGACAGCAAGTTTTTGACATAATGAAGCTTTTCTGCCACTCTCACAATTTTGAGTGACGTATGGATGATATCATTCTAAAATTTCTAAACTTTCTACAGTTATTTATTTCACTATTTTACAGTGCTCAGTGCCTACAACAACTTGGATATTTCATATTGTAGGAGCTCTCCTTCCTTAACATTTTTCTGACAATTGCACTGAAAGCATACTCAGTTTTTCCCACCCAATTTTTCCTATTCCTTTGAAGTTAGTTTCTTATCCTTCCCCATTAATCTCACAGTGACTCAATTTTAATAACAATTGTCAAGGGAATATTATAAAGGTCTTTTGGAAATTCAATGTCAAGATAACTTTTATGCACCTACAAAATGTATTCGCTTCTTGTTATAGAAATCTTGTGTCATTTACAAGGTGATCTTAACCTCTATTGAAACTTCTCTATAAAGCATTGGCTTTGCTCCTAATTGATAATATTGCCTGGGATATTTGATTTCAGGAATGGAAGAAGAACAGTAGAGTGTAGTAGTGGCCAGTAGGTTAAATTCCACTGTTATTAGAGTATTTTAAAATTTTGAATTAATTTCCAAAATCCATATGTTAGGGGATTTCATACAAAATATTTATATCTCTAAGATTTCTATCTTCTCTTCAATAATTAGAAGAGCTGAAAACATTTGGTTTGCATCCCACATGTCAGTAGTCGGTTGGAATGTTTTAAAAAATTATTTAATTTTATTATTTTTTATTGAAGTATAGTCGATTTATATTGTTATATTAGTTGCAGGTGTACAACATAGTGATTCAATATTTTTATAGATTATACTCCATTTAAAGTTATAAAACATTGGTTATATTCCCTATACATTATATCCTTGTATATTATTGTTTTTATTTAATTTTTAAAATTTATTTATTTTTTAACATTTTTATTGGAGTATAATTGCTTTACAATGGTGTGTTAGTTTCTGCTTTATAACTAAGTGAATCAGTTATACATATACATATATCCCCATATCTCTTCCCTCTTGCATCTCCTTCCCACCCTCCCTATCCCACCCCTCAAGCTGGTCACAAAGCACTGAGCTGATCTCCCAGTGCTATGCGACTGCTTCCCATTAGCTATCTATTTTACATTTGGTAGTGTATATATGTCCATATATAGACTACCACTCTCTCACTTTGTCCCAGCTTACCCTTCCCCCTCCCTGTGTCCTCAAGTCCATTCTCTAGTAGGTCTGCATCTTTATTCCCTTCTTGCCCCTAGGTTCTTCATGACCATTTTTTTTTTTAGATTCCATATATATGTGTTAGCATACATTATTTGTCTTTCTCTTTCTGACTTACTTCACTCTGTATGACAGACTCTACGTCCATCCACCTCACTACAAGTAACTCAATTTCGTTTCTTTTTATGGCTGAGTAATATTCCATTGTATATATGTGCCACAACTTCTTTATCCATTCATCTGTCAATGGACACTTAGGTTGCTTCCATGTCCTGGCTATTGTAAATGAAGCTGCAACGAACATTGTGGTACATGACTCTTTTTGAATTATGGTTTTCTCAGGGTATATGCCTGGTAGTGGGATTGCTGGGTCTTATGGTAGTTCTATTTTTAGTTTTTTAAGGAACCTCCATACTGTTCTCCATAGTGGCTGTATCAATTTACATTCCCACCAATAGTGTATGAGGGTGCCCTTTTCTCCATACCCTTTCCAGCATTTACTGTTTGTAGATTTTTTGATGATGGCTATTCTGACCAGTGTGAGATGATATCATGCTATAGTTTTGATTTGCATTTCTCTAATGATTAATGATGTTGAGCATTCTTTCATGTGTTTTTTGGCAATCTGTATATCTTCTTTGGAGAAATGTCTATTTAGGTCTTCTGCCATTTTTGGATTGGGTTTTTTGTTTTTTTGATATTGAGCTGCATGACTTGCTTGTAAATTTTGGAGATTAATCCTTTGTCAATTGCTTCATTTGCAAACATTCTCTCCTATTCTGAGGGTTGTCTTTTCATCTTGCTTATGGTTTCCTTTGATGTGCAAAAGCTTTTAAGTTTCATTAGGTCCCATTTGTTTGTTTTTGTTTTTATTTCCATTTCTCTAGGAGGTGGGTCAAAAAAGATCTTGCTGTGATTTATATCATAGAGTGATCTGCCTATGTTTCCGTCTAAGAGTTTGATAGTGTCTGGCCTTAAATTTAGGTCTTTAATCCACTTTGAGTTTATTTTTGTGTATGGTGTTAAGGAGTGTTCTAATTTCATTCTTTTACATGTAGCTGTCCAGTTTTCCCAGCACCACTTACTGAAAAGGCTGTCTTTTCTCCATTGTATATTCTTGTCTCCTTTATCAAAAATAAGGCGACCATATGTGTGTGGGTTTATCTCTGGGCTTTCTATCCTGTTCCATTGAACTATCTTTCTGTTTTTGTGCCAGTACCATACTGTCTTGATTACTGTAGCTTTGTGGTATAGTCTGAAGTCCAGGAGCCTGATTCCTCCAGCTCCTTTTTTCTTTCTCAAGATTGCTTTGGCTATTCGGGGTCTTTTGTGTTTCCATACAAATTGTGAAATTTTTTGTTCTAGTTCTGTGAAAAATGCCATTGGTAGTTTGATAGGGATTGCATTGAATCTGTAAATTGCTTTGGGTAGTAGAGTCATTTTCACAATGTTGAATCTTCCAGTCCAAGAACATGGTATATCTCTCCATCTATTTGTATCACCTTTAATTTCTTTCATCAGTGTCTTATAATTTTCTGCATACAGGTCTTTTGTCTCCTTAGGTAGGTTTATTCCTAGGTATTTTATTCTTTTTGTTGCAATGGTAAATGGGAGTGTTTCCTTAATTTCACTTTCTGATTTTTCATCATTAGTGTATAGGAATGCAAGAGATTTCTGTGCATTAATTTTGTATCCTGCTACTGTACCAAATTCATTGATTAGCTCTAGTAGTTTTCTGGTAGCATCTTTAGGATTCTCTATGTATAGTATCACGTCATCTGCAAACAGTGACAGCTTTACTTCTTCTTTTCCGATTTGGATTCCTTTTATCTCTTTTTCTTCTCTGATTGCTGTGGCTAAAACTTCCAAAACTATGTTGAATAAGAGTGGTGAGAGTGGGCAATCTTGTCTTGTTCCTGATCTTAGTGGAAATGCTTTCAGTTTTTCACCATAGAGGATGATGTTGGCTGTGGGTTTGTCATATATGGCCTTTATTATGTTGAGGTAAGTTCGCTCTATGCCTACTTTCTGGAGGGTTTTTATCATAAATGGGTGTTGAATTTTGTCAAAAGCTTTCTCTGCTTCTACTGAGATGATCATATGGTTTTTCTCCTTCAATTTGTTAATATTGTGTATCACATCGATTGATTTGTGTATATTGAAGAATCCTTGCATTCCTGGAATAAACCCCACTTGATCATGGTGTATGATCCTTTTAATGTGCTGTTGGATTCTATTTGCTAGTATTTTATTGAGGATTTTTGCATCTATGTTCATCAGTGATATTGACCTGTAGTTTTCTTTCTTTGTGACATCTTTGTCTGGTTTTGGTATCAGGGTGATGGTGCCCTCATAGAATGAGTTTGGGAGTGTCCTCCCTCTGCTATATTTTGGAAGTGTTTGAGAAGGATAGGTGTTAGCTCTTCTCTACATGTTTGATAGAGTTCGCCTGTGAAGCTATCTGGTCCTGGACTTTTGTTTGTTGGAAGATTTTTAATCACAGTTTCAATTTCAGTGCTCATGATCGGTCTGTTCATATTTTCTATTTCTTCCTGGTTCAGTCTTGGCAGGTTGTGCATTTCTAAGAATTTGTCCATTTCTTCCAGGTTGTCCATTTTATTGGCGTATAGTTGCTTGTAGTAATATCTCATGATCCTTTGTATTTCGGCCATGTCAGCTGCTACTTCCCTTTTTTCGTTTCTAATTCCATGGATTTGAGTCTTCTCCCTTTTTTTCTTGATGAGTTTGGCTGATGGTTTATCAATTTTGTTTATCCTCTCAAAGAACCAGCTTATAGTTTTATTTATTTTTGCTATCATTTCCTTCATTTCTTTTTTCTTTTTTTTTTTTGCGGTACATGGGCGTCTCACTGTTGTGGCCTCTCCAGTTGCGGAGCACAGGTTCCGGACGCACAGGCTCAACGACCATGGCTCATGGACCCAGCTGCTCGACGGCATGTGGGATCTTCCCAGATGGGGGCATGAACCCATGTCCCCTGCATCGGCAGGTGGACCTTCAACCAGTGGGCCACCAGGGAAGCCCCTCCTTCATTTCTTTTTCATTTATTTCTGATCTGATCTTTATGATTTCTTTCCTTTTGGTAACTTTGGGGTTTTTTGTTCTTCTTTCTCTAATTGCTCTAATTTTAAGGTTAGGTTGTTTATTTGAGATGATTCTTGTTTCTTGAGGTAGGATTGTATTGCTATAAACTTCCCTCTTAGCACTGCTTTTGCTTCACACCATAGGTTTTGGGTCGTTGAGTTTTGATTTTCATTTGCTTCTAGACATTTTTTTTCTCTTTGCTGTCTCCAGTGATCTCTTGGTTATTAAGTAGTGTATTGTTTATCCTCCATGTGTTTGTATTTTTTACTGATTTTTTCCTGTAATTGATATCTAGTCTCATAGCGTTGTGGTCAGAAAAGATACTTGATATGATTTCAATTTTTGTAAATTTACCAAGGCTTGGTTTGTGACCCAAGATATGATCTATCCTGGAGAATGTTCCATAAGCACTTGAGAAGAAAGTGTATTCTGTTGTTTTTGGATGGAATATTCCTATAAATATCAATTAAGTCCATCTTGTTTAATGTATCATTTAAAGCTTGTGTTTCCTTATTTATTTTCATTTTGGGTGATCTGTCCTTTGGTGAAAGTGGGGTGTTAAAGTCCCCTCGTATGATTGTGTTACTGTTGATTTCCCCTTTTATGGCTGTTAGTATTTGCCTTATATATTGAGGTGCTCCTACTTTGGGTGCATATATATTTACAATTGTTATATCTTCTTCTTGGATCAATCCCTTGATCATTATGTAGTGTCCTTCTTTGTCTCTTGTAATAGTCTTTGTTTTAAAGTCATTTTGTTTGATATGTGAATTGTTACTCCAGTTTTCTTTTGATTTCCATTTTCATGGAATATCTTTTTCCACCTCCTCACTTTCAGTCTGTATGTGTCCCTAGGTCTGTAGTGGGTCTCTTGTAGACAGCACATATACAGGTCTTGTTTTTGTATCCATTCAGCCAGTCTATGTCTTTTGGTTGGAGCATTTAATCCATTTACATTTAAGGTAATTATCTGTATGTATGTTCCTATTACCATTTTCTTAATTGTTTTGGGTTTGTTATTGTAGGTCTTTTCCTAGTCTTGTGTTTCCTGCCTAGAGAAGTTCCTTTAGCATTTATTGTAAAACTGCTTTGGTTGTGCTGAATTCTCTTAGCTTTTGCTTGTCTGTAAAGGTTTTAATTTCTCTGTCAAATGTGAATGAGATCCTTGCTGGATAGAGTAATCTTGGTGCAGGTTTTTCCCTTTCATCACTTTAAATATGTCCTGCCACTCCCTTCTGGCTTGCAGAGTTTCTCCTGAAAGACCAGCTGTTAACCCTATGGGGATTCCCTTGTACGTTATTTGTTGTTTTTCCTTATTTGCTTTTAATATTTTTTCTTTGTATTTAATTTTTGATAGTTTTACTAATATGTGTCTTGGCATGTTTCTCCTTGGATTTATCCTCTATGGGACTCTCTGTGCTTCCTGGACTTGATTAACTATTTCCTTTCCCATATTAGGGAAGTTTTCAACTATAATCTCTTCAAATATTTTCTCAGTCCCTTTCTTTTTCTCTTCTTCTTCTGAGACCCCTATAATCTGAATATTGGTGCGTTTAATATTGTCCCAGAGGTCTCTGAGACTGTCCTCAATTCTTTTCATTCTTATTTCTTTATCCTGCTCTGGAGTAGGTATTTCCAATATTTTATCTTCCAGGTCACTTATCCGTTCTTTTGCCTCAGTTATTCTGCTATTGATGTCTTCTAGAGAATTTTAAATTTCATTTATTGGGTTGTTCATTATTGTTTGTTTGCTCTTTAATTCTTCTAGGTCCTTGTTAAACATTTCTTGTATTTTCTCCATTCTATTTCCAGGATTTTGGATCATCTTTACTATCATTATTCTGAATTCTTTTTCAGGTAGACTGACTATTTCCTCTTCCTTTGTTAGGTCTGGTGGGTTTTTACCTTGCTCCTTCATCTGCTGTATGTTTCTTTATGTTCTCATTTTGCTTAACTTACTGTGTTTGGGGTCTCCTTTTCGCAGGCTGCAGTTTTGTAATTCCCATTGTTTTTGGTGTCTGCCCCCAGTGGCTAAGGTTGGTTCAGTTGGTTGTCTAGGCTTCCTGGTGGAGGGGACTAGTGCCTGTGTTCTGGTGGATAAGGCTGTATCTTGGCTTTGTGGTGGGCAGGTCCACGTCTGGTGGTGTGTTTTGGGGTGTCTGTGACCTTATTATGATTTTAGGCACCCTCTCTGCTAATGTGTGGGGTTGTGTTCCTGTCTTACTAGTTGTTTGGCATAGGATGTCGAGCACTGTAGCTTGCTGGTCGTTGAGTGGACCTGGGTGTTGGCATTGAGAGGGAGATCTCTGGGAGGTTTTTGCTGTTTGATATTATGTGGAGCTAGGAGGTCTCTGGTGGACCAATGACCTGAACTTGGCTCTCCCACCTCAGAGGCACAGCCCTGATGCCTGGCTGGGGCACCAAGAGCCTGTCATCCACATGGCTCAGAATAAAAGGGAGAAAAAAGAAAGAAAGAAAGAAAGAAAGAAAGAAAGAAAGAAAGAAAGAAAGAAAGAAAGAAAGAAAGGAAGAAGAAAGGAAGGAAGGAAGGAAGGAAGGAAGAAAGGGAGAAAATTAAATAAAATGAAAAAAGTTATTAAAATAAAAAACAAAAAATAACTATTAAAAAATTTTTAAAGTAATTTTAAAAAAAGAAAGAAAGAAAGAACAACAGGCCAAAAAACAAATCCACCAATGACAACAAGTGCTGAAAACTATACTAAAAAACAAACAAACAAAAATGGACAGACAGAACCCTAAGACAAATGGTAAAAGCAAAGCTATACAGACAAAATCACACACAGAAGCATATGCATACACACTCACAAAAAGAGAAAAAGGGAAAAAATATATATATCGTTGCTCCCAAAGTCCACCTCCTCAATTTGGGATGATTCGTTGTCTATTCAGGTATTCCACAGATTCAGGGTACATCAAGTTGACTGTGGAGATTTAATCCATTGCTCCTGAGGCTGCTGGGAGAGATTTCCCTTTCTCTTCTTTGTTTGCACAGCTCCCGGGACTCAGCTTTGGAGTTGGCCCTGCCTCTGCATGTAGGTCGCCTGAGGGTGTCTCTTCTTTGCTCAGACAGGACGGGATTAAAGGAGCAGCTGATTCAGGGGTTCTGGCTCACTCAGGCCGGGGGGAGGGAGGGGTACGGATGCTGGGCGAGCCTGTGGCGGCAGAGGCTGGCATGACGTTGCACCAGCTTGATGCACGCCATGCATTCTCCTGGGGAAGTTGTCCCTGGATCACGGGACCCTGGCAGCGGAGGGCTGCACAGGCTCCCAGGAGGGGAGGTGTGGATAGTGACCTGTGCTCGCACACAGGCTTCTTGGTGGCAGCAGCAGCAGCTTTAGTGTCCCATGTCCGTCTCTGGGGTCCGCGCTGATGGCCGCGGCTCGCGCCCGTCTCTGGAGCTCCTTTAAGCAGCGCTCTTAATCCCCTTTCCTCGTGCACCAGGAAACAAAGAGGCAAGGAAAAGTCTCTTGCCTCTTTGGCAGGTCCAGACTTTTTCCCGGACTCCCTCCGGGCTAGCCGTGGTGCACTAATCCCTTCAGGCTGTGTTCACGTGGCCAACCCCAGTCCTCTCCTTGGGATCCGACCTCCGAAGCTCGAGCCTCAGCTCCCAGCCCCCACCTGCCCCAGCAGGTGAGCAGACAAGCCTCTCGGGCTGGTGAGTGCTGTTTGGCACTGATCCTTCATGCGGGAATCCCCAGGCTTTGCCCTCTGCACCCCTGTTGCTGTGCTCTCGAAGCTTCCCCCCTCCCCCGCCACCCACAGTCTCCGTCCGCGAAGGGGCTTCCTAGTGTGTGGAAACCTTTAGTCCTTCACAGCTCCCTCCCACTGGTGCAGGTCCCGTCCCTATTCTTTTGTCTCTGTTTTTTCTTTTTTCTGTTGCCCTACCCAGGTACGTGGGGAGTTTCTTGCCTTTTGGGAGTTCTGAGGTCTTCTGCCAGCATTCAGTAGGTGTTCTGTAGGAGTTGTTCCACATGTAGATGTATTTCTGATGTATTTGTGGGGAGGAAGGTGATCTCCATGTCTTACTCTTCAGCCATCTTGAAGCTCCTCTCCTCTCTTGTTGATTTTATACCAAGTAGTTTATATCTCTTAATCCCCTTCCTCTATCTTGCCCCTCCCCCTTCCCTCTCCACATTGGTAACCACTAGTTTGTTCTCTAAATCTATGAAACTTTTTCTGTTTTGTTATATTCATTCATTTTTATTTTTTAGATTCCACATATAAGTGAAAACATACAGTATTTTGTCTTTCTCTGTCAGACTTACTGCATTAGGTATAATACTCTCCAGGTCAAATCATGCCGTTGCAAATGGCTAAATTTCATGCCTTTTTATGGCAGAGTAATATTCCATTATATCTTCATTTTCCATTCATTTGTTCATGGACACTTAGGTTGCTTCCATATCTTGACTATTGTAAATAATGCTGTCATGAGCATTGGGGTGCATATATATATATATATATATATATATATATATATATATATATATATATTTAAAATTTGTTTATTTTTGGCTGCACTGGGTCTTCGTTGCTGTGCCCAGGCTTTCTGTAGTTTTGGCGAGCGGGGCCTACTCTTTGTTGCAGTGCACGGGCTTCTCATTTCAGTGGCTTCTCTTGTTGTGGAGTACTGGCTCTAGGCATTCAGGCTTCAGTAGTTGTGGCACATGGGCTTAGTTGCTCTGCAGCATGTGGGGTCTTCCTGGATCAGGGCATGATCAGGACACATGATCAGGCATGTGTCCCCTGCATTGGCAGGTGGATTCTTAACCACCGTGCCTCTGGAGAAGTCCACATATAGTTTTTTGAATTAGTGTTTTTGTTTTCTGTTGGAACTCTGTAGATGGGCCATGTTACGCATGTTTGCCTCAGTTCCCACTTTGTCCCTTTAGCCTTCTAGATTACCTGCCTGACCCAGGTAGAAGCAAGTATTAGAGGCTTAAATCCGAGTTACAAAATTCTGAAATTCTCGTCTACCTATGTATATATGCCTTTAAACGTCAAGTTTTAGTTCCCTCTGTCCCTGTTATCCAATAAAATGGGCATAGACTGCTAATTAATAACTGAGAAAAGCCATTAGAGTTGAGAGTTTTCAAATCTCCAGATAAGGAGAGCCATAGCTTTCATTTGCAAAGGACATAGGAAAGTATTAAAAAATTGCTTTGACCTGCTTTTTACACGCATGATCTTGATGGGCAAACCATATTAGATCCATTGTAAAGAGCTTAAGCAGATCTTTGCCTTCAGATGCTTCTTTCATTTATGCACATATTTGTCTATAGATCTATTAAGATATTAAAGATTTTGGAAAATGTATGCCAACCAACTAGAGGGCCTATTTGTTCTTTAAAATATATATATAATAAAGAAAAAACCTTTACAAATGTGTCCTGGCCATGATAGAGCTTACCATGGTGTAGAACTTGTTCTTCCACCATAAACAACTAAAAGCTTGGACAAAATAAACAAGTCTTTTCAAACCATGCAGAATTGGGAGAACAAGCCATTCAGGACTGTGATCCCTGAAAGAACAGAAAAATATGAGCCCTATGAATAGTCCAGTCTCTAGAGGCAATTTTCAAACAGTGGCAGAGGGAGGGGGAACTCAAGCACAGCACATTACACTCACTGAATTGAGGAGATAGAAACTGCAGTGCTGAGGCAACTTGAATTTTAAAACAAAGTGCCAGTGTAGAAAAAACTGTGCAGAGAGAGAGCGAGTGAGCTTCGTGAACCTGCATGGGGGCCCCTCAAGTCTTTGAATGAATACCTATCTGTGCATTTGCTCATGAAGCCAGGAAAAGAACATGTGTCATAAGAGAGCTATAAGGTGAACAATTCCATTAATTCACGTAGGACAGAGAGTTAACCAGATTCCATCAAGCCAGACTAGAGAGACCTCCTGGAACACTTGGGGCAATTAGTAGATACCTCAGAAGAGTCATGCCTCAATAACAGGGCTAAATTAGTCTCAGAGTAAAATTCCTGTTTAACCTGCCCTAAGTTTTTAAAAAGTCTTAGAAGGATTAAGCTGTAACTTGTCTGATAATTAAAACAAATTGCAAAAACAAAAATATCCAACAGTCAATAGTGTAACATCCACAGTGTCCAGCACCAAAATCACTAGATATGTGAAGAAACATGTGTGACCTATAACCATGACGGGAAAGTCTGTCAACAGAAGCAGAGCCAGAAATGGCAAAATTAAAGGAAATAACAGATGAGGACTTTAAAATCTCTACTACAAATATTTTCAAGGATTTGAAAGAAAACTTGAACATAACGAGGAGAGAAATGGAAGATATAAACAGAACAAGGTGGAACTTTTAGACATTAAAAATATATATCTAAAATGAAAAATTCACTGGATAGGTTTAAAAGGAGCCTATAAGCTACAGGTGAAAAACAAGTGACCTTTAAAACTTAGAAATAGAAAATATTCAAACTGAAAAACAGAGAGGAAAAAAATACTAAACAGAGTTTTAGTGAGCTATGGGACAATATTAAGAAATTTAATGTGCATGTAATTGGAGTCCAAGAAGAAGAGAATGGAGCAGAAGAAAAATATGGAGAAACAATGGTAAAGAGTTTGATAAAATATATAGACTCACAGATATAAGATAGTAAAAAATGGCAAGCAAAATAAACATGAACAAAACCACGTTGAGGCATATCATAATTAAAATGCTGAAAACCAGTGTCAAAAAGCAAATTTTAAGAGCAACTAGAGAAAAAGGTCATATTCTGTACAGTGAAACAAAGATAAAAAAGACGACAAATACATACCACTACCAAGTAGGATTAATTCTAGGTATGCAAATCCATCCTTCTTCAAGCCACCATGACTGGGGTTTTCCCATCAAAGTCTTAGCACTTCTGTTTAGTGCAGATTGGGCTTGCTCTGAAGTTAAAAAAATAAAAAATGGGAAATGCATGTCAGTCCTTTCTTCTAATTGATTCTTTTCCTGTTTCTGCCTGTTTTGGTTCATTCTTCATTGCCTTCAGATGGGTGTTTTTTGAAAATATTTTCCCATAATTTATAGGTGTTATTTATAGAGGGTTCTGATAGTAGCTATTCATCAGTATCAGAAGAAATCATTTATAATTGTCTACAGCAAAAGTAGTAATTACTTATTGTGGAATTTATAACATCAAATTAAAATCTCAACTGTAGAATAAAGGATAGGGTAGGAGAATTGTAAGATTCTTTATATGTGAAGTATAACATTATTTGAAAGGGGGCTGTGGTTAAGTTAAAGATGCATTTTGTAAGTCATATAGCAACAGCTAGAATGATAAAACAAACAGGTATAACTAATAAGCCAATGGTGGAGATAAGATGAAGTCCTAAAAAATACTCAATTCATCTAAAAATAAGAAAAGAGTAAAGAAGGAACAAAGGGGAGCAAGTAGAATGAAAATGGCAAGAGGGTTGACTTAAATCTAACCATATGATAATTAACATAAATGTAAATGGCTTAAATGCTCCAAATAAAAGACAGAGATTATCAAGATGGAAAAAATCAAGACCCAATTATATGCTATCTGCAGGAAACACACTTTATTAAATATGAAAACATGGATAGGAATAAGTAAAAGGATACAATCAAACACTAATCATAGGTAAGCTGAGGTGACTATATTAATGTCAGAAAAAGAAGACATCAAGACAAGGAATATTACCTGAGATAAAGGATATTTCATAATGATGAAAGGATCAGTTCATCAAGAAGACAGCAAATGTGTGTCTAACTGTAGAGCTAAAAGGAGAAATAAGCTATCCATAATTATAGTTGATAAAGAAGCAGACAGAAAATCAATAAAGGGGTAGGGGGGAAGTCTTATAGGACTGAACCCATAACCTGTGGAATTTGATGCTATCTCTGGGTAGATAGTGAGCTGAATTGTAGGACACCCAGCTGGTGCCTGAGAATTGCTTGTTGTTGTGGGGAAAACCTTCCCCCCAACCACATTGGAATTGGTACCAGAACCTATTTAACATGGTTCAAAACTATGTTAGGAGTTAATGAGATGAGTTAGTATAGTATATCCCCAGCTTGTTTCACAGTATACCAAAGTTGTGGTTGTACTGTGAAAAAGTGGTTCCTTAGGCAAACATTTTGAGAAATGGTGCATATGTAATCCCTATCTGGAAATCCCTCCCCAGGCTTTACTAAGTTTTGCAGAAAAGAACTTGTTTAACTTCACTTAAACCAGTATTTTCCAAGCTTAGTTAACCTCTAACATGGAATCCTCCATCCATACCAAATACTCATCAACATATTCTGAGAGTGTCTTACAGAAGCCACTTTGCAAAACCTCCACTTAAATATTGTTGAGTTGAATAGAGGGCCCTTCAAAGTTAGACAAAGTGGATTTATGATAGATTCTGTCAGTGTCATTTCCTCATATCTCCTAGCAATGCTCTGCCATCCAGGAGTCAGAGATGGGGAACATTGGGGCAGCCTAATGTGAGCAAGATCTGAGGTGGAAGTGGTCAATTGTAAAATGAATGTCACTAACCCTTAGTGTCCATGGTATTGAAACTGAATAGAAAGATGAAAGAAGCTAGATAGTGATGGGAACTAGGAAAACAGGGAGGCTGGTGGCTTTTATGAAGATGGAGAGCAAGTTTGGTAGAAAGGAGGGAGGGGGAAAGGCAGAAGGTGGTGGACAGAGGGAATTTTGAGAACTTGAGATAATAAGGTGGTGACAACCTGAGCCCGTTCTTCAGATTCTTTAGGGATTCATAAAATGTAGAAGTTGTTTATTTGGAATACACAATCAAAAATCATCTCTAGTCATAGAGATGACTGGAAGTTTACTGCAGAGACAGTAGATCAGGTGGTTTTCAATGTGTGTTCATATTTGCCATATCTTTAGCAAAGACCAAATGACATCTAGTCTGAGAAGGCTGACAGCCAACCTTAAATTATTTTGCACTGTAGGATCTGTGTATCTATAGATTGTGGACAATTGCTCATTACTCATATTGATTTATATCAGGCAGTGCAGTGAGCATACAATTAATAGTTGACTTCATTGGCAGCCAGCTGTTAGTACCATAATTTACTATGAGAATGGTTTGGTCCGGGGATGAGCAAGAATTATACTGGGAACTGTATTTTTTAGCATTTTAAAGGTCAAACTCAACTCTTATTAATTTAGTCAGAGGTTTAGGTTGATTAAAAAAAAGATTTTTGCTGATTCAGGATCTCTCACATGCTAATGTGAGGCTAAACTTAGGTAAAGTCTCTTTTATTCTTTGATTTAAAGTTGCCTTTGAATTTAATGGTTAATGAAATCCGGATTTGGACTGGGTGCAAAATATCTGAAGATACTCTTGGAGAAGTTTTCAGAGTCTCAGAGAGTCTGAAGTCAGAACATAGCAGTTATTTGGCAGCAATAAATATTTTTTGCTTCTTGGAAGAAATACTTAAAGTTACATCAAAGAAATAATCATAACACAGTTGTGGCTTCAGTTAAAAATCATAAGCAGAGATTTTTCTATGACCATCTTAGTATTTTAAAAAATATTTATTGTGTGCCTACTATGTGCCAAGTTGCTATGCCGAGTGTTCTACTTGTTGCTCCCTTTCAATTCCCAAAATAGTTCTGTGAAGTGTTCTCATTACCACCTCTCTTTTAGAAGGGAAGAAACTGAAGCCTTGAAGGCAAAGTCATACCGCTCATGAATGGAAGAGCATGAATCATAATCTAGGCAGCCTCACTCTAGAATCTGCTCTCAAGTCCTACATTAGACTGATCTAAATGCAGAAGGAACTCTGAGGAAGTCGGCATTTGGGTGTTTACCAAGTATGGTCTCTCTCTCCCCTTTAGGAATCTAAGATCAAAGCGTAGCTGAAGAATAAAATCTTTGGAGGCAGATGATTTGGGTTCAAACTTTAGCTTCCCATTTCCTGGTTGTTATTTAACCTCTATAAGGCTTAGTTGCCCCAGTTGTAAAATAGGTATTATAAAAATAATATCTGTCCTAGGATTTTTTTTAAAGTTTAAATGAGATAATACATGAGAAGTGCTTAACAGTATGACTAGCACATCATAAGTTCTTAATAGATTTAGCCTGTGATTTATTATTAATTTTGATGAGTGCACAACAATGACAAACGTCAGAAGAAATGCCAGAGATATGGTTCCATAGTAAGCTCTTTCAAAGCTAACATGGAAGAGGACATTAATGAGGGCTCACTCATTATACCATTTGGGCGGTTCATTATTTTATAAAAGTACTATATAGCCCCTACTGGGACAGTTTGAACATCGAAATGATCATAATGGCTTTTTACCCAGTGAATAAAACAGGAATTTCTAAGACCACACTGATAGAAATAAAAGGGGAAGAGGAAAAACTCTTCATTAGAGTAGAAAGCTAACTGATACATATAGAAGGAATGATGGAGTGATAAAATCACCACTTGGCAAATGTCATGGTAATATTGATTCCTGCAAGAATCATCAATAAATGTTAAAACTTGGTAAAAATTTGATGAAGAACAGGATATTTATGTAGTTCCATAGTATCTTTCTACAAAGCATTTATTAGTTACAAAGGAAAAATAGTAACTTTATAGTGGAGAAACCAAGTGATGAAAGTTAATATCATAGTAATGGTGCAGACCAACATATTCCTCTTAATATGATGCACTGAAATGGACATAACACCACTACCATGTTAATACTGACAAAAATACATAACAATAATCTAATCATGAGAAATTCCCTGGTAAAACCAAATTAAAGGTCTTCTACAAAATAACTTGGCCAGTTTTCTTAAGAATGGTCAAGGTAATGAAAGAGAAATATAGACTGAGGAACTGTTCCAGATTAAATGAGACTAAAGAGACATGGCAGCTAAATGCAATGTATGATACGTGATCAGAGATTTTTTCCTATAAAGAGCATTATTGGGATAACTTCTGCAGATTAGATAATAACATTGAATCAATGTTACTTTCTGGATTTTGGTGATTGGTTATGGTAGAGAATGTCTTTTTTCTTACGAAAAGCATGTATTTATTGGTGAAAAGATATCATGTCTGCAACTTACTCTCAAATGGTTCAGGAAAAATCACACCTCCCCACCACATCCATACACAAAATAGCAAAGCAAATGTGGTGTAATATGTTGACAATTGCTGCATCTGGGTGAAGGGTGTATGGAAGTTCTTTGTACTGTTCCTAAGCTTGAAACTATTTAAAGCTTATCTGTAAATTTGAAATTATTTCAAAATAAAAAGTTAAAATTATTTCAAAAAGTACAATATAGGAAGTGAGTTATAATGAGTTTTGCTCCAGATTACCACAGTCAATTTTGTTCATTAAAACTTTAAAATTTCCCTAGGTGCCTTTCTCTGTTTTGATATACTTAATTTTTCTGATTTCCCCTTCTTTTCTAGGTAAGAATTCATAGTGAGTCACTTATGACTTCATTGCGCTCTAATTTAATAAATTTCTTTTCCTGGAACATTTTACACTGGATTATACTAGTATTTTTCATATGGTCAGGTTTATTTTCCATATGAAGACATGAAGTCTGCTTTGGTTATTTTGGAAAATTTTAAAAATGTACATGTGGTAGATTGAATTGTTGCTCCATTTCTTCAACTCCCTGTGTATCCGCACTCTTTGCCATGTGACGCTGGAGTGCTTGCCAGTAGAGATAAAGTGTATTTCCTGCCTCTTGATTTTGGTCTTGATCACGTGACTTGCTTTTGGCCAATGTGATGTTATCAGGTGTGATGCAAACAGACACCTGTTGTTGCAAATGTCAGGATTTCCTTCTTTTTCATGGTTGAATACTGTTCCATTGCATATATGCACTTCATCTTTATCCATTCATCTGTTGATAGACATTTCAGTTCTTAACATATCTTGGCTAATCTTGAATAATGCTGCAATGAACATGGGGGTGCAGATATCTCTTTGAGTTCCTTTTTTCATTTCCTTTGGATATATGCTCAGAAGTGGAATTTCTGGATTATATGGTATTCTGTTTTTAATTTTTTGAGGAACACCCACACTGTTTTTCACAGTGGTTGTACTAATTTACATTACCACTAATAGTGCACAAGGGTCCTCTTTTCTCCACATCCTTGCCAACACTTGTTATCTCTTGTCTTTTTGATGATTACCACCAGGGCACTTTCAAGCTAGCAACGTGACATCACAGAATGAGGAGTTGGAGAGAGATTTGCACAAATGCCTTTTGCAAGTTGATGGGAACTGGTTTTGGTTCCTCCACTGGAATGGAGGAATCTATGGTAGTGTTTAGGTTTCTGGTTTCAACAAATGAGTGGATGTAATGCCATTCACGGAGAAGGTGACACTTTTTTGAGAAGCAAATTTGAAAGGGACAATGATAAGTTACATTTAGGACATGTGTCTGTGTCTAAGTTACAATTTTCCACTAGAATTGGTTAAATGGATCTTGAGCTTAGAAAAAAGTTCCAGCACAGAATTTGGAGTCATTGGAATATAAGTGGTTTTTGAAACCATGAAAGTGGCTGAGACTTTCTGGATAGCAAGACTGAGTGTGTAAAGAAAACAAAACTGGGGATTTCATTGCCCTCAAAACTTGCCAACTAGATACGTTCTGTTCTTCTGTTCTTCCTTTGCTCCATTTTAGGCCTTGAGGATTATTTATAAGAGAACCAGGTTGTGGGACTGCAAGTCCAGCCTCCCAAACTAGAGCTGTGTGTCTGCTTTGATCTGTGTTTTAGAAAATGTAGTAGTTACTGTGAAGATATCTAGAATGATACTCTGTTTCTTGTTTTCAGATTGAAGGCTGCGAAGATCAGGTAAGAAAAGATCAGAGCTTTTAAAATTTTACTACATTTTAGAAGAGGCAAGCTGTTTTTATTGAGTAGGTAGAAAAATCACATGAGAAGATGGATCGGTCTACACTGTGGTTCAAAAATTGCTGCAACTAAGAACATAACAACAGCCTGACTCAGCAAGAACAGAGTAGGGCCAATACAAATATCATCATTCCCTTGCCTTTTTTTCCAACTGTGGGAGGAATTGAGGCAAGAAGGTGATATTATGCAAAAAGGAAAATTCTGTTTTTACTCATCTAGAAATAGTTATGATACCAGGCAAAAGTTGTTTTAACCTCCATCAGTTTAAAATTCTAAATCCCTTCCTATTCCACATCAGCTTCCTTTCCATTACGCTGCCTTTCGGGCAGTTTTGATAAGGGCAAGTTGAATTGGGAAATCGTTTAGTTGAATTTAGGGCAATACACATTGAGGTTCAGAGTAACTTCCATATAGTTATGTTATTCCTAGCAGTCCCTGGATAGGAAAGTCTTCCAGGGATACTCTTACAGCCTATGGCATGGATATCCTTTGTAATGGTAAAGTGCAAGGCCAGAGATCATATCTCAGTATGAATACCTCCTTCAGTCACTGTTTCTGGAAATATGTGAGTAGTGGAGGAGAAAGAAGGATTAAAATGTGCAAAGTCAGAAGCCAGTCTATGGAAGATTTTTCCAGTCATCAATCATGTACAAGTTCTAAGTGAGGAATTTCGTTCTCATCAAAGTGGAAGTTTTTTCTTGTCAGAAATATATTCAATAAGACAGCGTTTACAATTATAACCCCCTCATGATACATATATTTTTCTCTTTTGATGAGAATAATAAAAATAGTGTTTCTCGGAATTCTTGTGTTACACAGACATAAACTTTAGCAGAACCACGAATAGCAGATACCTCTGTGTGAAGTGGCTGGTTCTATGCACCGCCATTGATTGCATCATGTCTCAGCATAAGTCATGCATCTTGTTTTGACAAATTCTGTTGGTTCCAGATTAAATGGTGCACAGAATTGCCACCAGTAAAAAAGCTTGTTGCTTTCTAAATATTGTCTCAGAAAAATATGTAGTTTTAAAAAATAAAGGACCAGCAGATTGTATTAGTGTGATTTCTAAATATTTAATACCTTGGGTTACTGTGTATGTGTTGGTTTGTAAATTGGCCCCCATATGCAGAGGGCAAGGAGGGACCAAAGAAAGAGAGGCAGCTACCCGAGATTGGGTGGTGGCATATTTAAATAGTAAGGGAACCTAAACAGGAGGCTTGTCTTGGTGGCCACAAGACAAGTAAATCTCCACACCTGCCCAACAGAATCTTAAAAGTTTATATATAGAGGCCTTAATGGGGTTCAGTCACACATACCATCCAGATGGTCTCAACATCACATTGCTTTCTCAAGGCTGTGTCCTTGAAAACGGCTCCAACTGTGCAACCAGTGGGTGTAACGTTCACTCCAAGGACAGGGGAGTGGGTGAGGAGCCTCCGATTGCCCCAGTCCAGCTTGTGGGTCAATTAGAGGTCACGCCTTCTCAATAACCTCCATCAACAGTATGCTAACTTTTCCCATTATATTTACCAGCAGTTTATTGTTAGTACAATAAACAGTAATAATTAGTAGGTGATACTAATTTTTAAAAACATCTAGCTACTTCACTGAGCTCTCATACTGATGGGTCATTTTTTTCAATTGATTTTCTTAGGTTTTGTAAGTATTCACACTATCGTTATTTGCAAATAGCAATAATTTTGCTTCCCACCCCCAATTTTCAAAGAGCACTTATTTCTCTTTCAGACACAACTCAATTATTTGTGGTAACAATGGATAGAATTTATATGGCTAAAAGAAATAGATAATTAAAATCTAAAAGTCATTTTAGCCTAATATTTAAGCTCTTCTACTAAAATCTTTTATAACAAATACACAAACAATTAATGTTGCCTGTGTTTCACCCTAATTCATTTTCTCAGCCTAGGATAGGTCTTGTCTTTAGAGTTTTGAACAGAAGAGATAGAGAGTTGTGATCAAATTCATTTGGAGGGAAACGGATTCGGTCATGCAGTGACACTTTTTACCTTTCTTGTAGCCCATAAATTTTCTTCATTGTATTGGAATTATTCGTGAATATGTCTTCCTTTTTTTACTGCACTATAAGATTTTTCAAAGACTGGATCCTTATCATGTTCTTCCTGTATTTCGTGCTATGTCCAGTGTTTTGTGCAAATCATGAGTGTACTGATGGGCTTTGTTTTCTTCCAACTACTGTCATTCACCATGTTCTTTCTTCCCTGCCCTTTGACATCTTGGGTAGATCTCATATCTTTCTTTTTTAAAAAATTATAAGAACACTGATTTTTAGTAATCAGGATATTTTTCAGTTTTTAAAAAGTCTGGTCTGGTATAAACTAAAACTTTCATTTCACATCCAATCCCAAGCTCACCCATTTCTTCTAGCTCAGACTTGACTTGTGGCACAGGAACCTGAGTGAGGAAGGGAGACTGGCATGTTATTTCACTTTTCCTCCTGGCCGTGTCACAACACTATCTCTAATTCCGGTGCTTCTGCTGCTTTCAGGGCTGGATGGGGGAGGAGGGAAGAAAGACAGAAGGAGGGGTGTGGATTAGGGTCCCCTGGTATAATTCTGCCATGGTGTCCTGCAGTGCCAGTTACCCACATGGTAGGGCTCTCAAAGGGGACAGTTATGGGCTCTTTGGAACCCTTCGGTGGGGATCTGCCTGTTTCTTTTATCAGTACCATGTACTTTCAGGCATATTTCTGACGACTTTCCCTTCCATTCTTTCTCTTAAATTCAACTCCTGAAGCAGACATTTACTTCTGGGATCTTCTCTCTCCAGGAGCCCATGATTGAACCCTATTTCATTTGACGGCGTCCACTTGGCTCATAGGAAACATATCATCTTTGCCATGTAAAACCCTAGGGGTGTGGTTTGCCCACTTGCTCCTTTCCTTCCTTTCCTTGCCATAGTTGGCATAAGTAGATTGCTTTCTGTCTTCTGAATTCACCAGGTAAGAAGCAGATACCAGTCTTCAAATTCGTAATTCCTCAAGCTCTAGGAGACATGCTGTCTTCTTAGAACTTTCTCACTGGGCCTTCTCTTGGTCCTGTGGCAGCACTGGGGTTAAATATTTTGTAGCCGGTAAACAACGCTCTGGGGAGTGAGAGTAGGGTTGTTCTAGTGATAGGGGTTGATAGTGCTGGTTGATAGCCATTTAGTAAGGCTGGAATTGATGTGATTATTTCCCCTTTTTAGATTGTGAGGGTACTTATTGCCTATTGTTTTTAGCTTTGGTGTTTCAGCTAAGATTTCATGACTACAGAGATTAACCTGTCTAATGTTCTCTTATATACAGTATTCACTCAATCAATATGTGTCATTTAATTACTGATTAATTGTGAATCTGTAGGCAAACTTTGGTAATATCTAAATTAAAACTAAAGTTATGCTATGGAATTTGATTTCCTTGAGTGATATGTCTAGAGACTTTTACAATCCTAATTTTTATTAGAACAGAAAACCTTAAGTGACTCCTTAAGGAATTTTAGTTCTGTTTTGAGAATACTGAAAGGTAAACTGAGGCATATAACTCTTTGACATAAATCTCAGCAATATTTTTTTTGATCTGTCTCCTAGAGTAATGGAAATAAAAACAAAAATAAACAAATGGGGCCTAATTAAACTTAAAAGCTTTTGCACAGCAAAGGAAACCATAAACAAAACAAAAAGACAACCTACAGAAATATTTGCAAACAATACCACTGACAAGGGATTAATCTTCAAAATATATAAACAGTTTATGCAGCTGAATATCAAAAAAACAACCTAATCAAAAAATGGGCAGAAGGTCTAAATAGACATTTCTCCAAAGAAGAGATACAGATGGGCAAAAGGCACATGAAAAGATGCTCAACATTGCTAATTATTAGAGAAATGCAAATCAAAACTACAATGAGATATCACCACACACTGGTCAGAATGGCCATCATCAAAAAGTCTACAAACAATAAATGCTGGAGAAGGTGTGGAGAAAAGGGAACCCTCCTACACTGTTGGTGGGAATGTAAACTGGTACAGCCACTATGGAGAACAGTATGGAGATTCCTTAAGAAACTAAAAATAGAGCTGCCATATGATCCAGCAATCCCACTCCTGGGCATATATCTGGAGAAAGCCATAATTCATAAAGATACATGCACCTCGATGTTCACTGCAGCACTGTTTACAATAGCCAAGACATGGAAGCAACCTAAGTGTCCACTGACAGATGAATGGATAAAGAGGATGGGGTATATATATATATATATATATATATATACACACACACACACACACAATGGAATACTACTCAGCCATAAAAAAGAATGAAATAATGCCATTTGCAGCAACATGGATGGACCTAGAGATTATCATACTAAGTGAAGTAAGCCAGTCAGAGAAAGACAAATATCACATGATGTCACTTATATGTGGAAACTTAAAAAATGATACAAATGAACTGATTTACAAATGAGAAATAGACTCACAGACATACAAAACAAACTTATAGTTACCAAAGGAGAAAGGGGGAGGGAGGAATAAATTAGGAGTTTGGGATTAAAATATAAACACTACTATATATAAAGTAGATAACCAACAAGGACCTACTGTATAGCACAGGGAGCTCTACTCAATATTTTGTAATAACCTATAAGGGAAAAGAATCTGAAAAAAAATATAAAACTGAATCACTGTGCTATACACCTGAACCTATCGCAACATTGTGAATCAACTATATTTCAATAAAATTAGAAAAAATTTTTAAAAAGCAAAAAAAAGTTTTTTGAAAATACATTGATGCAGAATTTCAGCACCAAACCAAAGGTGTTTAGGAGCATGCCACTGATAGGAGCTAGGGGAAGCAAAGCAAGGAAATTATTTGATTGGCTATAGCTTGTTGACTTATTTAGGGAAGTCTAGTTGTCTGGTTTTGATTGGTTGTTCTTAAGTTTCATTTTCTCCAGTTCAGTTGCATTGAATCTGGCTTAGATTTTGGTCTGCTTATGTAGGCTGCCAAGGTACTAGAGCCACTCCAGTCTAATGGCCTCCTTGTTTAATTACTTTTATAAGAATCTCTGTATATGTGAAAACAAGTAAGGAACAAAGCTCCACCAAGAGTCTCATAGTCTGCTTAAGCTAAGTGAGTTGCTACCGCCTTACTGCTTTGACAAAGTTTGATTCAAGTGCTTGCTTTAGCAAAATTTAAAATCTTTACACATCTTAGACTTGTGACAGTGCTAAAAAATAGTTAAAGCCACAAATATCAAATTCCCACTGCTAAAGTGAATTTTAGTTGGTGGGTCTACTTTTTATTAACCTTGTATTATAAAGACATAGAAAACTTTTGATATGAATTTGTAATTGCTCTCTAAAAGACAGTGTAGTACACCATTCATTACAACAATATAATCTGCAGTGTTTAGAATGATAGATATTTGCTATAATTAAAGTAAACTGCTCCTCAAACAATCCTATATTCTATCTTAATATGAATAGCCAGTTAGTCAAAAATTAAGAAAATAGGAAAATGTGTATGATCTAGAAAGCTTTTTAGCAATGAATCCAATGAAATATTAGAATAATCCTGTGAAGGAAATACTTAAATTTAGCTTTTTTTTTTTTTTAACTTATTTTTGGCTGCGTTGGGTCTTCGTTGCTGGGCGCGGGCTTTCTCTAGTTGCGGTGAGTGGGGGCTACTCTCCGTTGCGGTGCGTGGGCTTCTCATTGCGGTGGCTTCTCTTGTTGCGGAGCATGGGCTCTAGGGTGCTCAGGCTTCAGTGGTTGTGGTGCACAGGCTTCAGTAGTTGTGGCTCGCAGGC
The DNA here is from genome assembly GCF_964341445.2 of Mesoplodon mirus. Lineage (NCBI taxonomy): Eukaryota > Metazoa > Chordata > Mammalia > Artiodactyla > Ziphiidae > Mesoplodon > Mesoplodon mirus. The sequence goes on from NC_138977.1 coordinate 38,146,033, forward strand.
TCTAGAGCGCAGGCTCAGTAGTTGTGGCTCACAGTTTAGTTGCTCCGTGGCATGTGAGATCTTCCTGGACCAGGGCTTGAACCCATGTCTCCTGCATTGGCAGGCGGATTCTTAAACACTGTGCCACCAGGGAAGCCCTAGATTTAGCTTTTTAACATTCATCAAATCATATTAAGTTCTCATGGGCTCTGTGGATTTTGCTACCCATTGGGGCCTTCAGGCCATAGACTATATATATTCTTTTGTCTGAAACTATTGTTTTTTTTAGTAGCTCAAAATTCAATCATTTTCTCTATGGGAGCTTTACCCATGGTTACCTCCCAATAGTCATTAAGATTAGAAAATGCCAAATACATTAGAAAATAAGGATCTTATGAATAAGATACAATCCTTAAGGAAGGTTTGGCTCTCTAGGCCCATCATTCAACACATTCAACAAGTAGTATATTTACTGCGTGCCTATAAATGTTAGTATTTTTATCAATTCCTAGGACAAAACATGGATATAATCTTGACTACTGCTAGGCTTATCATATTTTATAATTTGGTAGGAAGGCTTTTTTAGCCTTACATGCCGATTTTCCAAAATTACCCACTTATCACTCAACGTTTCCATTGGTGTGATTGATATTCCCGTTTCTTCCTACAAAAATAGAGAACAACCATTGCCTCCTTAGTCACTGTCTCACTTCATTTTTTTATAGATTTATTATATTATTTATTTATTTATTTATTTATTGGCTTTGTTGGGTCTTCGTTGCTGCACACGGGCTTTCTCTAGTTGTGGTGAGGGGGAGCTACTCTTCGTTGTGGTGCGAGGGCTTCTCATTGCAGTGGCTTCTCTTGTTGTGGAGCGCAGGCTTGAGGTGTGCAGGCTTCAGTAATTGTGGCATGTGGGCTTCAGTAGCTGTGGCTCACGGGCTCTAGAGTGCAGGCTCAGTAGTTGTGCACAGGCTTAGTTGCTCCGCGGCATGTGGGATCTTCCCGGACGAGGGCTCGAACCCATGTCCCCTGCGTTGGCAGGCAGATTCTTAACCACTGTGCCACCAGAGAAGCCCTCGCTTCATTTTTTTTTTTTTCACGGTACGCGGGCCTCTCACCGTTGAGGCCTCTCCCGTTGCGGAGCACAGGCTCCGGACGTGCAGGCTCAGTGGCCATGGCTCACGGGCCCAGCCACTCTGCGGCATGTGGGATCTTCCCGGACCAGGGCACGAACCCGCGTCCCCTGCATCGGCAGGCGGATTCTCAACAACTGCGCCACCAGGGAAGCCCCCTCGCTTCATTTTTGATGTCTCTTTCTTATACCCTCAATTTTGTTGCCTTTCAAATATTTCTAAATGAACAACAAGTGAAAACAGCAAAGTTAGGACTTTATTTTTGAACCTGATGGCCATGTACTCTAACCACTAGGAGGAGCTCCATATACCCAACATTTTTTTTTTAAATTTATTTATTTATTTTTTAATTTTTTGCCTTATAACAAATTTAATCAGTTATACATATACATATGTTTCCATATCCCCTCCCTTTTGCGTCTCCCTCCCACCCTCCCTATCCCACCCCTCCAGGCGGTCACAAAGCACCGAGCTGATCTCCCTGTGCTATGCGGCTGCTTCCCACTAGCTATCTACCTTACGTTTGGTAGTGTATATATGTCCATGCCGCTCTTTCACTTTGTCACAGCTTACCCTTCCCCCTCCCCATATCCTCAAGTCCATTCTCTAGTAGGTCTGTGTCTTTATTCCTGTCTTACCCCTATGTTCTTCATGACACTTTTTTTTCTTAAATTCCATATATATGTGTTAGCATACAGTATTTGTCTTTCTCTTTCTGACTTACTTCACTCTGTATGACAGATTCTAGGTCTATCCACCTCATTACAAATAGCTCAATTTCATTTCTTTTTATGGCTGAGTAATATTCCATTGTATATATGTGCCACATCTTCTTTATCCATTCATCCGATGATGGACACTTAGGTTGTTTCCATCTCCGGGCTATTGTAAATAGGGCTGCTATGAACATTTTGGTACATGTCTCTTTTTGAATTATGGTTTTCTCAGGGTATATGCCCAGTAGTGGGATTGCTGGGTCATATGGTAGTTCTATTTTTAGTTTTTTAAGGAACCTCCATACCGTTCTCCATAGTGGCTGTACCAATTCACATTCCCACCAGCAGTGCAAGAGTGTTCCCTTTTTTCCACACCCTCTCCAGCATTTATTGTTTGTAGATTTTTTGATGATGGCCATTCTGACTGGTGTGAGATGATATCGCATTGTAGTTTTGATTTGCATTTCTCTAATGAGTAAAGATGTTGAGCATCCTTTCATGTGTTTGTTGGCAGTCTGTATATCTTCTGTGGAGAAATGTCTATTTAGGTCTTCTGCCCATTTTTGGATTGGGTTGTTTGTTTTTTTGTTATTGAGTTGCATGAGCTGCTTATAAATTTTGGAGATTAGTCCTTTGTCAGTTGCTTCATTTGCAAATATTTTCTCCCATTCTGAGGGTTGTCTTTTGGTCTTGTTTATGGTTTCCTTTGCTGTGCAAAAGCTTTGAAGTTTCATTAGGTCCCATGTGTTTATTTTTGTCTTTATTTCCATTTCTCTAGGAGGTGGGTCAAAAAGGATCTTGCTGTGATTTATGTCATAGAGTGTTCTGCCTATGTTTTCCTCTAAGAGTTTGATAGTGTCTGGCCTTACATTTAGGTCTTTAATCCATTTTGAGCTTATTTTTGTGTATGGTGTTAGGGAGTGATCAAATCTCATACTTTTACATGTCCCTGTCCAGTTTTCCCAGCACCACTTATTGAAGAGACTGTCCTTTCTCCACTGTACATTCCTGCCTCCTTTATCAAAGATAAGGTGACCATATGTCCATGGGTTTATCTCTGGGCTTTCTATCCTGTTCCATTGATCTATCTTTCTGTTTTTGTGCCAGTACCATACTGTCTTGATTACTGTAGCTTTGTAATATAGTCTGAAGTCAGGGAGCCTGATTCCTCCAGCTCCATTTTTCGTTCTCAAGATTGCTTTGGCTATTCGGGGTCTTTTGTGTTTCCATACAAATTGTGAAATTTTTGGTTCTAGTTCTGTGAAAAATGCCAGTGGTAGTTTGATAGGGATTGCATTGAATCTGTAGATTGCTTTGGGTAGTAGAGTCATTTTCACAATGTTGATTCTTCCGATCCAAGAACATGGTACATCTCTCCATCTATTTGTATCATCTTTAATTTCTTTAATCAGTGTCTTATAATTTTCTGCATACAGGTCTTTTGTCTCCTTAGGTAGGTTTATTCCTAGATATTTTATTCTTTTTGTTGCAATGGTAAATGGGAGTGTTTCCTTGATTTCACTTTCAGATTTTTCATCATTAGTATATAGGAATGCCAGAGATTTCTGTGCATTAATTTTGTATCCTGCAACTTTACCAAATTCATTGATTAGCTCTAGTAGTTTTCTGGTAGCATCTTTAGGATTCTCTATGTATAGTATCATGTCATCTGCAAACAGTGACAGCTTTACTTCTTCTTTTCCGATTTGGATTCCTTTTATTTCCTTTTCTTCTCTGATTGCTGTGGCTAAAACTTCCAAAACTATGTTGAATAAGAGTGGTGAGAGTGGGCAACCTTGTCTTGTTCCTGATCTTAGTGGAAATGGTTTCAGTGTTTCACCATTGAGGACGATGCTGGCTGTGGGTTTGTCATATATGGCCTTTATTAAGTTGAGGTAAGTTCCCTCTATGCCTACTTTCTGCAGGGTTTTTATCATAAATGGGTGTTGAATTTTGTCGAAAGCTTTCTCTGCATCTATTGAGATGATCATATGGTTTTTCTCCTTCAATTTGTTAATATGGTGTATCACGTTGATTGATTTGCGTATATTGAAGAATCCTTGCATTCCTGGAATAAACCCCACTTGATCATGGTGTATGATCCTTTTAATGTTCTGTTGGATTCTGTTTGCTAGTATTTTGTTGAGGATTTTTGCATCTATGTTCATCAGTGATATTGGCCTGTAGTTTTCTTTCTTTGTGACATCCTTGTCTGGTTTTGGTATCAAGGTGATGGTGGCCTCGTAGAATGAGTTTGGGAGTGTTCCTCCCTCTGCTATATTTTGGAAGAGTTTCAGAAGGATAGGTGTTAGCTCTTCTCTAAATGCTTGATAGAATTCGCCTGTGAAGCCATCTGGTCCTGGGCTTTTGTTTGTTGGAAGATTTTTTATCACAGTTTCAATTTCAGTGCTTGTGATTGGTCTGTTCATATTTTCTATTTCTTCCTGATTCAGTCTTGGCAGGTTGTGCATTTCTAAGAATTTGTCCATTTCTTCCAGGTTGTCCATTTTATTGGCATAGAGTTGCTTATAGTAATCTCTCATGATCTTTTGTATTTCTGCAGTGTCAGTTGTTACTTCTCCTTTTTCATTTCTAATTCTATTGATTTGAGTCTTCTCGCTTTTTTTCTTGATGAGTCTGGCTAATGGTTTATCAATTTTGTTTATCTTCTCAAAGAACCAGCTTTTAGTTTTATTGATCTTTGTTATCGTTTCCTTCATTTCTTTTTCATTTATTTCTGATCTGATTTTTATGATTTCTTTCCTTCTGCTAACTTTGGGATGTTTTTGTTCTTCTTTCTCTAATTGCTTTAGGTGCAAGGTTAGGTTGTTTATTCGAGATGTTTCCTGTTTCTTAAGGTGGGATTGTATTGCTATAAACTTCCCTCTTAGAACTGCTTTTGCTGCATCCCATAGGTTTTGGGTCGTCGTGTCTCCATTGTCATTTGTTTCTAGGTATTTTTTAATTTCCTCTTTGATTTCTTCAGTGATCACTTCGTTATTAAGTAGTGTATTGTTTAGCCTCCACCAACATTTTTATACACACACAAGACACACACACACACACATCAAAAGAAACACAATTAAATGTAATTTTTAGTAGGAAGGCTAAAAGTATTACAAATAAAATTAAATGTAGGCTGTGTGCTCTCCTTGGACCTTTCTTTGAAGTTCTCTTTTCTCTTAGCCCCATGAAACCTGTGGTTTAAGTTAGAGCTTCTAGGCAGCTTACACTTGGCAGATGCCTCCACTTTTGGGACGCTAAGCTAGGCCAGGCTGGGGCTCAGAGAGAGGGAAGCATTGAGAAGGAGTTTAGGCATCCTCCACACTAGACCTTTGGAAGACGGGTTGGTACTCTTTCGTTTACCTACCTGCTCATAATGTTACATCTGGATGGCTAAGATCAGCTATATGGTATGGGTGAAATTGGGCAAGAAGACAGTTCTTTGTTCTGTTTCTAGTTTAGATCTTAAGCTAAAATATCAGAATGAATCCACAGGCTTCTACATGGTCCAGCCCAGTTAATATCATGCATGTACTTAGACTGTCCCTTGTGCTTTACATCTCTCCTCAACCTACTGCAATGGGAAACAACTGTTAAGTCCTGGAGGGTTCTAGCCTAGCCTCTGTTATCATTAGGAGACCCAAATAACAGATCTCCTCTGCATATGATTGAGAAATGATGTTCAATCATATAGGTGTCTTTGCATAGATGGTCTAGTTTATGTTGGCAATATGATATCAGGACTTAAAAGGGATAAAAAGCTCATAATAAATAATAATAAATGCCTGATAACACATAACTATTAAACACTGGGACTTGCTCCTTTATTATTTATTCTCATTGCAAAGATAAAAACACATGCTATAAATAATTTAGACAATTTAGAAATGTTTTAAAAAGTGACTCCCATACTTTTAATTTTCACAGATAACTATTGTTCAAAATTTGGTATCTATGTGTCTGTATATATATGTATATGCACATATGTATTAAATATATAACAACATAAAGAATATATCTTAAGCATCTTTTCATATCAGTACTCATAGGCCTTTTCATATCAGTATGCATTCTTTCTAACAGCTGCAGAAGATTCAGTTATGTGTAATTAATATCCTATTCATTAGTTTTAAAATCTTTTGATTACAAATTTTGCTGTATTGAATATTGTTGCTTACATTGGGTTGGACAAAAAGTGCCTTCAGTTTTTAAGTAAGAATAAAAGACACATTTTTCATTTTCACCAAGAACTTTATTGAACAACGTATTCACCCTTTGTTCCACTACCTTCTGCCATTTTTCAGGCAACTTCATAATTCCATCTTCCCAAAACTTTTTACCTTTTTGAGCAAAGAACTGTTCCAGGTGGCTTTCACAGTCTCCCAGGGAATTGAAATTTTTTCCATTAAGAGAATTTTGTAAAGACCAAAATAAATGGAAATCTGAAGGTGCAGTGCCTGGTGAATACGGCAGATGGATCAGAACTTCCCAGCCAAGCTGGAACAGTTTTTGCCTGGTCATCAAAGAAACATATGGTCTTGCATTATGCTGATGGAAGATTATGCATTTTCTGTTGACTAATTCCTGATGCTTTTCCTCGAGTGGTGCTTTCAGTTGGTCTAATTGGGAGCAGTACTTGTTGGAATTAATCGTTTGGTTTTCCAGAAGGAGCTCATAATAGAGGACTCCCAAACCCACCATATACACATCACCATCTTTGGATGAACCGGCCTTTGGTGTGGTTGGTGGTGGTTCATTTCGCTTGCCCCACGATCTCTTCCGTTCCACATTATTGTACTGTATCCACTTTTCATCGTCTGTCACAATTTGTTTTAAATATGGAACGTTTTCATTATGTTTAAGTAGAGAATTGCATGCGGAAATACAGTCAAGAAGGTTTTATTAGTTTAACTTATGTGGAACCCAAACATCAAAGTGATGAACATAACAAAGCTGGTGCAAAGGATTTTCAATGCTTGATTTAGATATTTTGAATATGTCAGCTATCTCCCGCGTGGTGTAATGTTGATTGTTCTCAGTTAATGTCTTGATTTGATCACTGTCAACTTCAACTGGTCTACCTGACCATGGAGCATCGTCTAGTGAGAAATCTTCAGCACGAAACTTCACAACCCACTTTTGACGTGTTCGATTACTCACAGCACCTTCTCCATACACTGCACACATCTTTTTTTGTGTTTCAATTGCATTTTCACCTTTCTTGAAATAATAAAGCATAATATGCCAAAAATGTTGCTTTTTTCCCCTTCTATCTTCAATATCAAAATGGCTACACAAAAATTCACCAATTTTGATAACTTTTTTTTTTTTTTCCCGGTACGCGGGCCTCTCACTGCTGTGGCCTCTCCCATTGCAGAGCACAGGCTCCAGACATGCAGGCTCAGCGGCCATGGCTCACGGGCCTAGCCGCTCCGCCGCATGTGGAATCTTCCCAGACCGGGGCATGAACCCATGTCCCCTGCATCGGCAGGCGGACTCTCTACCACTGCGCCACCAGGGAAGCCCCTGATAACTTTTTTTAAAATGAACGCTGATACGACAGCTGTCACCATACAGTCTAACAGAATTGTTTCGAATGAAGTTAAAGATAACTAAGTGCTACTAGAGCCATCTTATGGAAAAAAAACGAATGAACCTTTTGTCCAACCCAATATATGTGTACACACATCTTTAATTATACTTAAGATTATTGGAAGCAAAATCACTGGGGGCAGGGATCAAAGGGTTAGCACATTTAGGACTTTAATAGATTTTACCAAATTTCTTTCCAAAAGGAAATGTAAGAATGTGCACTTTTCTGTTAGTATGTGAATATTTTCCCACACCCTTGGACATTTTAAAACTTAAAATCTTTTAAATAAAGTCTCCATTATTTGTTTTAATTTATATTTTAAATAAGGTTGAGCCATGCTAATTGACTATCTTTAGTTCTTCTTCTATGAGTTTCCTGGTCATGCCCTTTGCCCATTTTCTTATTTTGTTTTACCTTATTATTGTTGCTTTGAAATAACTCTTTGTGAATTATGAGGTTTACCTTCTGACTTGTGTGTTACATATTTTTTTTAACAATTTGTCATTTATCCTTTGGCTTTGTTTATTTTGTTGTCATTATTTTGCAGCCAATTTAAAATTTTTACTCTGTTCTTAAATCTGTCATTCTTTTATGATTTTTTAATGATAAATGAGTCAGTATTTTATTATTTTTAGTTTTCATAAAATGTGCAAACAAAAGCTTCCCTATCACCCTAAGATTATAAAAAAGTTCACTCGCATATTATCCTAGTACTTTTATGACTTCATTTTTTTACATTTCCATCTTTGATTCAGTCTAGACACTAAGTTCCAGGAGGGCAAGACCCTGTTTCTTTTGTTTGTTTCTACATCTGCAGTGCCTAGTTTCTAAGTGATGCATGAATGAGTTTAGTGGAAAAACAAAGTGAATTGGCTTTGTGAAAATGAACTTTATGGAAATGTGAAAGGTTTAGAGAAGTTCTACCTTTATGTTTCTGCAAAAAACAAACAAACAAACAAAAAACCTATGTAAACAAAACAGTTTAGGTTCTAAAGAGAAGAGAAGATAGGGTAAACTATTGGTAGTTTGAGGGGGAGAGACACCATCAACACAGACACTTTGCATTTCTCTGGTGAAAGACTGTGTACAGGTTTTGAAGTCTTATAATTTCCTGATCACAGTACCCACAACTCCTTCTGAGGTGTTCCTTGACAGTTGTGTAAATGGTGAGAATAACTTTACAAGTTTGAAACTAGGACTGCTGTTCCTATTTCCAGAGTTTATTGTTCATTCTTGGATACGCATTAATGTAAAATATTTGTGTGAAGGAATATGAACCCAAAGTTGAACTATTCGCCCTTTGGTCCATTATCTGGGGGATTAGGTCACTTCTGTTTCCCCCTTTGGAAGCTTACTTTCAGAAATTCAGGCATATTTGTATGTCTCAGGGGGAAAAGGCTGGCTACTCAGTTTCCTAGTGAGAGCTGGATATTGGTATTCTGTCATATAAACTGATTTTAGAACTTGGGATATTACCCAGGAACAAAAATCAAGGTTTAGTTTTTAATTATATTTTCTATTCCATCTGTACTGAAGTTGGGAAAGACCTACAATCTGAACAGTGGACTTGATACAGCTATAGGTGGCCTAAACAAAAAAGAATGCTTTATTTTTCTCTCTGTTTTCTCTAGTTTTGCTGGTACTCCAGGAGTTACACAGTGATCTTCTTTGCCAACATTTTTCTTTTTTGTTGTTGTAGATCTCATAGTTATTATTCCTCCTAACTTTTCACAAAGTAAACTTTTTCAACCTTCCCCCCCGAAAAAATCTATCATCAGCTATCTCTTCACATTCATTTTTGTTGTCTTTATCTTCATTTGTTAGTTGAAAGGCAGGAAAAATTTCCTCTTTGCTGGGACATAGGTGTCAAGATATCTTAGGAGGATGAGCTAGGCAGGAAGGCCTCCTAGCTGTCATAAACCAGAGGGAAAGCAATTGGTCCCAAAAGAGTGAATGGAGCTATAGTGGATTAAGTATACAAGTAAGAGATTCAGTTGAGGGAAATCAACTAAATTGGAAAGGCTATTCATATTTGTAGGGTTCAGAGTTCAGGAGATCAGAGTTTCAAAAGCAGTGATGTTAGTCCTCTTCAAATCTTCCCACAGCTCATTCTTTCACATCATTTGGGTTTCTGTTGGGAGATCTCCCTGCCCACTTATCTAAAATTGCTCTCATCATCTCCCGTAACTCTGAATCTTTCATCCCTGATTTATTTTTCATTATCGCTGATCATTATTAGAAATGATTTAATGAATTGATTTTCTTACTCATTGTCCCACTAAACATAAGATACATGAAGATAGCAACTTTGTTTTGTTCACTTCTGTAGCCACAGCACATACCTGCCCAAGAGTAGACTTGGACGAATATTCATTGCATGCATGAATGAATGAATGAATGAGGGAGTGAATAAAACATAATCCTGTTTGTCTTCTTATAAAGGAAGTTGCCTAATCTGTAATAAATCTGTATCATATATTATCTTCAAAGCAGAGCACAGTAATTGTTTTGAAAAATAGGCTTATGGACAATAGCTTTTTGTATTCAGTATAACTATTCTACCCTGTTGGTCATAGATTGGCAGAAAGGTGAGAATGGATGATACAAATTCAGGAGTTCTTCATGCTGAGGAAACCCCTAGAGTTATCTGGGAATGGTTAAACAGTTAGACCTAAGAAGAAGTTTCCTTTGAATTGACTGAAAAGCCTTATAAGGTTAGGTCCAAAAGGTCTTGGTAGGTAATGGCATAAGGGACAATACATGAAAGGTGCTTGAGCCAGCCGACAGACTGGAGGAACAAATTTTCTCTGAAAGGGATTGTGGGTAGTTTCCTCTGCATTGCCATAGTTACCTTTTGGTAACACCTCAGCCCTGAGTAATATGATGAAGCAGTAATATGATGAGATCTCTGCCATTTCTAGTTATTTCTTTAGGGTAGATTGTGGAATTACTACATCAAAGAGATTAAATATTTTAAACTGAATTAAAAGTTTTTTCTCCATAATTTCTTCAGCTGAAAATAAAGCATGCTAATATTTGTCCTGTTGACTTAACCAGTGTTACCAGATGGTTTAGACTCATGTATGTAAGAGTGCTTTGTAAAACATATGGTGCTGAGCAAATACCAAATATGTTTTTTTATTGTAATGTATATAGGTTTTGCTCTCAGAAGTACCACAAGACACTTCTTAGAGCTTAGGCATATTTGGTTTATGTGGAGGTAAAGAGCAAATTTTCATTAGGTGTGCAACTCTGAAATAGGAAAGTATGGATGTTTTGTTCAAAAGGTTAAAATGTTGATAGCATGTTATATGATGATGTTCAAAAGTGCATACCTTCTCCAGAATTCTTTCTCCCACTTAGTCTTTCTAGTGCATCTATAACTGATTACAAGCTCCCTCAATATTTTAGCAAGTGAATCACTAGCTACTTGGCAGGCATTTGGAGAGCTCTGGAGTGAAGGAGTGTGGAGTTGCCAAAGTGAGCTGATTTTAATCAATGTTCTGTGATTAATGCAGGGACATGTTCCTCCATTCTTTTTAGTATTGATGGGAGATTATGCTTAGCAAATGGAGAGATGGATGAACCTCTTTAAGGGTTCTTCTTGGAGGTATCATAGATGTTTCTAATATCTAGTTATGCCCCTGGCTTTACAGAGCAATACGTTCCTGAGGTCTTCACCGTGAGGTAACTTAGCAAAGTGACAGCAAAATTCTTCACCTTGGTAGATAGCACCGTCACTATCTCATGACAGCAACTAAGAATCACACTTAGTCTATTTCCCGCACTCACGTTATAGATCACCAACTCTTACCAGTTCTACTTCCGAAACATATCTACAATCCATCTACTTCCTTTTACTGTACTGCCATCATGATAGTCAGAATGTTGTTATTTCTCACCCGGGCATCGCTGTAGCCTTGTCTTGTCTTCCTGATTCCATACCCACTCCCTTACAATCCGTTCTCTACCCAACTGTTGCTGTGAGTGATCTTTTAAGAACATAAAGCAGGTCACATCACGTTCCAGCCTAAACCTTCAAAAATTTCTCATCGCTCTTCAAATAAAACCAGCCCCCTTAAAATGGCCTACAAGGTCCTGGATGCTCTGTAACCCCATTTTATCCCTTTTTCTGCACCCCAGCCAACCAGCCTCTTTTCTGATCCTCTAACCCAGTAAACCCTCTTGTGCTGTGAGGCTTTCCTGCTTGCTGTTGCCTCAACCTGCGTGCTCTTCTCCATCTCTTTGTGTGTTAACTTATCTTCATATTTCACTTTCAGCTCAAATGACTCCTACTCAGAGATGTTTTTTTCTGATCACCCAATGTAAATTGGCCTTCCCTATGACTGTTTCATCACCATATTTCCCTCATAGCAATTATCAGGATGTGTAATAATATTTTAAAATTTTGTTTACTTGCCTAATTCCTTTCTCCCCTCCTGGAGTATAAGCACGTGAGGGCAGGTTTGCATACTCATGGGGCTGACCCTAATGCTTAGCAAAGTCTATGGTATGTGGTTAGTGCTCAATCATTGAATGAATGAATGAGATCCAATGTGTTTTATCCATCAGTTAAATTTGTTGAATGGGCAGCTAAAAGCAATAATAAGTGATGCTTAGCTGGAATTAGTGAGAAAGCAGCATGGAAGAATGGAAAGGTTTGTGGATAAAGACTCAGGATCTCTTGTTTTTAGTCCTGACTCTGTCACTAATAAGCTTTGTAAGCTCTCTAATCTCTACTTTCTGTATCTGAACAGCAGTTTCAAGCTCTGATATTTATAAGGTTCTTTAGATACCTTGGGCGAGATCTTTCTCATGTAAGATGCTTCTAAGCTTTTACAAAATAGGTACCCTTAAAATTTTATGGGAGCCAGTCCATGACCTTTAAATGGGATATCCTTCCCAAGAATCAAGAGGCACAGTATCAAGGTTGGGACTGGGCATTTCTGGATATTATTTCCAACTTGAATCCTTTAGTGATCGTGAAGAAGAAATGTCTCTCTAGATTATTCAGGGATGCTGAGGAATGGGAATTGCCCATGCTAAGTGGGAATGGAGGGATTGCCTTGAAATTTGGTTATCTTTTGGGCTGGCTTCCAGTGTACACCTAGAGGGTTTTGAACAAATTTCTTAAGAGAACTACTCTTTGAAAGAATTAAAACCATTTTCACTCATGTAATGTGGAATTTGAGTGCAAAGAAGAGAGACACACCCTCTTCTGTCATTCTTGATAGAGGCACATCTTAAATGATGAATTCCAGAAAGAAAAGTTGAATTATACTATCATAGTATTCTGGGAATGTCTCTAAAGTGTATACCAGAGTAAGATTTTAGGAATGCTTAGAAGTTCTTTCATTGCCAATTTAACTCTCTCATTAGAAAGGTAGATATTATTTCTCTACAGTTTGAGTTTAGATATAATAAACTCTTTGAAAATCAAAAAGATGGTAAATAATTTCATACAGCTCTTGTGGCAGTATTACTTAATAAGACATTCCTTTAAAAATTTTTCTAATTTTATATTGGAGTATAGTTGATTAACAATATTGCATGAGTTTCAGGTGCACAGCAAAGTGATTCAGTTATGACATAAATCACAGCAATTTTTTTTGATCCATCTCCCAGAGTAATGGAAATAAAAACAAAAGTAAACAAATGGGACCTAATTAAACTCAAAAGCATTTGCACAGCAAAGGGAACCATAAACAAAACTTAATAAGACATTCTATGGTGACTTTATGATGATTGGGAAGGGATTGGTACATTATATGTAAAACCAGGTCCCAAATATTTAGTTGCCCTTTCTTTGCTAGATCTTTCATTATCCTATATCTATTAATGTTTCCCCTGGGCTAATCAATTCTTAGATTATTAACAATTAGCTTTAATGCTAATTATAATGTTAATTAGAGACATCTTAAAATCTCAAAGCAGGCTACAGTCTCCAGATTAGATATTAACCTAATCAGTGACTTAATTCTGTTGCCCAGACTTTGTGAAAGAAGAAATTGAGGCAAAAAGAAGGGATATAACTTAGTCCATGCCCTGGAGAATGTCAGTAATGGAGTGGGAGACAAGAAGTTAGACCCACCAGGTCCCTGAGTGGTTGAGTTGCTCTTATCAGACTTTAGACATTTTACACTCATGTAATGAGGAACTAATTGATTTAGATTTGTGGTCAGGAGCAGGCGATAGAGCAGGAGATGGAGTGGGCAATGGTATGGTACTTCAAACAGCCATGATTAATCTTGGCAACATGGAGGTGCAGAGGGAATTGTTAAATAGGAAGTAGAGGAAGATGAAGAAAGACTTGAGAGGTGCATGAGAGTTCTTCTCAGATAATAGCTTTGGGATTTCTGGGTTGCAGTAAAAGAGGCTGTATGTGCATCACCTGCTCAACTGCACACACTGTCTGCTGAGCCCTCCAGGGACCCCTTTCCCTGTCTTTACTAATTTCAGTGTGTTTTTGCTTCCTTAGCTGGATGATGCATACCCAGTGGGGTCTGCAATTTTCATGACATAGATGCCAATATATGTTGAACTACACACAAAACAAAAGTCCCTGAGTAGGCCCAAGACAAAAATAACATTTTTTTTGGTCCCTTGGAGAGTCAAAGCCAGATTAGACAACTCAGTCTAAGAAGAAACTCCTTTACACTCATTAGGATGGCCATTATTAACAAAAAAACCAAAAAAACAAAAAACTAGAACATAAGTGTTGATGATGTGGAGAAATTGGAACACTTGTGCTTTGCTGGTAGGAATGTACAATGATGCAGTTGCTATGGAAAACTGTGTGGCAATTCCTCAAAAAATTAAAAATGGAATTGTCATATGATCTAGCCATTCCACTTCTGGCTATATACTCAAAGGGCTTGAAAGCATAGAATTTAGCTAAGGAGATGAAAGATCTGTACATTGAAATTTATAAGACATTGACAAAGAAAATTAAGAAGACATAAATAAATGGAAAAATATTCTATGCTCCCAGATTGGAAGAAATAATATTGTTAAAATATCTATATTACCTAAAGTGATCTACAGATTCAATACAAACCTTACCAAAACTCCAATGGCATTTTTTATAGAAATAGAAAAAACAATCCTAAAATTTGTATGGGACTACAAAAGACCTGGAATAGCCAAAGCAATTTTGAGAAAGAGCAAAGCTGGAGGTATCACACTTCCTGATTTCAAACTACATTACAAAGCTATAGTAATCAAAACTATATGGTACTGGCATAAAAATAGGCACAGAGCTCAATGGAACAGAATAAAGAGCCCAGAAATAAACCCATGTATATATGGGTTAACAACAAAAGAGCCAAGAACATACAATGAGGAAAGGATAGTGTCTTCAATAAATGGTGTTGGGAAATCTGGAAAGCCACATATAAAATAATGAAATTGGACCACTAACTTATACCATACCTCTAAATTAACTCAAGATAGATTAAAGGCTTGAGCATAAGACCTGAAACCATAAAACTCCTAGAAGAGAACATAGGTGGTAAGCTCTTTGACATTGGTCTTGGAAATTATTTTTTGCATTTGTTATCAAAAGCAAAGGCAACAAAAGTAAAAATAAACACGTGGGACTACATCAAACTAAAAAGCTTATGCGCAGCAAAGGAAACCATCAACAAAATGAAAAGGCATCCTATGGAATGGGAAAAAATATTTGTAAACTACATATCCAATAAGGAGTTAATATCCAAAATATACAAGGAACTCATACAAATCAGTAGCAAAAACCAAATAAACCAATTAAAAAATGGGCAAAGGACCCAAATAAGCATTTTCCAAAGAAAAATACACATGGCCAACAGGAACACAAAAAGGTGTTCAACATCACTAATCATCAGGGAAGTACAAATGAAAACCACAATATCACCTCACACCTGTTAGGATGGCTATTATCAGAATACAAGAGATAACAAATGGTGGCAAGGATATGGAGAAAGAAATCCTTGTGCACTATTGGTGGGAATGTAAACTAATACAGCCACTATGAGAAGAGTATGGAGTTTCCTCAAGAAATTAAAAATAGAACTACCATAAGATCCACAATCCAACTTCTTGGTATATATCCAAAGGAAATGAAATTATTATCTTGAAGAGATATCTGTACTCCCATGCTCATTGCAGCATTATTCACAATAAATAGGTTAGTAAAAGGGTACAAACTTTTAGTTATAATATGAATAAAGACTGAGGATCTAATGTATAACATGGTGACTGTAGTTAATAGAGCTGTATTGGATAATTGAAATTTGCAAAGAGAGTAGAACTTAAATGTTCTCACCAAAAAGAAAAAAGGCACATACATGAAGTGATGGATTTGTTAATTAATTTCACGAGGGGAAACCTTTCACAATGTATTTGTATATCAAATCATCAGGTTGTTTAAATATCTTACAGTTTGGTCAATTATACCCCAATTAAAGCTGAACAAATGAACTGAAAGCAGGGATTTGAATAGATATTTGTATATACACATCTTCATGGCAGCATTACTCACAGTAGCCAAAAGGTAGAGGTAACCCAACTGTTCATCAATAGACAGATGAATGAATAAACAAAATGTGATATATACATACAGTGGAATATTATTCAACCTTAAAAAGGAAGGAAATTCTGATAGTGTTACAATGTGGATGAACCTTGAAGACATTATGCTAAGTAAAAAGGAAAAATACTGTATGATTCCACTTATATGAGTTCCCTAGAGGAATCAAATTCATAGAGACAGGAAGTGAACTGGTGGTTTCCAGGGGTTGAGGGGAGGGGGTAATGGGGAGTTGTTCAGTGGGTACAGTTTCAGTCTGGGAAGATGAAAAAGCTCTGGACATGGATGGTGGTGATGGTGCACAACAAAGTGAATATACTTAATGCCACTGAACTGCATACTTAAAAATGGTTGGAATAGTAAATTTTACATTAAGTACATTAAAAAAATTTTTAAATTAAGATAAAAAAAGAAGAAACTTAAAGGAGCTGTTGTGAGAGGGGCTCTTTAACCTTTCATTTTCAGGTGCAACTGATTACCTTCATGGTGACAAGGGACTGGCATACTTATTAGAGGGCTAAGGATAAGGGGTGGTAAGAAGAGCCACACTTTGAGAACTGGTGTTATTTATTTTTGCTTCTGAAGAGTGATCTTGCTCCAGGCATTCAATTATTGTTTGTATTATGGTAAAAGTGCCTCCCCAGTCAACTTAAAATTGATCATAATGCTCAGGCCCATCATGATATCCATCACCCTTGCTCTGACAAAATCTGCCTTTATATATTATTAGGGAAAGTGATGTTTTTCTATCTTTTGTTTCTTTTCTCTTTTTTTTCTCTTTCATTTGCCAACAAAAGAGTTGTCAAAAGTAATGTTTATAATAATTTAACGGATTATTTGCTTATTAGGTATTAATCATTCTGCCATGCCTAGGGCCCATGCTGCTGCTTTGCTGCTAGAACAGTGATTCTGATCTCAATTAGATTATGTCTCTCTCCTTTACCTCCCCATAAATCATTCCGGCAAACTGAAATTAACAGCTACTGGAGCGCATTAATAATCTGCCTCACACATTGGAAAATGCATTAGCCGGAACCCTCCCATCGCTCTGACTGTTAAGCACATCATTTTGTTTATGAAATATAAACATTTCATGGAAGAGCTCTCCCACATTTCTCTGGGCCTGTGACAGCTAAAATGATTGCACACGATTGCCAGTCAGTCATGCGCCCAAATAAAGTTTGTTTAAAGTCATGGTTCTGTGACTGCTCCATTTTCTCAGGCATTTAAAAACCTACTTTAAAAAAAAATTCCCTGTGATCATGAAAATAATAATAATAGTACCTTAAAATTGATACCTCATGTGTACATTCCTTTGCATCGTTTACAAAGTGCTTTCACTTTCTTATGCCTGTGAGCTAGCAGGATGCTATTATTATTCACATTTTATTTTTCCCCATAGGGGAACTAAGGCTGAGAGATGATTTGATCAAGGTCACACAGCAAGTGGTGGAAGGATGGTCTAGAGTCCAGGATTTGACTGTAAGTCTCATGTTCTTTTCAATGTTCTACATTCTATACTGTAAACCACACTCTTTGTGTATCTATGTTCACGCTCTTTCTGTTTGTTCATTTTATAATGCAGCCATGTGTCCTTTATGGAGAAATAAGTGACCTGCCTTTATTCTGACAGATTAAAGAGCAAAATCAAGAAAAATCTAAGTGACCTGCCTTTATTCTGACAGATTAAAGAGCAAAATCAAGAAAAATCAGAGGTAAAAGGATTATTTTCTTTATTTTAATTTACTGCACTTATTCATTGCATCAATTACAGTATATTCACTGCTGTACAATTCAGTGATGATGTGCACAGCAGAGTACTTAAAATGGAGATTTGATATATTATCAACAGCATTTTTGGGAATTCCCTGGTGGTCCAGTGGTTGGGACTCCATGCTTTCACTACCGAGGACCTGGGTTCAATTCTGGGCTGGGGAACATCCCGCAAGCTGCACGGCTCGGCCGAAAGAAAAACCCAGCATTTTTTGTTTGTTTGTTTGTTTAAATTTTTAAATTAAATTAAATTTATTTTTTATACAGCAGGTTCTTATTAGTTATCTATTTTATACATATTAGTGTATATATGTCAATCCCAAGCAAAACCCAGCATTTTTTACTCCTATATAGATAGCATCTCTGGATGATTCAAGAACTTAAACACCCTCCTTACTTCAACAGTAAATATCTTAATTTACTTTGATGGCAGAAAAAGTCAGATGGCAGCAAAGTTGATCAGTATTTTTTGTTGTTGTTATGCCCAAGCAGTTTTACTTAGTGAAGTTAAACTGATTACTGCCCAACTAGTATCTTAAGTTCATCAGAAATATTGACTGCAGCATGTTTTGGCTGATTTAATTATGGCAGGTAAATAACAGTCTTAGCTACCGAATGGAAGAAACAAAAATATAAATTTGTTGGAATTTTTTAAAGATTTATTGACAATCCAAACTTCAGACAAATTTGCATCTAGTCCCCATTGTTTTTATTTATTAATGTTTCTTACTCCTGAGTAGTCCCAGAGTTGTCACCTCTGTGTGGTTAACCTCTCTAAACTGCAGTTTATTTATCTAGAAAATAAACATAATAACATACCCTCCTTATCTCAGAGGATCAAACAGGAAAAAGTATGTGAAATGCATTTTGATAGAAAATTTTTTAAGATTATATATCACTTTAATCAATTATTTTGTGGCCAAGTAGTTGAACAAATTCTTACGAGGTGTATTTTTTCTAAGGGGTTCAGGTAGCTGAGAAGACATAGTCTCTTGACAGACTGTTGACTGATGCTGCAGGTGCCTTCCTCCCTTTGTCCTCACCCTCCCAAAGACTCACTCATTCACATTCTTGCTGAACAAGAACAGTACCTGAACTGTCTCTTGCCTGACGTCTATAGTTTCATGAGTAAGTGTTAATAGGCTGGACATACCTATGATTAAGTTTGAATACCAACCTGAAAAAAATCAAAATTTATTGATTGTAGACCTTAAGAACTTTGAGAACGTGACTGGTGCCTTTGGGATCCCAGCACCTAGAACAATGTTTGGCCTGCAGTAGGCATGTAATGAAAGTTTGTTTCATGAATCGAAGAATGTCACATTTCAGTCATGCTTCTACTGCACAAAACATTTTCCCATACTCTCCTTTTAGGTTGCTTACAGTTCACAGAAAACAAACAAACAAAAAACCCACAAACCAAACCAGTCTCATTAATCTCCGGCCAAACCAAAACTCTTGTGCTGGCTTCATTCACAAGTCTTAGCTAGGAATATCTTTATCTGTTTCAAAAGAGTTTGCTCCTGAGAATTCCCTGGTGGTCCAGTGGTTAGGCCTTGATGCTTTCATTGCCGGGGCCCAGGTTCAATCTCTAGTTGGGGAAATAAGATCCCACAAGCCATGTGGTGCTGCCAAAAAAGGAAAAAAAAAAAGAAAAAGAAAAAAAAGACCTTGCTACCAAAAGGATTTCAATTTGTCATAGTGATGATATTCAAATAACTATGCAAAAGCTTTTCACAAAGGTGTTACACCTTGTCAATCCATCTTGTAAATCCACCTTGTAAATATTATTACAAGTGTGTTACTTAAGTGCTTTCATTAAGGGAAAGAAATACTATGCAGATAAAAGTCAGTATGAATTAAAAAATTTTTTTAAATGAACCTATTTAAACTTTTATTATTATTATTATTTTTAAATTTTTAATTTTTAATTTTTTTATTAGTTTCTGCTTTATAACAAAGTGAATCAGTCATACATATACATCTGTTCCCACATCCCTTCCCTCTTGCGTCTCCCTCCCTCCCACCCTCCCTATCCCACCCCTCCAGGCGGTCACAAAGCACAGAGCTGATCTCCCTGTGCTATGCGGCTGCTTCCCACTAGCTATCTACCTTATGTTTGGTACTGTATATATGTCCATGCCTCTCTTTCGCTTTGTCACAGCTTACCCTTCCCCCTCCCCATATCCTCAAGTCCATTCTCAGTAGGTCTGTGTCTTTATTCCTGTTTTACCCCTAGGTTCTTCATGACATTTTTTTTTCTTAAATTCCATATATATATGTGTTAGCATACGGTATTTGTCTTTCTCTTTCTGACTTACTTCACTCTGTATGACAGACTCTAGGTCTATCGAACTCATTATAAATAGCTCAGTTTCGTTTCTTTTTATGGCTGAGTAATATTCCATTGTATATATGTGCCACATCTTCTGTATCCATTCATCTGATGATGGACACTTAGGTTGTTTCCATCTCCGGGCTATTGTGAATAGAGCTGCAATGAACATTTTGGTACATGTCTCTTTTTCAATTATGGTTTTCTCAGGGTTTATGCCTAGTAGTGGGATTGCTGGGTCATATGGTAGTTCTATTTGTAGTTTTTTAAGGAACCTCCATACTGTTCTCCATAGTGGCTGTACCAATTCACATTCCCACCAGCAGTGCAAGAGTGTTCCCTTTTCTCCACACCCTCTCCCGCATTTATTGTTTCTAGATTTCTTGATGATGGCCATTCTGACTGGTGTGAGATGATATCTCATTGTAGTTTTGATTTGCATTTCTCTAATGATTAATGATGTTGAGCATTCTTTCATGTGTTTGTTGGCAGTCTGTATATCTTCTTTGGAGAAATGCCTATTTAAGTCTTCTGCCCATTTTTGGATTGGGTTATTTGTTTTTTTGCTATTGAGCTGCATGAGCTGCTTATAAAATTTGGAGATTAATCCTTTGTCAGTTGCTTCATTTGCAAATATTTTCTCCCATTCTGAGGGTTGTCTTTTGGTCTTGTTTATGGTTTCCTTTGCTGTGCAAAAGCTTTGAAGTTTCATTAGGTCCCATTTGTTTATCTTTGTTTTTATTTCCATTTCTCTAGGAGGTGGGTCCAAAAGGATCTTGCTGTGATTTATGTCATAGAGTGTTCTGCCTATGTTTTCCTCTAAGAGTTTGATAGTTTCTGGCCTTACATTTAGGTCTTTAATCCATTTTGAGCTTATTTTTGTGTATGGTGTTAGGGAGTGATCTAATCTCATACTTTTACATGTCCCTGTCCAGTTTTCCCAGCACCACTTATTGAAGAGGCTGTCCTTTCTCCACTGTACATTCCTGCCTCCTTTATCAAAGATAAGTTGACCATATGTGCATGGGTTTATCTCTGGGCTTTCTATCCTGTTCCATTGATCTATCTTTCTGTTTTTGTGCCAGTACCACACTGTCTTGATTACTGTAGCTTTGTAGTATAGTCTGAAGTCAGGGAGCCTGATTCCTCCAGCTCCGTTTTTCGTTTTCAAGATTGCTTTGGCTATTCAGGGTCTTTTGTTTTTCCAAACAAATTTTGAAATTTTTTTGTTCTAGTTCTGTGAAAAATGCCATTGGTAGTTTG
Organism: Mesoplodon mirus; assembly: GCF_964341445.2. Taxonomy (NCBI): domain Eukaryota; kingdom Metazoa; phylum Chordata; class Mammalia; order Artiodactyla; family Ziphiidae; genus Mesoplodon; species Mesoplodon mirus. Next base: position 38,167,400 of record NC_138977.1, read on the forward strand.
ATAGGGATTGCATTGAATCTGTAGATTGCTTTGGGTAGTAGAGTCATTTTCACAATATTGATTCTTCCAATCCAGGAGCATGGTATATCTCTCCATCTATTTGTATCATCTTTAATTTCTTTCATCAGTGTCTTATAATTTTCTGCATACAGGTCTTTTGTCTCCTTAGGTAGTTTTCTTCCTAGATATTTTATTCTTTTTGTTGCAATGGTAAATGGGAGTGTTTTCTTGATTTCACTTTCAGATTTTTCATCATTAGTGTACAGGAATGCCAGAGATTTCTGTGCATTAATTTTGTATCCTGCTACTTTACCAAATTCATTGATTAGCTCTAGTAGTTTTCTGGTAGCATCTTTAGGATTCTCTATGTATAGTATCATGTCATCTGTAAGCAGTGACAGTTTTACTTCTTCTTTTCCAATTTGGATTCCTTTTATTTCCTTTTCTTCTCTGATTGCTGTTGCTAAAAATTCCAAAACTAAGTTGAATAAGAGTGGTGAGAGTGGGCAACCTTGTCTTGTTCCTGATCTTAGTGGAAATGCTTTCAGTTTTTCACCATAGAGGATGATGTTGGCTGTGGGTTTGTCATATATGGCCTTTATTATGTTGAGGAAAGTTCCCTCTATGCCTACTTTCTGCAGGGTTTTTATCATAAATGGGTGTTGAATTTTGTCAAAAGCTTTCTCTGCATCTATTGAGATGATCGTATGGTTTTTCTTCTTCAATTTGTTAATATGGTGTATCACATTGATTGATTTGCGTATATTGAAGAATCCTTGCATTCCTGGAATAAACCCCACTTGATCATGGTGTATGATCCTTTTAATGTGCTGTTGGATTCTGTTTGCTAGTATTTTGTTGAGGATTTTTGCATCTATGTTCATCAGTGATACTGGCCTGTAGTTTTCTTTCTTTGTGACATCCTTGCCTGGTTTTGGTACCAAGGTGATGGAGGCCTCGTAGAATGATTTTGGGAGTGCTCCTCCTTCTGCTATATTTTGGAAGAGTTTGAGAAGGATAGGTGTTAGCTCTTCTCTAAATGTTTGATAGAATTCGCCTGTGAAGCCATCTGGTCCTGGGCTTTTGTTTGTTGGAAGATTTTTAATCACAGTTTCAATTTCAGGGCTTGTGATTGGTCTATTCATATTTTCTATTTCTTCCTGATTCAGTCTTGGCAGGTTGTGCATTTCTAAGAATTTGTCCATTTCTTCCAGGTTGTCCATTTTATTGGCATAGAGTTGCTTGTAGTAATCTCTCATGATCTTTTGTATTTCTGCAGTGTCAGTTTTTACTTCTCCTTTTTCATTTCTAATTCTAGTGATTTGAGTCTTCTCCCTTTTTTTCTTGATGAGTCTGGCTAATGATTTGTCAATTTTGTTTATCTTCTCAAAGAACCAGCTTTTAGTTTTATTGATCTTTGCTATCATTTCCTTCATTTCTTTTTCATTTATTTCTGATCTGATCTTTGTGATTTCTCTCCTTCTGCTAACTTTGGGGGATTTTTGTTCTTCTTTCTCTAATTGCTTTAGGTGCAGGGTCAGGTTGTTTACTCGAGATGTTTCCTGTTTTTTAAGGTGGGATTGTATTGCTATAAACTTCCCCCTTAGAACTGCTTTTGCTGCGTCCCATAGGTTTTGGGTCATCGTGTCTCCATTGTCATTTGTTTCTAGGTATTTTTTAATTTCCTCTTTGATTTCTTCAGTGATCACTTCGTTATTGAGTAGTGTATTGTTTAGCCTCCATGTGTTTGTATTTTTTACAGATCTTTTCCTGTAATTGATGTCTAGTCTCATAGCATTGTGGTCAGAAAAGATACTTGATACAATTTCAATTTTCTTAAATTTACCAAGGCTTGATTTGTGACCCAAGATATGATCTATCCTGGAGAATATTCCATGAGCACTTGAGAAAAATGTGTATTCTGTTGTTTTTGGGTGGAATGTCCTATAAATATCAATTAAGTCCATCTTGTTTAATGTATCATTTAAAGCTTGTGTTTCCTTATTTATTTTCATTTTGGATGATCTGTCCATTGGTGAAAGTGGGTTGTTAAAGTCCCCTACTATGAGTGTGTTACTGTCAACTTCCCCTTTTATGTCTGTTAGTATTTGCCTTATGTATTGATGTGCTCCTATGTTGGGTGCATAAATATTTACAATTGTTATATCTTCTTCTTGGATCGATCCCTTTATCATTATGTAGTGTCCTTCTTTGTCTCTTCTAATAGTCTTTATTTTAAAGTCTATTTTGTCTGATATAAGAATTGCTACTTCAGCTTTCTTTTGATTTCCATTTGCATGGAATATCTTTTTCCATCCTCTTACTTTCAATCTGTATGTGTCTCTAGGTCTGAAGTGCGTCTCTTGTAGACAGCATATATATGGGTCTTGTTTTTGTATCCATTCAGCCAATCTGTGTCTTTTGGTGGGAGCATTTAGTCCATTTACATTTAAGGTAATTATCGATATGTATGTTCCTATTCCCATTTCCTTAATTGTTTTGGGTTCGTTATTGTAGTTCTTTTACTTCTGTTGTGTTTCTTGCCTAGAGAAGTTCCTTTAGCATTTGTTGTAAAGCTCGTTTGGTGGTGCTGAACTCTCTCAGCTTTTGCTTGTCTGTAAAGGTTTTAATTTCTCCATCAAATCTGAATGAGATCCTTGCTGGGTGGAGTAATCTTGGTTGCAGGTTTCTGTCCTTCATCACTTTAATTATGTCCTGCCACTCCCTTCTGGCTTGTAGAGTTTCTGCTGAGAGATCAGCTGTTATCCTGATGGGGATTCCCTTGTGTGTTATTTGTTGTTTTTCCCTTGCTGCTTTTAATATGATTTCTTTGTGTTTAATTTTTGACAGTTTGATTAATATGTGTCTTGGCGTATTTCTCCTTGGATTTATCCTGTATGGTACTCTCTGTGCCTCCTGGACTTGACTATTTCCTTTCCCATATTAGGGAAGTTTTCAACTATAATCTCTTCAAATATTTTCTCAGTCCCTTTCTTTTTCTCTTCTTCTTCTGGAACTCCTATAATTCGAATGTTGGTGTGTTTAATGTTGTCCCAGAGGTCTCTGAGACTGTCTTCACCTCTTTTCATTCTTTTTTCTTTCTTCTGCTCTGCAGTAGTTATTTCCACTATTTTATCTTCCACGTCACTTATCCGTTCTTCTGCCTCAGTTATTCTGCTATTCATCCCATCTAGAGTATTTTTCATTTCATTTATTGTGTTTTTAATCATTGCTTGATTCATCTTTAGTTCTTCTAGGTCCTTGTTAACTGTTTCTTGCATTTTGTCTATTCTATTTCCAAGATTTTGGATCATCTTTACTATCATTATTCTGAATTCTTTTTCAGGTAGACTGCCTATTTCCTCTTCATTTGTTAGGTCTGGTGGGTTTTTAATCTTGCTCCTTCTCCTGCTGTGTGTTTTTCTGTCTTCTCATTTTGCTTATCTTACTGTGTTTGGGGTCTCCTTTTTGCAGGCTTCAGGTTTGTAGTCCTCGTTTTTTTTGGTGTCTGTCCCCAGTGGCTAAAGTTGGTTCAGTGGGTTGTGTAGGCTTCCTGGTGGAGGGGACTAGTGCCTGTGTTCTGGTGGATGAGGCTGGTTCTTGTCTTTCTGGTGGGCAGGTCCACGTCTGGTGGTGTGTTTGGGGGTGTCTGTGGACTTTTTATGATTTTAGGCAGCCTGTCTGCTAATGGGTGGCATTGTGTTCCTGTCTCGGTAGTTGTTTGGCATAGGGTGTCCAGCACTGTAGCTTGCTGGTCGTTGAGTGAAGCTGGGTGCTGGTGTTGAGATGGAGATCTCTGGGAGATTTTCGCCACTTAATATTATGTGGAGCTGGGAGGTCTCTTGTGGAACCATGTCCTGAAGTTGGCTCTCCCACTTCAGAGGCACAGCACTGACTCCTGGCTGCAGCACCAAGAGCCTTTCATCTACCCGGCTCAGAATAAAAGGGAGAAAAGGTAGAAAGGAAGAATTAGTAGACGAAAGAAAGAGAGAGAGAAAGGAAGAAGGAAAGAAAGGAAGGACAGAAGAAAGGAAGGAAGGAAGGAAGAAAGAAAGAAAGGAGGGAGGGAAGGAGGAAGGAAAGAAAAAGAAAGAGTGAAAGGAAGAAGGGAGGGAGGGAGGGAGGAAGGAAAGAAAGAAAGAAGATAAAGTAAAATAGAATAAAGTATAAAATATAGTAGCGTTATTAAAAATAAAAAAGTAATTATTGAAAAAAAAATGGACGGATAGAACCCTGGGACCTATGGTGGAAGCAAAGCTATACAGAGAAAATCTCACACAAAAGCATACACATACACATTCACAAAAAGAGAACAGGGGGAAAAAATCGAAAATCTTGCTCTCAAAGTCCACCTCCTCAATTTGGGATGATTCGCTGTCCATTCATGCACTCCACAGACGCAGGGCACATCAAGCGGACCGTGGAGCTTTAATCCGCTGCCTCCAAGGCTGCACAGAGATTTCCCTGTCTCTCCTCTGCTCTCACAGCTCCCGGGTCTCAGCCTTGGACCTGGCCCCGCCTCTGCGCGTAGGTCGCCGGAGGGCGTCCGTTCTTCGCTCAGGCAGGACGGGTTTAAAGGAGCCGCTGATTCGGGGGCTCTGGCTCACTCAGGCCGAGGAGAGGGAGGGGCACGCAGTGCGGGGCGGGCCTGCGGCGGCAGCCCGAGGCGCTCCGTGCGCTTTTCCGGGGAAGCCATCCCTGGGTCCCGGGACCCCAGGCAGTGGCGGCCTGCACGGGCTCCCCGGCAGTGGGGGTGGACAGTGACCTGCGCTCGCACACAGGCCTTGTGGCGGCGGCAGCAGCAGCCCCAGCATCCCACGCCCGTCTCCGGGGTCCGCGCCTTCAGCCGCGGCTCGCGCCCGTCTCTGTAGCTTCTTTAAGCAGCGCTCTTAATGCCCTCTCCTCGCGCACCAGGAAACAAAAGGGAAGAAAAAGTCTCTTGCCTCTTCGGCAGCTCCAGACTTTTTCCCCGGACTCCCTCCGGGCTAGCCGCGGCGCACCAACCCCTTCAGGCTCTCTTCCTGCCGCCAGCCCCAGTCCTCTCCCTGCGCTCTGACCGAAACCCGATACCCGAGCCTCAGCTCCCAGCCCCGCCCGCCCCGGCGGGTGAGCAGACAAGCCTCTCGGGCTGGTGAGTGCCTGAGGGCACCGATCCTCTGTGAGGGAATCTCTCCGCTTTGCCCTCCGCACCCCTGTTGCTGTGCTCTCCTCCGCTACTCCGAAGCTTTCCCCCTCCGCCACCCGCAGTCTCCGCCCGCGAAGGGGCTTCTAGTGTGTGGAAACCTTTCCTCCTTCACGGCTCCCTCCCACTGGTGCAGGTCCCGTCCCTATCCTTTTGTCTCTGTTTATTCTTTTTTCTTTTGCCCCACCCAGGTATGTGGGGAGTTTCTTGCCTTTTGGAGGGTCTGAGGTCTTCTGTCAGCGTTCAGTAGGTGTTCTGTAGTTGTTCCACGTGTAGATGAACTTCTGATGTATCTGTGGGGAGGAAGGTGATCTCCGCGTCTTACTCTTCTGCCATCTTCCTCCGGACTCCCTCGAACGTATTTAAACTTGACTAAAGTCCGTGTGTTTTGAAATACATTGTGGAGCATGTGGCATATTATTGCCTCTTTGGGTGAAACTATAGTGGCACATTCTGTGAATGCTTATTAAGCATTATCCTGATCTTAATTATTTTCTTTTATGCCTCTGGACCCTGTAAAAAAAATCACCACTATAGTTTTCCAGAAGTCTTCAGTGGGAGGGTAAGATCTTTCAGCCAATATTAATTTTGAGGTAAATAATTACTTTTAAAATGATGCAGGAAATTAAGTAATTTTTGCACAATCTATGTTACTCTTCAAACAATCTTTAATGAGTGCAATATAATAAAGCAGTGATTGAATTGGTAATATATTTATCATTTCTGTTAAAAGCTCTTTCTTCTGCCCAGCAATAGGAGAGGGTCATTTGGAAAGTGAGCATTAAGTATGCGTGATACATACAGTATCGCACAATACTGCCAAGTATCTTTTGGAGAAGCAGCTTCTATGCATGTGTAATAACCAATCTTTAAATGTCAAAGTTGCAGCCATTTTAAGAAAGAAATCCATATTTTGGACTAAATGTCATTTCAGATAACCAAGCTATTTGAAAGCTCCATGAGGATTTTTAAAAAAGAGGAAAAAAGCCAGATCCCCGTAAGCTTTGACTTATTTATTTTTGCATTTCCATAACTTGATAATGACCAAACCAAACTTCCCAGAAAACTGAAAGCAAAATTGTGCTCTGAGCCGAGACGTGTTTCTTGCTTCACCCTGAAGGAAATCTTCAGTTTAGTTATAAATCCCTGAAAATTAGGTTTTATATTGGAAATGCTGAGAGGCTCTCTGCCATTTTAACAACCAGAGCTAGAACTGCTTTAAAAAAGGATGTATATGCATATAATATGCGTATATCAGGAGGTTATAACTATCTTACCAGTGATAAAACATAACACTCATCAAAATTAGTTTCATATACTGTGTGTTGAATAAACTTTACCTGTTCCTCTTTGCCTTTCTCTTTACACCCACTTACCTACCAACAGGGGGGTAACAAAAACTATGCTCTTTTGTACCCAGGAGTAAAACTTGGTGCAGTCAAGTCCCTGGCTCTCCTGGCTTGTTTTTTCTTAGAGCAATTCATCAGATACCTAACAGTATCTGTGCAGACTAGAACCCAGCCTCTTTTTTTTCCTTTGTTTTATTAAACAATAATTTGTTGATATCTTGTGAGTGAAATCCTACACAGTTTGCTTTTAGGGCACATTCAGTATAAACCTATATGCAATACAACTTATATGTGTGGCAGGTTTACGCACGCTGCATTCAAAGAGGAGAGCCATCCAGGGATGGGGCTATGACTGGGCGTGGAAGGGAAACTTCACGTGGGGAGAGGATTGGACTTTGAAATGGATTGCCCCCCGTTGCCCCACAACAGACAACTACTACTATTTGCTTCTGTCTCCAAATTTTATTTGATATTGTGGAGAAAGAGTCACTGTATTCTGGAACCAAAAAGAGTTAAGAATCTAGTCAAGAAGTAGTTCTTTTCTATAAAGATAGACAACAGGGAAAAAAAAAACGCTATTAATTCTTACTTCTAGTGAATCCCTTGTCCTTTGCAGGAGAGGCAATAAATCTTTGCTCCCCAAATGAACAGCAAAGGGGAAAAAATAATGTTAGGAGTGCCTACAACTTGTCAGATCAAATGTTAGTGAATCATGTCTTTGGAGGAAATGGTTTGCTGGAGAAGAGCTAGCTTGCTTGCTTGCTTTCTCTCTTTCTCTTTTTCTTTCTCTTTCCCCTTTCCTTCCTTTCCCTTTCCTTCCCTTTTCCTTTCTTTCCTATCCTTCTTGGCTGCATGGGGCTGCAGGATGACAGCCATCATCATCATGTTTATTACACCATATTTCTCCCCCTCTCCTCCTGTCTTCTAACACATAGACAATGCTTGGGAATTACTGACAAGTGACTTCTTGCAGGAGTTAGGAACAGGGAGAAAGACTACATACCCTGTAATACTGGCTGTGTGTTATGTACCTTTATGATGACTCTAAAATCTGCTTGCAGCTAGAGTTTTGTGCCCTTTGAGCTGAAAACAAAGTCAAAATGGTAATTGATATTTTTTGTCCTTTCATTATTTCATGAGCATTATCTTCATTAACTAAATAACATAACCCGTTACTTTGAATGGTCAAGGTTTGGGGGCGTATATGCTTTGAAATTCAAGTTTTCTGTTTCCTTGCAATGCAGACAGCCCATTTTATATTTTCATAAAGAAAAGGATGTCCAAAGGTGAATGATAGATGAATCTTAAATGGTTGGTGTCCAGTTTGAACAAGCACCTGGAAGGTGGGCTGTTTGGCTGCATTCCTACAGATCTTTATTATTACTTGGCATTCACACAGCATTTGGTATTTGCAAAAGGTTTCACACTCATTTTTATAAGCTATTCTTCATACCAATCCTGAGAGGCAGGTTCATTTTCCTCAGTACTCCGCTGAGAAGACTTGGCAGAGGACTAGTTAGCTTCTTGCGTTAAGGCATGTGGGACCTTAAACAGGGCAGTGGTTAGGCTGAGTATGCTCAACCATTGTGTTTCCAGGGTGTATTGGCGAGTGCTTGTTTTCATAGCTGAATTTACTTTGAAAGAACACTTTAATTTTACTAAGGCGCAGCTTCCAAAGGAAAGAAACGTTGATAAAGTAGATACTGTACTATAGCAAAGAAAGGCATCGATTCCCTGGAATATTCAGGGATCTCAGATATTTGATCTACATTTAGGGTGTTTTAGAGAAACAGTACTGGAAATCAGTTTAGCTGAAATCATTTTTAAGGGACACCATCCTTCTCTCCTCTCCTTTTTTTTTTAACCTTTTCTCCTTTCCCTGCCCCCCCCTTCCATCTTTTACCTTGTGGTCTGAGCCTTATCCTTAACTCCTCATTTCTAAAATGTTGCTGTAAAGTCCTGCCTGAGATAATGTTGGTAAAGTGCCTGATAAATTTGTTGGCTCACAGTATACCGACATATCTTGTTATATTAGTGGTATTGTGTGCTCCGGGATCAGTGTTATTTTTACATCTCTGGTTCAAATTAGGCGTTAGCAACAATATGTACCCAAGATTCACACAGAATAAAGAGGAGGACTTGGTAACTATCCCAATAGCTTAGGTATATTCCTTCCTTCTCAATTTTATAGGTGACTTAGGCAAAAATCACTGTTAGACGTTTACGTTAATATTAATTTATTTTGGAGGTGGGAGTAGTTTGCTAGAGGGAAAAGCTGAATTACCTTTGGCATTATGGAGTAAAGAATGAAGTCTGAATGTGAGACAAGCATCCTTATAATGTGGCTTCTAATACATCCATTGCTTTTCTGTCCATACATTCAGCATAAATTTTATCAAGTGGCCATTGATCAGTACTTACTTTTCTTTCTCCTAATCCTCACTGTAACAGGAAGGAGTTGAGAAATGACCTACAATTTATGATGCTTTATCAATGTTTTTACTCACTATGGAGGAAAGTGTGAGGAACATATTTCATGATGAAGTGGGTTTCTAGTTAACAGGACAAAATGAAAGCAAAGTCATAGATCAGTGTAATATGTCAAGCACAGAAAGGATTCAATTTATTGTAAATAATACCCAAGTTGCAAAAGAAATACAGCAACAGAAATCAGTTTATTCTATATGTGAAAAAGGAAAATTACCAGGAAGAGGTAATAGGCTCCATTTATCCCTTGACAGAAATTCATATTGTTTGTGCTTATCCCCTCTGGGGGATCAAGGACTCTGTCTGTCTTTGGGATTTTTAGAAGGATGGGCAAACATATTAAACTTCCTACGGCAAAATTATGATAACCAGCACCTTTAAATTCAAAACATTTTGCTGCTGATATACAAAGGTACCTCAGGGGACATTCCATCATTTAAGCAGTGTTTCTCAAAGAGTGGTTCCAAGTCTGCCACCACTGGAATCATTCATAATGCTTAATTAAAAAATAAGCTTTCCTGACCCCACGATAGAACAATCAAATCCAAATCTATGGAGTTGGGAGGGGAGGAATTGGATGAAGGCAGCCAAAAGGTACAAATTCCAGTTATAAGATAAATAAGTACCAGGGATGTAATGTACAGCATGATTAATACAATTGACACTGCTGTATGTTATATATGAAAGTTAAGAGAGTAAATCCTAAGAGTTCTTATGACAGGAAAATAATTTTTTTATTTCTTTACTGTTGTATCTGTATGAGATGATGCATGTTCACTAAACTTATTGCGGTGATCATTTCATGATGTAAGTAAGTCAAATCATTATGCTGTACACCTTAAACTTATATAGTGCTGTATGCCAATTATATCTCAATTGAATGAAAAGAAAAACTCCCAAATCTATGGGGTCTGGAGACTGAGAATCTGCATTGTAAAGTAAATATTCCAGGTAATTTTTATTCTAGGCTTGCTAGATTTAGTAAACAAAACAAAATGCAAAAAACAAGCAAACAAAGAAAAAAAACCCCAGGACACTCAGTTAAATTTGAATTTCAGACAGACAACATTTTTTAGGGATAAGTATATCCCAAGTGATTTTGGGAATATATTTGTGCTAAAAAAACACTTTATTTTGATCTGAAATTCAAATCAAACTATGCATCTTATCTTTTGTATGGCAACCCTATTTGACACACACTGAAGTTTGAGAAACACTGATTTAAGGGGTATATTCAAATGTTCAGAACCAGCACAAAGCTCTGGCCATAGCTGAAAACTTTTTGGGAGATGAAGGGTGGAGGGATTTTTGCTGATCTGACTCTAAATGCCTAAGAAGAGCTTTGTAAACTACTAAAGCATGCAAACATGGGGTCAGCAAAGCCTTGCTTCCATCCTGTTTTACCAGGTAAGTGTTTTCCCACAGGAAAAACAGCAACTTTAGGAAATCTGCGTGTTATCAGCACACAGCTCATTATCTTTTTAAAGCTTGTTCTCTTAACGATAGGGGAAAAGAGAAGGGAGGATGGACAGGTGCTTCCTAGATGGACATTTTTACAACCTTCTTTGGGAACCTATGATGATTTTCTAAATATTGGGCTGAACAGTTTGTTAACTCCTGTTCAGCTCTATCCATGTTAGGGAAGTGAAGTTATTCCTTGGTTAACATCAGGCTGTATTTTTTGTAAGGAAACTTTTTGGAATTCTTGGTGCAAGTTTTAGTTTCTTTCAGAGGAGATGAGGGTTTGATGATTTTTTTATTTCGATAACAATCCAAACAATCTTTCAGACTGAAAGGTGTGCAGAATTGTGAGAAAGTGATTGCCTGGGACATCTGTGCTCACAGGCATGCTCTCTCTTCAGACGCCTGCTGAGGGGTGACTCTAGAGGAGTGAAACCAGCTTTTCACCACCCACGTTTGTATGAAACATGTTTAAAAACATGCTTCATGAACAGACTGGAGAGTCCAGTAAAGTCTGATCCACAGTGGGCTCAAGAACATTGATAGAAAGCACATTCCTTCTTCTGACCTCATTTAACTACGGTTTCTTTCCAGCTGAAGGTAAGGCCTTTCATTGATTTTGACTGGCTGGGACCATATTTCTAATTTACATCTCCTGAGTCTACACTCACTGCAAAGAAGCCCAGATAAAGTGGAAGCAAACAGAGCCTGCTGGAGAAACCCTCAGCATGAGTAATATACTATTTACCTTAATGAAAGCACTATCAGAAACAGGAGGGCCAGCCTTTTTTTTTTATTGCTACACACAAGCAGTCTGCAACCTGAAGGAATAATTGCTGCTCCGTGTTCTGTCTGAACCTTTCCTAAATAATTTCAATTCTATTGACTTTTTTGGCCTTTTAACCAAGCCATCAGCTTTCTAGATAGCTTTGCTTCCATTTCTAGAAATCCATAGCCCGTGGAAAGAGTGAGTAGCTCAAGACATCTTATAAACTTTACTTCATTTATCCTTACCACAGCCTTGAGAAGTAAAAGGTCTATAAGTCCTAATGACCCCAGTTTTCATATATGAAGAATGAGGTACAGAAAGGCTATAAATGACACAGAGGCTGAGAGTTCCCTGAAAAACTAACAGTCTTCATACTTTTATCTGTGATTATTAATTATAAATATTCGTTGGCTCTAGTACTAGGTGACCTATGAATAAAATAAAACTGCCTCTTTCCTGGAAGATTTGTAATACGTTATGAGATTTTATTTAGAGTCTATATTCTTATCATGTTAGAGCAATGTGCAGAAACCAAGGTCCTCTCTCAATATTGCCTAAGTTCTTTGAGTTTATCAAACACAGGTGATACACCATTAGAAGATGTTTATATGGGAGCTTTGGTGAGATGAATGCTTGTAGCCAACTGATCTAACCGAACTCTTTCTTGGTGTGATCCAAGGGGCTTTAGTACCTAAATGATCAACCATTATATGGCCTTTTCTATCATATGGGTCCACTGGTGGGATGGCAAATATTTTCTGGGTTAGGAAAGATATCATCCCTTTATGATCCTGTTGCCGTAACTCAGACACTGGGTCCAAACCCAGCTCTCTAACCCTTGATCTAAAAGGTTGCAAATAAAATAGCAGACCATGGAACTGGTGAAAAGAATAGAAACACAGAGGGATGCATGAACCTACTTGAATAAGGGGGACACTTGAGACCTCCACCTCCAGAGGGTTTTGCCAGTGTTCACAGACAGGATAGTTTAGGTGGCAGATATATATGTCAGCAAATTTGGCTAGTCTTACTCCTTAGAGGTAAGATAAGGGGGTTAACAGTTGAGTTGAGGAGAAGGTCACTACCTATGAGCTGAGTCTTCTGAACTCTGCTATGTTTATTGTCTAAGGAAGAGACCTGTGTCTATTAGATACCTTTCTGGGACAAGTGACAGGTCAGATTAGATGGGCTAAAGAGAGAGAGGGCTGGAGGACTAGACACAGAAAAACAGAGGAGGCGGGCTGTGTGCAGCCCCAGCTAGATTTATTTTAGCCCTTATAAATAAAAACATGAGCAGAGCCTCTCTACAGAATTATTTACGGAAGAATTTTAAGCTATGGGCCCTTTCCAGGCTAAGCACTGAATGCTAAAGTTCATGATGTAGAATGACTTTGGCTCCTGTGGCCCCAATTTGGACAAATCTGCCATTAACACCAGCATGACAGTTATTTTACAGGGTGTGACAGATTGTGAGGTAGGGAGAGTAATTCAGACTATTACCCAGGTGAAGGCACGAAAGCTCAGTGATATATGAAGACCACTTAAATTCATTGTATCTTGTACATCACATCTTTGATAGATTATAGCTGTGGCATTAAAATGGAAATGGTTTCTCTGAGGCCTGGCAGGGGCTGGGGTGACCTGTGACCTCCCTCTGAGGAATGTGACTGACCGAATTATCAGTTAAGAGAAAAATCTACAGGGAATAGACTCACACTGATGGCGCATCCCCCATGCATATATATCTATATCTTTTAAACCTTTGGTTTGATTGAAAGCTTCAGTACTCAAACCTTGTTTCCACCTCCTCTCCCGGATCCTCCCCCCAGCGCGCCTGCCGCAACCCACGCTCACTTTCTCAGCTCAGATTTCATACCGGCAAGGCCCCTAATATTGATTGAAAAATTGTTATTAGAGATAGTAGGTCTCCTGCATGCTGCCTACTGATTTAATTTGGAAAACATTTAATTTTATGAAGCGGTAAATGATGGTGCCCCGTTCCCCTGTGTTAGGGAGCATCTGGCTCTTCACCTCCTCACCCGCCCAAGTCCCCGGTGTCCTCTTGGCAATCATGTGCTCCCTTCCCCTTTGCTTAACAAGTTATTTCAATTTCTAAACGAAGGCTGAACAAGAGAAAGACAACATGCAAATTGAGCTCCAAGCCGCCATTCACACGTGAAAAAGTTCCCCTGGAATTCCCTCAACTCAGCCCACCCCCCCTCTCTGCATCTGTCATGAAAGAAACAGAGCCCTTGTTCTCCTCAGATTGTTTTCACCAATGACCTGACACCACCATCTATAATTAATTACATCATTTACATTAGACTATTGACTAAACAAATACATAAATCATAGGCAGAGTCAATAGGTGCAGACATATTTAATCATGTTCTAAATAATGATTACTGCTCCCATAATGCAATAATTATTTTCAGCAGCTGACTTGAATTAATCTTCTGTCAGTGTGCCATCTGAAAAAAAAAAGAGACGAAGGTGAAGAAGGCAACGCCAACGATGGAGGAGCTGTTCTGTTTCTCTCAGCGTCTCTTTTCATTCTTCCCTGCAGGTGCCCTCTGTTCTCCCTCTCTCTTTCTACGACCGCTCTCGGCTTCTCTTTTCCTTTTCCTCTGCTTTTCATGGTCCCCTTTGTCTCCTCCTGTGTTCACCTCCGTGTCTCATACTTGTTCTTTTTGCCACCTGTCTCCGTGGCTCTTTCTCCCCCGACATGTAACTTCCCCGTTCTTCCTTTGCATTCGTCCTGCGGCTGGACCGTGGCCCTGGCGGCATCCAGTCCCGCTTTCCAGCCTCCGCCCCTCTTACCCCAACCCTCCTGCCCTCCCATCACCTTTATTTCTAAATCTCTGTGGACAGTTTTAAACGCTAAAGAGTCAGAGAAGCAGTTTTCTTAATAACTTATCCAGATTAGATTTTCCTTTTCTCCTGTTTGACAGCTTTTCCTAAATCATTTTCCACTTTGGAATGGCAAATTGATTAAAGAGATGGGGTAGTTATAACACAGGAGTACTCTACAAATGCAATGCTCATAATTTTTAGACTAATTTAGCTTTTGTCATCAGAGAGAAGAGAATAAATCAGTGTTTGTAGGTGTTCATGGGTCTAACTTAGAAATGGAATCAACTCTTCAAAGTATTTTATTTGGGATAGAGCATACTACAGTTAGTGGGTGCTTTGCAAATAAAATAATGCCTCCTATTCTACTTCATATTTGGCTATCAGTAGGCAAGGCCAATTATTAAGAAGTGACAGCCTGAAGGAAAGACATTAGGCCACAATTTATTTAAATACCAGTAGTTTGAAGTACTAATTCTAAGAGACTGCGTTAAGGATAAACGCAGAATAAAATTTTACATGCTGTCTTGTCCTTAGCACCATCCCTTGCTTTCTTTTTGTAAGTTTATAGACAGTTGTTACATCAGAGGAAAAGTCATTTGGGGTCATATAATACAAAAGAGTTGCAAATGTTTACTGCCTGTAGTTATTAGTTTTAATGTTCTCTCCTGAAAGCGTTTCTGCAACGACCTTTTTAATTAATGCTTGTCCTCGGGGATTTGTGATCAAAACAAGTCCCGGATCACTATCCATGAAATGGGGAATACGTTTCCTAACCTCTTTTCTCTATTCTCATCCCAAAGGATGAGCCGTTTTTGATCCTTTGCACACTCATATGTTGTGTCTGGCTGGCCAGGCCCCTCTTATCCTTTCAAGCAATGACATCCTTTCTGGTTCTGGTACCTACTTGCCAATTTAAGGGCCATGTAATAGGAATGTGATTGGAATTTGTCCTGATTAGCGATATAAGGGAAGACAGCCTTGGCAGGGAATATTTAGAATCACAGGTAATAGAATATTCATTCATTCAAAAAATATGTACTGAGTGCCTGCCTGTGGCAGGTACTGTGCTAGGTACTGGTTTTCCACAATAATCATCAGTTCATAGACATTATTAAAGCTACTTTCCTAAACTCCTCATTAAATTCCATAGAAGCAAATTTAAATAAACAATTATTTTGAGAATAGCACACAATTGAAATTATTGAATATGCCAACTAGGATGAATTTTTTTGGTGTCATATGAACCAGGTGTGTTCCAAACAGTTCAACAAAGGTGTGAGACTAATGTGAAACTCAGTGAAAACTATCTGAAAATGTTAGATGTGGGGTTTGACTTTTTCCCATTTACATGTCTGTTCCCTAAGGAAAAAGTCAGAGGATAAAGAAGGATAGTTAAACAAGAGACCTAGTAAAGGGAAAGAGAGAGGGCTAGTAGGAAGAATGAAATAATTTCCCCCTGTCCACTGACCAAAACCATTACGCAGTGTGGAAGTACTTACCTCAAACAGATCCTGCCTCTGAAATGAGAGCACTATTTTGGAATTTCTCCAGGGAACAAGTGGAAAGGGAATCCACATTTACATGAATTGTTTGAAACTTTGAGGTGTCATTTATTCAATATATTGCTTATTTATCAAGAACAACAAAAAATATCTTAGTAAAAAGGGTAAAGCTTGCAAGGCAAAATGCAGTTTTCTTATGTGAAAGCAGGGGGAAAAATCTACTTTCTAGGAGTGTTCTGAAGTTTAAATGGCAACATATTTATGGAAATGCAGTGCATCTGGCAATAGGCCATACACAGAGTAAGTTCTCATAAAATGGGCTCTGATGCTGTTACTACAGAATGATCAAGTATAGAGTCTTAGGCTGCTTGTAATTAATTGAAGGATGGGTTGATTCTTTTTAAGTAGTTTTGAGTAGAACAAACCTTTGTATATGGTGTATTTGTATATTTGTATGGTGGTTCTGATCCACCCCCAAGATATATATGTGTGTGTGTGTGTGTGTGTGTGTGTGTATGTGTGTGTATATATTTATATATATATACACATATATACACACACATACATATTTTGGCTGTACTACATGGCTTGCCACGGCAGTGAAAGCCTGAAATCCTAACCACTAGGCCACCACAGAACTCCCCAGGTATGTTTTCATATATACAACTCCATTGTTAGTTAATCTTTTATTAGTTACCAGAATCATTCACGCAAAAAATGCCACAAAACTATGCATATTCTGGGTGTTAAAGAAATTCACATTCTAGGACTGGAGGCAAGTTCACAGACAATTTTTGTAAAATTATGAAATGCAATGTAATATAATGTTCAATAATCCTTTGTTCCTGTAGTGACTGGAACTTCTCATCTCTATAGTGGTGCTGTATAGTACTTGGATTAAGTATACCGTTAAACCAGATTTAAAGTCAACACAGAGGTAAATACAAACTAAATTTTTCTAAATTAGCATGGCAGTCACTTCCTCTACTTGGTCTGTGACTCAGTGGTTTATTCTAACACACAAGCCATATGCCCTCTAACTTGCTTGGGGAGGCCTGTTCTTAGTTGCTGTATAGTCAGTGACATACCATTTTTATGTATAAGCATCTTCTGAAATGCAGAGAAGTTTGGGGGCAGTTATAATAAACACTTCTTTTGGGACCCATGGCAAAGAATTTGTAGTACTTCATAACCTAGCACATCAAGGAGCTTATATAAAAATGGAGGAATTGTGCATTTTGGCTACCGATTTGAAATATTCATAAAGGTAAATGAAAAAGGAGTCCACCTTTCCATCAGAGCCTGTGTTATAGCCTGGTTAATATTGCATGGTAAGTGACCTATAAATAAAAAATAAATAGAAATAAACATAGTGAATATAAAAATAATTATTGATATAAATAATAAATGAATAAAACATAAGTTTAGGGCTGAGATGGAATGGAACTAGATATGAAATTTAATTGAGCTTGATTTTGAGTTTAAGTCTTTTGGAACCAGTAGTTCAGTAAGGATTTCAGGATTTTTTTTCCTTTTAATTTTAAATGAATGTGCTCATAGATCCTGGCTTCTCAGGTCAGTCAACCAAAGATAACTATTACTGTAATTCTAAATAGCTGCCTGGGGGAAAGTATTTGGCCTGAGGATGGGTTTAGACCAGGGGGACCAGAGGTTTCCATTTTAAAAGGATCATCCCTGCTCAAACAGTTTTAATCTGTCTTTTAAGAAGTCTTTGGGGAACTGTACATTATTCCCTTTTCTCCAGGAGAAAGCAGCAGGAGGAAATTCTTTTCTTCAGTCTTGGGAGAAGCCTTCCATTAACCAACTAGGCTATCAGAACCAAATTTTCCAGAGGAAGTTGTTTGGGGGGAAAAAAAGTTTTAGTGTTCTACCTGCATGGACTCATTCCTTTAATTCTCCCAACAGTATAATTCAATGAGGCAGGCTGTAAGAGTTCACATCTCTGTTATAGAGGGGAAATTCAGAGAGATTAACAGACCCTTGCCCCGGGTTATAAGTGATGGAGCCAGGCTTTAGTTGGTTGGTCTGACTCCAGAGGTTACACTGAAAGGGGCAGGACACATGGCGAAATCAGAGGCCAAATCCTATGGGGAATTCTGAGGTTTTCCACCAGTAAACCGGTGAGATAAGCAAAGGTAGAACTCTATTCCTCCCTCTCCCCAGCTATCCCACTGTCCCTACGACCTCCCTCTTCTACTTCTTTTCCATGCTTTTCAGGTACATTTTGCCTCCTGCCTAGTTTCCTTTTGGATAGTTAATATTCCTGTCTTATACTTCACTAATGTATCCTTTTGTAGTATCTAATTTGCCATTAATATCATTCAGTGTATTATTTCATCTTACACATTATAGTTTTTATCTCTAGAGGCTGTTTGGATTTAAAAAAAATCTTCTATGTCTCTACCTAAATTTTGGATAATTATAAAAACTGTTATAAGGCTTTTGCCTGGTAATTCTAACATCTGGGTCAATATCAATTAATTGATCTTTTTTCCTCTTCATTATGGGTCACATTCTCATGCTTTTTTGCATGCCTGGTACTCTTTGGTTCAATGCAAGGTATAAAAATATTGTTGCATTTTGTTCTGGGACACAGTTAAGATACATTTGGGTTTTGCTTTCAAGATCTGTTAGTAGGACCAGAGCCATGTCTAGTCTCTGGCTGATTATTCCTCACTACTAAGGCAAGACCCTTCTGAGTACTCTGCCCAATGCCTCATCAATTATGACGTTTTCTAGTCTAGCTAGTAGGAGCAAGCACTATTCCTGGCCCTGTGTGGGCACCAGGCACTGTTCTATCTAACAGTGAGCAAGATAGAAGACCCTGTGTCTTCCTTTATAGTCTACTGGGAGTTAATGCTGAGTGATAACTGCTGAGTGATGAGAGAACTATGATGGTATATCAGAGACAACCATGGCCAGACTAGAAGGATCAGGGGAGTTTTGTTTTTTTTTAAGAGGAAGTGATCTCTAAATCAAGTTTGAAATCCGAATAGGTGTTATCCAGGCAAAGAATAGGGACAATTGCTTTCCACATAAAGAAAATGACATATGCAAATGTCTAAAGCAAGATAGAACAGGGCCAGTTTAGTTTGAAGGATTGAAACAAATCTTAGATGGCTTTAGTGAGGAGTATGAGGACTAAGACTAGGAGGCTGCCATTTCAATTACTGTTTGTTTGTTTGTTTGTTTGTTTGCGGTACGCAGGCCTCTCACTGTTGTGGCCTCTCCCGTTGCGGAGCACAGGCTCCGGACGCGCAGGCTCAGTGGCCATGGCTCACGGGTCCAGCCGCTCCGCGGCATATGGGATCTTCCCGGACCGGGGCACAAACACGTGTCCCCTGCATCGGCAGGCAGACTCTCAATCACTGCGCCACCAGGGAAGCCCTCAATTACTCTTAATAAGCAATTGAATACAGCATTAACACAAAAGGCTCCACAGTCAGACAACCCGTGTTCAAATTCTTGGGGACGATAATATTTATATATTATACTAGGATTAGGTTGGGCAACATATAATAGAAAATCCAAAAGATCAGTAGCTTAAGAAAGATGGAACTTTATTTCCCTCTGTGTAAGAGACGTCATCAGAACGACCTAGGCTCCTTCTGTCTTCTTTTGACATCCTAATGCATGGTTCAAAATGGCTGCTGGAGCTGCACCCATCGCATCTGTTTTTCAGACAGAAGGAAGGAGGAAATGGGGAAAGGGCAAAAGCGGAGATGACTTTTTAAAGAAACTATCTCTGAAACCCCTAACAACTCTTCTGCATAAATCTCATTGGTTAGAAATTATTCACATGGCCTTCCTAGTTGTAAAGGAAGCTGAGAAATGTCTTTTTAGTTGGCAATATAATAAAATTAGGGTTCTATTGCTGAGGACAAAAGGGAGAATGGATATTGGGTGATCAAGAAGCAGTTTTTTTCTATGTCTTACAAGCTTAATGTAAGAATTAAAAAAATGCATATAAAACATATGGCATAGTCTGACATGTGTTAATTGCTTAGTAGATGTTATCTCCACAAAGCCAATTCAAAACAACCCCTTTTCGGAAGCATTGTATAAGGGCAATTAGCTTTAAACTAAAGGGTCTCTTACCTACACTTGAATGAACTGGTTTTTCTCCTTCATTGCTGTGGCATAGGTGGGAGTCTGTGACACCATGCATATGACCAACAGCACAAGATCAAATAAATAAGTCTCCTTCATACTGTATTGGTATAATATATCCCACATCTAATTGCCCTTTGTTGACTTGAAGAGTTATTAATCTTTGTTAGAAAGACATGCTAATTGTACCTGATCAACCTGACAGAATAAGTAAATCATAAAGCCAACCAGGTAGAAGTCAAACAGAAAGAAAATGAATTTTTTTTGGTCATGGGGCCACCATATTTATTCATGAGGTGAAGCAAACAGTCATTTTATTGACTCAAGTTCTTTCGTTTACATCTTATCTCAGGCTATTTGCTTTAGAGGTTTAGCACCCATCAGTTAGTAGAGAAGGCTGTCCGCATCCACCTCATATGCTGGCATCAGCATCATCATCATCATCACCAACACCATTACCTTCCCTATGGTCATGGTTACCCCCATGCAGGGACGTTTTTCACTAACCTACAATTAGCTTAGCTGGGGATGGTAAACAAAGGAAGTGCAGCCCTACTTCCCCTTGGCCTGTCTGACTGGGGATAGATCTAGCTGGAGCATTAACTAAGCACTAAGAGATAAAGCTATCGTCAGCTGGAGCAGTGAGGCTGGGAGGCAAGTCCATTAAAAACAGGGGAGGCTTGACTTATCACTACACGTGACTATCGACAGCTTCTATAAAAATTCCATCTTCCTCGCCTGGGGTCAACTTGACCTACTGCAGTGAAAACTGGCAAGGTTCTGACCCTTCACATTTATCTCAGCTAGAGCCAGATAACCTTGCCCTGTGGCCTAAAAATACCCTGCCCTTCCCAGTATCCTCTTTATCTCTCTAGCAATAATGACAAAAATGAGCCTGGGCCTTGGAAACAACGTGTGGACTTGGAAAACTGTGCATTCCCACCCCTGCAGCCCAAACACACTAGACCTTTGTTTTCAGGAATTGTGAACACAGAAGCTCATGCCCAGGGGTGAGCTGAGGACACCTGCAGGCTTTCTCAGGCTCCCGCTGCCCCAGGTTGCAGCTGAAGTCCGCCAGGCCAGGTTGACAGCACTTTCCGTGGTTCTCTCTTCCCCTTCACTGGACTAGTGGAATTAGGAGACCAGAAACCCTTGTTCAAGTCCTGTTTTGTCACCAAATTGTTGGCCTTGAGAAAGCCACTCAGATTTTGGGGTCTCCACTTCCTCATCAGTAAAATAAGACAATTGATAGATAAATCGTTTTCTAAAATCTTCCAACCTCTACAAGCAATGATTCTTTTCTCTTGCTATTAACTGCCTAGCTTTTCATCCGACTGCCTCAGATTTTGCCTGCTTAAACTTCCACTGGTGGTTTGCTTTATTTAACATCTTGTATTTTCTCTTCTGTCTCCACCTGGGATGTCAATCACGTGATCCCTGGGTTGGTGGGTAAGTCATTGTGGTGAGCACCCCTGTATCCTCCACGGCACACACGAGCTGCCCAGAGTTTCAGAAGTTCCCAGGGATGATCTGAGATAAACCAAGATGATGTTTTTGGCCTCAAAGTGCTTGGAGCTCCTGGTATGTTCCTGGCAGTTTATAAAATTAAAGGAACAGAAGAGCTTTCCAATGTGGTCTCAGTAAACACTCCAGAAAGCACAAAGCCAGCAGAAAGAAACCTCGGTGCCTGGTTTCAGATATAACAGTGAGGCTTGGGACTAATCACCTGGACTGTCGTTTCAGCCATACTGAGAAAGAACAATCGCAGTGTGCTTGGTATAAAATGAGATTTAGGCTTTTGGAGGGACCGTGCTTGTTTGGCCAACCCCAGCTCAACCCTAATTTGGTTCTGTACAGCACAGTGTTGACCTGCCTGATTTGGAGTGTGTCTCCTGGAGTTAGCTCCTTGGGTCAGAACTGACACCAACTTGAATGAGCTGAATGTGGCCTGAAACTGATACTGTAGATGGAGCCAGAATGTTTTAAACAGTCCATAAGCAGATTGTTATTAATGAACTTTGTTAATTATCAGCTTAAGCTGTATTTTAAAATGACCTTTTAAAGTGATGCTTGAGAAGCACAGTC
This sequence comes from Mesoplodon mirus, assembly GCF_964341445.2. NCBI lineage: Eukaryota > Metazoa > Chordata > Mammalia > Artiodactyla > Ziphiidae > Mesoplodon > Mesoplodon mirus. The sequence goes on from NC_138977.1 coordinate 38,189,219, forward strand.
TATACCAACGTGAGCAAACCTTTGACTTGATTAGCTCCCAATACCTTTATCTTGATGAAATTGCAACTTATTAACATTCTCAAATGAGATGGAACTATAAATGTAAGTGGGTTTTAATACAATAATTTTTGAGGGAATGTCAAACTTCATTGCGTTCCTCTCTCTCCTTCCCCCTCCTTTAATGGAAGAATTCAGTGAAGGACTGACCCAGATTAATGAGCGAGGGATGGAGAGGATTTTGGAGCCAGGGAAAAGACCAGATAGCCGATCAGTCTCTAATATAACATTTTAGTAGGCTATTCAGTGAGCTAGCATTATTGAACTACCCGATTGTATTTATGTACCTGTAGAAGGAAAAACAAGGGAGAAACTAGGACTGAGTATATGAACATGAGGGAGACAGGAAAAGAGCAAAATTGTCAGCCCGAGAAGTTTGTGACCTGGAACCAAAAAGCATAATTAGCTAAGAAAATCCACATAATTAAATTAAATATGAATAGCCACTGATTGGGAATTGCACCACGGACAGAATATGCTTGCTGTTAATGACCCACAATTTATTTACACCTTAAATACCGTGTTTCCTTACTGCTCTAAAGTAGTAAAATTGCCTTCTTCCTGGTGAAATTTATTGCCATTTAAACATGCCAAAAGGCCATTCTGGCAGTCATTATAATAATCTATCATTTCTGCAACTGCTGGTATCCTGTTCTGTGGTCAAATTCAATCTGAGAAGGGTCAACAGAATTTTTCCACCAAATATTTTGCTCTTGACTATATCATCAATTTACTCTTGTCAACAAAAAGGGCATTACTACGGAATGAAACAGAAGATCCCCTTAAGACCTCTGGCAAACACCATGAGCTTCTCTGTGTCTAGTGTCTCTTCAGCCTGCAGATCTGTCTTTCTGCATGTGTCTCTATGCATGGTTGGGTCACTGCATGCAGAAGCATGAGCGGGAACCCTGCCACTTGTCTGTTTTTCTTGCCAATGACAAAAGAATCGTACCTGACAGGAGCTTACATTCTTTATAGTTTCTGGTTTCCTGTAGGACTGGCATTTTCTTTGAAGGAGGAACTTTTTGGGATTTAGAGATGAATTGTTGCTATTGCTAGTCACAGTGCTTTTCCCCTCTCTTCTTTTCTGTATCCCCTTACACCTCTTTGTCAGTTTTGATATGACATTTCTTGTTCAACGTTCAGATCACACAGTTCCAACCACTGTACACAGCAAGGGATGCTGGCTCTGTGATATAGAAAGGAAAAAAAAATCCTTTTTTACAGACGTGAGCATTGAGATTTTCTCCACCCTGGAAAACTGAGATGGAAAATTAAAGAAAAAGAATGAGGTTAATTTAGATCTTCACCTGTGTTTTTTTCTGACAAACTTGGAAAAGGGGGCTGTTGCTTTTTATAGGAGTAAGGAGAGGGACTTGGATAAGTGGAACCATTTCTGTATTGTCTCCCTTGGTTAATGTTTGAGGATATAGCCCCCATTCCAGCTTTCCATGGCTGGGAGTGCAGCACAGCAGAACAAGTGACTGCCCTCTATATTATAACTACGTGGTGGTGATCACATTGCCCCTCAGCCATCACCTGGTCACATGGGCTGGAAACAGGTTATGATTTATAACCAACAAGTTTAATCTTTTTTTTTTAATGATTTTATTTTATTTATTTTTGGCTGTGTTGGGTCTTCCTTGCCGCACGCGGGTTTTTTTCTGTAGTTGCAGAGAGTGGGAGCTACTCTTTGTTGTGGTGCGCGGGCTTCTCATTGCGGTGGCCTCTCCCCTGCAGAGCACGGGCTCTAGGCGCGCGGCCCTTGGCAGCTGCAGCACGTGGGCTCAGCAGCCGTGGCTCGCGGGTGCTAGAGCACAGGCTCAGTAGTTGTGGCTCGCGGGCTCTAGAGTGCAGGCTCGGCAGCTGTGGCGCACAGGCCCAGTTGCCCCACGGTATGCGGGATCCTCCCAGACCAGGGCTCAAACCGTGTCCCCTGCATTGGCAGGTGGATTCTTAACCACTGCATCACCAGGGAAGTCCCAACAGGTTTAATCTTGAATGGTCAGACTGCAAACTCGAGGATGATATAGTGTTTATAGTGTGTTTTTTGGCGTGGGCAGGATAAAAATTATCTTTTTATTGTTAGTAGCAGTCTTGTATTTCTTTGATCATATAAAGTTTACTTTCACATTTTATCAGTTACCTATATTTTTTGCAACAAGTCCAAGCAGGCTATCTCTTCCTAGGAAAATTGATTTTTATTGAGATAGAATTGCCTTTTTAATTATGTATAAGGACGTTGACAAGCTGAGTGTTGCTCTTCTTTGGCTTTTTGATGCCTATCTTACCATTACATTTGTTAGGTTTAGTTTGTGTTCAGTTTGTTTACTTTCAACTCTATATATCATATGGGCAGGTTTGGAATTTGGGTTAATTTAGATGTGGCCATTACTTTTTTTCCCCAAGTTATTAAAGTTTTATATTTTATGTTTTTTAAGTTTTAAGAAACATTTTACAAACCGAAGATTACAAGGGTTTCTCTTAATTTTATCTAGAAAATTTATATTTTTAGCTCTTGTATTTGGTTGATGATCTATTTTGAGTTTTTAATTACATACTGTGGAGATAAGAATTGAAACTCAATTGTTTATGGTTATCAAATTGTTGCAACATCATGTTTCAAAAAGATTATCTTTTCTCCATTAAGTTTCCTTAGCAGCTTTGTTGAAAATCAGTTGACTACATATATGTGGGTCTATTACTCAATTTTCCGTTTTGTTCAATTGAAGCATGTGTCCATGTTTTTGTCAAACCATGCAGAATCTATTACTCTAGCTTTTTTTTTTTTCAATTCTAGGCTGCAGCATAACAAAGAATGTATAATTCCTGCAGGGAAATCTGCATCTATCAGACCCAAACTGTGCTAATGTAAGCATTTTAAAATTGATCATCATCTCCTGTTTAGTTTAGTGAGAAGAGTAGGAAGTAGCAACCCATAGAGAAATGGATATTTTATGGAAGTCCTCCAAGTAGCTAATAATAGAAATAACCATGATTTATTATTGTTAATTAAGGCTAAGTAGTCTTCTAGGTGTTCAATCTACTATCTATATTATTAAAAAGCTCTTCTTACATATTAAATTCACCTAATTAAAAAATAACGCTTATGTAAGAATTATCCCAATTTTTACCAAAAAAAGAAATGACGCTTAAGTAAGGTAAATGACTTGTTCAGAGTCACACAGGCAAAAACAGTAGGAAATAGAACAGGGATTTGAACTCAGAGGTGTCTGAACTCAGTGTCTGTACTATTAACCTTATGCTAGGTACTCCTAAAATAAGCAATGTACAGTGTTCCCTGGAAATCTCTGGAACAGAAATCTATGTCTGACTATTGTAAATACATTGTCTGATTTTTAGCTGTCAATTCTTTTTAAAAAATTCTTTTAATTTTTATTTTATATTGGAGTATAGTTGATTAACAATGTGTTATTTTCAGGTGTACAGCAAAGTGATTCAGTTATACATACACATGTATCTATTCCTTTTAAAATTCTTTTCCCATTTAGGTTATTACAGAGTATTGAACAGCGTTCCCTGTGCTATACAGTAGGTCCTTGTTGGTTATCTGTTTCAAATACAGTAGTGAGTATATGTCAATCCCAAACTCCCAATTTATCCTTCCCCCCGACCTTTCCCCTTTGGTAACCAAAAGTTTGTTTTTTAAGTCTCTGAGTCTATTTCTTAGAAAACATTTTTTTTGTTACAAAAAATTGGTTCTAGAAAATATAAATAAGAAAAAAGAAAATTTTTATTACGATGATATTAAAATCATTAATAATCCTACAATAATAGAGATAATCATTTTTAATATCTGGGTATATAACTCCATACTTCTTTATCTATCTCCCTATATATATTTACAAAAAATATAGGCACACTATGAGTTTTATATAAGATGTTTGTAGGACTGCCGTTCATAACAGCAAATACCTGCAAACAACCTGAATATTCATCAAAATAAATTATAGTTCATTTATACAATGGAATAGTATATCGCAGTCAAAATGAATGAGCTGAAGCTGGCCACAAAAATGGACAAATCTCAGCAACATAATTTGAAGCAAAAAATATTTCTCCAAAGATTAGATACAGCATGATACCCTTTTTATCATGAAGACAAAACCAACAAAACCAAAAAATTTTGTACCTATGCTTTAGAAATATAGATAGATATGGTAGAAGTTGGAGGGTTTACTGCAAAGGTGGCAGTGGGAGTGGAGTAGTTGCCTGCTGTCCAACTCTGGGGAAGAAACCCAGAGATGTTAACACTCGACAGACCAGTTTCTCTCTTTTCTGTCCCAATTCTCATCTGCTTCCAAGCCATTGGTATCTCAATCTTGGCACTACTGACGTTCATGACAAGAGACCTGTTTGGTGTGGGAGCTGTCCAGTGCCTTGTAGGATGTTTAGCAGCAGCCCTGGCCCTTCCCACTACCTTCAGTAGCACCCTTCCCCCCAGTTGTGATAATCAACAAATTCTCTAGACATGGCCAAATGTCCCCTGCCGGGCAAAATTGTCCCAGTTTGAGAATCACTGTGTTAGGAGAATGCACATCAATGGTTACTGGCTCAAGAAGAACATGACTGGTAAAGTAGATCTTGTTTTAAAAATTCTCTGTTTTTAAAAACGTAGTTAATCACCACTTAGGACTATCCATCCTATAAACACTACAAAATGTAGTTCCCCATTTGGTTGATTTTGGTGTTAGTAGAGCCTGCTGAAATAACATAGCACAACCCACTAAAATGACTTGGTACAGAAATGGATTTTGCTGTTTTATTAAAAAGTCCTTTGTAAAAGCCACTGACATATTTTTGTTGGCTCCTATGGAGCTCTGTTCTGCAGCATCATTGATTCTCTAGGCTGTATGGTAGGGGACCCATCCTGCTGGGTGACCTCAGGGAAGCCACTGTGCTTCATCAATCCCATATGGGAGAAAAAAAGAGCAGTCATAACAATTAAACTGGCTAGCCTAGAAGGCCTTCTGAAGAAAGGTCTGTGTGAGGACAAACTTGTAATATTTATTGTGATTATCAGCCCCTCAGGGGCCTTTTGAAGAATTCTGTCTGATTTATCAGGCAGCTGCCCCATGGATATGCATGAAGGGAGAGGGGAAGGATTGGGGGTGGGGTGGGGAGAAGTGGCTAGTGTGACCAGGTTGATGGCAGTGCTCCAAGGGTGACCTCATTATTTACCCCCAGATGTTCAAATCATTTCTAAATATCATCACAATCTTGGTGTGATGCCATTTTCTGTTCTCGCTAAACTTTGGGAAGCAAGGAAGACTTCAGAATTTTAATGCTCACTTTAGCCTGTGAAAGACATGGTAATATTCAAAAGTAGCCTGACCTTTTCATTGTTCATTGCTGATTGGTTGAGTGACCATTTCTCTTCCCCGTTCCAACTGCTTCAGCAACTTTCCTGTCTCCTCCCCTTCTTAGCACCAGGTACATAATTCTGTGGAGGCCCTGATCTTTTCCAGTATATTTCCTTACCAAGATCTTGTTTATCTTATTCTAGCCCATTGTTTTTTCAAGGTGAGAACTAAATGATTGAATTAAAGCTTAGCAGAAAAATCAAAATCAATGAATGCCAGTGTCTAGAATTATTTTTTCATCAACAACAACAAAAAAGGAACTATGTGATAGGCTAGCTTGTATAAGAAGCTGGGCATTGTCCTTAACAATTCAAATAATGTAGGTAATGAAAATGACTTTGAGGAGGAATGCTCAGATTCCAATTAATTCCAAACAAGAAGGGGATATATATATAATAAAAATAGCCCTTTCAAATATTTTTCAAACATTTCCTTGCCTGTTATTAGCAGTGACTCTGGCTGTTTCTCTACTTGTTATTTAAGGAAATCTTTAAGGCTCTAATTACGCAAATAATTTTCTCAGTGGTTGGATCTTGTGAATATCCTGGCTAAGAATTCCCACCACTAGCATCACTCTTGCCCATTAAGGTAGGAATATTTACCCTAGAGGCCATTACTGGAGTTCATATCTGTTACCTGGAAAGGGTAGAGGCACTGAGGAAAGGAGAGGTACAGCCATCTTCCATGAACACACTTACAAAAAAATCGCATTAAATGGTTGACTAAATTAACCATTTTGGCATTGAAAGCAGAGAACAAGCTCTGGGTTATGGGATAGAGGAAAGACAAACTTTAAATAAACCTTTGTTTTCTGATATTGACTCTAAGAATATCATATTGAATCCATTGTTTACCACTGGCTAAGTCCATTCTCAAGCTGTCCATATTTCTCTGATATAGAATAAGACATATTTGTGAAAAGAAGCTGGGGTGTTGAATCCATCACTGAAGTAGTGACAACCCTGTCAGCTTTAACTAGACAGAGGAAGCAATCGTTTAGTATGATCTTCACCACTTACAGATAAAGTAATCACTAAACACATGTTAGATGACAAAAAGATGTCTCTTCAATGACAGTTCCCTGAAAATGAAGAGCTGAGGTTCACCAGACAATAGAAAGCCCATGAACCAATACAAATCGAGGCTTTTCCTCTCCCATGTTAGACACTCCATCCTGACACTTAACAAGTACCAGACTTATCTCTAAAGGGATTAGCTAAGAAATTATTGTGTGCAGCTTGCACTCTACTAAGCTATCTTATACACCCTTATCAAAGACCATTTTGAAGTGGGTAGAGATTTACTAGGTGTTTTATAAGCAATTAGTACCATCAACTAAAGGAATTATAATAAAGATGTTCATTTGGAGTGACACTGAAAAAAAAAGTCAATTTTTTTCTTCATTTTATATGGAATAAAGACTGATTTAGACTGTGAGCTCCAAGAAGGCAGGGGCTGGATCTGCCTTCTTCATTCTGTATCCTCAGCTTCCAGGGTGCACACATTAAAATTTGTAAGATAAATGAATCAATGAATAAATGCTTGCATTATATCAGTTTCCATGTGTAATTTCATTGATAAATGGAATTATGGCCAAGTTGTGAATTCCTCCATAGAATTAGAGTTGCTAACGTTTATTGAGTATTTACTATGCTCCAGGCACTTTTTAAAGTGCTTAACGTGTATAAGCACATTTAATCCTCTAACAATCCTATGCAGCAGGCACTCTTTTAATCACAATTTTCATATGAGGAAATTGAAGCTTAGAGAAGTAAAGTAACTTGCAGCTGGAACCAGAATTTGAATTCAGGTCTCTCCAATTTAGATAATCCACTGTACTATTTGAGTTCCATTTAATTGTTTACTAAAATTAGTTCTAGACTTGGGGATTCCACTACTCCAATGAGGTGCAAATCCTTCTTGAAATTCCATCACATCGTTTCCCCTTCTTTTTCCTTTCTTCCTCTTTGCTCTTCTTCTTCCCCTTTCCTTCTCATCTTCTTGCCTTTCTCTAACCCAGTGGGGTAGTTGACTTTAAGGAGTAGGGTCCAGATTGTCAAAGAGAGCGAGGGAAGAAATCATTCCATTTCCCTCGTAGTTTCCCTTTTCTTAACTCCTTTTCATGTTGCTGCTTGTGGTAATGGAGGATGTACCATAAGTAAATAAAATCCAAGAGACCAACTTAATTTTTAACGTCTAGATTTTTCTTCTTCTTCTTCTTCTTTTTTTTTTTTTTTGTGGTACATGGGCCTCTCACTGTTGTGGCCTCTCCCGTTGCGGAGCACAGGCTCCGGATGCGCAGGCTCAGCGGCCATGGCTCATGGGCCCAGCCACTCTGCGGCACGTGGGATCTTCCCGGACCAGGGCACGAACCAGTGTTCCCTGCATCGGCAGGGGGATTCTCAACCACTGCGCCACCAGGGAAGCCCTAGATTTTTATTTTTTATTTTGAGTTTGGAATTCTAACTCCATCACTCACTGTCTTTCCTTGCTTCTCTTTGCCTGTTTCTTCATCTGTGAGATGCAGGACTTCTGATGGTTGTGATGATGAAATGACATATGTAGTGCTGCCATAATACTATGCTCAAGTTGTGAAAATTCAGTAAATGTTTAGTTTTTCCTTTTTCCTTGCTGTGTCTCTTCTTAGAAAGTGATGACCAAGTTGTGATGTCAGGGAATAGGACAATAGAAAGACTATAAGGATGAAACAAGTTTAGGTATAGTTTCACCCAGATAAGCCTTGCATATTTAATGACACTATGGTGCTTTCTCTTGAAGGGTCTAAAACCACTTTTTACTCAGGAAGGAGTGTCTCTCTTGGCCAGGCTCCACCTGATGGCCCATTTTAATTCCTCAGTAGGAGTCACTAAATGAACCAATGGCACATCTTCTAATTCTTTGGGTGGATTTTGAAATATGTCTTCTTCAGATCATTGTTTGAGTCACCTGATCCAGAGCTCCAGGGAGTCCCCTGGAGCTGTGCCCAGTCTGTGGGTTTTAACATTCCTGGAAGGAACCATCTAGTTTCTGGTACAATACTACGGTAACTTGACCCTTTCTCTTGGCCCATATGGCTGGTACCAAGACACCTGAAAAACAGAAAGGCCAAATGAAGAAGACATCTGCCCACAATTATATCAGCTTTAGCTTTGTTTGGTTTTTGAAGAGTTATAAACAGGACATCATTGTAGGAACAAATTCAAGTTTTTTGGGGGCCTGAAGCTTATACAGTTCAGGGGGTATGATTTAAGAGGAAATATCAAACTTTCCCTTGAACATATTGCTAAAGCCCCTGGCAAGGCTTTGGAAGGAGCCCATGCAATTTGAGAGACTCTGAAAATAAACTTCATTAGCTTTGCGTTAAATCCACCCATGGTCACATGATTAAATCAGTTAAAGCCTTTTTGATCAACAGCTTGGACCTCAGCTGGGCCCATTTTATTGGAAGGTCATGCTAATTTGTAGGAAAAATCTGTTCTCTTTTTACTTTCTTTTTTACCTCTTTGAAGACTGTTTTTCCTGTCTTGGAATTACCAGAAGCTTCCAAATATCATTATAAAAGCTTCTAAATATCACTCTAAAGGGACCCTTGGCAAATAGATTATAGTTGTTGATTTGTAACAGTAACTAATATATTTAAGCATTTACCATGTGCTAGACTCTGGGATAAAAACTTTACATGCAGTTTCCTGTTTAATTCTCACACTATCTCTATGAGATATCTGCTCTATATTTTTCTCACTCAATAAAGTAACTTGCTCATTCTCATGCCCAGTGGATGGCAGAAACAGGGTTCAAACCAAGGCCTGTGTGATTAGATTAGAATCCAAGTTGTTAACCACTTTGCTGTAGTTTTAGGATTGAATATGTAGTGGGTGGGCGATACTAGTTGTTCTATGTGCAGTGGAAACAGTACACTTTAAAAAAGCAGGCAGTTTGGGATCCAGTTCTCCTCCATCTCATTTGCTTTCCTCCCCTCTTCCTTAACTAAATAACTGTGCAGCCATTAATAAATGAACCTACTTCTTCTACACCTCAGATGCCCCAGCTGTAAAATGGGATAATACCTTATCTGCCTGAAAGCTGCTGGCTAGGTCATATATTCCTTGAGGCTTAAGTTCTATAATTACTCAACCACTGCTCAAGTTCCTAAACACCTGTCTCAGTATTTGTCTGATTTCAGATCTTAAATAAATAACTGACATCCAAATGTTGTCCCAGAGTTTAGGATGGAGCCAGCCATCAAACAGAAGTCTCCAGTGGAATGAGCCAGTGCTCAGACTGAAAAACAAAGATCAGTCTGAAGAAGTTCAAAGAGAGGAAGAAAAAGGTATGTTCCTAGTTAAATGCACCCATGTTGAACTGAAGACTCAGAAAAGTTCTTTTCATTTTATTTTATGTTGGACTGACTTTTAAGAAAACAATCTTGGAAGTGTTTATTTTATAACTCTAACAGCGTCCAAGAAAATGTGGACGGCCAAACTCTGAAAAAGCACAGTTCTGAATAGAACTCATTTTCAGTAAGCAGAAAGCCCTTTCCTGTCCCGAACCTACATGGTCATAGTGAAACTGTCCCCCTAACAGGAGAACAAAATACACTGTCAACTGGGTAAGGCCTCCTGTGCTAAGAAGGCTTCCTCTGATGCTTCTTGAATTGGACAATTTGAAAGCTTGTTCTCCATTGCAAAATGGGAGAGGAAGCCATATTCCTTATCCTTTTGATTAGTGTTGCAGCTCAGATTATAATTTGGTGATTTGGGGAGTAGGATGTCATCTTAAACAGACCTGAATGGGCTACAGTTTGTGTTTTGCAGCACTGATGATGTGTATCAGGACAGCATTTCTGCTCTTTGTGTGTTCTTTAGTATTTAAGCAGTTGTAACCAAACAGATATTTCATAGATCTTAGCTTATGCTATCAAGATTTGTTCAAGATAGCTTTAGATGGTATAATGGCCTGTGTGTGTGTGTGCGTACGCGCATACTGCTGATATCCAAAAAGCACAGAACAAAACTGGAAATGACTAAAGTGATAACACCACTAGTTCTTAATACATATATGCACCTTGTATTTTTTGTTAGCACTTTAAAATACTTTATCAAAGTACTAATAGTTTACCACAAATTTGTATTGAGGAGAAAATCCTATTGCTGTTAATCTGTGTTTAAATTTTTGATGAAATCTATATGTGGATATTAAAAAAATATTTATCATAGTTTAGACTGGGATTTTTTTTTTTACAGATTTGTACCCAACTTATTAAAAAGTGATGATACTTTAATGCAAAAGAACATCAGATTACTAAATTCTAAAGATAGGGTTCTAGTGTAAGTTCTGTTACTACCTACTCATGTAACTATGAGCAAGTCCTTCAATATCACTGAATCTCAGTTTCCCCATCAGCAAATTGGAATAATGATAACTTTGCCTCTTTCATAGACAGAAGCAATGACCAAATGAATTAATATATTTATGGAATTTAAGTGCTATGAAAATGCAAGGCGCATTTTTCTTCAGATATTGCTTCAGATTATAGTTCCAAAACATAGAACACATAAAGAACACAATTAGGCAGCAAGAAGTGTGATAACATTTAACCTCATGGCAAGAATAGCTTATTTCTCTAGCTTTCTGGCCAGATCATACACAGGCCTATGGTTATGATATCTGTACTGTAGATTAGAAGAGCTGCTTGGAGATATATATAGAGAGTTTATAAGGAAATACGTGACAGCTGAAATATGGAGTTCTGTAAAATATTACACCAATTCTTACAAGTGCAGATGGTTAAGAGAAGGAGTCTAATGCAATACATAGAGGTTTTCGACCTGGTTGTGCATCAAAATATGTGTAGTTTTCTAAAACCACAGACTTGTGGGTCTGTTCCCTGGAGATTATTGATCCAGAGGTCCACAAATCCTGGGCATTTGTAGAGTTGAGAACCAATGCTGTGGCTATATTTACTGGCCAAAGTCATTACCATGGAATACAGTGAGGTGCATGTTTCTGTTGGTTCTAATTGGAGTTTGCAATGATGTCAGCCACATTGCATGACTTGTCATCAACTCCCAGGTCCTCAGTCTTATGTTCTCTTCATCTTGCATGCCTTTTGAGTAATCTTCTTTTCGGCCCATCTCCTGAGCTTTCAGCTTCTGCTCTAACCATACAACCTTCTTGACATTCCTCCTGAGCCACCCACTCCTGATTGAAGCCATCACAATTTCCGCCAACCAGAAATGCTTCCTTTACAAGTAATCTCTCTTAAAACCAGCCAGAATCTCAGCCTTCTGTGATACCTTTCCAGATTGAGGAGTAGAGAAATAAGGATGCCTGCCACTCTACCTCCCTGGATTTTATGAATAGGGAGTAGTGTGATGAAAGCAATATTTTATGTTTTTTATTTTGGCTGCGCGTGCGGCATGTGGGATTTTAGTTCCCAGACCAGGGGTCGAACCCACTCCCCCTGGAGTGGAAGCATGGAGTCTTAACCACTGGACCACCAGGGAAGTCCCCTGAAAGTAATATTTTAGATAGATGAAGCTAGCAGTGGGGTGCAGAATAAATGCAAAGGAGGAAAGCGTGGAAGCAAGGACATCACTAGAATTTTATTGCTTTGGTCCAGAGGGATGATGGGAGAATGATGCAATTTCCTAGTTGACTGAACTAGGGATGAGAGTGGGAGTGAGGAACAGGAAAGGTGGAACCGTTTGAGGAGAACAATCAATTTCATCTTAAATATTCAGGGAATTTAGTGGTCATAATCCTTTTTGTTAAATAGTGAACCACAAATGCATTTTCTTTTTTTTGTGTGCGGTACACGGGCCTCTCACTGTTGTGGCCTCTCCCATTGCAGAGCACAGGCTCCGGACGCACAGACTCAGCAGCCATGGCTCACGGGCCCAGCCGCTCTGCAGCATGTGGGATCTTCCTGGACCGGGGCATGAACCCATGTCCCCTGCATCAGCAGGCGGACTCTCAACCACTGCGCCACCAGGGAAGCCCCACAAATGCATTTTCAATGGCACATAGTATAGCAGAAATGGCCTGAGCCAGGCGAAAGAAAATTTGAGGTCTTAATACTAATCCTCACTGGCTGGTGTGTTCTCTGGCCCCTCATTTACCAAGTCTCTGCTTCAGTCTCTTCCTTTGAGGATCATAACACCTGCTGTATCTACCACACATGAGAAGAAAGTGTAACATACATACCACATTTCTGGTTTTCTTATGTGATAAGGTAGTTGAATAAATTCCACTTGAGGAAGAAAGGACATCTTCAAACATAGCCCAGGGAACAGACATCATGAGCACTGAAGCTCATTTCCACCCCTGGGTTATGCATTTTGCTCCTGGATTTTAAAGCCCTTGTCTTTGCAATCAAATTGCACTGGGTTTTGTTAATAAATGACATCCAGGGAATCACACTGGCATTGGGATTTGTCTATTCAGGCAGGGCTTCCTGGAGTGAGGCAGCATGCTGCCCTCAACAGAGAACTCTGTTTATCACTTTGGAGATGCAATAAAAATAACAAATGTCCAGAGTAAACCTAATTCACTATGCTACTTAGTATTTGAAATACATAAATATGTCAAGCAAAAGACCTCTAATAGACCCTTTTATCCTGGTAATAGTGTACATATAATTTTCCTCTCATTAGTACAAAAACTACCTAGGGAACTCTCGGCCCATCCTTCATCCATTTAATCTGCATTAGCTTACTTTTACCTTGTGTTTAATCTGCTTTCCCTCAAGGTATTTTGAATAAATCAATAGGAATACATGATTGTTTAATGATTTTTAGAAGAGCTCCCTTCGACCACAGCTGCATGATTTGGAATGACTAATTCCACTTTTTACAATTGATCCTTCCCTGTGTTGACCATCCATTTCTGCCAGGCCATTGTGAGAGAATTCTACAGCAGACTGCGCCCTACTCTCGGGGCTCCTGGCGGCTGGATGGTGTGCTAGCTGGCAGTTCCACTACCTCATCACCATCTGATTAAGCATCACATAAAGGCGTAGTCCCAGCCCCCCTGCTCAGCTGCTTTTTGGGGGCAATTTTCTGGTAGCTTGAAGGTGGCCAGTTTCAAAATCTCTTTCTTCCATTTCTCTTTTCACTGTTCATGCCTGGGAGCTGGACTCCCCTTTAAATGTATTCAGAATTTCCTGAATATGCTGATAGAATGATGGGTACAGATATGATGAAGTAGCAGTAATTCACTTTGTTAGAGGCTCATAATAGCTGTCTAGGTTTACCTTGTGTGTGTGTGTGTGTGTGTGTGTGTGAGAGAGAGAGAGAGAGAGAGAGACAGAGAGACAGAGAGACAGAGACAGAGAGAGAGAGAGAGAGAGAGAGAGGGAGAGAGAGACCTTGGGATTCCTGTATTCCTGTTCTATATGGTTACTTTTGAGAATTCTGAATTGGGACTGAGAGATTCTTGTCTCATCCTGGGTCAGTTGCTTGAATGCTCTGAGTAAGGAGCTGTGGATGGTGATGGGCTTGGAGAAGCAGAGAAAACTGACCAGCAAAGAAGGATGAGGCAAGAGAGGCAGACACAGGAGACTGTGTGATGCCCTTCAGGGAGGGCGAGAGCCGAGAGAGTGACTGCTGCCTTCCTGCCAGCTTTTCAGGTCCTGGTTCTGCTCCTCTGAGACCTGGTGGTCTTCCCACCCTGGGGTTCTCTGACTCTCTGTTTTCTCATAATAAATAAATCTCCTTTTTTTTTCTTAAGCAAATTTGATGTTTCTGTTACTTTAACTCAAGGAACTTTGTTTTTTATTTATTTTGAATTTTTGAATTTTATTTTATTTTATTTTTTTATATAGCAGGTTCTTATTAGTTATTTATTTTATACATATTAGTGTATATACGTCAATCCCAATCTCTCAATTCATCCCACCACCACCACCCATGCTACCACTTCCCCCCTTGGTGTCCATATGTTTATTCTCTACATCTGGGTCTCTATTACTGCCCTGCAAACTGGTTTCATCCATACCATTTTTCTAGGTTCCACATATATGCATGGAAATATATATGATATTTGTTTTACTCTTTCTGACTTACTTCACACTGTATGAAAGTCTCTAGATCCATCCACGTCTCTACAAATGACCCAATTTTGTTCCTTTTTATGGCCGGGTAATATCCATTGTATATATGCACCACATCTTCTTTATCCATTCGTCTGTCGATCAGCATTTAGGTTGTTTCCATGAGCTGACTATTGTAAATAGTGTTGCAGTGAAAACTGGGGTACGTGTGTCTTTTTGTATTATGGTTTTCTCTGGGTATATGCCTGGTACTGGGACTGCTGGGTCATATGGTAATTCTATTTTTAGTTTTTTAAGTAACCTCCATACTGTTCTCCATAGTGGCTGTATCAATTTACATTCCCACCAACAGTGCAAGAGGGTTCCCTTTTCTCCACATCCTCTCCATAATTTGTTGTTTGTAGATTTTCTGATGATGCCCATTCTAAGTGGTGTGAGGTGATACCTTATTGTAGTTTTGATCTGAACCTACCTCAACATAATAAAGGCCATGTATGACAAACCCACAACAAACATCATTCTCAATGGTGAAAAACTGAAAGCATTTTCTCTAAGATCAGGAACAAGACAAGGATGTCCACTCTCACCACTATTATTCAACGTATTCCTAGCCACAAGAATCAGAGAAGAAAAGAAATAAAAGGAATACAAATTGGAAAAGAAGAAGTAAAACTGTCACTGTTTGCAGATGACATGAGAATACATACATAGAGAATCCTAAAGATGCCTCCAGAAAACTACTAGAGCTAATCAATGAATTTAGCAAAGTTGCAGGATACAAAATTAATGCACAGAAATCTCTTGCATTCATATACACTAACAACAAAAATCAGAAAGAGAAATTAAGGAAACACTCCCATTCAGCATTCCAACAAAAAGAATAAAATACCTAGGAATAAACCTACCTAAGGAGGTAAAAGACTTGTACTCAGAACTCTATAAGAAACTGATGAAAGAAATCAAAGACGACACAAACAGATGGAGAGATATACCATGTTCTTGGATTGGAAGAATCAATATTGTGAAAATGACTATACTACCCAAAGCAATCTACAGATTCAATGTAATTCCTATCAAATTACCAGTGGCATTTTTTACAGAACTAAAACAAAAAATCTTAAAATTTGTATGGAGACACAAAAGACCCCGAATAACTAAAGCAGTCTTGAGGGAAAAAAACAAAATTGGAGGAATCAGGCTCCCTGACTTCAGACTATATTACAAAGCTACAGTAATCAAGACAATATGGTACTGGCACAAAAACAGAAATATAGATCAATGGAACAGGATAGAAAGCCCAGAGATAAACCCATGCACCTATGGTCAACTAATCTATGACAAAGGAGGCAAGGTATACAATGGAGAAAAGACAATCTCTTCAATAAGTTGTGCTGGGAAAACTGGACAGCTACATGTAAAAAAAAAAAAAGAAATTAGAACATTCTTTAACACCATATACAAAAATAAGCTCAAAATGGATTAGAGACCTAAACATAAGACAGGACACTGTAAAACTCTTAGAGGAAAACATAGGAAGAACACTCTTTGACATAAGTCACAGCAAGATCTTTTTTGATCCACCTCCTAGAGTAATGGAAATAAAAACAAAAATAAACAAATGGGACCTAATGAAACTTGAAGGCTTTTGCAAAGCAAAGGAAACAACAAACAAGATGAAAAGACAACCCTCAGAATGGGAGAAAATATTTGCAAATGAATCAGTGGACAAAGGATTAATCTCCAAAATATGTAAACAACTCATGCAGCTCAATATTAAAGAAACAAACAACCCAATCCAAAAATGGGCAGAACACCTAAATAGACATTTCTCCAAGAAGCACATGAAAAGCTGCTCAACATCACTATTTATTAGAGAAATGCAAATCAAGGAACTTTGAAGGCAAGAGAATAGTGTTGACTGGACTCTAATGATATAAGACTTAATTAAAGTGATCATATTAGCTTAGATTCTTATCCCTACTAGACTCAGGATAATCTTGGAGACTTCCAAGTCCACAGAAAAATAGATAAACAAACTGTATTCACAGTTTTCTGAAGCAGTGCCCATTATTAGCGAATGAAAATAAAATAGTTGATTCTCTATTGTTTGTTATATAGACAATAAGATGTAATGTGTATTATAATTATTAGAAAGCAGTGCATTTTAGCAAGAATTTAGGTGTTGAACATCAGTTTCTTTTGCCTTCTGAGTCTATTATGTACCTTTCCAAGCCTGTTTACTCATTTGTTGTATAACACAGAGATAATTTCTTCTTCTCAGGGTTGTTGTGAGAATTAAATGGATAACATATGTCAAGGGCCTGGCTCACAACCGATATTTATTTCAGCACAGGGGACATGTATAGAGTGGTCTCTGATGTATCCCAGTAATAATAGCTAAAACTTAAGGAGTGCTCACTCTGTGCTAGGCATGACTCTACATCCTTTTGCATATTAGCTTATTTAGTTAAATTCTCACAGCAACCACATGAGGTATATAGCACAACTGCTTGTGTCCTGCCCAGTGCCCTCTGCACTCGCCTGCTCACCTGCAAGGACCTTACTGCTTGCAACCGCTAGCTCCTGCAGCTCTCTGTCTGACTGTGGGAGGCTTCCAGGCCTGCAGGTGGAACAGCAGGAGTGGCAGATCTGAGAGTCACACCTGGGCAGCCTGGCTCTGGAGGCCACATGCCCAATCACCTTGCTTTTCTAAGACTAAGCAGGATCCAGGGAGGTCAAAGCCAAACAGAAACATCTGCTTTCCTTCTTGGCTGATGGGATCTGGGACAATGGAATTGTATATCACTATACTTTAGAGCTTCGGTCTTCATTTTTTTGTAGGGTAAACACTGTACTCAGAGACATGGAAAGACTTGGCTAAGTTCAGAGTATTCAACGCAGATTAGGAATGGAATTAGATATAACTCATTCTGCACATTTTGGGGGCAGTTTTAAAACTTCAAAATTTACATTTTATTTTGCATCACATAATAAAATCATTGGTTAAGTTTCTATAAAATAGCAAGAATTTGGGCATAGGAATCAACCAGGCTTCAGGCTGTAACTGCTATGACAGTGAGTGAAGCTGGTGATGGAGAAGGACTTAGCAAATCAGCTGTACAGGATTCTCTTTAATAGCTCCAATGATGTCCAGACCTCAGCCACCTCAAGCTATAGTCAGTATAGGACCCAGATGTACTTTTAGAAAATAGGAGAATGGATCTCATTATCAGTTAAGATTATTTTAAAAATCTTTGGGGAAGAACAATGACAGGACTGAATGTCCATGGGAGAAAAAAGCAAAGTCAGTTAATATTTTTCAAACCATCCCCCATGCATGGGCAGACATCAATCTACTAATGTAAGGGAGCTTGCCCTCTAATGGACACCTGTAACTCCTGGTACCTGAAGCTGACAGTGCTTCTTTCTCTCATCTCACCTGATTTCATTCTTCCTCTCCAGCACCCTCCCATTAGGTTGTAAACACTTTAATGACTAGCCATGCCCTGCATTCATGCTTTCTGTCTGCCTACACTGACTATCATTGATGGCGTATGTACCTGGTTAAGCATTTTCCAAGCATTCTCTCATTTCATTCTTTCAACAGCTTTAGGAGGTAAGTATTGATACTATTATTAACTCCATTTTAGAGATGAGGAAGATGAAGAAGTTGAGGAACATAGGAGCCCTATAGAATGTAAGTGAGCTGCGGTTCAAACCCAGGCACTCTAACTAAACAATTCTGTGTATAACCTCCCACCTTGGACATATTTATCGACTTGAGGCAATTGCTGAGCATAAAAGTTTCTTTGTTCTGTAATCATGAGAAGGAAAATATGTGCTAGACTCTTTTTTGTGTTTTAAAGACTTAATTTTTTAAGAACACTTTTAGGTTCACAACAAAATTGAGAGGAAGGTACAGAGATTTCCCATATACTCCTGCCCTGACACATCCATAGCCCTGCCATTATCAACATCCTCCACTAGAATGGTACGTTTGTTACAACTGATGAACCTACATTGACACATCATAAACACCCAGAATCCATAGTTTACCTTAGGGTTCACTCTGGATGTTGAACATTCTGTGAGTTTGCACAAATGTATAATGACATATATCCATCATTACAGTATCATACAGAGTATTTTCACTACACTAAAAATCCTCTGCACTCCACCTAGTCATCCCTCCTCTTCACCTTGACCCCTGAAAACCACGGATCTTTTTTGCTGTCTTCATAGTTTTGTCATTTCCTGAATGTCATATAGTTGTAATCATACAGTATGTAGACTTTTCAGATTGGCTTCTTTCCCTTAGTAATATGCACTTAAAGTTCCTCTATGTCTTTTCATGGCTTAATAGATAAATTTCCTTTTCAGCGCTGAATCATATTCGATTGTCTAGAGGTACCACAGCTTATTTACCCATTCACCAGCTGGAGGTCATCTTGGCCGCTTCCAGGTTTTACCAATTATGAATAAAGCTGCTATAAGCATCAGCGTGCAGGTTTTTGTGTGGATGTTAAGTTCTAGATACTTTTTTACACACAGTCTTTAATCTGCCACAATTTTGTGAGGTACTTCCTTCACATTTTGTAGGTGAAAACTTAGGAACTAAAACAGATGCATATCCACCCAGAGCCACCCAGCTGGTAGGAGCAGTGCTGGACTGTACACCCAGGCTTGCCTGACTCCAGAGATGGCATTTTAACCCTCTCCAGCACTGTCTGTCTCAAAGAAGGGGTGACTCTGCAACTCTCTGTCCATATATTTTTAAGGGGGTTTGCATAGGTTGCTGACTAAATAGAGTTACACTTCATTTAAATTTAGTGGAGGAAAGCTTTGGACATGCTATAATGAAGGAGTGGGGTTGTGCAGGCTCATGCTCCCCTAACCGTAGGTAGTAGAATTAGAAGGTACAGAATATAATGAGGGGGGCTATGGGGAAGTTTGCTCAGCTGGAAGGAGGAGAGTGAATGGGGAACCATGTTGGTGAATCAGGTTAGGAGAACCTACACTGACAGAGGGGAGACCCTAGTTGAGTCTTTGTTAGTGTTTGTTAGTCTAGAGGGTACTTCCCTTCCATGTGGGTTTCAGAGAGAGAGAGTGCAGCTGATTCGAGAAGCAGTTTATTCAGTAAAGAGCTGACAAAGGCTTGCATTATTTGTAGCCTGGAGGTGGCCTCTGTTTTAAAATTTCTCAGTGTCTCTTTAGCCCTGAACTTCAGTGAAGAACACACTGGGCTTGGGATCAATTAGAACTTAAGTCACTGAGATAGAACAGCATTTGGAATTCTTCTCTTGAAGTTGAAAGAATTGAAATTCTGTTGCCCCTTGTCCTGCCTTCTCAGGCTAGTGCACACTCTGAATTAGGAAGTTGCTCTCCTGCTGTTTGACTTTTCAGCTGGAGGAAGCCCTAGCTGAAAGTCAGTTGACCACCTTTGGGCACTATCATATCCTGTCATAAGCCAGTATATTCATAATGTACTGACTTTGTTAAGGAAAACTGGACCAGTGAGTCATTTTTTTTTTTGAAGGAAGTTTGGAGCTGAGGTGCTATTATTGTATTGGAATAGATGAAGAGTATATATATATATATATATATATATATATATATATATATTTTAAACAAAATAGAGCTCTTTACACTCACCAGGTCCAGAAATAGAGTCTAATTGACTCAAGGCAGACAAATATTATTTGGTAATTTCTTTAAGGTACAGGAGCCACACCATTAAACCTCCTGGCTGTCTACTTCATAGTTAGAAACCTTGCTAGCTGCTCTTTCCAGCTAGCTCACTGAGCCCATTCTTCAGGTTGAGCAAGACGTGAGGGTCCAGAGAAGCTGACATTTATATGTGTCATGGGGCATTATTCTTAGCAGCTATCTCTTAATAATGGACTGGGTATTTATCAGATTGACAAGCATTGGGGCACTCAATAAAGAGTAAAAAGTTGGAAATGATCATTTGGCTATTTCAGGCCTCTAAAATTATGTGATTAATTCATATCCTAAAATTCTGTCCTGTGAAAAAAATTATGGTCTGAATAAACCCAACCATAAGTCACCTGATGTATGTCTGATGGGTGGGTAGAGTATGATTTCCTTTTTCTCTTTTTGGGTGGGAATGAGCATGAGGCTCAGTGAAAGAAGAGTTTAATTTTATGTTTTAGACTTTAGATTTGCAAATTAAAAACATTTCTTTGGACTTGAAGTGAATATGTGTAATAAGCACAGGGCATTGTTAACAGACTATAAAAATGTTCTTTTGTGTAGAAGCATGCACGGGTGGGCTTATACACATTTCTACATGAGATTGTTAATGGACTGTTTTAAACCCTTACATCAACTGTTTTTTAAACAAGCTTCTTTGGGGCATTGCTTAAAATGTTTGCATTTTGGTAGCTGATCAAAGTCTTGAAGGTTTTGTGTAAATCAATAGAGCTGGCATGACCAGTGCAGGATCTGAGGCCAAGGGAGGTTTTGTTTGAAGAATGGCACTGTTGCAGGGCTTGCCAGCCAGACTGTGAAGAATGCACTTCTGTTTTTGCCTCCCTACTGTACCTTCTTTTATCCTCTGCCTGTCCTCTAAGGACATATGGAATTCTTCCCAGCGCCATTCTGCTTAACCTTGCTTCTGATCTTTCTATTCAGTCCTTTAAGACTCTCACACACATAAACATCTTTCTCTGACAACATGCCCATGTATACTGATTCCAAGACCTGGCCTGGTTTGCATGCAGTTAGTTTGGCTTATGTATCCTGAAGGGGGCTGCCTTGGATTGGACACATAAGGCCCTTGAAGTCGTGCCAAGCAAAAGCACTGGCAGCGAGACAGAACCTAAAAAGCTGAGTTGGCTACCTGTGCTGTGAAATGTAGACATGTCAAGCAGCTCCTCCACTCTTAGGCTCATTCAATCTGACACTTTCCAGAGTGGAGAATTGCTAATATTTATTTCTCACTTTGTTTGGGATGAAACTTCTGGGGTGAAATTGGTTTTGGCCATAGTGAATTTTATTTGATGTATGGAGAGAGGGTTTAAATACCGAAGACTCCCTTGTCACCAATTTTACCAGCAAACCCTGAGCAAACAGTTTAAAACTAACAGAAAACACCTTGATGGCACAATCATTATAATACTTCTCTAAAAGTAGTGTTTAACACTTGAATGATTCCTACTTATTAAGGAAACGTTTTTTTTTTTGCTTGTGTTTAATAAATTAAAGGCTAAAATAAAGTGTAGGTTGGAAATAAAATCCTCAAATGCAATTTTATTTTGCTTTTTTTTTTAATCACTAAGGAGACAGTTCATTGTCTCCATGATGGCGAAACATTACAAAAATGGCAGCAAAAAATTAACAGTTCTCATGAACTATTGCTTTCTCTCTACACATGGATACCAAGGACCTTCTGTTTTACCAGAAGAACAAAACACCTCTTTGTCCGAACTTTAAGGCGTTAAAATATGAAAAAATATATGCATCTTAAAATTCGTGAAATCTGCTGGGTTGTTTTGGTCCTGAGGTAGACTCTTTGAAGACTGGAAGGGCCTTGACAAATCTTGTTTTTCTTATAATGAAGGATACCAGCCATCCATCCAGGAGCCCTGGGTAGTTGTGTCAAGAGAGGAAGCAATATTTTCCAGAGGAAGCAACATTTTCTAGAGGTTTTTCACATTGTTGGTGTTCTCAGTGGTTCTATATGGTGGGAACCTCATAGGTGGTGAATGGGAATAATAATATCTACTTCTTTGTGTTGATATAGAAATTAAGTTAGATGAATCTAAAAGGCCTGGTGCATAGTAGGAGCTTAATAAATATTAGCATCTATCCCTTCTAATCTGAAAATAAGGAATAGATTTAGAGATTTCACATTCCCTAATTATTTATTTATATATCCATCTGCATATCCACCCTTTGCCTCAAACTGTGCACGCCACATTTTTTTTCCCCGTTGTCTAGAATATTGCTTGGCATACAATAGGTAGTTGTAAAATAATTGTCGAATTGAAGACTGGGTAGTGGAAAATAATGTAAGATATCTGTATTTGGATTAAATTATGGAAGATGGGACTTGAAAGCCATGAAAATATGCTTTTCAGTTTCCCACTTAGTAAATATTCATCTTCTTTCCCCAAAACTTAGTTCTTAGAGTCACCCATGTTCCTAGACTAGAAAGCTTGGGTTGCATTCAACTCTACCCTTTTCTTGCACCAAATTTTGTCATTTGTGCCTTCAAATTTATGGGTTCAACATTTTCTTCTTTATTCCTATTTTATTCCCACCTGTCAAGAACCTTAACACATTAATTACTTCAATAGCATTCTAACTTCAATCCTGGCCTTCGGTTTTTTTTTCTTTTTCCAACGTTTCCATGTGAGATGCAAGGCTAATCTTTCTAGAGCACTCATTTGATTATTTAAGACCAGGCTCAAATTTATGACCTTGTGCTTGTGATCATGTTTCCCTCCTACTTAACAAAACAAGTCCAACTCCTTAATCTGACGGTCAGAATCTTCCACTGTGTAGAGCCCACTGTACTTTTTCTGTCTTATTTCTTTTCACATATACCATGAATGTACCACCACAGGAAGACTTCTATACCTATTTTTTCCCTGTATCCTCCTGAATCCAAATACTTCTTCCTGCCATTTAACTTTGGTCATGTTTTCCTCTTAGTCTGAAATCTTCTCTCTTCTCCCTCTGCACTTTTCTACAGCCTATTCATAAGCTCAGGTGCACAAAGTCTTCTCCAGAGATCTCAGTGAATGTTGATCTTTCCCTATTTGAAAACCTCTGCAGTTATTCTTACTTGCTTTATGTATGTGAGTTTTGCTTCTCCTGCTAAATTGTAAGGCCCTTGCATGTCACAACTACAGAGTCCATGCACTCTGGAGCCTGCGCACCACAACTAGAGAGAAACCTGCATACCATAACAAAGAGCAGCATGCTGCAACTAAGACCTGATGCAGACAAAAAAAAATTTTATATATATATATATAAAATTTTATATATATATATATATAAAATTTTATATATATATATATATATAAAATTTTATATATATATATATATATATATATATATATATATATATATATATATATATATAAATTGTAAGGCCCTTGAGTCCAAGCACCTGAACTTATGTATCTTCCGTGTTCTTCTTAACACAGAGCTAGGACTTCATCATAGGAGTTGAAAATTGTTTTCTTATTGATGAATCGAATTAGAGGAGCAGTTAAGATGACTGAGCAAGAAACTCTCCCCGAAGAGAAAAGTGGTTCTTGAGGAATATTGCATGGTCCAGGGTGGGCAATGGAATGGAATGGAGTGAAGGGAGAACTCGTATCAGGAATAAAGCATTTTAGGTAAACTTGTGGATCATTGTGTAAATTGTTGCTGAAAGCTACTTGAAATTTATTTCCGAAATGTGTGGATGTTCAGGGATATAGCACAGAAATATTATTAAAATCTCTTCAGGGCTTCCCTGGTGGCGCAGTGGTTGAGAATCTGCCTGCCAATGTAGGGGACACGGGTTCGAGCCCTGGTCTGGGAAGATCCCACATGCCGTGGAGCGACTGGGCCCGTGAGCCACAATTACTGAGCCTGCGCGTCTGGAGCCTGTGCTCTGCAACAAGAGAGGCCACGATGGTGAGAGGCCCGTGCACCGTGATGAAGAGTGGACCCCGCTTGCCACAATTAGAGAAAGCCCTCGCACAGAAACGAAGACCCAACAGAGCCATAAATAAATTCAAAAAAAAAAAAAAAAAAAGAACCTACAATTTGGACATTCATTTAAAAAAAAAAATCTCTTCAGTGTCTCAAGATGTAAATAATGTAATGCTGTGAATCCCTAGTTGATTTATACTTTTTGTGAGACTTTTCAAAGCTGCTACATGAAACACTGTATTCTGTAAGAAAGCAATAGATATTTTTTTAAAAAGTGTTTCATGGTCAATATATTTTGGAAATATGATTAATGTAAGAGGTTTTTTTTTAACTGCAGAGATTCTCAAAGTCTTTCAAATACTGTTGTACACTGTGGGTCTCCAGATTCATGACTACAAAACTCCCCCTTTTTTTGAGAGGAATGCATATTACATCATAATGAACACTGCTGTTCCATAGAGCATAGTCTAGGAAACACAGCTGTAAAGGTGAAAGACTATTCAATTGTTTGATTAATGTTAGCCATTTTTATAATGTAATCTAAATAAATTTAACCTGTCTTAATTAGGATAGGGTCCCTTCAAATTTCTCAAGTGTGTATGGCAGTGAGATGGTTAATGAAAGTCAATTTGCTCAAACATAAATCCACAGCAAGCTCTTGAAATGGGCAAACCAAACTGTTTTTTACAATTGTGCTATCATGCTGGCAGCTTCAATTTATCAAGCTTACAGTGTTGCCAATTTTGTTGTTCAAATCCCTCTCCTAGAGCAATTGGATTTGCAAACCAGGAACTGGTAAATGGATGTTGGATAAAGCTCACAATGGAGATATAAATGCTTTGTTGGCACCATGACTTGGCATGGAACCACATCAAAGCTTATTTGCTCATTTTTTCCCCTAAATTGGAGGCATTTAAACCTATTTAATGTTCTAGATTTTCCGAGTAAATGTTCTATGAGTTCATTATAAAACTGTACTATAATAACCTTCTGGAAAGCTCAAGTTTTTCCAATTCAGCATTCCAGTTGTATTCTTTTTAAAAGTTCTGTATTTCATTGTTCTTTCAGGTACCCAACAGCACACCATCATGACCACCATCATAACTTCTACTACCATTAACACCATTTAATGACCCTTACTGTGGACCAGACACTGTACTAAAAATATTACATATATTATCTCACTTAATCCTCACAACAGTTCTTTGAAATAGGGTTTTACATATGAGGAAATTAAGTTTGTGAGAGATTAGATAACATTTGAACTCAGTTCTGTCAGATTCCAAAAATTACACTCCATTCCATGAGTTTAGGCACTGTTTCTAATGGGTACTTACACACATATATGCATAAGAAATCACATATGTTCTTTTGTTCCTTTGGGTATTTCTTGGCCAAGATGGTGACAGATTCCTTTCATCTTGTGGTGGTTAGTTGGTTCCATCACCAAGTCTAAAAAGCAGGGATATCTAATATAGTCAGTCCTCAATTTGCAAGTTGCTGATATGAACAGACTTCAGTTACTATGGTTTACCTGAATAGTATCAGAACCCAACAACATGGTTCAAACTTTAGTTACCACAGTATATTAACAGTGAGTAATTGCATAAACTTCACTGCTAGCTCTTTAGTCCACAAATCACTATGTAAATAACAAATAAGTATCATGATCAGTGATCAATCACATCACTTTTTCAAACCCTGTCAGTGATTGGTCATTGAGCAACTGTTACACAGCTCATGCACAGACAAAAAAGTGTGTTGTTGTGTTGCCTCCTTGTTTTGCTTTTTTTTTGTTTTTTTTGCTGATTAAATATTTACTGCACACTCACTATATACCAGCCATCATGCTGGGTTCCAGAGATCAAGTGGTAAACAAGACAGCCTTTGAGGAGCAGATGCATGGTGAATTTGGGGGACTGAAAAAGCCACATGGCATTTTACAGAAGTGGATAACTGAAAGAGGGAATTGGCTAACAAAGATGAAATTGCAACAAAGAAATGAAAAGTGGTAATTCTGAAAGTGATATTCAAATTAAACTTAAATGGAGTTATAGAAGAAATAACTGACTGAGAGAATGTTGACACTGTCCTTATTCAAGAGACTCTGAATGTGCAGCCAGAGAAACTTGGTGAAGGCAAACTGGTCAACATAAATGAGGAAAGGGGTTGTGATGAAAAGGATGAATATATGCCGGATGAAGTGACACTGGCAAAAAGTTTCACTTTAAAGGAACTCTCAGAGATATTTCATAACATTGACATTGCAAAGGATAAAAGATTGGGGGACAATTTATATTTAGAAAGGAGTAGGTCATTTTATCAAGGCATAGAAAATATGCTAACGTGTATATAAGAAAGAGGCAAGTGCTACAAAAGTATTCTGAGTAGTTTATTTTTTTTAATGAAGGAATAAAACATAAATATTTCTAATGTTTTAAATTAGTGTATTAAATTAATATTAGTTTTACTATTTTTCATTTTATTACACATTTATAACTTACAGTAAGAGAGTTTTTAATGTTTAGATGATTTTTTAATATGTTATGAGATCACCATGATTTTTCTTGTTTATTATTTAGGTTGATTTGCATGGTTTCAGTTAGAAAGGTCTTTTTAATGGTCCCATACTACCATGCAAAGTGAGAACTGCCTTCATACTAAAAAAATGTGAACTTCTGTTCTATCTGGGTCCTCTTGTACCCATATAAATAAGATTCCCAGACACTATCACTTTAAATGAAAGACTATGGTCTCTATCTATGCTGGAATAAAGGACTTCACCAACTGGAGAAGACACTGAGAGCATATTTCAAAAAATATTTTGAACTTGTTCAGCAGTTGATGAAAATCAGATACCTGGCACTGTAGGAGCTTTATAGAAAGATATATGATATATCAAAAATGTTTTCATAGTTACATTCTAATACCAAAATTACTATTCAAGATGTGCAATTAAAGAAGCAAACTTGCCCAGGGACTAGGGAGGGACTTGAGGCTAGTGGAAAATATTTGACTCTATTTCCACTAAAATGTAAGAATGGAAATGCCACTGTTAGACCCTGAAATATTCTTTTTTGGCGAAGTTACATTTTTAGTGTCTTGGTCATATTCAGTAAACTCAGGCAGAGCTGGGATGAGGGTGTGGCTTGAGAAGTACATGCCTTGGGCTAATTGGCTGAGCATTCACTCTTTCATTCATTCAACCAGTGATTTCTACCCATAGTTTTCTATCACATTCAAGGCCCTGAGGCCAGTGGTGAATAACTCAGTCATTCCTGTTTTTATCTTGGGAAGGTGTCTTGACTACTTGGATCACATATTTAAAGTGATAGCAGGCAAACCCCAGTTACAATTATGTAAATACTCCACTTAATGTAAGGGTTGTTTAGGAAATGCCACTCTGGAAGATACAACAAATATTTTGATAATTTTTACATTTGATCAAGACCTGGGGAAAATGTTCCTCTTTATTGTGAAAACGGCTCTTTAGAATAAGTTCATCTTGTCAGTTGTACTAGACCAGTTTATGCATCGTTCCAGATCTGCTTTGTCTTCTTCCCCCAGCCCTTGGCCATTTTCCCTGCTTGTCAGCCAGATCAACTCTGCTGACAGCTCACACTCTTCCTGTGACAGCTCACACTCTTCCTGTGACTGTAAAGCTCTAGCAGCCACAGCCTTATTTCCTAATGCCTAGAGTTGTTTTAGCCTCCTTTATGGATGAACGCTGGTTTCCAGCCTGGTCTTCATTGAGCCCATAGAGAAATGCAGTGGCTAAGGCACCATATTCTGACCCAGTAACACCCAGGAAGCTCTGGCTTCCCCAGTGACTTACTTGAGGGACCAGGCAACACAACCAGGAAGCATCAGGTTGTTAATACTCCAGTGAAAGAACTTTGACTGATGAAAGTTAGGGGACAGAAAGGAGGCAGTGGACATTCACTTACCCTTCTCTCTGGCAGACTTCTAAGACACAGTGGCCCCTTTAGCTTCCCTGTAGCTGGATAGGGAACAATCTGGCATGATTAAGCTACCGGTAATGCTGTATCAACTTCATAACATATCATCTTGTACATGGTTTCCCCCATTTCCTGCCTAGCTTCATTTTTTTTCACCTCACTCTTCCTTCCCTGGGATTGTGCCCTCAATAAAGCATTAACACTAAGATTTGTCTTATGCCTATCTTTACTAGGAACCCAGGCAAAGGCACTAGTGTCTGCTAAAAATGATCAAGGTCTGGTCTTAAAATAATCTGGGAGCTTTCTC
The DNA here is from genome assembly GCF_964341445.2 of Mesoplodon mirus. Classification (NCBI taxonomy): domain Eukaryota; kingdom Metazoa; phylum Chordata; class Mammalia; order Artiodactyla; family Ziphiidae; genus Mesoplodon; species Mesoplodon mirus. The sequence goes on from NC_138977.1 coordinate 38,217,650, forward strand.
ATGGCTGAATAATATTCCACTGTATGTATATACCACGTCCTCTTTATCCCATTCAGCTCTTGATGGGTACTTAAGGCAATTCTGTGATGTGCTAGAGGTGCTAGCTAACACTGCAATGACAATCATATTGCCATATATAAGTGTATCAAGTTAACATGCTGTACACCTTAAACTTACATAATGTTATATGTCAAATATACTTTAATAAAAAATAATAGACTGGCTTAGTTCATTATTAGATATATTTTTACTAGTTTCTTGATCTGTCACATACACACACACACACACACACGCACACACACACAACCAAAACCCAAACTAACAAACAACAAGACAAGACAAACATCTCCACACAAAAAAAGAGTCTGGATTTAATAAATTTTACTTTGTGTACCACATGATTATACTAATTCCTTTTTGAGGGTTCAAGTTGGCCCCATCTCAAACAGTGGAGATTAGGAAAAACTATAAGCATATGTAAATGATCACAAAAATAACTTTAATATGTGTTCATTTAAGCCTTCAAAAATTTCTAGGCAATGAATGAAATGGTTTGTCAAAATTTTTCATTCTGTTATTAAAGCCACTAATAGTGGGGACAAGAACTTTACTGTGGGATTAGATGAGGAAGATAGATCACTCCAAAAGTTAAATTTTAGAAAATTATTGCTGTTATTCTAATCATTACTTGTCTTTCCTGGGCCATGAGGCTGTCCCATGAGCAGCCTGAGGAACTCACAGATGGGAGGGACATACATTACCACAGATATAATTATTCAAAATAATTTTCATTAGGAAAAAAAATCTCATTTTAAAAGACAAGGCAAGGCAATCAACTATCATTCTGTAGCACACAGCCAGCAAGGTGTACAGACCGAAAGAGGCCACACACTGCTGCCAGGCTACCTAAGACGGGCTCTGTTCCCTCTTACTGCCCTCTGGTCCTGAAAACCATTAATCCTATTAATTGCATATCAAAAGACTGGTAGCAATTCTACAAATGAGTAAACACAGAGATAAAAGTGTAATCAGACTAGTCCAGCAAATTGGATTCAGGTCTTCATTGAACAATCCTGTTTCAATTCAGCAATTTTATTATCACTGTTACTGGAACAAATCACTTTATTAAACAGATGGAGCTTTTGTGGAGAAATTTCTTCTTGTGGCCAACATGATGAAGCTCTCTAACATAAAAACAGCACTTATACTTGCAAGGGATTTCTTTAGGCAATTCAACTAATGGCTTGTGACAAGTAGGACTTGAAATGTTCATTCAAGTCTTCCATTTTGCAATGCAGCTGTATTTTTTTCATTCTAAGGGAAAAAAGCACTCTTTTGATGCTTTTAGTGGAATTAATATTTTCAGTAAGGAGTTTGCTGACAAGAGGCTCTCTCTCTCCCGCTCTCTCTCTCTCTACGTCCCTCCACTCTCTCTCCCTCCCTGCCTCCCTCCCTCCCTTTTCCTCTCCCTTCCTCATTCTCTTCCTCCTACTCCCCCTCCTTCTCTGAAGGGCAGTGGAGCTTGAGGAAGGAGATCATCACAGAATATGACAGTATTTATTTGGATTTAATTGAGGCAGATCATTCCATAGAAAATTTTGCACAAGTATCTTTAAAATATTAGAACAACTCATCCTACTGCTGGGCTAGAAAATGAACAAACTGGAAATGGTCAATCATGAGCTTGCTTTTTAAATTCCCTTCCTAGGCAAGTAGGGTCCTGAGGAGTCAAGACCAGGGGCAGTAGTGGGGTCTGGCTCATTAGCTGCTGCAGGGCATAGAGCTGAGGGAATCAAAGTCAGAATCCTGGGGAAAAAGCAGGCTCGGGACTCATTGCGCAGGTTTAAAATGCCGTCCAGTAGAACTTTCTGTGATAATGGAAGTGTTCTCCATCTGAGCTGCCCAATATGGTAGCCAACAGCCACTGTGGCTGTTGATCTCTTGAGATGTGGCTCATGTGACTGAAGAACTGAAATTTCAATCTCATTTAATGTTAATTAATTTAAAGTTTGATAGCCATATGTGGCTAGTGGCTCTTACACATCTAAAGTCTGAGGACAATGAGGTCTGAGCAGTAAAGTGAAAACTTCCTCCAAAGAGAAAATAAGGTTTGGCAAGACATAGTGAAACATTTAGAAGAGTGAGAAAAGGCTGAAAGAATCAGTAGAAACTGGAAAACATTCCCATATGAAACATTGACATTTGGTCATTGAGGAAGATGTACTTCTCTGAATATTAAATATAGTCCTAAGGAGACCACAACCCCTCCCATATTATCTTAGGTCCTAATAAACTGAATATCCCTGAAAATGCTGTTCTCAAAACAAAATAAAAGCTGGTCAACCATGGACAGTGACCCAATACAAGTTGCTGGAAACTTTATATAAATGATCAAAAGAGGTTTTTTTGGTAAGTCAATAAATTTGGTAAATTATGAATTGAATGTTTTGCAAGTTGATTTTTCAGTGAATTAGCCATTCTGCAAATTGCTATCAGTGAATATGACAGCTGTCCTCATCTCTCTGTCCTCCTCCACACGCTCCAGTATGCTCAGGCTGGAACAGTCCCTCAGGTAGAGGAGAGCCTGTCTCATCCCATCCTTCTTTGCCTGGGAAACTCCTACACATCACCAAGATGCAAGTAAATGTCACTTCCTCTAGAAGTCCTCTCAGACTTCTTCACCCCATGCCCACAGGCAGAGCTAACTGTTAATTTCTGTGGGTTTCTGGAGGGATTAACAATTGTGAGGATGATGTAACTCTGGAACTTTTGGTGATATTTCTGCCCAATGAGGGAGAATCTGCTGGAGAACAGTGTGAACAGGGGAGCTGAGTGGAGAGATGGAAAAAAGGGACAGATTGTTTGTGACATTTTTTTTTCTTTTCTTGCGGTATGCGGGCCTCTCACTCTTGTGGCCTCTCCCGTTGTGGAGCACAGGCTCCGGATGCGCAGGCCCAGCGGCCATGGCTCATGGGCCCCGCCGCTCCGCTGCATGTGGGATCTTCCCGGACCGGGGCACGAACCCGTGTCCCCTGCATCGACAGGCGGACTCTCAACCACTGCGCCACCAGGGAAGCCCTGTGACATTTTAACACCTGGATCTTGCTATGCCTATTCAGCCTTGCACTTTCTAGTTACTTTCTAGTTACAGGAGACTCAGAAAGTACTACTTCATAGGGCTGTGGAGGACTTCCTGAGACATTAATAATTGTTAGCTCTTGTGATTACCTTTCCCGGCATTTGATGTGGGGCTCCTACCCCTTGATGTGCTCAAGGTGGACCCTGTCTCATAAAGAGGGCACAGAACAGGGTAGAACATCCTCCAGTGGTGCACTCACCAGCTCTGAGCAGCCTGGTGTTGTTACAAAAGGAAGACAAGTTGCTCCACCCAGGCTGATGCTGAATAGCCTTGAGGCAGAATTTGCCCTTGGATGGAAGGAGCTGTTAAAATGTCCAGATGAAAGAAGAGGCATGCAGCTAGACTGCACTTGCTCTGGAAGACTTAATGGGAATTAAAAAGAGGAAGGTGAAAGAACCTGCCTACATTTGAATACTCTTATTGTTATTATTTCTTATATTTGGACTTCTGTCATTGCCAATACCTTCACTACTTTCCAAATTTTGTCATGTGATGGTAGCAATGCCTTAGAACACACCAACTGAGATGCCTTTCCCAAAGATGTCTCAGGGATAACTTTCCCAGAGATACCTTGGCACTGTAAAAGATACCCTGCTTTGGGATCTCTCTATCTGGTTTCAAAGTCCAGATCTCCTTCCTCTTAGGCAAGATGTTTAATTTCTTTCTTTCCTCTATAGAATGGGGTGGTGATCATACTACCTTACAGAATTGTGTGAAGATTAAATGAAGAAATGCAAGAGAAGAAGCTGTAAAAGCATTATATGGGATTATGTTATTATTCCCGGTTTCTTATAGTTTTAGCAAATAGAGTTTCTGTTAAACTTATTGTGTACAGGCTCGACACCGCATACGTAGTCACTGTACAGATTGTTCACTGAGAACAGCTACTCAGAGGTCATCCATGGGAAACTTCCCCCAGAAGTTTCAGATAGACGTAAGGGAGGAAAGAATATTAGTCTTTAGTAATTTGCACTGGAATGTGAATGACTGATAGATTTCTCTCACTCTTACCAGGAATTTTTATTTTTTAATAATTGAGATATAATTGACATATACCATTATATTAGTTTCAGTCATAAATGATTCATCATAATCATCATAATGATTCAATATTTGTATATATTGTGAAATGATCACCACAATAAGTCTACTGACATCCATCACCACACATAGTTATAAATTTTTTTCTTGTGATGAGAACTTTTAAGATCTACTCTCTTATCAACCTTCAACTCTACCAGACAGTATTATTAACTATAGTCCCCATGCTGTACATTATATCCCCAGGACATATAACTGGAAGTTTGTACCTTTTGACTCCCTTCATCCATTTCACCCAATCCCCCACCTCCCAACTCTGGCAAATACCAATCTGTTCTCTGTATCTATGAGTTTGATTTTTTTTTTTTTTAGATTGCACATACAAGTGAGATCATATGGTGCTTACCTTTCTCTGTCTGCTTATTTCACTTAGCACAGTGCCCTCAAGGTGCATCCATGTTGTCACAAATGGCAAGATTTCTTTCTTTTTTATGGCTGGACAATATTCCATCGTGTGTATATACACCACATTTTCTTTCTCCATTTACACATTGATGAACAGTTAGGTTGTTTCCATGTCATGGCTGTTGTAAATAATGCTACAATGAATATGGGGGTGCAGATATCTTTTTGAGTTAATGTTTATATTTTCTTGGGATAAATACCCAGAAGTGGAATTGCCGGATCATATGAAAGTTCCATCTTTATTTTTTGAGGAACCTCTATATGTTTTCCACAGTGGCTCTAGAAATACTTGGTTTGGGTGAATACTAAGTGTGGCCAATGATGTGAACGCCATACTGAGTTGTAATTTATTTATAGCAATTGTTCACTCATTCATTCATTCAATTCACATGTGTGTGTGTGTGTGTGAGTGTGTGTATGTTTGTGGACAAGGGGATGGAGGGAGCATTGTAGGAAACAGGACACTTTGACTTGGCTTTCAAATAATTTAACTTTCAGTCAAATACCCTCCAAGTATTGTGTGATGCAGACATCCTCAGTCCATCTCTAAGTCTCACCCCATCCTGGAAGGTGGGGTCAGGGATGATGTGAAGCTGAAAAGTGCCTTCTGTACAGATTAGAAAGAAAGAAAGAAAGAAAGAAAAATGCCACTATAGTTTTTACTTTGTTAAAATGGCTGTGCCCCAAAAGCCCATGGTAATATCTCTGACCTGCATTACTTTCAAGCAGCTTCAGTGAGTCAGCCCCCTCGCTGGCCTAGAGGGGAACCCCTGATGCTGGGATCTGCAATCTGAGAAGTCTTGGTGGTGGTGAGGCAGGCAGCTGCCTCTTCAACTTGCCCTTTTACCTTCTGGCTTATTCCCTGAGCAACTGAGACCTTGTTCCCTGCTGGGTGGCCAAGGACTGCTTTCTCAACAAATTGTTCAACATTTGTTAGTGCCAGCAGTGTATCAAATCCGCTGCCTAGCTGCATTTAGGAACATTACAGCTGAAAATACCAGTGTTGACTGAGAGTAAGGTGACATCAAAAGAATTCATTCATTCATTCATTCAACGAAGTTTTATTAAAAAAATACTCTGGGGCTTCCCTGGTGGCGCAGTGGTTGAGAGTCCGCCTGCCGATGCAGGGGACGCGGGTTCGTGCCCCTGTCCGGGAGGATCCCACATGCCGCGGAGCGGCTGGGCCCGTGAGCCATGGCCGCTGGGCCTGCGCGTCCGGAGCCTGTGCTCCGCAACGGGAGAGGCCACAACAGTGAGAGGCCCGCGTAATGCAAAAAAAAAAAAAAAAAAAAAAATACTCTGTGCCAGGCGTTGATCTCCAGGTTATTTATCGTTTCCTAGGTTCAGTAAGTGCTTTTTCATTTTGATGACAAGAGCACTTCTTTTTTTTTTATCATCCTCAGAGTTTTTATGTGATTTGTTCTTTGTCATAAGTGCAAACTAAAACCTTTCATTTCTTTCCCCCTACATATCCCCTGCCAAAATTTCCCCAACAGTCCAAAAACCTAAATTTTCTTCTGTCAGTTCTTTTTCCACAAGTACATTAGATTCACTATAGCTCTGCCTTCAGTAAAGGGGTAAGAAATTAAAGCAATTTGCACGACTAGAGGAGCTTTTAAAAACTCTACTGTTTGGGGATGGTCATGTAATTTCCAGGTTTTCACAAAGGAAGTGGAATTAAAATGAAGGTCATCATTAAATTGAAACAAAATTAACTCCTTTTGCACCTCATCAGGGACTAATTAACGAGACTCTCACGAGTACTGAACAGTACTATAGATTAGGGGCTCCTGTCAGCACAAACACTTAGATTGGAATCTGTAAAATGCCTGCTTTCCCAGCGATGGACCGGCAGCAGCGCTGGGCTTGCCAAGTCTCTGTTATTGAGGATTTATTTAAAGATACTTTTTAAAGCATTTCCTCCTTTACAATGAAGACTTTTCTGTGTGTATTTCAGTAGACATTTAAAATCCCAGCCCTAATCTTTTTGAAGTCTTTCCCTCATTAAAATGACTTGGCTTGAGAGCCCGTTGGCATTGCAATCTCTGATTATGGAAGGAAAAGCTGTGAGGAAGAACAGTTAAATAGAAATGAGTTGCCACTGAGGATAAACACTTTTCTCTGACTCGGGGTGAGTAATGGATTTAGGGATGGGTGGGCAGGAAACCTGGGGGAAAGGACAGTTTCTCATTACCTCTGGCTCTTGTCCCTTTTTTGGAGTAACTCTGGGGACTTGGAAAAGTAGGAAGTTTTCCTGGGAATCTGAAATTTAACATCTCAGTTTTTTTCCTCATTTTTTTCTTTTTGCCTTCTGTGTCATTATTTTTATGTGTTTGTATTCTTGTGCGTAATTTTTAATTTTCCTTGTTTGCTGCCCTTTGTTTTAGGATTCCAAAACAAAATTCTAAAGTTACTGTGATCTAAAGTTTGACATCTGTATTCCACTGAAATTTTGGAGAAATTTTAATATATATATATATATGTGTGTGTGTGTGTGTGTGTGTGTATGTATATACACACAACACTGTGACAGTAGCTGAGGTTTAAAGGGTTTTTGCCTTTTCCCTCTAGTAGTAGCTCTGACCCATCTACAGCCTTTTTGCCCCCAGTTGTATTGAGATATAATTGACATATAACATCGTGTAAGTTTAATATGTGCAACATGTTGATTTGATATATGTATATATTATGAAATGATTACCACAATAAAGTTAGTTAACACATTCATTATCTCACATAATAATAATTATTTTTTGTGGTGAGAACATGTAAGATTTACTCTCTTGGCAAATTTCAAGTAAATAATATTTGTTTCTATGAGCTCCACATTTTTAGATTCAACATGTAAGTGAGATCATACACTGTTTGTCTTTCTCTGACTTATTTCACTCAGCATAATGCCCCCCAGGTTCATCTATGCTGTTGGAAATGGCAAGATTTCCTTCTTTTTTTATAGCTGAATAATATTCCATTGTCTACATATACCACAGCTTCTTTATCCGTTCATCTGTCGTTGGACACTTAGATTGTTTCCATGTTTTGGCTATTGTGAATAATGCTGCAACTAACATGAAGGGGTGCAGATTTCTCTTCAAACTCCTGATTTCATTTCCTTCAGATATATACCCAGAAGTGGGAATTCTGGACCATATGATGGTCCTATTTTTAATTTTTTGAAGAACCTCCATACTGTTCTCCATAGTGGCTGTACTAATTTACATTCCCACCAACAGTGCACAAGGATTCCCTTTGCTCCATATCCTCACCAGCACTTGTTATCTCTTGTCTTTTTGATAATAGTCCTTTTAACACATATGAGGTGATACTTCACTGTGGTTTTGATTTGCATTTCCCTGATGATGGGTGACGTTGAACACCTTTACATGTGCCTGTTGGCCATTGTATGTCTTCTTTGGGAAAACTTTTGTTCAGGTCCTCTGCCCATCTGCAGTCAGCTGATTTGATTTTGCTATTGAGTTGTACATCCATAACCTGTAAAACTGTCCCTCTCATGGACTGAAGCCATGTACATGATAGCAAGATGGCTAACCAGTTAACAAATGTGGTAAGGCTTTGCCCTCTTTGTGATATTCTGAGTTCAGGAAACACCTCTGAATCAAAGCACTGTAGATAAGATTCCTATTTCTTTTTAGAACTCTTCCCATCCATGCAACTGTCCACATCATTATTAGGGAAAGTCTGGAAGATGAGGGGGGCTACAGCATGAAATGCTGGGTAGAGACATAAAAGAAGTCTAGGGAATATTTGCCCAGCCTGAGTCTGCAGAATGACTGGCAGCAGGTGGGGAATGGTGGTAAGGATGTGGGGTGAGCACGGTCTTCATTTGAAGGCTGTGGTACACCTGGATTAGCCTGGTGCCAATATGAGTGGAGACTAGGAGAGCTCATTTTCTTAGGCAAGAAATGACCATACCCAGTAATAGAACAAATGGAGGGATTGAAGGAGAAGGAGTGAAAGACAATGCCTATGATTTCCGCTTTGGAGCCAGTGATGTGCAATAAAAGAGGAGAAACAGTTAACCAACAAGTCATTTATTAAGCATCCACTCTGCATTTAATATTGTGCTTAGGGCAGCAGAGGGTGCAAAAGATATGGAAAACCTGTTTTCTGCCATAAGACAACCATGATGTAGTTTGAGATAGTGGAGCAGTCCATGCACAGGAAATTATAAATTAATAATAACAATAATACTAGCAGTTTCTCTTTATTGGGGTTAACTGTGGGATGGGTCCATTGCTAAGCACTTTCTATTTCTTTTGGTCAAATTCTCTTACAGACCTATGATAGTAACATTATCTAAAATTAAAAATTGATAAAGTAACAATAACTAAGTTTCACTGAATACTAAGATGCCAAGGAGCCATGTTGAGCTTCATAGGATGCTTGTCCCTTTGTGACTAGCACTGTAGTTGCCCATAAATTTCAGAGGAGAAAATGAGGCTTTGAGACATGTTCCTTGTCTAAGTCCCATGGCTAATAGCTTCTAATAAGGGCTGGGGACAAACCTAGATCTGCCTAATTCTAAGGCTAAAGTTGTTAATATACAACACAATGCTAAATAATCTAGATCAAAAAGAAATGCCCCTTTACTCCTAAATACATTCAAGATTTTTTTCAAGGTAATGCAGAAGGTCTAGCAGAACCAGCATTCACATGAAATTGCCTTATTCTTATGGCCAAGTCTTCTTCGTGAGAGCTTCGTACCTTCCATTTCCTGTGTTCACTCTGTTGACCCACAAAGGACTTTATTATTTCTAAATGGGTGCAAGTGATTGCTGGGAAGCTTTGCATTTACACATTCTCTCTACGAAAATGCTATAAAGACTCTCCATTTGCCATAAAGCGTGGGCTGTGCTGTTGAAAGTGAAGTATTGTCAAGATAAATCAGGAGAAAAAAATCCAGAACTGAATGCTATGTTGGAGAGTACCTTAAAGAACCTGAGCTTCAGAGAGATTTCCTTGGAATGTTTTAAGGAAACATAACTTGTTTAAAGGGATTCAGCCACCCTTTGCACTCTTAAGCATCAAATGCTCCCAGCTGGCGAGAAGGGGGTAACAAAGCGGTGCAGTGTGGTCATCCCATTTCAAATCCATAGGCTCTGTGGGTGTCAGAGATTCCCTTTTGTGTATGGCATGGAGTAAACTTTCAAGAGAGTTAATATAAAGCCTTACATTCTCATTCTGTATCTAGATGGCCGATTTTGGATAAATAGTCCCGTGGGCAAAAGATTCTTGTGCCTGTTTAGTTCAGATCTCTTCCAACAGCTCCATTCAGTTTTGGGGGTTTCCAATTCATTTTCAAATTGTTTAATTCCAAAGGCAAATCTTTTAAAGTCATCCTCCCGTCTACTTTCCTCCTCACAAGCAAACTGTGCTACAAAAGCAGAGGCTTCCTCCGGCCCTGTTTACTTAGAGCACAAACCGTATTCAAGCCGGCTATGTCAGATTAAAGGAAGAAAGGAGAGAGCACCCAAAGCCTTAAACTGCACATAAAAGGCAGCCGCTGGCAACCAATCTGTTCAACTTCCAACTATTTGCACTTTATGAATAAAGGTCAATCTGTTATTGGCACCCAAATGTTAATGTTCTTATGAGGGTTTAAGCTGCTTTAACAGCTGAATAAGTGAGAGTGAGCTATAGGGCCACACCTAATCATTCAGGCCCAGCTGGGACAGGGGGGAGCTTCTCAAAAAAGGCAAGAGATGCAGAGGGTATGGGTGTAGGGGGCTGGCCGAGGGGAAAGGGGCATGCATTTCGTGAGGGGGCAGTGAGGGGTAAAAGATGAAATAACTTATATAATATATACAGAAAACTCAAGAAGAAATGTGCCTGTGCCTTTTTTCTTTCCGTCTGTTCTGCATGCTGCTTGCTGTCTATAGCAGCTACCCCTGCCCCAGACCTTTGCAGTTTATAGCATTAATTATCTTCTAATATGCATTTGATTTTTCTCTTTGCAAAACAATACCTGCACGCATTTAATAGCCCCTCCCAGCAGAGTTCTCTGGGTGAACGGTAGAGAGTGCAGCTAGTCCGCAAACCTCTGACCTGCCCCATGGTTAGAGTACCCTCCTTACTCGTCAGACCACAGGGACACAGTCACACTCAAGGAGTGCAGTTTCCAGGAGAAAGAAAGACAGTAGATGCATGACAATGCCCCCTCCCCCCCCAAAAAAATAAGAAAGGAAAGAAAGAAAAAGGCTTGGTATCCCGCATCTAGGCAGAAGACAAGTATATATGAGTCAAATACCACTTTATTGTATTGATACCTCCAAATTATTCCATGCAGATGGAGGCAATGCGTGACTGGAAGACAGATTTGTTTTGTTCCCTGTATGTGTGAGGCGAACAACCTCAGAAATTTCTGGCTCTGTTCCTACCTACATGTCCCATACCCTCCCTAGGACTCAGTTTCCTTCTCTGTAAAATGATAGTTTCCTTTAAAATCCCATTCAACTCTGCCGTCCTCTCTTAGCGATTTTCTTCAACTATCTAGTGAGGATATGTTATTGTGAAGAAAACGGAGTTGTTTATTTGTGAAAACCTTTAAAAAACTAAAGCGTGGGCTTCCCTGGTGGCGCAGTGGTTGAGAATCTGTCTGCTAATGCAGGGGACACGGGTTCGAGCCCTGGTCTGGGAGGATTCCACATGCCGCGGAGCAACTGGGCCCGTGAGCCACAACTACTGAGCCTGCGCATCTGGGGCCTGTGCTCCTCAACAAGAGAGGCCACGGCAGTGAGAGGCCCGTGCACCGCGATGAAGAGTGGCCCCCGCTTGCCACAACTAGAGAAAGCCCTGGCACAGGAACGAAGACCCAGCACAGCAAAAAAAAAAAAAAAACCTAAAACCTCATACTCAAGTAAGGCGTCATCGTTACAAATAGGACTTTTGTGAAAAATGTAGGGTATCCTCAAGGCTGGGAGGGACTGAGGACTGTTGCTTATCCTCACCCGTTGTAGTGTGAGCAGAAGCAAGCTGCTCATGTCCTTCATTTCCCCTCTCAGGCATTTGTGGACAGTTGCCCCACTTGGTGCATCCTGCCCCAATACTAACCATCTGTTCATGTGCAACTCAGATACACCAAGTGGAAATGACTGTCCTTCCATCTTTATCCTGTGACTTCACACGTTGCTTGATGGATTATCATTGTTTCTGTACTTTTCTGTCTACAGGGCGACAGACTCTAAAGTCTGGAACTCTGTCATAGTTCCCTTCATACTGCTTGTAGTTCCTGGTGTGGTCCATAACGTGCAGTAGTTGGGCAATCTCTTTGCTGAACAGAATTCAAATGATACTTGCTTTCTTCGCCTTTTAAATAAACTGATTTACTTTTCAAATAGTTAACAAATTCAAATGCTATAAATACCAGAACTTACATATTTAAAAAAATTATTTATTTGGTTGCATTGGGTCTTAGTTGTGGCAGGTGGGCTCCTTAGTTGTGGCAAGTGGGCTCCTTAGTTGTGGCCCACTGGCTCCTTAGTTGTGGCATGCAAACTCTTAGTTGTGGCATGCATGTGGGGTCTAGTTCCTGGACCAGGGACCGAATCTGGGCCCCCTGCATTGGGAGTGCAGAGTCTTAACCACTGCGCCACTAGGGAAGTCCCCACAACTTACATATTAACTCACAAAAAGTAATTCTCCTTCCTGCTCCCTTCTCCCTGTCCTCAGATTCCTGACCAGGAAGCAACTGTTACAGGTTTCTTGTACTATTCTTTTCTTTTCTTTTTAAAACCTCCTTCAAAGTCATGGAAAGTAAAATTAAGAACATATCTCAAAGTGGTTGGAAGGCCAAGGAAGGAAAAGTATCACAAAATACAAAGAATCATTCTTAGGAGACAGTGCTTCTCCAGTGCAAACAACAGTTGCCCGAATCAGGGAATCCAGGTTCTAGGAGAGTGAAAGGATGTTATTAATGAGCTGTGTCTTGTTGGGCAAGACCTTTAACTTCGTTGGGCCCTTTGGATTCATGTCCACCCAAACTCCCATCTCTACAGTTCTCTGATTCTTATCTAAACAAGAGTGATTTCACAAAATCAGAGAATCAGTGTTTGAGAAAATGAATTCCATATTAGCATTTTCAATCAGGAATTTAACCTTCAAGCTGGTGAAGCGGCTTTGCCAAATCAATCTATTTAGAAAATTAAAAATAAAATTAGGCACATTTATTGCAAATTAAAGTGAGCTGGAATCAAACATTTCTAACTGGTGCCAGAAGAGAAATGTCCCAGCTAGATCTTTGTGCCAACAAGGCTAACAGGGCCAATCCTGAGTGCTATGCATTTCTCCCAGAGCTAGGATTTTCATTCTTGCCTCCTTAGATGGGCTTTGAGATGAGGGTGAGGGCAGGGAGGACACTGGAGTCTATATCTTTGTGTCCAGTCTTTTAGGTATATATGTGTCAGATTAGCCAGGGTCCTGACAGGAAGCAGATCTCACACTCAGACTGGGTAATTAGAAGAGAGGGTAATAATGAGCTATTTACAAAGGGCTGGGCAGGGTTTTTGAAAATGAAAAAGGATAATCCAGTGCTCTGAAGTTAGCAGGGGAAAACAGTTATCACTCACCTGTTGGGTTGAAGGGGTCAGGAGAGGTAATTCTGGAGAAGACAGCTGTATGAAAAGAGCTTCCTAAAAAGAATTTCCACCTGCAACATCCATTTGTCCTTTCTTGCCTGGGTATATGCAGCTTATCCTTCAGGTTTCCCAGATGTCTGCTTTGCCGGGAAGACCTTCCCTGAGTTCACCAGTCTGGGCTGAGTGTACACATTGGTTGCCATGAAAGAATCATGTGACTATTTCTATCATAGCATTTATCACACTCATTTGTAATTGCCTCTTTACTTTTCTGTGTCTCCTACATATCTGTGTACTACTTGAGAGCATAGATTCTATCTTATTGGGCTTGTTTCCTTGGTATCCAGTCAAGTGTTTATAGAATGACAGGAAGGAAGGAAATGACAGCATTGTTGCATCATTATTGTTCAGGGGCCTGGACTATAATTGCGGGCAATTCTCTAAATGCCTGGAGGGGCAGAAGAATCCTAGATGTAGGTTTACTTGGTGCAGTGATCACAAATTGGGAACATACTTTGTTAACTCATCTGTGAAAAATAGGAAAACCTCCAGCCAATAGCTATTGAGTTTACATGATACCCATTATTGAGGCTGCATGAGAGGAAAACCAGGAATTAGAAGATTTAAGTTTTGCTCTAAATCTTATGTCTAAGAATTAACCCTAAGGCGACTACTAGCAAACTGTGAAAGAAAGTATGCTCATGATTTTTTTTTTCTTTTTAAAGATTTATTTATTTATTTTATTTATTTTTGGCTGTATCAGGTCTTAGTTTTGGCATGCGGCATCTTCGTTGAGGCACGTGGGATCTTTCGTTGTGGTGCACGGCCTTCTCTCTAGTTGTGGTATGTGGGTTTTCTCTCTCTAGTTGTGGTGTGTGTGCTCTGTAGTTGTGGTGTGGGTTCCAGAGCGTGTGGGCTCTGTAGTTTGTAGTATGTGGGCTTAGTTGAGGCACGTGAGCTCAGTAGTTGCGGTGTGCAGGCTTAGTTGCCCCATGGCAAGTGGGATCTTAGTTCCCTGACCAGGGATTGAACCCACGTCCCCTGAATTGTAAGGCAGATTCTTTGCCGCTGGACCACCAGGGAAGTCCCGCTCATGATTTTCATCACAGCAGTGTTTACAAAAGAAAAATACTAAAGGCAACCTAAAGTCCATCATTCAGAATTTATTAATTAAATTATGATACTTACATACAATGAAATATATGTAGCCATGAAACATGATGAGGTAGACACATGGGAAGATGCTTATGATATGTTGTGTGAAAAACTGTTACCTACTTATATGATCAGTATGATCATATTTTTATAAGTAATATCCCCAGTTCTGTGAATTTGGGCAAGTTACTTAATCTCTCCAAGCCTCGCTTTCCTCATTTGTAAGTTACATTTACTTAAAGGAGTTGTTCTAAGGAGTAAATGCAAATATCCAAGATATCAAGGATAGTACTTGGTTCATTGTAAGAAGTTAATAAATCTTATTATAATCACTATTAATATTATCTATCTATATGAAAAAAAGATATACGGAAGGATGTTTGCAAAATATTTCTGGTAATTACTGGTATGTATTTTACTTTCTTCTTTGTACATTTCTGTATTATTTGAATTTTTTTCTCAATAACCTTCTATCAATTTTGCGACAACATTGAAGTTATTAGAAAAAGAAGACTTTTGTTTTAATTCTTCTTCTGCCACTTACTCTGTGTATTTGGGGAAGTAAGTGGAGACCCCTGAGCCTTATTTTCCTCACTTATAAAATAAAAAGAACTATTCATTTCTTTTCTACCTCAGAAGGCTTTACTACAGATCAAAAGAGTTATCGGGTTTGTCTGTGTTCTTGGAAAACAGCAAAGTACTATATTAGATATTATTATTATTGTTATCATTTGTATTAACTTCATTGGGATCAGACTTAATTGGATTTTTTTTTCCTACTTCTCCTCTGGATGTTTTGAAGGAGACAAGTAGCCATTATGAAATGAGGCCTTATGAAGCCCATAAATCATGGATTTGCTTGTAACATCACTGATCTGCTACCATCCTCATGATGAACTGAGAAGTCCTAGCCACCAAATTATTGACAGTGCAAAGTATTTTATGAGCTTACCTTTGCCCTGGTTTATTTTCACTGGTTGTGGAGATCACTCTCTTCCTTTTTGGGCCCAAGCCTCTCCCTTTTCTGTGTGGGTTTGTCTGTTGCCACGCTTGCTGCTCACTTGAGCTATTAACTTAAGAGTGAGAGGTGAGCCAATCAGCACACGTTTGGTGGCTCTGTGAAGGGAACGTATGGATTTGGGAGGTGAGTCACTGCGTCGGTTCACAAGGTGGAACTGGTGTTGGGAGTCACCGGGGATTTGATCATGTTTACCGTCGTTTCTGACGCATCATCTCCTTCCCCTTCACCTCATGAAAGATGTAGACGCCTTCAGGGAGGAGGTCCAACTCGAGCTTGACAGTATTCTGGGAACACAAGGAAGGACCTGTAGTCAAAATCTGCGCATCTGAAGGAGGTCTTTGTGCACAGAAGCTGTCCTGCCTGTAACCGTCCCCAGTCACCAGATTAGCGCCAGTTTATTTTCCAGTGAAGACACCAGTGGTTGGGGAGGGGGTTGGAGTTAGCAGCAGGGAACACAAAGGGAAAGGCGCACTTAGAACTAACCAAACGAGCGCCAAAGGAGCATCCGCCCAACGCGTGTCTGCTGAGGTGCCCGCTGCCGCCCTCAAAACAGCGCTCAAGCACAAGTGCTTGAATATTTGTGGAACAGGGTTATGAATATTCCTTTTTCGTGATACCTTCAAAATGTGATTCATTTTTTTTGAGGGGAGGGAGCAGAAGGGGTCCTGCAACTGAGAGAGAGCGTTTCTTTGTTTGTTTGATTTTTTAAAGATGAGGAACATATTTCTAGTGAGAAATGATGAATGAGTTTGAGTGTCTTTTGCTGCCTAGGCACCCCCTCCCCCGTCCTGAGATTTTGACCACAGGTTTCGGTACATATTGGGCTGCTGGTGTGCTCAGGATTTAAGGCCTCCCTGAGAACCAGAAAAGGAACATTTACTCTCCCCCTTCCCACTCTTTGGAAGGTTGCAGTCCAAGCTTCTAAAAGTCATTTCCATTTTCAAAAGCGGAGCTGGTGAAACACTTTGGAAACTTTCCCTGCACCCTCCAGCCCGCCACCCCGCCCCACTCCATCTTCTTGTTGGAGAAATGCAAATTTAAAGCCAATCCTATTTTATGTTAAAAAGTGAAAAACATTTCAATGTATTCTTGTCTTGTATGACTGGCTGAGAGCCTCTAAATCCCCACCATTTACCAAATTAAACTAATTGAAAGTGCTTCCAAAAGTCACATCTGTAGGCTGACGTTTGTCCCTGCCTTTCACTTTCGGCTCGGGGAACTGTTCTCCATTCCATTGATCCCTGAATAGTCATGCCTGTCAGGAAGCCACATCAGCCATTATCATTCTAATTTTACTGCCTTTCTTGGTCCCTAATCTAATTTGCAATGATGCTTAAGCATTTCGCAAGGCCATAGCACTTTCTTCAGAATTTCAACAAGAGCATTAAACCCCCAATTTACATTAATGAAGTGCACATTTAATTAGGGAAGAGGGTAAATGGAGAGCTCTACAGGGGCAGTTTGTGTGATATGATAGGCACTCCAGAAGGAAAGGAGACAGATCTGACCAAAGATGTGCCGTATATCGGAAGGCTGCCTTCACCCCCTAGCTTCATCCCAGCCTCATCTTCCTTCTCCTCACCCTTCCATCAACAAACTCTACCTCTCTAAAATTTGCTCCACAGCCACGACAATAAAATTATGAAAGCAGACTTGTCAACACGGGAGCACCAGGCAAAGAACTATGTAGGAGGATCATGTGGTTTTCAGTTCCCCTGCTGCCCCCCAAAGGGGAGATTAACTTGTTCTTTTAAATAATGAGAAACATAGGAAACCGTCTCCAGTCTCCTGTTTAATGAATGCATTAAGCACACAGGCCGAGTGGCACAGTGGTACTACACAAACTTGGCTTTATGTGGTGAGAGGGGTGGGCGAGGGGGAGGGGTGGGGATGAATTTCTGGTCATAGATCCATGCGATGAATTCATTACCACATATTACCCGAGACGCAGTGATGTCACGCCTTGAAGTCTCTGCCATAGGCTCCACTGGGACAAGGCTTCTGACGCAGGGGCTGTGGGGTGTGTGTGCACCTGCGTCCCCTTGCATATTTATTGTCAGACAAAAAAATTTTCCTTCTTTTAGTATAGCCTTTTGAATATGAATTTCACTATGCATGCTTTTCTCTTGTTGCAGGACTATTTTCTTTTTTATTTTTGTTTTATTTATTTATTTATTATTATTTTTTGCGGTACGCGGGTCTCTCACTGTTGTGGCCTCTCCCGTTGCAGGCTCCAGACGCGCAGGCTCAGCGGCCATGGCTCACGGGCCCAGCCGCTCCGCGGCATGTGGGATCTTCCCGGACCGGGGCACGAACCCGTGTCCCCTGCATCAGCAGGCGGACTCCCAACCACTGCGCCACCAGGGAAGCCCTATTTTCTTTTTAAATCCATAATTCATGGGGTGCAAAGGTGGGAGTGAAACTTATAGATCAATTTTAATTTTGGAATCTTGATAGTCTTTCTTCAAGTTCTCCGTCTCCTCTATTATGGAATAATAACAATGATGGCAATGATGATGATAATAATAATAGCAATGCACTCAAAAATATAGTGATGTGAATAGAACAAGAGCAGCTCAGTAATTCAGTGCTGTTTTATGCTTAACATTTTTGCAAAGATTGATATTTTGCAGCTAAAAATAAAAACATCTGTTCAGAGTAGGGTTCCGTTTGTGTTTCTCTCGAGCATATAAGTTACAGTGCATGGGAAAAAGTATGTATTCTACTAATTCAGCAGCACCAGCTAGACAGTGATGTTTGGTCAAGTACAGTGTCTCTCTTTCCAGTGCCTTATTAAGATACTTGATTTAAAGTCACACATCTTTAGAAACAAGTACCATTTTCAAGCACAGACAGGATGAGTATTTAACTAAGGATCATAGCTGTAAATAAGCAGGAAATCACCTCCCTTCCAAATACATAGTCCATGGTCACTGCGCCATGGCTGTGCCCTCACTATGACTGAGTGGCAGGAAAGGAAATCCTGAAAATAATCCCTTACTTGGATTTTGGACTTGAGCAAAGAAAACAAAAGAGGGTACTACAGGGACAGGGAAAACAATGGAATATTGAGGAAAAGAGGAAGAGGTAAATAACATGAGGGCATTAGGTAGTGAGCAGGAGTTTGGAAAAACATGAAATTTTAATAAAAAGATTAAGGAGTGCGGTAAGAATAGCACTTTTACAATCTGGATGTGAGCAGCTCTGGGGAAGATGTATGATGTGGGGCAAGGTACTTTCATATTTGACTTTCTAATTCAAAAAATGCAGATAATAATCATACTTCATAAAGTTTTCCTGAAGATTAAATGAGATGCTGCACACAAAGTGCTTAGGATGGTGCCTGGCATCTAAGAAGCACTCAATAAATGAAATTAAAGAGAGAATATAGTCAGCACACAATAAATGTTATTAGAGAGGGAAGGAAAGATAGGTAAATGAATGGAACCCTAACAAGGATTGAGAAAATTATGCAAGAGAATACATACTTAAAGGAAGGAGTGACTAGAGAAGGGAAGAACAAATCACATTTGGTAACCAGTACTGTAAGTGTGGGACCCTGTGTCTTTTCTTTGGATGTGTTCAACAGAGAAAGAGGAGGCTGTTCAAAACCATGTCAAAGAGGGAGAAAATAAAATAGGTTGATGAGACATTTAAAAATCTGCATTCTAGGGCTTCCCTGGTGGCGCAGTGGTTGAGAGTCCGCCTGCCAATGCAGGGGACACGGGTTCGTGCCCCAGTCCGGGAAGATCCCACATGCTGCGGAGCAGCTGGGCCCGTGAGCCATGGCCGCTGAGCCTGCGCGTCCGGAGCCTGTGCCCCACAACGGGAGAGGCCGCAACAGTGAGAGGCCCACATACCGCAAAAAAAAAAAAAAAAAAAAAAAAAAAAAGTCTGCATTCTAGACTATTAGAATTTATCTTTCCCAATAGCCATCTCAGTGCAGACTGAGTTTTTTTAAAATGCAGCTGGGGAAGTTCTGCCTATGTCTGAAATCAGAAGTGTCTTTGTTTTCCATGTGAAACAAAATTGTATCTCTCCAAAAACCACAGTGCCTGCCCCTTTCTCCTCCTCTTTCTCCTCCATTGATGGTGACATTTCAGTAACATCCCTTTCCCCAGAACTCAGTCCTCTTCCCAGAGACAACCACTGCAAGGTGTTTTAGACCCTTCCAGAGAAAGTTATGCATATACATGAGATCCAGGTTAACATTTCACCCTTCTTCAATCTCTTTGGTTGTGCCCAAGTCTAGAATACAGTCATGTAAAATGTCAAAGCATTTAACTATTTTTCTCTAGTTACAGAAATAATACCTAATCATTATTAAAAAGTTAAGAACAACACAGGACTCGATGAAGTCAGTCTGACTCTTATGACATTTATGGTCCACAAACTAAGTGTGAAAATACTGTCTGTGGGGAGGATGCAGAGACAGTTTAGTTGCTGTGGACTGGTACAGATGTGCTGGATACTTGGAGGACACCCCCTACCCCAAGTCTTCAGTTCTGGCTACCCAAACCCACCCAGTGGGGTGGAAAGACAAATCGTGTAAGAGAAGGTAGGCTAAGAATCAGCACATATTGTTTTTGCAGTGGGCACAGAGCTTGCTGGGGCACCAGTGGCCTCGTGGCTTCCTGGAGCCAAGGCTGACTCCGTTCATTGCTCAGGAAAGGCCTTCCCCCAGGAGTTTGATCTACAATTACAACATTCATTCCTCATCTGAAAGGTGAAAGGGCTGCTGTATCCTGGTGGGGACTAACTCCTAATGAAATGGGTGATGGTTTTGTATTTGTGTATTTGCACAGCAGATGGACTGTGACTCTTTCTCAAGCAAAAGAAACCTGGTGCAAAGGCTGAAGGATATACAGCCAAGACTTACTCTGAGGACTGTAAGACTGTTCATAGAGTGGTCTAAACCTGGCCCTCATAGAGCCCACTCCGTCTCTACCAATGAACGCCAACAAGGATTGCTATGACCTGGACTTGGAAGCCTACTCAACCTATAGCACACATGTAAAAATAGGTGAACGCAGGGGAAAAAAGATGACTTTTAATCAAGATTTCTAACAATGTACTCAAAGCCTATCAGAATAAGTGAGGTTGATTTTTCATGTAATTATACAATTTTTCCGGATCCTCCTTTAATTCAGTTTAATAAGGAAAAGGAAGACTGCAAATAGAATATGGTGCTAAGCAATTTTCTTGGTAGAGTTTGGCTAAGAATATCTAAGGCATATTTGCCTTTTCTCTAAATACACTGCCTTATGGCTTGTGAAAATTAGGAACTTGAGCTCCTCAGGAAAAATCTTAAACTGGTAACTTTGTGGACATGAACCTGTGTATAAAACAGACAAGGGGAGGAACAGAAAAGATCACAAAATTTTAAGCACATAGGAATCTTTTTTTTTTAATTGCAGTATAGTTGCTTTACACTGTTGTGTTAGTTTCTACTGTACAGCAAAGTGAATCAGCCATATGTTTACATGTATCCCCTCTTTTTTGGATTTCCTTCCCATTTAGGTCACCAGAGAGCACTGAGTAGAGTTCCCTGTCCTATACAGTAGGTTCTCATTAGTTACCTACTTTATACATAGTAGTGTACATATGTCAATCCTAATCTCCTGATTCATCCCACCCTCACTTCTCCCTTGGTATCCATACCTTTGTTCTATACATCTGTGTCTCTATTTCTGCTTTGCAAATAAGTTCATCTATACCATTTTTGTAGATTCCATATATATGCGTTAATATACGATATTTGTTTTTCTATTTCTGACTTACTTCACTCTGTATGACAGTCTCTAGGTCCATCTATGTCTCTTTAAATGGCATAATTTCGTTCCTTTTTATGTCTGAGTAATATTCCATTGTATATATGTACCACATCCTTTTTTTTTTAACATCTTTATTGGAGTATACTTGCTTTAAAATGGTGTGTTAGTTTCTGCATTATAACAAAGTGAATCAGCTATACATATACATATATACCCATATCTCCTCCCTCTTGCGTCTCCCTCCCACCCTCCCTATCCTACCCCTCTAGGTGGTCACAAAGTACCCAGCTGATCTCCCTGTGCTATGCGGCTGCCTCCCACTAGCTATCTATTTTACATTTGGTAGTATGTATAAGTACATGCCACTCTCTCACTTCATCCCAGCTTACCCTTCCCCCTCCCCGTGTCCTCAAGTCCATTCTCTACATCTGCATCTTTATTCCTGTCCTGCCCCTAGGTTTTTCATAACAATTTTTTTAAATTCCATATGTATTTGTTAGCATACAGTATTTGTTTTCCTCTTTCTGACTTACTTCACTCTGTATGACAGAATATAAGTTCATCCACCACACTACAAATAACTCAATTTCGTTTCTTTTTATGGCTGAGTAATATTCCATTGTATATATGTGCCACAACTTCTTTATCCATTCATCTGTCAGTGGACACTTAGGTTGCTTCCATGTCCCAGCTATTGTAAATAGAGCTGCAATGAACATTGTGCTACATGACTCTTTTTGAATTATGGTTTTCTCAGAGTATATGCCCAGTAGTGGGATTGCTGGGTCTTATGGTAGTCATATTTTTAGTTTTTTAAGGAACCTCCATATAGTTCTCCATAGTGGCTGTATCAATTTACATTCCCACCAACAGTGTATGAGGGTTCCCTTTTCTTCACACCCTCTCCAGCATTTATAGTTTGTAGATTTTTTGATGATGGCCATTCTGAAGAGTGGGAGGTGATACCTCATTGTAGGTTTTATTTTTTTTTCTTTTGCAGTACGTGGGCCTCTCACTGTTGTGGCCTCTCCCATTGCAGAGCACAGGCTCCGGACGCGCAGGCTCAGCGGCCATGGCTCACGGGCCGAGCCGCTCCGCGGCGTGTGAGATCTTCCCTGACCAGGGCACGAACCCATGTCCCCTGCATCAGCAGGCGGACTCTCAACCACTGCGCCACCAGGGAAGCCCCTCATTGTAGTTTTGATTTGCATTTCTCTAATGATTAGTGATGTTGAGCATTCTTTCATGTGTTTGCTGGCAATCTGTATATCTTCTTTTGAGAAATATCTATTTAGGTCTTCTGCCCATTTTGGATTGGGTTGTTTGTTTTTTTGATATTGAGCTGCATGAACTGCTTGTAAATTTTGGAGATTAATACTTTGTCAGTTACTTCATTTGCAAATATTTCTCCCATTCTGAGGGTTGTCTTTTCATCTTGTTTATGGTTTCCTTTGCTGTGCAAAAGCATTTAAGTTTCATTAGGTCCCATCTGTTTATTTTTGTTTTTATTTCCATTTCTCTAGGAGGTGGGTCCAAAAGGATCTTGCTGTGATTTATGTCATGGAGTGTTCTGCCTATGTTTTCCTCTAAGAGTTTTATAGTGTCTCACCTTATATTTAGGTCTTTAATCCATTTTGAGTTTATTTTTGTGTATGGTGTTAGGGAGTGTTCTAATTTCATTCTTTTAAATGTAGCTGTCCAGTTTTTCCACCACAACTTATTGAACAGGCTGTCTTTCTCCATTGTATATGCTTGCCTCCTTTATCAAAAATAAGGTGACTATATTTGCATGGGTTTACCTCAGGGCTTTGTATCCTGTTCCATTGATCTATATTTGTGTTTTTGTGCCAGTATCATACTGTCTTGATTACTGTAGCTTTGTAGTATAGTCTGAAGTCAGGGAGCCTGATTCCTCCAGCTCTGTTTTTCTTTCTCAAGATTGCTTTGACTATTTGGGGTCTTTTGTGTTTCCATACAGATTGTGAAATTTTTTGTTCTAGTTCTGTGAAAAATGCCATTGGTGGTTTGATAGGGATTGAATTGAATCTGTAGATCGCTTTGGGTAATATAGTCATTTTCAAAATGTTGATTCTTCCAATCCAAGAACATGGTATATCTCTCCATCTGTTTGGATCATCCTTAATTTCTTTCATCAGTTTCTTAGAGTTTTCTGCATACAGGTCTTTTGTCTCCTTAGGTAGGTTTATTCCTAGGTATTTTATTCTTTTTTTGCAATGGTAAATGTGAGTGTTTCCTTAATTTCTCTTTCATAGTTTTCATTATTAGTGTACAAGAATGCAAGAGATTTCTGTGCCTTAATTTTGGATCCTGCTACTTTACCAAATTCACTGATTAGCTCTAGGAGTTTTCTGGTAGCATCTTTAAGATTCTCTATGTACAGTATCATGTCATCTGCAAACAGTGACAGTTTTACTTCTTCTTTTCTGATTTGGATTCCTTTTCTTTCTTTTTCTTCTCTGATTGCTGTGGCTAAAGCTGCCAAAGCAATGTTGAATAATAGTGGTGAGACTGGGCATCCTTGTCTTTTTCCTGATCTTAGTGGAAATGGTTTCAGTTTTTCACCATTGAGGACGATGTTGGCTATGGGTTTGTCATATATGGCCTTTATTATGTTGAGGTAAGTTCCATCTATGCCTACATTCTGGAGGGTTTTTATCATAAATGGGTGTAGAATTTGTTGAAAGCTTTTTCTGCATCTTTTGAGGTGATCATATGGTTTTAATCTTCAATTTGTTAATATGGTGTATCACATTGATTAATTTGCGTGTATTGAAGAATCCTTGCATTCCTGGGATAAACTCCACTTGATCATGGTGTATGATCCTTTTAATGTGCTGTTGGATTCTGTTTGCTAGTATTTTGTTGAGGATTTTTGCATCTATGTTCATCAGTGATATTAGCCTGTAGTTTTCTTTTTTTGTGACATCTTTTTCTGGTTTTGGTATCAGGATGATGGTGGCATCATAGAATGAGTTTGAGAGTGTTCCTCCCTCTGCTATATTTTGGAAGAGTTTGAGAAGGATAGGTGTTAGCTCTTCTCTACATGATTGATAGAATTAGCCTGTGAAGCCATCTGGTCTTGGGCTTTTGTTTGTTGGAAGATTTTTAATCACATTCTCAATTTCAGTGCTTTTGATTGGTCTGTTCATATTTTCTATTTCTTCCTGGTGCAGTCTCAGAAGGTTGTGCTTTTCTAAGAATGTGTCCATTTCTTCCAGGTTGTCCATTTTATTGGCATAGAATTTCTTGTATTAATCTCTCATGATCCTTTGTATTTCTGCAGTGTCAGTTGTTACTTCTCCATTTTTTTTTCTAATTCTACTGATTGCAGTCTTCTCCGTACTTTTCTTGATGAGTTTGGCTAATGGTTTATCAATTTTGCCTGTCTTCTCAAAGAACCAGCTTTCAGTTTTACTGATCTTTGCCATTGTTTCCTTCATTTCTTTTTCATTCATTTCTGATCTGATCTCTATGATTTCTTTCCTTCTGCTAACTTTGAGGTTCGTTTGTTCTTCTTTCTCTAATTGCTTTAGGTGTAAGGTTATGTTGTTTATTTGAGATGTTTCTTGTTTCCTGAGGTAGGATTGTATTGCTATAAACTTCCCTCTTAGAACTGCTTTTGTTGCATCCCATAGGTTTTGGATCATCGTGTTTTCATTGTCATTTGTTTGCAGGTATTTTTTGATTTCCTCTCTGATTTCTTTAGTGATCTCTTGGTTAGTAAGTAGTGTATTGTTTAGCCTTCATGTGTTTGTATTTTTTACAGATTTTTTCCTATAATTGATATCTAGTCTCATTGTGTTGTAGTTGGAAAAGATACTTGATATTATTTCAATTTTCTTAAATTTACCAAGGCTTGATTTGTGACCCAAGATGTAATCTATCCCAGAGAATGTTCTATGAGCACTTCAGAAGAAACTGTATTCTGTTGTTTTTGAATGGAATGTCCTATAAATATCAATTAAGTCCATCTTGTTTAATGTATCATTTAAAGCTTGTGTTTCCTTATTTATTTTCATTTTGGATATCTGTCCATTGGTGAAAGTGGGATGTTCAATTACCCTATTATGATTGTGTAACTGTCAATTTCCCCTTTTATGGCTGTTAGTATTTGCCTTATGTATTGATGTGCTCCTATGTTGGGTGCATAAATGTTTACACTTGTTATATCATCTTCTTGGATTGATCCCTTGATCATTATGTAGTGTCCTTCTTTGTCTCTTGTAATAGTCTTTATTTTAAAGTCTATTTTGTCTGATATGAGAATTGCTACTCCAACTTTCTTTTGATTTCCATTTGCATGGAATATATTTTCGATCCCCTCACTTTCAGTCTGTATGTGTCCCTAAGTCTGAAGTGGGTCTCTTGTAGACAGCATATATATGGGTCTTGTCTTTGTATCTATTCAACCAGTCTATGTCTTTTGGTTAGAGCATTTAATCCATTACATTTAAGGTAATTATCGATGTGTATTTTCCTATTACCATTTTCTTAATTGTTTTGGGTTTGTTATTGTAGGTCTTTTCCTTCTGTTGTGTTTTCTGCCTAGGGAAGTTCCTTTAACATTTGTTGTAAAGCTGGTGTGGTGTTACTGAATTCTCTTAGCTTTTGCTTGTGTGTAAAGGTTTTAATTTCTCTGTTGAATCTGAATGAGTTCCTTGCTGGGTGGAGTAATCTTGGTGTAGGTTTTTCCCTTTCATAAATTTAAATATGTCCTGCCACTTCCTTCTGGATTGCAGAGTTTCGGCTGAAAGATCAGCTGTTAACCTTATGGGGATTCCCTTGTATATTACTTGTTGATTTTCCCTTGCCGCTTTTAATATTTTTTCTTTGTATTTAATTTTTGATAGTTTGATTCATATGTGTCTTGGCATGTTTCTCCTTTGATTTATCCTGTATGGGACTCTCTGTGCTTCCTGGACTTGATTAACTATTTCCTTTCCCATATTAGGGTAGTTTTCAACTCTAATCTCTTCAATTTTCTCTGTCCCTTTCTTTTTCTCTTCTTTTGGGATACCTATAATTCAAATACTGGTGTGTTTAATGTTGTCCCAGAGGTCTCCGAGACTGTCCTCAATTCTTTTCATTCTTTTATCTTTATTCTGCTCTGCAGTAGTTATTCCACTATTTTATCTTCCAGGCCACTTATCTGTTCTTCTGCCTCAGTTATTCTGCTATTGATTCCTTCTAGAGAATTTTAAATTTCATTTATTGTGTTGTTCATCACTGTTTGCTTGCTCTTTAGTTCTTCTAGGTTCTTATTAAACATTTCTTTTTTTTTTTTCTCCATTCTGTTTCCAAGATTTTGGATATTCTTTACTGTCAGTACTCTGAATTTTTTTGCAGGTAGGCTACGTATATCCTCTTCATTTGTTTGGTCATGTGGGTTTTTACGTTGCTCCTTCATCTGCTGTGTGTTTCTCTGTTTTCTCATTTTGCTTAACATACTATGTTTGAGGTCTCCTTTTTCAGGCTGCAGGTTCGTAGATTCCGTTGTTTTTGGTGTCTGTCCCCAGTGGCTAAGGTTGTTTCAGTGGGTTTAGTAGGTTTCCTGGTGGTGGGGACTAGTGCCTGTGTTCTGGTGAATGAGGCTGGATCTTGTTTTTCTCGTGGGCAGGTCTGCATCCAGTGGTGTTTTGGGGGTGTCTGTGACCTTATTATGGTTTTAGGCAGCATCTCTGCTAATGGGTGAGGTTATGCTCCTGTGTTGCTAATTGTTTGGCATAGGGTGTCCAGCAGTGTAACTTGCTGGTCATTGAGTGGAACTGGGTCTTAACATTGAGGTGGAGATGTCTGGGTTAGCTTTCACCATTTGATATTATGTGGACCTGGGAGGCCTCTGGTGGACCCATGTCCTGAACTTGGCTCTCCCACCTCAGAGGCACAGGCCTGACACCCGGCTGGAGCACCAAGACCGTGTCAGTCACATGGCTCATTGGAAAAGGGAGAAAAAAAAGACTGAAAGAAAAAAATAAAATAAAATAAAGTTATTAAAATAAAAAAGAATTATTAAAAATAAATTTTAAAAATTAAGAAGTAATAAAAAGGGAAAGGAAGAAAGAAAGAAGAGAGCAACCAAACCAAAAAACAAATACACCAATGATAATAAGTACTAAAAACTATACTAGAAAAAAACAAAAACAAAAACAAAAAATTCCGACAGATGAACCCTAGGACAAATGATAGAAGCAAAGCTATACAGACAAAATCACACAAAGAAGCATACACATACACACTGACAAAAAAGGAAAAAGGAACAAAATGTATATATCTTTGCTCCCAAAGTCCACTGCCTCAATTTTGGTATGTATTCAGGTAGTCAACCTGTATTCAGGTAGTCAACAGATGGAGGATACATAAAGTTGATTGTGGAGATTTAATCGGCTGCTCCTGAGGCTGCTGGCAAAATTTCCCTTTCTCTTCTTTGTTCGCACAGTTCCTGGGATTCAGCTTTGGATTTGGCCCCGCCTCTGCATGTAGGTCGCCTGAGGGTGTCTGTTCTTCTGCTCAGACAGGACAGGGTTAAAGGAGCAGCTGATTCGGGGGCTCTGGCTCACTCAGGCCGGGGGGAGGGAGGGGTGTGGACTGCAGGGCGAGCTTGTGGCAGCACAGGCCAGCGTGATGTTACAATAGCCTGAAGCGGCTGTGTGTTCTCCTGGGGAAGTTGTCCCTGGATCACGGGATGGACGCTGGCAGTGGTGGGCCATATAGACTCCCAGGAGGGGAGGTGTGGATAGTGACCTGTGCTTGTTCACAGGCTTCTTGGTGGCTGCAGCAGCAGCCTTAGTGTCCCATGCCAGTCTCTGTTGTCTGCACTGATAGCTGCAGCTTGCGCCCATCTCTGGAGCTCGTTTAGGTGGTGCTCTGAATCCCCTCTCCTTGTGCATCCTGAAACAATGGTCTCTTGCCTCTTAGGCAGGTCCAGACTTTTTCCTGGACTCCCTCCCTGCTAGTTGTGGCGCACTAGTGCCTTCAGGCTGTGTTTACGCAACCAACCCCAGTCCTCTCCCTGAGATCCGACCTCTGAAGCCCGAGCCTCAGTTCCCAGCCCCCGCCCGCCCCGACGGGTAAGCACAGGAGCCTCTCGGGCTGTTGAGTGCTGGTTGGCACCGATCCTCTGTGCGGGAATCTCTCCACTTTGCCCTCCGCACCCCTGTGGCTGTGCTCTCCTCCGTGGCTCTGAAGCTTCCCCCCACCACCCCCGTCTCCGCCAGTGAAGGGGCTGCCTAGTGTATGGAAACATTTCCTCCTTCACGGCTCCCTCCCACTGGTGCAGGTCCCGTCCCTATTCTTTTGTCTCTGTTTTTTCTTTTTTCTTTTGCCCTACACAGGTAATTGAGAAGTTTCTTGCCATTTGGGAAGTCTGAGGTCTTCTGCCAGCATTCAGTAGGTGTTTTGTAGCAGTTGTTCCACATGTAGATGTATTTCTGATGTAGTTGTGGGGAGGAAGATGATCTCCACATCTTACTCTTCCGCCATCATGAAGGTCTCCCCTCACATCTTCTTTATCCATTCATCTGTCGATGGGCATTTAAGTTGCTTCCATGTCCTGGCTATTGTAAATAGTGCTGCAATGAACATTGGGTTCCATGTGTCTTTTTGAATTATAGTTTTCTCTGGGTGTATGCCCAGTAGTGGGATTGCTGGGTTATATGGTAGTTCTATTTTTAGTTTTTTAAGGAACCTCCATACTGTTCTCCATAGTGGCTGTATCAATTTACATTCCCACCAACAGTGTAAGGGGGTTCCCTTTTCTCCACACCCTCTCTGGCATCTATTGTTTGTAGATTTTTTGATGAGGGCCATTCTGACTGGTGTGAGGTGATACCTCATTGTGGTTTTGATTTGTATTTCTCTAATAATTAGTGATGTTGAGCAGCTTTTCATGCATTTGTTGCCCATTTGTATTTCTTCTTTGGAGTAATGTCTATTTAGGTCTTCTGCCCATTTTTGGATTGGGTTGTTTTTCTGATATTGAGCTGCATGAGCTGTTTATATATCTTGGAGATTAATCCTTTGTCCATTGATTTGTTTACAAATATTTTCTCCTATTCTGAGGGTTGTCTTTTAGTCTTGTTTATAGTTTCCTTTGCTGTGCAAAAGCTTTTAAGTTTCATTAGGTCCCATTTGTTTATTTTTGTCTTTATTTTCATTACTCTAGGCAGTGGATGGAAAAAGACTTTGCTCTGATTTATGTCAGAGAGTGTTCTGCCTATATTTCCCCCTAAGAGTTTTACAATCTCTGGTTTTACATTTACGTCTTTAATCCATTTGGAGTTTGTTTTTGTGTATGGTGTTAGGGAGTGTTCTAATTTCATTATTTTACATGTAGCTATTCAGTTTTCCCAGCACCAATTACTGAAGAGGATGTTTTTTCTCCATTGTATATTATTGACCCCTTTGTCATAGATTAGTTGAACATAGGTGTGTGGGTTTATCTCTGGGCTTTCTATCCTGTTCCATTGATCTATGTCTCTGTTTTTGTACCAGTACCATACTGTCTTGATTATTGTAGCTTTGTACTATAGTCTGAAGTCAGGGAGTCTGATTCCTCCAGCTCTGCTTTTTCCCCCTCAAGATTCCTTTGGCTATTCGGGGCCTTTTGTGTTTCCATACAAATTTTAAGATTTTTTGTCCTAGTTCTGTAAAAAATGACATTGGTAATTTGATAGTGATTGCACTGGGTCTGTAGATTGCTTTGGGTAGTATAGTCATTTTCACAATATTGATTCTTCCAATCCAAGAACATGGTACATCTCTCCATCTGTTTGTGTCATCTTTGATTTCTTTCATCAGTGTCTTATAGTTTTCTGAGTACAGGTCTTTTACCTCTTTAGGTAGGTTTATTCCTAGATATTTTATTCTTTTTGTTGAAATGGTGAATGGGATTGCTTCCTTAATTTCTCTTTCTGATCTTTCATTGTTAGTGTATAGGAATGCAAGAGATTTCTGGGGCTCCCCTGGTGGCGCAGTGGTTGAGAGTCTGCCTGCCGATGCAGGGGACACAGGTTTGTGCCCCGGTCCAGGAAGATCCCACATGCCATGGAGCAGCTAGGCCCATGAGCCATGGCCACGGAGCCTGTGCGTCCGGAGCCTGTGCTCTGCAATGAGAGAGGCCACAACAGTGAGATGCCCGTGTACTGCAAAGAAAAAAAAAAAAGAGATTTCTGTGCATTAATTCTGTATCCTGCAGCTTTACCAAATTCATTGATTAGCTGTAGTAGCTTTCTAGTGGCATCTTTAGGATTCTCTATGTATAATATCATGTCACCTGCAGACAGTGACAGTTTTACTGCTTCTTTTCCAATTTGTGTTCCTTTTATTTCTTTTTCTTCTCTGATTGCCGTGGCTAGGACTTCCAAAACTATGTTGAATAATAGTGGCGAGAATGGACATCCTTGTCTTGTTCCTGATCTTAGAGGAAATGCTTTCAGTTTTTCACCTTTGAGAATGATGTTTGCTGTGAGTTTGTCATATATGGCCTTTATTATGTTGAGGTAGGTTCCCTCTATGCCCACTTTCTGGAGAGTTTTTTATCATAAATGGATATTGAATTTTGTCAATAGCTTTTTCTGAATCTATTGAGATGATCATATGGTTTTTATTCTTCAGTTTGTTACTGTGGTGTATCACATTCATTGATTTGCATATATTGAAGAATCCTTCCATCCCTGGGATGAATCCCAGTTGATCATGGTGTATGATCCTTTTAATGTGCTTTCAGATTCTGTTTGCTAGTATTTTGTTGAGGATTTTTGCATGTATATTCATCAGTGATATTGGTCTATAATTTTGTTTTTTTGTAATATCTTTGTCTGGTTTTGGTATCAGGGTGATGGTGTCCTCATAGAATGAGTTTGGGAGTGTTCCTTCCACTGCAGTTTTTCGGAAGAATTTGAGAAGGATAGGTGTTAGCTCTTCTGTAAATGTTTGGTAGAATTCACCTGTGAAGCCATCTAGTCCTGGACTTTTGTTTGTTGGAAGATTTTTAATCACAGTTTAAATTTCATTACTTGTGACTGGTCTGCTCATGTTTCCTATTTCTTCCTGGTTCAGTCTTGGAAGGTAATACCTTTCTAAGAATTTGTCCATTTCTTCCAGGTTGTCCATTTTATTGGCATAGAGTTGCCTGTAGTAGTCTCTTAGGATGCTTTGTATTTCTGCAGTGTGAATTGGAACTTCTCCTTTTTCATCTCTAATTTTATTGATTTGAGTCCTCTCCCTCTTTTTCTTGATGAGTCTGGCTAAAGATTTATCAATTTTGTTTATCTTCTCAAAGAACCAGCTTTTAGTTTTATTCATCTTTGCTATTGTTTTCTTTGTTCTATTTCATTTATTTCTGCTTTGATCTTTATGATTCCTTTCCTTCTACTGACTTTGGGTTTTGTTTGTTCCTCTCTCTCTAGTTCCTTTAAGTGTAAGTTTAGATTTTTTATTTGAGCTTTTTCTTGTTTCTTGAGGTAGGATTGTATTGCTATAAACTTCCCTCTGAGAACTTCTTTTGCTGCATCCCATAGGTTTTGGATCATCGTGTTTTCCTTGTCAGTTGTCTCTAGGTAGTTTTTGATTTCCTCTTTGACTTATTCAGTGATCTCTTCATTATTTTTTAACGTATTGTTTAGCCTCCCTGTGTTTGTAGGGTTTTTTTTGTTTGTTTGTTTTTGGTTTTTTGCGGTACACGGGCCTTTCACTGTTGTGGCCTCTCCCGTTGCAGAGCACAGGCTCTGGACACGCAGGCCCAGCAGCCATGGCTCACGGATCCAGCCGCTCCACATCATGTGGGACCCTCCCGGACTGGGGCACGAACCCATGTCCCCTTCATCAGCAGGCGATCTCTCAACCACTGCGCCACCAGGGAAGCCCATGTGTGTGTGTTTTACGTTTTTTTCCTGTAATTGATTTCTAATCTCATGGCATTGTCATCAGAAACGATGCTTGATATGATTTCAATATTCTTAAATTTACTGAGGCTTGATTTGTGACCCAAGATGTGATCTATGCTGGAGAATGTTCCATGTGCACTTGAGAAGAAAGTGTAATCTGCTGCTTTCAGGTGGAATGTCCTATAAATATCAATTAAATCTGTCTGGTCTATTGTGTCATTTAAAGCTTGTGTTTCCTTATTAACTTTTTGTCTGAATGATCTGTCCATTTGTGTAAGTCAGTTGTTAAAGTCTCCCACTATTACTGTGTTACTGTCGATTTCCCCTTGTATAGCTGTTAGCATTTACCTTATGTATTGAGATGCTTCTATGGTGAGTGCATATATATTTATAATTGTTATATCTTCTTCTTGGATTGATCCTTGAGCATTATACCGTGTCCTTCCTTGTCTCTTGTAACATTTGTTATTTTAAAGTCTATTTTATCTGATATGAGTATTACTACTCCAGCTTTCTTTTGATTTCCATTTGCATGGAATATCTTTCTCCATCTCCTCACTTTCCATCTGTATGTGTCCCTAGGTCTGAAGTGGGTCTCTTGTAGACAGCATATATATGGGTCTTGTTTTTGTATCCATTCAGCAAGCCTGTGTCTTTTGGTTTGAGCATTTAATCCATTCATGTTTAAGGTAATTATCAATAAGTATGTACCTATGACCATTTTCTGAATTGTTTTGTGTTTGTTCCTGTAGGTCCTTTTCTTCTCTTGTGTTTCCCACTTAGAGAAGTCCCTTTAGCATTTGTTGTAGAGCTGGTTTGGTGGTGCTGAATTCTCTTAGCTTTTGCTTGTCTGTAAAGCTTTTGATTTCTCCGTTGAATCTGACTGAGATCTTTGCCGGGTAGAGTGATATTTTTGTAGGTTCTCCCTTTTCACCACTTTAAATATATCATGCCACTCCCTTGTGGCTTGTAGAGTTTCTGCTGAGAAATCAGCTGTTAACATTTTGGAGATTTGCTTGTGTATTATTTGTCATTTTTTCCTTGTTGTTTTTAATAATTTTTCTTTGTCTTTAATTTTTGTTTAATTACTATGTGTCTTGGCATGTTTCTCCTTGGCTTTATCCTGCCTGGGACTGTCTGTGCTTCCTGGACTTGGGTGGCTATTTCCTTTCCCATGTTAGGGAAGTTTTTGACTCTAATTTCTTAAAATATTTTCTCTGGTCCTTTCTGTCTGTCTTCTCCTTCTGGGACTCCTATAATGCAAATGTTGGTGTGTTTAATGTTGTCCCAGAAGTGTTTTAGGCTGTCTTCATTTCTTTTCATTCTTCTTCTCTTTATTCTGTTTCATGTCACTGATTTCCAACATCCTGACTACTAGGTCACTTATCTGTTCTTCTGCCTCAGTTATTCTGCTATTGATTCCTTCTAGTGTATTCTTCATTTCAGTCACTGTATTGTCCATCTCTGTTTGTTTGTTCTTTAATTCTTGTAGGTCTTTGTTAAACATTTCTTGCATCTTCTCGATCTTTGCCTCCATTCTTTTTCCAAGGTCTTGGATCATCTTCACTATCATTATTCTGAATTCTTTTTCTGGAAGGTTGCCTATGTCTGTTTCATTTAGTTGTTTTTCTGGGGTTTTATCTTGTTCCTGCATCTGGTACATAGTCCTCTGCCTTTTCATTTTTTCTGTCTTTCTGTGAATGTGGTTTTTCTTCCACAGGCTGTAGGATTATAGTTCTTCTTTCTTCTGCCGTCAGCCCTCTGGGATGCATGTATCTTTTTGAATTATGGTCTTCTCCAGGTGTATACCCAGGAGTGGGATTGCTGGGTCATATTTTAGTTCTATTTTTAGTTTTTTATGGAACATCCATACTCTTCTCCATAGTGGCTGTATCAGTTTACATTCCCACCAACAGTGTAAGGGCATTCCCTTTTCTCCACACCCTCTTCAGCACTTATTGTTTGTAGATTTTTTGTTGATGGCCATTCTGACTGGTGTGAGGTGATACCTCATTGTAGTTTCGATTTTCATTTCTCTAATAATTAGTGATGTTGAGATCTTTTGATGTGTTTGTTGGCCATTTGTATTTCTTCTTTGGAATAATGTCTATTTAGGTCTTCTGACCGTTTTTTGATTGGGTTGTTGTTGTTTTGATATTGAGCTGCATGAGCTCTTTGTATATTTTGGAGATTAATCCTTTGTCAGTTTCTTCATTTGCAAATATTTTCTCCCATTTTGAGGGTTGTCTTTTCATCTTGTTTATGGTTCCCTTTGCTCTGCAAAAGCTTTTACGTTTAATTAGGTCTCATTTGTTTATTTTTATTTTTATTTTCATTGCTCTAGGAGGTGGGTCAAAAAAGATCTTGCTGCAATTTATGTCAACGAGTGTTCAGCCTGTGTTTTCCTCTAAGAGTTTTATAGTGTCCGGTCTTATATTTAGGTCTTTAATCCATTTTGAGTTTATTTTTGTGTATGGTGTTAGGGAGTGTTCTAATTTCATTATTTTGCCTGTAGCTGTCCAGGTTTCACACAGGCATGTTTTTAACATGGTATGCTTAAGAAGAAAAGCCATGTTACTCAGCTCTCTCAAAGCTCTTGAAAATTGGCCAGATGCCAGTCTTTTGGGAAACCACCACCACAACTATAACAGCACCAACAACTTTTCAGTGTCCCCTATAGCTTCAGATAGGTAGTATTTTCCATTCTCCATAGATGGAGTAACTGGGGGCCACTGAGAGATTCAGCAGTTGTCTGAAATCTCCCAACAAGAGGAAAATGGCGCCCCAGATGACAGCCAAGTTTCCTGCCCTGAAGGTGAAGAGAGCAACCTAAAAAATAGGATTAGATTTGAAAGAGCATATATACTTTCCAGGGGCTTTTCTGAACTGTGTCTCCTCTCTGACCGTCTTTGAGTTTATCCATCATAAGTAATAGCATGACCTCTTCCTCAGGTTATTAAAAAATGCATTTGTTCTCCATAATAGAGAGAGAATCTCCAGCCAAATTATATTCTAACATAGCATAGACTTGAACCCAGGGACCATTATTGCATTGCTGACTAGGTGGCTTCTGAATACATTATTATTCTGCCAATGTTTGTGTCAGCTTTGTGAAGAGGCAGATTATCCAGCTTGTCTCCAATACTGTTATGTTTATGGACTTTTTGGGGGGATGGGAAAAAATAAAAGGGGAACAAGTATGAGTACTTGGGTATAATCTGCTCTTGTGACTGGATAAGTGTTAGCTGTCTTATGGGCCTTCATTCCTGCATGAATAGATATAGTTGTGCTGAAAATGGGTATGTCTCTGACACAGGAGTCCCTAACCCCCGGGCCATGGACCAGTACCAGTCCACAACCTGTTAGGAACAAGGCCGCACAGCAGGAGGTGAGTGGAGGGTGAGCAAGTGAAGCTTCATCTGCCGCTCCCTATCACTTGCATTACCGCCTGAACCATCCCACTTTCCTCCCCCTGTCTGTGGAAAAATTGTCTTCCACAAAACCGGTCCCTGCTGTCAAAATGTTGGGGACCGCCGTTCTGACAGAACTGTATGTTTCCAGTTGGGGGAGGTGTTGTAGGGTGTAGAGGGGCCAAAGAAACTCAAGGGAGTAAGTATTTTAAATACTGGAGGTAAAAGACCTATACTCTGAAGACTATAAGACACTCATGAAGGAAATTTAAGATACAAAGAAATGGAAAGACAGCCTGTGCTCTTGGATTGGAAGAATTAATATTGTAAAAATGACCATACTATACCCAAAGCAATCTACAGATTTAATGCAATCCCTATCAACATACCCATGACATTTTTCACAGAACTAGAACAAATAATCCTGAAATTTATATGGAACAACAAAAGACCCCAAACTACCAAAGCAGCTCTGAGACAAAAAAGAAAAAAACGGGTGGTATCACCCTCCCTGACTTGAGACTATACTACAAAGCTACAGTAATTAAAGGAGCATGGTGTTGGCACAAAAAGAGACATATAGATCAATGGAACTGAACAGAGAGCCCAGAAATAAACCCGCCCACCTGTGGTCAATTAATCTATGACAAAGGTGACAAGAATATACAGTGGAGAAAAGATAGTCTCTTCAATAAGTGGTGCTGGGAAAACTGGACAACCACACTTAAAAGAATGAGATGAGAAGACTTTCTCACACCATATACAAAAATAAACTCAAAATGGATTAAAGACCTAAATGTAAGACACCAAACCATAAAATTCCTAGAAGAAAACATAGGCAGAGCACTCTTTGACATAAATCATAACAATATTTTTTTTGGATCTATCTCCTAAGTCAAAGGAAATAAAAGCAAAAATACACAAATGGGACCTAATTAAACTTAGAAGCTTTTGCACAGCAAAGGAAACCATTGACAAAATGAAAAGACAACCTATGGAATAGGAGAAAATATTTGCAAATTATATGACCAATAAATGGTTAATATCCAAAATATATAAATAGCTCATACAACTCAACATCAAAAAAACCCAAAAAAAAACAAAAATCAAAAAACCCAAACAACCTGATTAAAAATTGGGCAGAAGACCTAAATAAACATTTTTCCAAAGAAGACATACGGATGGCCAACAGACACATGAAAAGATGCTCAACATGGCTAATTATCAGAGAAATGCAAATCAAAATCACAGTGATATATCACCTCACACCTGTCAGAATGACTGTTGTCAAAAAGACCACAAATGACAAATGTTGGCAACACTGTGGAAAAGGAGAATCCTGTACACTGTTGGTGGGAATGTAAATCTGGGTAGGCACTGTGGAAAACAGTATGGAGTTTCCTCAAAAGACTAAAAGGAGAACTACCATGTGACCCAGCAATTCTACTCCTAGGTATATCTCTAGAGAAAATGAAAATACTAATTTGAAAAGGAACATGCACCCCAATGTTCACAGCAGTGTTATTTATAATTGCCAAGATATAGAAGCAACCTAAGTGTCCATCAATAGATGAATGGATAAGGAAGATGTGGTATAGATATATAATGGAATATTAACCACAAAAAAGAATGGAATTCTGCCATTTGCAGCAGTGTGGATGGACCTAGAGAATACAATGCTTAGAGAAATAAGTCACACAGAGAAAGACAAATACCGTATGATATCACTTATATGTGGAATCTAAAAAAACCCACATGAATATAGATGGACATATGTAGCAAAACAGAAACAGACTCACAGATATAGAAAACAAACTAGTGGTTACCAGTGGGGAGAGGGAAGGGGGAGGGGCAAAGTAGGGTTATGGAATTAAGAGATACAAACTACTATGTATAAAACTGATAAGCAGCAAGGATATATTGTATAGCACAGGAAATTATAGCCATTATTTTGTAATAATTTATAATGGAGCATAATCTGTTAAAATGCTGAACACTATGCTGTACATCTGAAACTAATATAATATTGTAAGTCAACTCTACTTCAATTTAAATAAATAAATACATAAATAAATACATAAATAAATAAATAATTCTGAATTTCCAAGTTTCCCCTGGCCTGAAGGAGTTGTCAGCTATCTACCCAGTGACTTGGACATGGAGAGGAGTCCACAATGCTTGATACTCCAGACCTTTTTTCATATGGAGAAGAAAAACCACTAAAAATTATTCTTCCATTTTAATTTGAAAGTCTGGATTCAAGATTCCTAGAAGAGGCAATCCAAGGAAAGCATAAAATGACTTACTGGTGAGAAATATCTTCTTCCACTAGAACTGGCCAGAGCCAGTCAGTAAGTGAAGCCAACAAATGAAGTAGTGAATGCTGCATTGTAGTTATCCATGCTATGCTAAATCATCTATCACCATAGCATCTGGATCCTTCGCCAGTGAATCTGCATTAGCCAGACCCCAGACGCTGCATTACTAATGTAATGTATTAAATGGTCCCCTAGTGCCTGCACAGAGGGAGTGTTCCTTCCCAAATACCCTCTTACTGCCAAGGAGCACTAAGAAAGGGGTGGGGATGGCAGATGGAATCCAATTTGCTATTGGACAGAAACCTCACATAATCCCTTGCCAGCTTGGCAATGCCATCATTTGAGATCCATGAGTCCTCAGGCATAGGTCCTAGAGCAGTTTTCATCCATGGGGAGGAAATTTGGCAGGCCTAGGGAAAATGTTTTTCTTTACCCGGAGGCCAGAGTGGCTGGATTGGGTATTTACAATGCCTGAGTTTTCTAGATTATCCCTCAGTCCTGCCTAGTAGTTCATTTTGGCTGTGCAGACTCTGCCTGTATGAAACTAAGAGAAAAAGCTGCTTCCCCACCAATGCTGTTCTTGCCAACTTCTCTCTTCACATGTGAATTTGGACCCTTGGGGCCTTGTGTATTCACGGCAAGGTGAATGTCACTTTGATAGGGAGAATGTGATGTCCTTGTCCAATAACTTTGGAAACATCCCTGTGCCACCTTCCCTGTGGAAAACAATAGTTTATTACTGACCAATTAGGAAGGATGAGCGTTGTATCTTCACAAAGGATGATAGATGGTTAGAAGAAGTAACTGGAAGGAGAACAAGAAAAGGCATAAACTGTTTCTTTTCTTTTTGTTTCTTCTTTGCCAAGTTGAAGTTTCATGTTGCAAAGGCAGGGCAACGGGAAGGTCGCCCAGCTGGGTGATTGGAGACATTCATTTGAATCTCTTCCTGACATGAGCTTGCCGGGTGACTCTGAACTAGCTCCCTAACCATTCTGGGTTTCCTCCTAGGGAACATTGGAGGGTTGACTTCATGTGTCTAGAAAGTTACTCCAAGATCAGTTATTTGATCATCTATCTGAGCCTTTTCTGTCTCATGGCTCTCACACCTGGAAGGACGTGTTCATTTGATCACTTCAGTTATTCATTTGTTCAAATGACAACAGTTGTTAAGTCCTTTCCCTTCAGTTGCAGCTTCTTGAAAGTGGTCCACAGTCATTGCCTTAATCTTCTTTTTTTTAAAAAAAATTTATTGGAGTGTAGTTGCTTTACCATGTTGTGTTAGTTTCTACTGTACAGCAAAGTGAATCAGCTATATGTATACATATATCCCTTCTTTTTTGGATTTCCTTCCCCTTTAGGTCACCACAGAGCACTGAGTAGAGTTCCCTGTGCTCTACAGTAGGTTCTCATTAGTTATCTATTTTATATATACTATCAATAGTTTATATATGTCATCCCCCATCTCCCAATTCATCCCACCACCCCCTTCCACCTGGTATCCATATGTTTGTTCTCTATGTCTGTGTCTCTATTTCTGCTTTGTAAATAAGATCATCTATACCATTTTTTTCCAGATTCCACATATATGTGTTAATATATGATATTTGTTTTTCTCTTTCTGACTTTCTTCACTCTGTGTGACAGTCTCTATTATCCATATATACAATGGAATTTTACTCAGCCATAAAAATGAATGAAATTGGGTCATTTGTAGAGATGTGGATGGACCTAGAGACTGCCTTAATCTTCTTAAGGCTTTTGGAGGCGTTAGCTCTTCACAGTGGCTACCCTGCCTCCGCGAAGCTCCTGAATCTGCTCTCCACCAGCCAATGTCTTTTACTCATCCTTTCTCAACATCCTCTGACCCTGGCACATTTGACATGGTTGACCACATCCTCCTTCAAGAAACTGCTTCCTTGCTTTGGCTCCTCTGTGACGCCCATGATACCACTCCTTTCCTTCTTCTCTCATTGCTTTGCCTCAGACTCCTTCAGTGCTTCTCCTCTGTAATCCCATGTTGGAGCTTTCCTCTTGTTTCTTGTCATGATTTCCTCAGCAGTCTCACATCATTCACTGTCTTCAGTTCCTATCCTAATGCAGCTGACTCTCACATCTATGACTCTGGTCCAGAATCTTCTCCTGGGCTGTAGAATCATCCAGTCAGCCATGGCCTAGATATTCCATTTGGATATTTCACCAAACACCCCCAGTCAACAGGTCTGAACCACGTTTATTTTTTTGCTTCTGAAACCAGCTGCTGTAAATGACATCTGATTCCTCTAAAAAGTGCCAGCTTCTTTTAATGCCCAGATCAGAATTTTCGGTCTTTAATTGTTTTGGCTCCATTACTCTAGCACATCTCAAAGGTTACTAAATCCTGCAGATTCCACCAGCCAATTGACACTCATATGTCCCCTTCTCTCCATTTATACTTCCCCCTCAGTTCCTTTTCATTTAGTCAGCCAGAAAATGTTAACTGATTCCTAGGTGAAAGGGACTGCATTACATGCTGTGAGAGAGAAAATGTAGAAGATATGACATTTCCCCTTTAAGAGTAACAATCTAGGAGAGGTTTCATAAATTAACTCTAAAGAAAGGGAGATATGACCTAGCACTGGGCATATTTGATGAATATTGGCTGAATCAACAAATAAATAATTTTCGGTAGAACTTCTTGAAAAAGAAAGAAAGGTAGAAAGGGCTAGGTGGCAGAAGAGAAAAAAAATACAGTAGACGGGAGTTTGTAATAGCTACAAAAACATTTTTGTTAAATTTAATTTGTCCCAAATTCTATTTTTATATTCCCAAATAGTCTAAATACAAAAAGTTTTGGTCTGAACTACATTTGTAGTTCTCATTTTTTCCATCATTCTGCGTGCTTCAGGCAAGTCAGGTATTTATCTGATGTCCTGCTTTCAGCATTTGTAGTCTCCGACAGCTCTCCACGTAGCTAAGTCTTATTTTCAGGAGTTTTGCATGTCGTTATAGGAGCATCATACCTTTGCCTGGCCAGGGGAACTGCTGGATACTCTCAGATCAACATCAGTTTATTTCATTCCCATTTATTCTCAGCGAAGTACTCTATATGATCAACAAACAGTTTACACACCTGTTATGTGCTCTGGTGGTATAGGTTGGGTATAGACTGTTGAATGGGACCTGCTCCCACCCTCAATATTCTCATATTCTGGTAAAAGAGTTAGACAAGTAAATGAATAATTTTAATTCAGTATGGTACCATGCTACAATAACTCTGATAGTGAGCATATATTGAGAACTAAATATGTCTAATGTACTGTTCTAGATTTCTTACATGTAGTAACTCACTTAATCCTCACTGTACTATAGGAGATCATTATTGTGATTTTCCCGTTTTACAGAAGAGGAAGCTGAGGTATAATTGTGGAAGGGTCAAGAATCAAATGCAGGCAGTCTAACTCCTGAGTCCACACTCAACCACTACTGTAGACAGCCTTCTTGTGTTCTGGTAGCACATAACAAAGCAGGATTGGTAATTTCAGTAAAGAAGACTAGTTTCATGGTGTTTTAACTGTCTTGAGAAAAATGAGTAGGGCTTTAACAGAGAAAGAAAGAAAGGATGGCACTGCTTGTCAATGAAAGTCTTGAAGGGGCTGCTGTTTAGAAGATCCAGTAAGTAGCTCAGATATTTTTGTGGAAGATGAGTCTGGCAAGGGCTAAGGATGGAACACTCACATTTAAAGAATGGAGGAAGAGGAGCAATAATGGAGAAACTGTTATCACAGGTTATCAAATAAATAACCTTCAGTAGATTGTAGCTTTTTTTTTTTTTTTTTTTTTTGCGGTATGCGGGCCTCTCACTGTTGTGGCCTCTCCCGCTGCGGAGCACAGGCTCCGGACGCGCAGGCTCAGTGGTCATGGCTCGCGGGCCCAGCCGCTCCGCAGCATGTGGGATCCTCCCGGACTGGGGCACGAACCCGTGTCCCCTGCATTGGCAGGCGGACTCTCAACCACTGTGCCACCAGGGAAGCCCAGTAGATTGTAGCTTTTTTTTTTTTTTTTTTTTTTTGCGGTATGCGGGCCTCTCACTGTTGTGGCCTCTCCCGTTGCAGAGCACAGGCTCCGGATGCGCAGGCTCAGCGGCCATAGCTCACGGGCCCAGCCGCTCCGCGGCATGTGGGATCTTCCCGGACCGGGGAACGAACCCGTGTCCCCTGCCTCGGCAGGCGGACTCTCAACCACTGCGCCACCAGGGAAGCCCCAGATTGTAGCTTTGACATTGAGATGGAAAGGGCACCTGGTGGATTCTTGGGCCTCTTGGGGTACCTGCTTGCTCTGTTGCCACCGAATTGTATTGGGCAAGTTACTGGTTATATCTGGAATTGCTCTTTTTCTGTCAATAATGAAATGATTAAATAAGTCTCTTCAAATTAACATTTTAAGATGCTTGGATCTCCTTTTAACTCACAGAAATAATCAGCGTTAGATAGCTGATGGCCACTCTTTAACCTTTCATCCTCCATGACATGGGGAAGTGATTTCTTACTCCACTTCAGCCTGATGATCCAAACAACTCACATCCTGTCAACCAAGAAAACATTTTAAGTCTTGTGCTCTAAATTATCTTCATTTCAACAGAGGCCAATTTTTTATCACACCCTATCAAGGTTACATACTATCAACATGAATTTTGACTGTTGTTAAATTTGGTTAGCTGACTGATGTAGTGTTTGTCAGTTTTCTCCACTGGAAAGTTACTCCTTTTACCCCCTTTCCATACTG
Source organism: Mesoplodon mirus (assembly GCF_964341445.2). Taxonomy (NCBI): domain Eukaryota; kingdom Metazoa; phylum Chordata; class Mammalia; order Artiodactyla; family Ziphiidae; genus Mesoplodon; species Mesoplodon mirus. The sequence continues at coordinate 38,260,232 of NC_138977.1, forward strand.
TACATTTTGGAAAGAAGTCACTATGTGTAGCCTACAAAAGGAGTGAGAGTATACCGCGCTTCCTTGAGGGTGGATTATCTATGTAATTTATTTAGAATTCTGCAGTGGAGATTTGTCTCTCTCCCATTTATTCATTTATTTAGTCATTATTTATGTCACCATGGACTCGTGGATGTTTGCTTACTACTTCGTGCTATAATTCAATACTACTTTAGTTGTGTGTTCAATTTGTTCCAGTTTTGGCCATTGGAAGTTCTTTTGGTTGCTCCTAGGCTCCTTTTTTTTTGCCAGAAAAAATTGTAACTATTTAAATTTTGACTGGCCATATCTTAATGTATTCCTAACAACATTAATATTTTAAAAACGTACCTTCACCACTTTAATAAGAAAAAGTTACCTGTCTTTCTTATCTAGTTCTGTGAAACAAAACACCCCAAAACTTAGTTGGCTTAAAACAACATGGCTTATTCTTTCTCATAATCCTGTAGGCTGGTTGGACTCATCTGGGTAGTTCATCTGCTCATGTGGTATCGCCTGGCATCACTCACATAGGTACTGTGCTCCTTCGACATATTCCTGTGTGTGTGTTTGAGTGAGAGAGCACTTTCTTACTTTCTGGCTCTACAAGATGTTCCAAGATCTTATATGTTTCCTGTCCCAGTCCTAGAATCAGCCACCTCTCTCTAAGAAGCACTACTCTCTTTCATTGGAGAATGGCATTATCAATAGAAACCAAGATCTGGTCATTAGGTATGCTTGTTGCTACAGGGCTATCATTTCTTTTGGACCCTTTCAGCTGACATAGAAATTAATTTGATTTAAAGCACTGTAGTGGGTTGCATAGTGTCCCTTCAAAATTCATGTCCACCCACAAGAAACCTCGGAATATGATCTTACTTGGAAATAGGGTCTTTGCAGATGTAATTAAGACAAGGATGGGGATGATTGAATTAGATGCAATGAGAGTGTCCTTATAAGAGACAGAAAGGGACACACAGGAGCACAGGGAAGAAGACCATATGAGGAGATCAGGGATATTGCTACCACAAACCAAGGATTCCCAGAAGCAAGGAAGGATTCTCCGCTAAAGACTTTGGAGTGAACGCAGCCCTACAAATAGCTTGATTTTGGACTTCTGGACTCCAGAACTGTGAGGGAATAAATTTCTGTTGTTTTAATTCACTGAGTTTGTGGTACTTTATTATGAAAGCCCTAGGAAACTAACACAGGCAGGGTGAAGAAAATACCTCTGTCCTTCTCCAAGCCTGCATGCAGCAGAGAACTCTGTTGGGCAGCAGAAGAGAAGGAGGCAGAGGCGATGTGTTGGAAGTAAGGATGCAGTGTGCTTATAGACTAGGAAAGGCTGGTTGGTACCATCCTTATTCCCTGAGAGTGTGGGGTCTAGGCTTCCCAAGGCCAGGCAAAGCGAGTAGTGAGAAATCGCGTTGTGATGGTCTCTCTATGTACCTTCATACAGACACTCTACTAGGTTCTGATTCTGGGTGGTGAGGGAGGTGGGAGAGTAACATTCACTGAGTGTCTACCACATGTTAGGTACTGTACCCGCACGATCTCATTTCATCCTAGCAAGAACCCTGTTAGCGCCTGTAAAGCAGGCACTATTATTACCCTATTTTACAGATGAGAAAATGGAGAGTCAGAGAAGTTAAGCAACTTGCCCAGAATTATACGAAGTTATATTGTGAAGCTGGAATAAAAACTCAAGTAGAGTCACCTTTAATTCCTATGATGCTCTTCCATTATATTACCCTGAGTTTCAACACTCTTTTTTTTTTTTTTGGTTTTAGCTTGACAATCACTTGATCAGAATTACTTTTCAAGTTTTTCCTTTAGGGATGCTACTGTCCTTTCATCAGTGGATAGAATTTAAAATATTTTATTTTACAAATAATACATATTCATTACTGAGAAAAATAAGTAAGTCACAAAGGTTCTAAGCAAACACTTTTAAACATACCACCCAGGGAGGATAAAACTTCATAAATACGAAATGTGATTTTATGTGATTAAACTATACATTTTGATTTGTATTCTGCTCTTTAAAATTTCTTTTCACTTAAAAAGCTCACGAATGTTTGACGTACCTTTTTCCTTCCCTTTCTTTTTCATTACCTTTTGCCACCACTTTGGCTTGGATCTTTATTGATTTTTTTTTTTTTTTTTTTTTTGCGGTACGCGGGCCTCTCACTGTTGTGGCCTCTCCCGTTGCGGAGCACAGGCTCCGGACGCGCAGGCTCAGCAGCCATGGCTCACGGGCCTAGCCGCTCCACCGCATGTGGGATCTCCCCGGACCGGGGCACGAACTCGCGTCCCCTGAATCGGCAGGCGGACTGTCAACCACTTTCGCCACCAGGGAAGCTCCTTTAATGACTTTTAAAGGACAGCCTCAAAATGCCTTCACTGGTCTTCCCATTGCTTTTCCTTGCTTGATTCATTCCATGTGACTTCTCTGATCAGACAAACAAAGCAACACACACACACACACACACACACACAATCCCAAATCTGAGAAACACTATTCATGATCTGACCCCATATGCTTTTTCAGCCCCATTTCTCATTTCCTTGTGTGCATGTACCTTGGCCATATTGGATTATTTTCTGTGTATTGGATGTGCCATGTCCCCCTCTTTGTTTTTGTTGTTTATTTTGTGAAGGGTATGTCCTTTCCTCCATCTCCACCCATAAAAACTCTTTAAGGTTCAGCTCAAAAGCTACCTTGTCAATCATCTCTCTCCTTGCTTTACTCTTACGTTCTTTATCCAGAGGCAATATTATATGTCCTAGATTAAAAGTTCCTTAAGGGCTGTACTGTGCCTTCATCATCTTTGTATCTCCTGAGCATTACTTTCGTGTCTTGTTCAAAGTTTGCTTGAATACATGAGGTAGATAGATAGATGATATAGATAGATGATACAGATGAATAGATAGATAGATAAAGGGAGCATTGATGATGCATACAAAATTTACTTAATGCTGAAACTTCACAAAAAAACAATAATACCATAACCCGGGGCCTCACTGCATTTTTAAGCGTAAGGTAATTAAGCAAGCCAAAGAGAATGCTAATACCACTCAGTTAACTTTTCTTGCAATTATTTCTGTTTTTAGATTTAAAAGAATCTGACTTGATTCTTAAGCTGGCATTAGGGTGACTTGGATATTATGACATAATAATACCCAGAGAAAGCAGGAAAACAGAAATATTCATGTTGATTTAAATGTTGATTTAAATTTAAATATAAATTTAAATTTATAATGACTAAAAATGTTGCAATAGAAGATACTAAAGGCATATTATGTCACTTTAATTTGGCTTTTGAGAAAGATTGGGAGGTGACTGAGGAATTAAGAAACAGAATATAACCACAATAGACTCATGTCGTTTCGGGGAAAGCTTGTACCCAGCATGGAGCTTCACTGGATCTCAATTCAGAGAAGCTTAGGGCTCCTGTAGTGTTCCCTTTTCAAAGCCCTGTGCAAACATGAATGAAGTTAATCTAATTAACTTATTAGCTTTTTAAGCTAGTGGTACCAATTAGTCACCGCATCAGATTCTGGCTCAGTCTCATCACACAGCGCTTAGCTATAAAGGGGCTTTCATCAGAACCCCCAGGAGTGCTCGCATGGCATTTGCGTGTGTTTTCCAGAGAGCAGCAAAAAGAAGCATGTGTGAGGCAATTACGGGAACCCTCTCTGGGAAAACCTTAATCACAGGGACCATTCTCTTCACCTCTTCCTAAAAAGGGAATCACATGTTAGGTTTCATTCGTGGAAGTATGAACACTTTCCTTAACCTGAGTCTGGAGAGTGATTATAAATCTTAGACTTGAATTCCTGGATGCCCACGGCAGAGAAAGCCCGAACAGCAACAGGGAATCATGGAAGGTCTGGCAGTTTGGGTGGTATTTTTCTAAAGAGGGAGAAAAAGGGATTCAAGCAGAGTGCAATGAGAATAGTGATCCCAAAATACAGCCCTGAAGGAAGACTTCCAGAGAGACAATGGGGAGGGAATAAATAAAAAGAAAGTTATAAATTCATCTATTTGCTCTTCCCTGACCCTTGCTTTTACTCCTCTTCACTGCAACTACCCTGGGAAAGGCACAATACTTTCCCCTGTCACAATATTGAGAAAAATTGAAACGGGGAAGAAAGACCACCAGATGCTTTATTGTCTTAGACGTTTCCACATAATTAGCTGGGGATAAAGGGCCTCTGCATGGTTTCATTGCATTGAATGAACTTGGATATTGCTACACAGTAGTGTGTTTTATGATTCATGCTCCGTTATCCTGTGGCTTTTTGAAAACTGCCAGCTACTTTATCACTGCCGGCCAAGCCTGGGCCCACCACTTAAAATGCAGCAATGCAAAGTTAACTGTGCATGACAGATGTCCATGAAATTGTTTAACACACACATACACGCTCACACAGAGCACAAAGCTGGCTCTGGCCCTCTTACGAGTCCTGCTGTCTCAATGTCCTTATTAAACATAAATAAAAGTATAGGGCCAGGGAAGAAAGGAAAATTCATGAAACGGCAGAGAAGAGAGCACATTTTGGACTCTGGTAACATCGGCTGCATTTTGAATCTCAAAAGGCCCTTGAAAAAGTTAAAAATAATGAAGTCATTAGAAGAGTAAAGGACTGCGGTACTTGGGGTTAGGTTAGGATACTGGGTATTTGAGGTCATCTTCTTTTCTCTCTGAATTGGTATCACCCAAGTACTACTCTGTCTCCTCTCTTTAGTCTCCAGTCCTGTGTGCCCTGGGGAGCAGTTTCTTAGTGTGGCCCCTCGTGTCTTTTCATCTCGATGTCCTCTGTCCTAACTCTCCCATCCTTTAAGTCCCATGTATCTTGTATTTCAACTTTCCTGCACATACCCCTATTCAATATACCGGGTCCTTTCACTTTTCTTGGGCAGTTACTTGTTCTCCACTCTACTTCTGTAGAACAATTTTTATATCGTGATATATATTGAATTGTGACATTTGATGTAAGTGCCTCTCTCTCTTACCAGATTTGAAGCTCTCTGAGTGCAGGCACTGTGACTTACTCATGTATGTATATCAGAGCTCACTGTAGCAGCTGACATACAATAGATATTGAACCAACATCTAGTGGACAGCGAGGGTGAGTGGGAGCCAAGTACAGACATTATCAGAGGAGGTGGGTGAAATGCAGACTTTCAGGAGTTTCCTTCAGTGAGGCTTCCTTCACCTTGATTTGTGTATGTTACATTTTGGCAGTCACATGTTTCTCAGAGAACACTGATGAATTAAGTTTCTAAGTAGAAATCACTCAGAGAGGGTAGGGTGTTCAAAGGTACAGGGAAATAGGACTAAAGTGTGTCGGGATAGAGAAAGTCCCAACTCCAAACAATCCTGTTCCAGGGCAGACTGTGAAAGGACACCCCATTTTGGAGAGTGACATGCAGTGCTCATATGTTTTACCCTTTCTTTCTGAATCTTTCTTTTTGAGTCACACTTAGCCCACCTTGGGGTTTGTCTTAGTCAGCTCGAGCTATCCTAACAGAATCCCACAGCAGAAGTTTATTTCTCACAGTTCTGGAGGTTGCTAGTTCAAGATCAAGGCATCAACAATGTAGGTTTCGTTATGAGACCTCTTGGCTTATAGGTGGCCGCCATCTTACTGTGTGCTCACATTATCTCTTTTTTTGTGTGTGTGGAGAGACAGAGCTCATTCTCTGGTGTCTCTTCTTATAAGAACACTAATCCTATTGGATGAGGGCTCCACCCTTATGACCTCATTTAACCTTAATTCCTTCCTTAGAGGCCCCGTTTCCAAATACAGCCACACTTAGGATTAAAGCTTCAAAATATAAATGTGGCAGGGGGACACAAACATTCAGTCCATAACAGGGTATCTGTAGTAAAGCTGCTGTTAAAGTTTTTGGCTAATTAAATAAAGCTCCACGTAGAATATCATGTATCAGCAAGGGATCAGCGGGGCATGAAGACTTCCTTCAGTATTTCTAAAGTTATACCTGATAAGCTACATGTAGTCTGGCCTGACTCTATCTTGGCATTTCCCACCTTGTACCTTCTTTTCTTCCCCATTCCCAGGGCAGGATTCTCCTGCCACTCACAATTCCCTGCAGAGAACCAAAAGCTGGCTCACTTCCAGAGAACACCTGTGGCTCAGATCTTCATGTTTTCCACCTCTGTTCCTTACACCTCATTCTCTTGATCAAAATTTACCCATCCTTTGTTTCCTTCAGTTGGGAGCATCTGTTCCTCACTCGTGGTGGAAGTGGATGCTAAAACTTCATGTTTTAATGTACCCTAGGAGTTTCAAATTTGCATTTTGTTATGTCCTTTTGGAGATAGTAGATTATAACTCTCTCTAGAGGAGGGACTCCAATCATGGAAATCTTAAGCACCAGAACAGGCCTGTGTATGAATTCATTAGAGATGGGAGACAGAGGAGAACTGCCCCAGTAGGTGGCCTTCTCCTGTGTCCACACATGGGAATCTGCTCTTTTCTAAAACTCTTTGGCATTCACAACCAGCAACAATCAAAAAAATGCCCTCATAGAAAAAGGCAAAGATGTACTCATGGTACTGGAATAGAAATGTGGGAAAATATAAGTATAGATATAATGGACTGTAAAGAAGTTACCTTTCAGAATCTCTACTTCTTTGAAATAGAAAAGCAAAGAACTCTGTAGAGATAAAATGGGAAAACTTCAGTGGAATTTTCATCATGAGGATTTTGAGTTTTCATTCTCCATTTTCCCTCCCTCTTTTCCTTAACTTATGACATTAATGAGAAAGGCAACTTCCCCTCAGCTGGCTGGCGGCCAGCAGTCAGGCCCAATTCAATTGGTGGGGCTCTGCGCGATGGGACGTGTAGCCCCAGCTCCCCTCCTTCCTGAAAGCTGGGATTCAGCAAAGCTTTGCAAGGGAGTTTGGTCTTTTGTGCTGCGGCAGGCTAATCCACGGTTTACAAAGAGCCTCTTGATAAATCGGAACACTCCTGTACCCAAGAGCCTCAACTCAGACAGGAGGGGCTCATGGACAACCTCCCCCCGATTCCAAGAGCTTAATTTTTATACTTTTGTTGACATGTTTCTTTATGTTTATATATTGTTGTTCTTTATAAGAGGTTAATGTCTCCAAAAAGTGAATATGCTTCCTATATTGGCCTTTTAGTCTGGAGTAGTTTAATGTGCCTTGTAAAGACCTTCCTGGTATGTTTTTAAGATTGTGCACTGAAGGATTATTAATATTCATATGTGATTAGAAATACCTGAGGATAAAAGAAAAAAAAAAAGCATCTGAACTCTTTAACTTTCACAATACCCACTCTCCCCCAACTTAATATATTCCTTATCATTATTAAAGGAATCCGTCTCTCCGGTTCCTTATAAAACCGTATACCCCTCTGGAGAATCATGACGTATCTTCCTCGAGTGCCCACTAAATCCTGGGGAGAGAAAAGAATATGTGTGAGGGCTCCAGATGTGTGTGTGTGTGTTTGGGTATATGCTGCGAGTATGTGAGTTGTGTGGGTGTGTGAGTGTGTACTGTGTGTGTGAATCATGCATGGTTGTGGGTTGTGTGTATTTTGTGCATGCGTGTGTGGGCTGGGTGTGGGTGGGGACTGTGTGAGTGTGTGTCTGTGTGTCCGTGTGGGGACTGTGGGTGGCCTGCTCGACATTTGGGTGGATGTTTCATTCCCACCCCTTTTACTATGACCCTGGTCAGACCACTTTTATGCCCCTGACAGCTTCATGAAGCACAAAACATGGAGCAATACATGGCATGAAATTGGCAACAAAGCTGAGCAAAAGGAGGAACAATTCTCTGGCAGGATGTGTTCACAATATGGCTGATTGGATCTGGAAGCAGATGCCAGCAGCGGGTATTGTCCTGGTGACTGAAAAGACATGACCCCTGAGAAACCGAAGACAAGGAGACTCTCCTCCCGAACCAAGGGGGAGGGGAGAAGAGGTGAAACCAATGAATAAATCAGGCCATGAAAACCGGGGAGAAAAGAAAATGCTAACGAGGACTTTTTATGGGGAAAAGGGGGCAGTTCAGTATGCAATCGCTTCAGCTCCCCGCCTAGCTGAACACTTTCTCAGACAATGGCTTTTTAACAGATGGGAGACCCAGTGAAAGAAGCCAACTTTTGCGCAGTGGAGAATCCCTGTTTGTTTAGTCTGCTGCTGGGCAGGTGTCTGGAGAAAGGCGATCCAGCAGGTTAAGGGCTTCGGTGCCAGTTTAATACAGAGCAGCCAGGATGTCAGAGGCGACTGGTTTTAATGGGGAGGACTGAGCTTCTTAGAATGGTTTGGGAAATTCTGCAGAAATGAGGCAGACTAGAGGCTGCCTTCTGATGTCCACTTCTCCCCCTTCCCCCTCCCCCTCGCTTGCTCCCTCACCTCTCTCTCACCAGCCCTGGGGGCCAAAAACCCTGTTGAAGAGCTGTCCGTCAAGGAAAGGATGAAGGAGGGATGGGAACACCGCAGAGTCTGCATTCTCAAACCAAACGTCCTATTTCCAAACTTTTAAACCCACGAGCTTGATTAGGTGGGTTTAAAAGTGCAATGTAGTCTTACTTTCATCAAACGTGTGCTCTGAAAATTTAAATGTACTAGAGAAGGCTTTGCATTGTCCAACATATTCTAAAGCTGTTTAGACTTGGTCACTGCCCCCAAAAGATCTTGGCTTAGCTTCCAGTAGTGTCCAGGCTGGAGGAGTTTGAGGAAGACAAATCAGAGCTTTGCTGCAGAATCTGTGGATCCGCTCTTCCAGCTCTGCAGCCTTGCTCTTCTGGAGATTCTCAAGAAGGTGAGGTAACATTTGCAGAAGAAAAGCGGGGGTGTTCTGCTTTGTAGAGCGGAAGTATTCAGAAGATTCTCCCTCGTTACAGAGTGTACATATCAGAGGCCAAAAGAATATCCAGGTAGGAACCTGGGGCTTGGTTTCTAACCTTAATTATACCGTGAAGAGACACTAGTGTACATGTTCAAGGGCAAAATGAAAGACCTGGCTTACATAGGTGGTGGGGATTTTATTCCCTTCATCTGTGAGGAGTGAGTTGTGTAAAACGGGAGGACAACCCCGCCGATCTCCTTACCCCTTAAAGGGCCATTTTCAACCATTTTTCCCTAACTTCATAACAAAGGCATTGTCATGTGGGTCCGTATTTGCCTCACTCTGAGACATGGTTCACCAGCGTTGGAAGCTTCTAACTGAAGCGGCCCTGGTCACAGGCCTCCACAGGCAGGGCTTGGCCATTTGTAAGACAAAGGCCGTTTTGAAAAGACGGGAGAGAATGATCATTGGAAATTGTAAAGGAAATAACAAACTTCTCATTACGTGTTAACAATAGAGTTTAATGCTTTATTTCTGTGCAATCTTATGAAATCTATCTTATTTTATAAAAATCTGAAAAAAAGGTTAGCTTCCTTTCACATAAAGGTATTAGTTTGCTATTAATAGCTTTAAAATATGTTGAATGCTTTTGACATGAAAATCACATACCTCGTTATCATTATTATCAAAAACATTTAGTGAGCATCTCCTAAGTACAAAGAGCTGTGTTTGAAGAGTTACAGGGCAGGGCTTCCCTGGTGGCACAGTGGTTGAGAGTCCGCCTGCCGATGCAGGGGACATGGGTTCGTGTCCCGGTCCGGGGGGATCCCACATGCCAGGGAGCGGCTGGGCCCATGAGCCATGGCCGCTGAGCCTGCGCATCCGGAGCCTGTGCTCCGCAACGGGAGAGGCCACAACAGTGAGAGGCCCACGTACCGAAAACAAACAAACAAACAAAAAATGCCCCAAGGACCTTTGATAGTCTGTCTCAATAAATACTTCATTCTTTCACTTCTTCCTTTGCAGTCATTCAGATATCACAAAAAGAACATGACTCGGTGTGTTGGGGGTAGTCAAAGGGACACAAATACTGGGACATTTTGCTGCAATATTTTGTGCATCTCTAAATGCCATCCCTGAATAGCAGCAATGATGATGACAAAATTACAACTGTCATTTATTGGGAACATACAATGTCAAAGCACTGTGCTAAGCAGTTTAAATAATCACTAGATTCTCCCAGCCACTCCAGGAGATTTCTCTTGTATTATTCCCATTTTATACATGGAGTCTGAGCTTAGAGGGTTTGAGAAACTTCTAGTCTTTTAGTAAGAGGCAGAGCTTGAATTTAAGCTCAGTCCTGACTTCAAAGCCATAGTTCTAATCATTTTGCCCTGTTGTTTAGTTCTGCATGGTGTACAAAGAAGAATGTGTTTGTTTACAACTTATTTGTTTGATACCTACAATGTGAAAAACAACGCGTGTAAAATTCACAGGCAAGGTTTTAATTAAGAAGCAAATTTCAGGAGGGTCCTGTGCTGAAACACAATGTGACCAGATCTTTATGTATTTTGTCAAATGTTGGAACCCCAGATGATGAGAGACAGAAACATCAATAACTTTATGTGCCAGTTCACTTATCTATGTCTGCTTAGGAGATGCACAAAATTATTTGGGAAGATTCAAAATATGTGCTCTCACTGTCTCCTTTATCAACAAAACAGTGGTATAGAAGTCTACTTTATTCTTTAGTTATTCTTTTAACAACTACTCAAAAAGATTTAGAGTAAAGGTTATTAGTGGTTGAAATGATTATTGATATGCTGAAATCCTCCAGGTAGACCCTGTCATCAAGCACCAACCTGATTCTGCATGAAAAAAGGGGTTTTCAGTGGAGATGGGAAGTTTCTGGCAGTACGCTGTCATTCCTATTAAGTTCCTCAGTCAGCGGCCTCCCTGTGGTCCCTGCATCTCACCTGACATTCAGATTCAGTGTCAACATGATTCAATTTGAATGAAAAAAATATTTAAGATTTTCAGAAGAAAACAGAAATGGCATCTCCTACTATCTCTGTTAAGTGTTTTTGTGGGATGTAGAGTTCTTAATCACTGCGAAGATGAGGGAATACAGAAAGGAAACTAGTGTTTTTGTCTAAACGTCAGTTGAAAGAAGAATGCTCAGGTCAAGTCTCTGTGTTTACCAACCAAAATTTGGAAATAGATGATTTTAAAATCCCATTTAATCTTGCTGGAGAGGGTGTGGAGAAAAGGGAACCCTCCTACACTGTTGTTGGGAACGTAAATTGGTTCAGCCACTGTGGAGAACAGTATGGAGGTTCCTTAAAAAGCTAAAAATAGGGCTACCATATAATCTAGCAATTCCACTCCGGGGCATATATCCAGAGAAAGCCATAATTTGAAAAAATACATATACCCCAATGTTCATTGCAGCACTATTTTTTTTTAATTGGGGTATAGTTGCTTTACAATGTTGTGTTAGTTTCTGCAGTACAACAAAGTGAATCAGCTATACGTATACATATATCCCCTCCCTCTTGGACCTCCCTCCCACCCCACCCCCATCCCACCCATCTATGTCACCAGAGAGCACTGACCTGAGCTCCCTGTGCTGTACAGCAGGTTCCCACTAGCTGTCTGTTTTACACATGGTGATGTATATATGTCAATCCCAATCTCCCATTTCATCCCACCCCCCTTTCCCCTCCCCATGTCCACACATCCTGCCAAGACATGGAAGCATCCTGAATGTCCATCAAAAGAGGAATGGATAAAGAAGATGTGGTACATATATACAATGGAATATTATCCATAAAAAAGAACAAAATAATGCCATTTGCAGCAACATGGATGGACCTAGAGATTATCATTATAAGTGAGGTAAGCCAGTCAGAGAAAGACAAATATCATATGGTATCACTCATCTGTGGAATCTAATTTAAAAAAATGGTACAAATGAACTTATTTACAAAACAGAAACAGACTTACAGTTATCGAAAGCAAACTTATGGATACGAAAGGGGAAATGTAGGGGGGAGGGATAAATCAAGAACTTGGGATGAACACACACACACTACTATATATAGGAGAGGTAGCCAACAAGGACCTACTGTATAGCACAGGGAACTCTACTAAATATTCTGTAATGACCTATATGAGAAAAGAATCTAAAAATGAATGAATATATGTATATGTATAACTGAATCACTTTGCTGTACACCTGAAACTAACACAACATTGTAAATGAACTACACTCCAATGAAATTAAAATTAAAAAAAGAAAAAGTAAAATTGTAATGCAAAAAAATGTCTCATTTAATCAAAAAACAGTTTGGGAAAGAGCCTGACCTCTACAACCTTAACTCCATTCTGTTGTATGGCAGAGATTTGGACAGATGCTTCTGTTGGTGTTTTTTTAAGTAGTTATTAAATATTTGTTGAAGGAATTATGAATGAACATCTTTTCTTCCACTAGTCTGGATTGTACATTCCTTGAAACCATAGACCAGCCCTTTGCTGCATACTACATGCTTAATACATTTTTATTGAATGAATACATTTGTTATCACCATTTTACAGACAAGGAAACCGAGACAAGAAAGGTTAAATAATTAGTCTTGTCACATGATTAACAAATGTTGGAGAGTCAGGATTTGGTTCCCGGTTTCAGAGCAGGAGTTCTTAGCCATAATGATAATATGTAGCAGATTAAAGACATCCACAAGTTCTTCAACATTCCTCTCACCTAGAGGTGAGATCTTTGCCTCTTTCTCCTTGAATCTGGGTCAGTTATGGGACTTCTTGGGTCAATAGAATATGGAGGAAATAATACTATCAACAGTTTTGGGGCCTAGGCTTTAAAAGATTGGCTGCTTTCACTTCTTGTCTCTTAAGGATATCTGAAATACCATGTAAAATGTCTGACTACCCTGGTAGTCTCACAGAGGTGCTCCAGCTGAGATCCCAGCTGCGCTTGGCTTTCCAGCCATCCCCATAAGACACCAGACACATGAGTGAAACCATCCACTTTAGCTCCTCTGCCAGCTGAGTACCACCAAGGGACCTCAGTCAATGCCATGTAGAACATAGGAAACTTCCAGCTGAGTCCTGAATTCCTGATCCACGGAATTGTGAGATACGAAAAACAACCAAAATAACAGTAATGCCGATGACACCAGCAGCACCAGTACCACTAAGGCTGTAGTTTAAGCCACTAAGTTTGGGGTAGTTTATTATGTATAGCAATAGATAACTTGTAAGGAGGTATATATTTGAATGGAAAGATACAGAAATCCACAGACCTCAAGATGGAGGAATATCTGTGTGAGGAAAGAGAGAGATAAACAGAGTTACTATTGCTGTGGGAAGTTACTATAAACTTAGTCATATGGGTGACATAGATCATGCTTTCTTGACACAGAGGCAAAATATGATGAAGATGAATGACTTATTCTGCTAAAAGTAGACTAGGTGAGTAAATCTGGACTCATTTTGCTAATAATTTAGTTGCTTTGGTGGTAGAGGATGTAACAGAGAACTACCCTTAAGTTCAAGTTTCTACTTGGATGTCTAACAGGTGTCTCAAATTTAACATGTCTAACACCAACTCAAGGTTTTCACTTTTTCTTCCCCAAACTACTACTCTTTCAGTCTTACATATCTCAACAGATGACAACCATACTTTACAGTTTCTCAGTTTCAAAACTTTGAAGTTTTAAACTCTTCCCATATCCAATATTCAATCCAACTACAGTTTCATCTACCTTACCTTCAAATTCCAGCAGTTCTATGGGAAGGCAACAGGTTTTGTGTGAAGAAAAATGAGGCCCATAGTCAATTATATTTGAAAAATTGATGAGGTTTCTTAATTGTAAGATAAAAAAATTAGAGCTACCACAGTTTAGGGTAACATGCTTTATGACTCAGACAATTTTTTTCCAAAAATTATTTGACCAGGATTAGTGTTACATGGAATAAACTTGGGGAAAACTGCTCTAGGCATTATATATCCTGTATTCAGTAAAGTATTTAATAGTCTTTATGACATTGTTGTGGATATGAAAGAGAAATGTGGGATGCATGAGAATATTGTCAAGTGGGTTTACATCTGGTCAAACAAACATTTACAAAAAGTGGTAAGGAGACCAATTTCCGCATAGAGAGGTTTTTTGTTTTGTTTTGTTTTTGATGCCATGCTTAATGCCTTTATCACCAGATTAAACGGCAGTGTGGAAGCTTAGCAAATTTGTGGATGCTCACAAAATTGAAAGAGCGGACTAATACATTGGATAGATTCAAAACATTTTCTTTAGATTGAAATGTTGAATTGAAAGCATCAAGATGATATTGTTCAGGTATAAGTAGAAAAAAATCTACATACTTAATTTTCAAGAGAAGTCTACTAATTAAATGTAAGATTGAGGTAGACTTGGCCTGACAGCAGTTTATGTGAAAAAGACAAGTTTATGTAGTTGCAAAAAATGCTTATGTAATATTAAATTGCATTTATAGAGAAGTCCAGACAAACAGACTTGATAAATAAATATGTGCATATCATAAACTTGCTCACGGTATTTGCAGCAACACAGATGGACGTGGAGGGTATTATGTTAAATGAAATAAATTAGACAGAGAAAGACAAATACTGTAATTTTTCACTTATATGTGCAATCTAAAAAACAAAACAAATTAACAAATAAAACAGAAACAGACTCACAGATACAGAAAACAAACTAGTGGTTGCCAGAGGGGAGATAAATGAAGTAGGTGAAGGGGCTTAAGAGGTACAGACTACCAGTTATAAAATGAATAAGTCACAGAGATGTACTATATGGCAGAGGAAATTAGTCAGTAATATCAAAATAACTTTGTATGGTGCATAATCTATAAAAATATTGAACCATTATGTTGTATACCTGAAACTAATAAGTCAACTATACTTCAATAAAAAATTTAAAAAAAAATTCTCAAGGCAAGGTTTTAGGCCGTTTGTTAATTTCAGAAGTCTCATCCCCTCTGCTCAATCATGCTACTTTTTGTTTCTCTCTGGTCAGCAACCTCCCATTCCCAAGCCTTGACATTTTCTTTTACCTCAAGCCCTTTCCTCATACATTCCTTATCTTCTTGTTACTTCTTTTCCTCTGTCTTAGTTAGGATACACTAACTACTGTAAAATCCCCACAAATTTCTGTATTAATCAGTGTAGGTATCAGCTATAATATAAAACCTCCAAAATTTCAGATGATTAAAATAATACGAGATCATTTTTTACCCAGACAGTAATTTAATGCAAGTGTCCCTTGTTGGGTAGATCTCCTACCCTTATCTAGCTTCTGAACTCAATATCTCTAGCAAAATTCTAGAATTAGTTATTGATCAGATGGTATATGAAAAGGACAAAGTACATTTATTCTAATATTTTTAGCATCCAGCAAAGTGACTGGCATTCCTTCATTGATATAACAAGTACTTGATGAGTGCCAACTTTGTTTCAGCCATTGTTTTAGATTCTGGTAAAATGACAAGCAAGACAGAAAATGTTACTGTTTTCATGGAGCTTATATTATGTGGGGAAGAGACAGATAATAGTCAGTGAATGAGATACTTTCTGATAATAATAGGGCTCTGAAGAAAATACAGCTGAGTGATGTAATAGAGATTGTGCATTTGGGAATTCTTCAGATTGGTAGACTTTGTTGAAAAGATGAAGTTTGAACCGAAACCTGTCAAGATGGAGCTGGCCATACAGAGATCTGGTGAGAGGGTGTCTCTAGCAGAGGAAGGATTAGGCACAAAGGCTTCAAGCAGGCATGAGTTTGGTGTGTTCTGGGAATAGGAAAAGGATCGGAGATGAATTTGTAGAAGTAATGGGGGTTGAGGTCCTATAGGGCCATTTAGGCTGTGCTAAGGAGTTTGGATTTTTTTCTGAACTTGATTAGAAATAAACTGAGTGTTTTCAGCAGAGAATGGTATGACCTGATTTACGTTTTTCAAAGTTAGTTCTGGCTGGTGCACAGGGACTATGTTTTAAAGGGGGCTACAGCAGAAGCAAGGAGATCAGCAGAGGCAGGAGGCTGCAATAATGCAGGTAAGAGACTTGGTTGAGGATGGTAACAGTGGAAAATGCACTGAAATGGACAAACGTGGGATATTTTTTTAGAGTGAGTGTTGACAGGACTTGTTGACAGATTTGGATTCGGCAGTGAGCAGTTGGTGAGTGGTGGTGACATTTACTGAGGTGAGGAACAGTGGTACAAGTTAGGGTAGAGGTGGGGGAATAAAGAGTCCTAATTTGAATAGTCAACTCTGAGGTACCAACTGAATATCCAAATGGAGATATCAAATATACGTATCTGAGGTATGGAAGAAAGATTAGAACTGATTGCATCAGATTTGTGGTCATTGGCCTATTTATAAGATGGCCACAGCAGTCTGTAGTACCCATTCAAACAGGCAGAAAAGTCTTCCATGCCTTGTCTCTTTTCCAAGAAAGAAAGAAGTTTATCAGACTTATCTTCATGCTCATTGGCTAGACTTGCATCACATGACCCTAAGTCAGCCGTTGGCAAGGGTAATGGGATCACCATGTTTGGCTTGCTTTAAGCAGAACTGGCCCCTGGGCTGGGGATGGGGCCAGCCTTCCCCAACTTATAAGGCAACATGGAGAAAGTGTAGAGGTGTGGACAAAATCAAGGGAAGCAGGAAAGAATGGATGGATATTAGGGAGGCAATCAACATTCTAGCTAAAGCCCAATTCGGTTTTCTCATCATTAAACAGGCCAGTGTCTTACCTCACGGAATATGTGTGAGACAGTGGTGTGAAAGCGTTTTGTAAACTATAAAAACTATTTTACTACTTAAAATAGTTAAGTTAGTCTGAATCAGATTATCCTTAACATTTCTCCATTACTCCATTTTACTCAAGGGTTGCCAGTGCTCTGGTAATATTTGTTATTATGTTGTGGAAATATTTTTTCAAAACATTAGGAAATGAACAGGAAAAATAAGTTTAGATGCTCTTAGCACATTTTCTTTCCACCAATAGATTTACATATGTTTTCCTCTTATCATGCATTGCTAATGTTTTCTCCTTCTTTTTTATATTCACAGGCTCCTACACATAAAACATGGTATCATTTCAAAATCAGATATTTATGGAAATGAGATGTTCATTAATAAAAGCCTGCAGAAGTCTCTGAGGCATTCATTTGCCCATTGATAGCAACACGTAAAAACGTGCTGTACCTGAGGTGAGTTGTTGGCAGAGTTGAAATGATCATTTCACAATTTTTAGGGGCCTACAAGGTGGTAGGTCCTGACCTAGAATACAGGAATTACCAGTTCCAATTATAGATTTAATGCACATTGTATGATTGTATTCTACTTGATTTTAAACATCAAAACCGTAAATTCATAGTAAAATAATGCAGTTTATCCAAAGATAATTTTGTTCCATTTTTCTGGGTCTATATTTCCCCCATTTTAAATTTTGATAAATTTTGAAAAAAAAAAAGAATCTGAGTAGAATAAAATTAACCAAAGTGTGGGATGAATGTGGGGGGCTGGGGGTTATTTGTCACAGAGGAGGATGGAGGTCTTGTATTTCTCTTGTACCACGTTCTTTAACTCTTTAACTCTTCACTGGTATGAGTCCTTTACAGAAAACTTCTTGGACTTTGTTGATGGTAAAGCAGGAATCACTGATTTTAGGCTGGTGACAGACTGACTTCTGTGGTCAAAGGCTGTTGGCATTGGGTTCCCGCCTGATACAAAAGGGCATCTTTTCCCCAATTTTTAAATAGATATTTCCTTTTATCACAAATGCTTTGGGGCAAGGCACATGGTTGTATTGTTTTGTTTTTAGCCATTTGTTCATTCTACAAATATTTATTGTGTGCTCACATGTGTTAGGCCCTATACTAAGGTTTTAAATAAAATAAATATGATCTTTCACTCTATGGGGCATATCCATTAGCAAGGAAGACAGTCATTAAACTAATAATCAGATCTGCACCTACCATTTGTAGGGCCTGGGGCAAGAGGGCAAATGGATGCCATGAATCAAATATTTAAATTTAAAAGTGATAAGTTCTGCTCTTGGCCCAATTCACATTCCCTTCCAAAGTCTGGAAACTCACACCCTGGGGATGATCCTTGTGACCTGGAGGCTAAAGGATCCTTGCTCTCTCCCAGGTCAGTTCTGCCACCTGTGAGCCTGAGTAACAACAGGGAACTTTTAGCATAGTGCAGGAAAGAAGGGGGCAGGGTCTTGGAGTCCAGGGTGGTGACTGAACTCACCTGGCACTGGAATAGGGAAGGACATTGTCCAGGTGTCCAGGGAACTGGGCTGGGAGGTCCTGTTCCTCGTGCTTCACTTTTCATCCCCTTTTAGGCAGTTCTAAACACCTCTCTATCAGAGAAGCGAGGGATGGCGTGTAGTCCTCTGGGAAATGCCGTCTGCTTTGGGTGTTCTTGGGGAGGACAACTTCAAACAAAGGGAGCCCTCACTATCCATTTCCCAGGGCAAAGGCTAAGGTTTTCTTCTTTCCCAACCATAGGCTCACTCGCTCTCAGCCCGGCGTGCTTTGGTCTGCGTGGTTCAGCTTGCTCAGAGCATCCTTCTTCCATAATTCACTCAAAAATAGACTGAACTCTCAACAATCTTTCTTTGGAGACTGAAAAAGGAAAAAAAGGTATGTGCATTTTGATATATGTGACGTGTGATTTTCTAAAGCAAGGGACCTAGGACAGAATTCCTTCTGCCTGGGTTTAAGCAGGTTTGCCGGTCATTCTTAACACATGCATGTGTAGTTACAAGCCATGAGAAGGGCTATGAAGGAAGAGACAGAGGGCTGGGAGGGAGTCTACACAGGAACCCCAGCTGGAGAAGTGCTGCGTATGGGCTTAAGTCCGGGAAGACCCCCCGGAGGAAGTTACATATCAGTTGAGACCAGAATGTAGGCAACATTGTTGCCTAATCTGAACAATGTTCTCAACTTAACTAATGAATTTCAGGGAAAGTTAGAGACTGCAACTTGGGTTTTTACAAAATGTAATCTTCATGTTTAGTTTCTTTTTATAAAAGTAATAACTGTTCATTACAAAAAGAATCAAGTAATATAGACATGCAAGTTTAAAAAAATGAATATTTTCTGTAAGTCCACCTCTCTGTAAATTTAAAATCAATAGTGTGATTTAATTTTCTCCTAGATTTCTTCTCATACATACACAAATTTTTATATGTATGTATAAAAATAATCACTTATTATTTTATAATCACTGCTTTAAGGTGGGGTCTCTTTTCCATCTCCATGGTAACTGCCAGTTGACTAATCACCTACTTTCCAACTCGGCAGTGGATTGAACATGTCCAATGTGTACTCCTTCCTAGAAGGTAGATAAAATGTGGATAATTAACTTCACCTAAAGCCAAGGTCCATATAGTTTTTGTGTCATCCTGCATGAACCTGTCTTCTGGCCATGATGCAAAATCTAATAGGTTGGGAAAAAAATCTAATAGGTTGGAAATGATTGTAACTCAGTTATTATTCCCTTCCTTGATTTTCCATTATTATTATTGTTGATGTTATTATTATTATTATTAGTTTCCCTTCCCTTATTTTCTAATGATACCTAGGTTGCTTTATTGTTCCTCTTTAAATGCCTGGAAAACCAGTCCTTTTTCCCTTTATATTTGTAAACACACTTCAGGCCAATTCTGCAAACTATGGGCCACACCAAATAATGAACTATCTCTTGGTCTCATTAGCTATTGTTGCCTATGTTGGCCCCAAAACTGAATTTAGAAAGTCCTAAACCTATGTTCAGTTTTTGGCTTAGTCATTTACTGGTGGTGTGAACTTGGACAGGCACCTTCACGCCTCAGTGTCCTGCTTGAAACACAGAATGAGCATTTACTCTGTCCTCCACTTAGGGGTATGGAAATATTACATTGAGGTAAAGTGTGCGAAAAACTTTTGTAAACTGTAAAGTTTGCACCAATACTTTCTAGGATAAGCTACCACTTGACTGAGAAATCACTGCTTCCCTCTGGTCTTTTTTTTTTCTTTTTAATAAGTTTATTTATTTAATTTATTTTTGGCTGTGTTGGGTCTTCATTGCTGCACGTGGCAGCGAGCAGGGTCTATTCTTCGTTGCGGTACACGGGCTTCTCATTGCGGTGGCTTCTCTTGTTGCGGAGCATGGGCTCTAGGCATGCGGGCTTCAGTAGTTGCGGTGCATGGACTCTGTAGTTGTGGCTTGTGGGCTCTAGAGCTCAGGCTCAGTAGTTGTGGCACATGGGCTTAGTTGCTCCACAGCATGTGGGCTCTTCCTGGACCAGGGATCGAACCCATGTCCCCTGCATTGGCAGGCAGATTCTTAACCACTGCGCCACCAGGGAAGTTGCCTCTCTGCTCTTCTAATGACCATTCTCTAGGAAGCATGTTCTGAACCAAACAAAGCAGGGTATGGAAAAGTGTGCTCATTTTAATTCCTTCAACATCAAGATACTTAGTTTTCTTTTTAAATAGAAAAGTTTTATATATAATTTTGTATATAGCATCCTTTATTTTAGTATATGGCCTAAAACTTATAAATAACCATCAGACAAATATTCCCCAAATTCAAACATACTTTCTCTATGGAAATTCTGATGGTAAGATGAAGTCAACCTGCATTTTTAATCAGTAGGCAGCTGACTTTTTTTATGGTTTATATAGAATTATGGTCTATTATCTATAGTTTGTTGCAAATAATGCCTAGGCAAGGGTTTAGGTGATTCATTAGTTGGTAATTTAGGTTCATGCATATTATTATTGTTAATTAATGATAATAAAAACAATCCAAATGCTGGCATAGGGAGAGGTGACATCAAGTTTGATAGACCTTCTTGAGAAGGTTCCAAACACCCCATAGATTTGGGCGTTTTGTTTGAGCAGCTTTGCTGAATACTCTCAGTCTCTGAAACTGAAGCCAAGATGGGTTATCACTC
The DNA here is from genome assembly GCF_964341445.2 of Mesoplodon mirus. Lineage (NCBI taxonomy): Eukaryota > Metazoa > Chordata > Mammalia > Artiodactyla > Ziphiidae > Mesoplodon > Mesoplodon mirus. The sequence continues at coordinate 38,281,109 of NC_138977.1, forward strand.
ACTTAATGTGTGGGCTCTTTCCTCCCACACCACCCTAACTGTAAATCACACAGTCTCACCCTCTACAGCCAGCATTTAATATATCTGACTTTATTGCTTTTCATTTTATGAAAATTAATTACAGCTCACATTCTGACACTGAAATTAAAGAGTGAGCACTAAATCTTGTACACAACAATAGGGAATTAAGAGAACATTCTTTATTATCAGAATAATGGGATACTTGTTTTTCTTCTCTTAAGGCACTGGGCAGTGAGATAAAATCAGATTTAAACAGACATCATCCCTCCTTAACTTGTGCCATTGCAACATGAAAGACAGAATAGAATTATGATATTTTAATTATAAAGCTCTGACTCTTTATGTTTTCTCCAGAGGGATATAGTTTTGTGATAGCACTATAGGCTATGGAACTCTGTCCTTGCAGGCTGTCTTACTAAGAAATAAGGAGACGTAGGAAGTGAGACAACTAGTCTCTGCACCAAGAGTGGACCAAATTCAGTGGATTCTATGAATGCCTCCAACAGAAAAAACATTTTGTAGAGAAAAGTATCAAAGAGCTTGAGATGTATACATGGTGTAAATGTGCTATTTGTGATAGCCTACCTTTGGCCATAGGTTTTTCAAAGTCAGCAATCATGTAGAATATCTAACTTTATAGGCACTTTACAGAATGTATTTTCAAATATATCATTTCATTTAACACTCACATTAATCTAGTACAAAAGTTATTTTTTTTAATAGATCAAGCAAGCAACTGTGTTTAACTCATATAATATCAGTATATCTCAGAGGTTTCTAAATCTTTTTCTTTTTGCCATGGATCCATTAAAAAAAAACCCATATGATAAGCTCTAATATATAAAATTGGGAGTGAAAACATAGAAGGGGTCAGATATCTGTTTACTTGGTCTTCTCCAGTCCTTAGCTACACTCTCTGAGGCACTTCTTTGGTGATCCATGGAGCATAGTTTAAAAATTCATAGTATAAAATTCAAAGTGTTTAATAAATGTTGTAAACAGTAGCAACCTCAGGGGCAAATAATCAGAAAATTCTAGCTTCACAGCTAGCTTGAGGTTGTCATCATGTTGGGCTAAGCAACAGCCTAGCAGACTAGCTAGAAATTCAGCATGGAGATCTGGGGAGATGAGATAGCCATAGTGAGCCTTGATAAGCTCTCCCATATCCCTGGTGGTTTAGAAGGATGCATGCTTATAAAAGGCTATACACATCCTCAAAAGAGACTGGAGAGGGCCTAGCTCTCTACTGGTCCCTGGCTCAAAGTGACGTCTAGAGCATGCTCAGAGGAGACATGAGAAGAGCCAGAAAAAGGCAAAAGTAGGATAAACTGACTGAACTTTGAATGTATTCCCTAGCTCATACATACCTCCATTAATGAAGAGTGAAAACCTTACTGGCTTTAGGTGTTTAAGCTCAACTTTTGACCAGACACTGACTGATGACTAAGCTATTGCTGATTGATGGACAACCCTTAGGAAGACAGGCTTAAATATAAAAACAATTTTAAACAACAACAAACTCAGCAGAGACATCAGCAGCTACACATTGCAGGGAAGACAGCTCTACACTATTAGTGTGAGGAATAAGAATCTAGAGCAGCTACACGATCAAAAATGCCTTGTTTCCCCCAAAATAATTATGAGATGGGGTCAGAAACAGGAAAGTGTGACATATACAGAAGGGAAAAAAGCAGTCAATAGAAACCATCTCTGAGAGTGTCTAGGTGTTGGACTTAGTAAACAAAGGCCTCTAATTCATCATTGTAAATATGTTCAAAGAAGTAAACTATTCTTTTTTTTTTAAACATCTTTATTGGAGTATAATTGCTTTACAATGGCGTGTTAGTTTCTGCTTTATAACAGAGTGAATCAGTTATACATATACACATGTTCCCATATCTCTTCCTTCTTGCGTCTCCCTCCCTCCCACCCTCCCTATCCCACCACTCTAGGTGGTCACAAAGCACCGAGCTGATCTCCCTGTGCTATGCGGCTGTTTCCCACTAGCTATCTATTCTACGTTTGTTAGTGTATATATGTCCATGCCACTCTCTCACTTTGTCACAGCCTACCCTTCCCCCTCCCCACATCCTCAAGTCCATTCTCTAGTAGGTCTGCATCTCCATTCCTGTCTTACCCCTAGGTTCTTCATGAGCTTTTTTTTCCCCCTCAGATTCCATATATATGTGTTAGCATACAGTATTTGTTTTTCTCTTTCTGACTTACTTCACTCTGTATGACAGAACCTAGGTCCATCCACTTCACTACAAATAACTCAATTTCGTTTCCTTTTATGGCTGAGTAATATTCCATTGTATATATGTGCCACATCTTCCTTATCCATTCACCCATTGATGGACACTTAGGTTGCTTCAATCTCCTGGCTATTGTAAATAGAGCTGCAATGAACATTTTGGTACATGACTCTTTTTGAATTATAGTTTTCTCAGGGTACGTGGCCAGGAGTGGGATTGCTGGGTCATATGGTAGTTCCATTTGTAGTTTTTTAAGGAACCTCCATACTGTTCTCCATAGTGGCTGTATCAATTTACATTCCCACCAACAGTGCAAGAGTGTTCCCTAGTAAACTATTCTTAAAGAATTACAGGAAACATTTAGATCTACCTTTTTAGCAAATTTCAAGTATATACCGCAGTATTATTAACTATAGTAACCATGCTAAATATTAGATCCCCAGAGCTTATTCATTTTATAGCTGAAAGGTTGTACCCTTTGACTAACATCTTCCCATTTACCCCAGCCCTTAGTCCCTAGTAAAAAAAAAAAAAAGTTAATATGTGAGGTGATGGATGTGTTAATTAACTTGATTGGATTAATCATTTCACAATGTATGCATATATCAAACCATCAAAACCATCATATGTATACCTTAAATAAATAAGTTTCCATCTGGTTCTTTTAAAAATAATTTCTATCTCTTTTTTTTTTTTTTTTTTTTTGTAGTACGCGGGCCTCTCACTGTTGTGGCCTCTCCCGTTGCGGAGCACAGGCTCTGGACGCACAGGCTCAGCGGCCATGGCTCACGGGCCCAGCCGCTCTGTGGCATGTGGGATCTTCCCGGACCGGGGCACGAACCCGTGTCCCCTGCATCGGCAGGCAGACTCTCAACCACTGCGCCACCAGGGAAGCCCTCTATCTCCTTATTGATATTCTTTATTTGAAGAATCATTTTCATCATGCTTTCTTATAATTCTTTTTTTCCCAGTTTTATTGAAGTATAATTGACAAATAAAAATTGTACCAAGTATGTTCTCTGATCCAATGGAATTAAATTAGAAATCAACAATGGAAAGAAATTTTGTAAGTCTACAAATCTACGGAAATTAAGAAAGAAACACATCTAGGGCTTCCCTGGCAGCGCAGTGGTTGAGAGTCCACCTGCTGATGCAGGGGACACGGGTTCGTGCCCCAGTCCGGGAAGATCCCACATGCCGCAGACCAGCTGGGCCCGTGAGCCATGGCCATTGAGCCTGCGTGTCTGGAGCCTGTGCTCCGTAACGGGAGAGGCCACAACAGTGAGAGGCCCACGTACAGAAAAAAAAAAAAAAAAAAAAAAAAAAAAGAAACACATCTAAATGACTCATGGGTGAAAGAAGAAATCACAAGGAAACTTAGAAAATAATTTGAGTTGACTGAAGATAGAAACACAACATATTAAAATTTATGGGATGTAACTAAAATGGTATTCAGAGGAAAATTTATCATTTTAAATACCTATATTAGTAAAGATGAAAGTCACAAATAAATAACCTAAGGAACTAGAAAAAGAAGAGCCAACTAAACCCAAAGCAAATTGAAGGAAGGAAATAGAACGTATACAAGGAAATGGAAAACAGAAAAACAATAGAAGAAATCAAGGAAACCAAAAGTTGGTTCTTTGAAAAGATTTTTAAAAATTGCCAAACCTTTGTCTAGACTGAGCAAACAGAAAAGAGAGAAGGTTCAAGGAAGTCAAGAATAAAAGAGGGGACATCACCAGTACCCTCGCAAAAAGGAAAAGGATTAAAAGAGAGTCCTATGAGCAACTTTATACTGATATATTAGAAAACTTAGATGAAATGGTCAAATTCTTAGACAGACACAAACCAAAACTGACTCATGAAAAAATAGAAAATTTGAACAGACCTATAAAAAGTAAAGAAATTGAATTATATTAAAAATATTCCCACAAAGAAAAAGTCCAGGCCCAGATGGCTTCACAGATGAATTTCATCAAACGTATGGACAATAAATAATACCAATCCTTTACAAACTCTTCCAGAAAATAGAGGGAGAGAGAATACTTTCCAACTCATTCTATGAAGTTGGAATTACTCTAGTGAAAGAAGTCAGATACAAAAGACCACATATTGTGTGATTCTATTTGTATGAAAAGCCCAAAAAGGCAGAGACAGAAGGCAGATTATTGGTTGCCTGGGGTTGGGAGTAGGAATGGGGATTAACTACAAACTGGTACTGAGGATCTTTCTGAGATGATCAGAATGTTCTAAATCTGGATTTTGGTGATGGTTGTACAATTATATAAATTTACTAAAAATTATTGAGTTACATACTTAAAAGAAAAATAGAAGAGGAAAAAAGTAGGTTTTAGGTGAAGATATGGAAGGGGGAAGAATGGAGAGCCACAGGGAACAGCATGTGCAAAGGCTCTGAGGTAAGAAGGTACTATGATGAGTTTGAGACAGTAAAAGAAATTCAGTATTGATGTGCTTAAAGTACAAGGGAGATTGAAAAAGTAAAGTAGGCCATATCATGGGCCTTGTAAGCCTACTTAGGAAGAGAGGACTTTATCCCAATAACTGCAAGGATTCTTCAGTGGATATGTATAGTTAGATTTTGCAGTACGATTTAGAGAAATAACATGATTGTGATAATTATTTACATAAATATGTTAAAAACAATTAACTATAAAAGCTCAAACTCCAGATTTATTGTGATTTTACAACTTTGGAAAGGAAGAGTCACATTTCTTCTTTTTTTTTTTTTTTTTTTTGCGGTACGCGGGCCTCTCACTGCTGTGGCCTCTCCCGTTGCGGAGCACGGGCTCCGGACGCACAGGCTCAGCGGCCATGGCTCACGGGCCCAGCTGGTCCGTGGCATGTGGGATCTTCCCAGACTGGGGCACGAACCTGTGTTCCCTGCATCGGCAGGCGGACTCTCAACCACTGCGCCACCAGGGAAGCCCACATTTCTTTTCATTGTATGTGAATGAGAGAGTTCCAAAAAAAAAAATGGAATTAAGACTATAAGTTTCAGCTCATATTTTATTGTTATTAAAGAGAAATATAATCTCTGTTGGTTTAGCCATTGACTGTGGATCCAAAGCGTAATTTTCACAAGAAGTAAAGTTAAATTCTTTACTGTACTGAAAAACTGAATTCCCAAATTTCAAAAAGAATTAAATATTTTAAAGAATGGGCTGATTGAAAATATCTGCTGATTCAACATTGGGGATAATTGCTGATAACTGTGTCAAAAAAAAAGAGTTACCATATACTTCTTTATATTTTATATATTTTATACCCAGCATGTCAGTAACAAATAAAGCAAATCAGAGTATGTTTGTCACATGAACACCTGGTTGAATTTGGATATTGTATATGTTTTAACTTTTTGGTTTTTGAAGACTTAAAATTCTAAATAGCCTCTATAGATCTTTAAAAAGTTTGCTTTCAATACCTAGTCTTACTTTCATTGTGAATTTTTAAGTGTAAATTTCATTTCAATTTTAAATGAGAAAAGGAAATGGGCAGCATACCCAGAATTAGTGTAACAGAGAGCTCTATATAAAAATATGAATTCTGACATCAAGATATGGAATTTACTGTCCTTCCTCCCCCTCAAACCCTCCCCCTGCCCCCCCACCCCAAAGCATTACTGTCACCTGACTGGTGGTTGTCAGATTTCGCCTAAGTCAACTTTCATTCTCAATCCCATCTTGGCTTTTCTCTCACCTATGCCTTTGTCTCTAGAGTAAAGGCAACCAGGCTGAATAAAAGCAACAGGGTGATTGTGTGATGGGGACCAGTGGTTCCAGACACTGGGTTAAGAGGCCACCAAATTGATTTCACTTGAGAGCAAATTCAGATCTGAACCCAGTTTTTCAGAGGTGAAAAAGATCTATTGATTTTCGTCACAGTCAGTTTAAAACTGAAATGATCACCATTTTAACCGTGTCGGACTTAACAGATCTATTGGAAATGAGTATCATTGCCGCTGGAAGTTGTTTTTCTTTGGACTGAATTGTATATTGTACATCTGAGATGGAAAATAAAGTAATAAGACAGTTAAAAGCAGCTGGGAACTCTGTGGTGGCTGTTATTTAGTAAATGAAGCAGGCCATGGAGGAAGAACACTTCCTTCACAGAAGTGTCTACAATACCTGAGTCCCCCACTGATGGAGAGGAGTCACCTAACCCATGAGCAGATCTCCTACAAGGCTGAACTCATTTTGTAAACACCTCAGTGCTTCCAGCTGTTTAGGGTTTGTGAAAAGAAAGAGCCCTCCCGGAGGCTGCAGAAGAGGAATCTCCGAGAATTGTAGGTTTTAGGGTTACTTTGCAGAATTTGGTTTCAAGCTTAATATTGAACTTTAAACAACCATGCAGTGAATACAGTTGACCCTTAAACAACATGGGTTTGAACTGCATGAGTCCACTTACATTCAGATTTTTTTCCAATAAACACATATATTTACTGTAAATTTATTTTCTCTTCCTTATGATTTTCATAATAACATTTTCCTTTCTCTAGCTTAATTTATTTTAATAATACAATACATAATACATATGCATACAAAATGTGTCTTAATCTACTGTTTATGTTATCGGTAAGGCTTCTGGTCAATAATAGGCTATTAATAGTTAAGTTTTAGGGGAGTTAAAAATTATACATGGATTTTTGACTGTATGAGGGCCAGTGTCCCAAACACCTCCCTTGTTCAAGGGCCAACTGTACACATATATTAGACTATTTCTGGAAAGTATAAGTAATATGATGTTTTTGAATGAACCTGTTTCATGCATAGAAATTACAATTCTGTATTAGTCCTTCCTGTTAAGAAATGCCAGAGTGAAAAAGACTTGTTATATCTTCCATTGGTTGGCATTCAAAATTGGCCATTCTTAGCTGAGCTACATGAGAAATCTTTTTTAGGTTGTTTCCGAGATTAAGTTTTCATAAAGTTAGTCTTTACTCCTAGAGAAAATATTTGTCATCTTAGTGTTTTGAAAGTAAACAAATAGAATCAACTTCTTTTCTTAAAAAATTGAACTCTATTTCCAATAGTATCCCAATGATAAGCTCTTCTCATAATTTCCCCACACACATTTTATCCAAGTGATGAATCTGTCCTGTCAGTTACAAACAGGTAATATTTTTGTTGCTGTAAGCTCCCCTTGCTACGTATCCTTTTCTTCTTCTTTTTAAATTATTGTCATTATTATCACCATCATATCTTCATCACTCTCTGTTTTTGAGTCCCTACTTTATAAAAGATATTTGTATATTTTGTGTGTGTATGTGTGTATGCATATATGTGATACATTAAAATACAGGTAAAAGGGGCTTCCCTGGTGGCGCAGTGGTTGAGAGTCTGTCTGCCGATGCAGGGGACGCGGGTTCGTGCCCCGGTCCGGGAGGGTCCCACATGCCGCGGAGCGGCTGGGCCTGTGAGCCATGGCCGCTGAGCCTGTGCGTCCAGAGCCTGTGCTCCGCAATGGGAGAGGCCACAACAGTGAGAGGCCCGTGTACCGCAAAAAACAAACAAACAAACAAAAAAAACAACAGGTAAAATACTGCCATCACTGTGATCACTATATGGGTGATGTTTGCAGTGGTGGTGGGCAGAGACGAGGGGAATGAAACCTATCATAGTCCTTTCATCCATCAGACTCGGTTACCTGATTTATTTATATCTCAATCTTCACAACAAAAATATGGTATGTGTATTATTATTATTATTCTCATTTCATCAATGAAGAAATGGAGATTCAAGAGGTTCAGTAACTTGTTTGAGGTGACAGAGCTAGTAAGTGGATTGCCAGCAAGTCCTTTGGAATAGTAAACCTCTGCTCTTGCTCAAAACTGGGCTGTACCCAGGCATTCCTGCAAGGCAGTTTGAGTACAATGATGGTCAGGTCCTGTCATGCAAAGGACGCATCCACCTGGCAGGGTAGCGATGTTTACAGATCAGCATTGCTTCACATTTCAGGGCTTCATCAAAATAGTGTATTCATCCCCAGGTTGTGGTTGAGTGCTCTCATGGAGAAAGTCTACAATTGAATTTTGTCAACCAAAAGTTGTAGTTTGAGCAGTCTGTAAACAGATCTGTTAACTGAAACGGCATAAATTAAGACAGAGCTTAACAGTTAAATTTATCCAGAAGTTACAAAAGCATTCCCAGGAGTAAATTAACATGCCTTAGAAATGTCCAAGCCCATCCTCAATTCTTTATCAATGACTTAAAGGCACTCCTTGATCATTCAAACAGCGCACTATATCTTATTCCTTCATGTACTACTTTCGGTTTATAGTTAGATTCTTGTTACTCTGGGTAAGTACAGAACCTCTTGGAGTAATTTACCTACATGAATAGAGTGAAGAGGGAAAAGTTCAAATTAGATTTTATAGAGAATGATGAGGTGAGGGTTAGGTCGTGCAAAACCAAACATTAAAACCAAGTAGATAGGGACTTCCCTGGTGTTCCAGAGGTTAAGACTCCACACTCCCAATGCAGGGGGCCCTGGTTTGATCCCTGGTCAGGGAACTAGATCTCGCATGCCACAACTAAAGATCCCGCATGCGAAGATCCTGCATACCACAACTAAGACCCAGCACAGCCAAATAAGTAAATAAATAAATATTTAAAGAATAAATAAAACCAAGTGGATAGCAGACCGGAGTGCCATGACATGGTGAAAGATTCCAGGGAAGTTCATCTGGGTCTTCCTTGGATAAAAGTTTGGGTGGAATCCATGAGGCTCTGAATTTCAAGATTGAGTAAGTAAAATTATATGAGGTCTTCAGACTGGGCCAGTGTTCCTTAGCCTGGCCATGTGTTAGTGTCCCCTGTGGAATTTTTCACACATCCTGAATCTCACTGCAGCTTTACTGATTTGGTGTTTTGGAATATGTGTATTTAAAAAGCTTTCCCTTCAAAAAAATATTATGCAGAGAATAAAGGAAAGAGAGAAGAAAAGGGAGGAGGCAGGGGAGGAGAAGTAGGAGAATGGAGTACAAATACTAAACTAAAGAGGGTGACATGGTAACAGTGGGTAAACCTAGATAAAGGGCAGCAGTGCTATGCTGGAGCTGGTATGAATGGGCTCGTGATTCTGTGCGTCTCTTCCCACTCTGTCTGTAACTTCACATAGGTTGTTGGAAATTGACTGTGGTTAGAGTATTTACACTACAAAAGTCAGAAAATGCAACAAATCAGGGCTTCCTCTCCACTTCAAAGGCCTATTCAGCGCACCATTGGGTATACGGGTGCTCTCAGTAAAACTTACACCCTCTCTAAACCCAAACCAAAACAAAAAGACCCCACTCTTCTCATGATGCAACTGCAGCCTGTCTGGCATCCACAATTGGGATTTGGTAAGTACTGCACTTGACAGTAAGCTTCCTGAGGGCAGAGATCATGTCCCGCTATATCTTGACTATATACCCAGCATGTAGCTTGGTGCCAGATATATGGTGGACAATAAATATTTGTTGAATAAATGAAGAGTTCTCGTATTAAGACATTTTACACTACTTTAACTTGGGACGGGTGGCAGAGAAAAAGCAATGGAGGAAGATGAAAATACATAGTTAATATTCTGTACAAAACCTCCATTAGCTCCTGTGGGGAGAGGGTATTTAGCAAATGGAAAGCATAAGGTCCAAAATTAATCCCATTTTAACCTCAGGAAATGCATAGGGGAAGAAAATTCGCATTACTGATTACACACTGCTACCTGACAGATAGAAATGAGATAATAAGTAGATATTGACTTCTGTTGAGGTGAACATCAAGATCTATTGACCTGAGAGGTAAATATTGACCGAGGTGAAGTCAAGGTCAATATTTGCCTCAAAGAACAGGAAATCTTAATGCTCACCAATATATAAAGGTTATATGTGAATTTTTACATACATTTCCCAGGCATAACATCATGAAAGCTATTTTCTCAAGCAATTCACAAAAATCTGCTTTAAAATGTTAAGTTCTATCAAATGGTAACTTTAAAGAATAAGAATTTCCACTTCCTTCTCTGTTGTTGATATTTCCTGAACCATTAGTTAAGAGGATTTGATATGGTCTGCTTCTGGTACAACAAAGGTTAACAACAGTTTAACAGATCTCAAGCCATCCCTTAGGAAGGCACAAAGAGCATCTTACTGAATCATCATGGTTACCAGTGACATTTTCTCACAACTATCTTTGCCAATCATGAGTTAAAATCTTTCTTTCTGTAACAGCACATTGTAATCATAGTCCTTAGGCTTTAGGTTTGCAAGTGTATTCATCTAGTTATTAGTTCTAATTTGTTTCCTGGCTTCAAGGTAGACTCTATCAAAAGATGACCCAGGGCTGGTAAACCCTGGTCATCATGGATCTCCAAATGAAGTTATTCTGTTGGCTCCAGTAGTGGGGAAAAAGGGATGAATCTTTGAAGGACTGGAACATTTTAATTGCTCTCCATTCCTGGGCTCCTTGGAGAAGCCCCCATCACTATTGCCAGAGACTTGAAACCATCTGGAAGCTAATGTCCAACAACTTCCAGTTCCCCCGGTAACAGAGTGTTCAGGCCAAGCCAGGAGGGAGCTTCTCTAAAAACTCAATGACCGCTCTTGCCGCCATGTTACTGCTCCCTACTGCTGCCTCTACTGGTGGAATTTGTGCTTAATACTGAGGGATTTGAATGGAACCATCCTTACCAGGCCTCCTTTGTTATTCCAGTCTTGTTCCTTCTCAGCCTAACTTTCAGACCAAGAAACAAAACTGGAGGTCCCTCCAAGCAAAGAAAATGCCAGTGCATACCAACAACACACGCTTGGTGTCCCAGCTCCCTTTCAGTTCTCTTAAGCTCCTTGAGGGTAAAGACAATGGCTCATACCTCTTCACTCCTCCTACAGCACCTAAAGCAGCACTGAGGGGAATAGACTTTCAACAAAGAAGTGCTGAAGGGATCAAGTGAGTGAGCAAATGCAAAGGCCCTTCTCATTGTGTCCTTACTGATTCTCTCCTGCTACCTCAAGGCATTTGCAGAAATGTCAGGGGGATGGGATTAACAGCATCTATAGCCAATGAAAGGATTTAAAAATGCCCACCCCCATCCCCTCCCTCACTGGCTAGACTCTAATATATGCATTGCCTGATTTTCATACATGCTGATTGCCTAGCGATTTCTTCTACAAGTGCCAAGGAGAAGAGTCACCCCTGGACTAAATGTAAAATCTTTATTCTCACCAATGTCTAAATCATTGTTTTCTCACAGCCAAGATCCTGTGGCACACATTATTAATAGCTCTGGTCTCTCCACCACTTGACACAGCGCTCCAGCTGTCATTCTGCTCCCTGGCTCGTATGATTCTTGCACTGGTGAAGTGCCAGGCCCGGGCCCAGCCCATCAGTCACTGTCACCCACCACCCAGTGATGAATAGCCCGGCCGTCGCCGTGGCGAGGCCCAGGCTCTGATTCACACACGCCTGACTTTTACCAACTTCAGCACACCAGCTGAGGCCTATCCCAGCTGAGGAAGGCCGCAGTGACCTGGAAATGGCACCGCCTCCCCTCCTCCCCCTCCCTCTCCCCTCCCCCCTCAGATTAGTTAAAAATGAAACAAATCCTAATGTGATCATGTCACTAATTATGCATTTAATTCAGTTATAAGGAGCTAATGGCTCCCTCAGTGACAGCTTTTACTGCTAAAAGGCAATTCATTCCTGAAACGGAGAAATCTAATTACACAAAATGCTTCATCCTAATCCTTTCAAAGAATAATCTTATTTGTAGACATTAACATCCCAGATGCTGCTGCTGTTTGTCCATTATGACAGTGTTTGTCCTGAATAATGTATAAATAGCTCTTTCTGGACAGTTGCATGTCACTAAATCAATACAGTTTGCTGCCTTCTGTTACATTAAGTCGTCCTGGGCAGGCTGGAGAAAATTAACCTTTTGTTTTCCTCCCCTCCCCCTTTCTCAAAGGGCGTTCAGAATTAGAAATGAGCAAGGGATCAAAGGGGACTGGGGTGGAATTGAAAGGGGACAGTAGGGAGAGAGGGAGTGAAGAGGGACAGGTATGAACGAAGCTGCAAACAGCAAAGGAAGGAATGTCAGGTGTAGAAATGCCGTGAGATGAACCACAAATGACGAGTGAGAGAAAACGGAAAACTTTTAGGAAGATTATTTTGAAATTACTCCAGATGTGGACCCGGACCAAGCATCATAAGTGGTGATCCTTGGTCTCAGACTTCTTAATTCTAAATGATGCTTTCTTTGAAATGGTGCTTTGATGCATATAGACAGCTCATGGCAAGTGGGGGTAAGCAACTAACGTTAAGGGAAAATGATAGCTGCATGAATCAGTTGACTGAGACATCCTTGCTCAGACCACCATTTATATGGAAAGCATTCAGGGCAGTGCATAATAACAACAACTTATACGTGTGTAATTTATGGCTTAACAAAGGATTTATACAGAGATAATGTCATCTGATTTGCACACCTTGAGAGGGAGGCATCAGGGTTCTCATTCCAAAGGTGAGAAAATGGAAGCTAAATGACTTGTCCAAGGTGACGTAACTGCCACTCTGTCTTCCAGCTCTTGGTTCCGAGTGGAGTCTTTCCATCATCCCACAAGTGACCCTCTGCAAATGCCACACCTCTGAGTATTCGGGAAGCTCTCCTAGCAAGGGTATGTTATATTTCATTTTAGGGCACCCGACAATGCATGTGCATGTACACACGACACCCCTTCCCATACACACATTCCTTTCTATGTAAAACATAGATAGGTGAGTTTTAATATGTAATTATTCAAAGATTGTAAGAGTGTGTAAATATAATTTAATTTCTAAACACTATGAGTTCTCTTCTGAAGATCAGATAACAGGCTGATGCAATTTTTCTCTGAAGAGCCAGAGAGTAAATATTTTACGCTCTAAGTGCCATTGTCTCACGCTCACCACTGCTCAATTCTTCCATCGTAGAACAAAAGCAGCTGTAGACACTGAGCAGACTGATGGGTGTGGAAGAGGTGGCAGGCTGGATTTGGCCTTTGGGCTGTAGTTTGCAGACCCTTGGATTAGAGAATATTAAAAAAAATTTAACCTGAGTAGTTTTGCTTGAGTTGTAAATTTTGCCTTTGTTTCCTTCACATGATTACTTGCTCCCAGTCACTGCTTTGTTTTTAATGTTGTCTCAGAAGAATACAGATATCTGCCTTCATATAAACTCCATAAAGAGAGAGTCCTGCAAATAGAAGCAAAATTGACAAAGTGGATGAGAATGCTTTATACTCTCCTTGCCTCTGCTTGATTTCTGTTTAGTTCGCTCTGATTGCTCTTGGGAATATGGGCCAGAATTCAGTTTCATTGCTACACTGTTGGCTGGTTCTTGTTTATGTTCATGTTTTGTTTTAGTGCAGGGGTAGGATGAGGGGTGAGGGACCCAGTGCAGCTATTGGGATTAGGTTCCACTGTTTGAAAGCTCCCACTCAAAGCTTGCGTTAATGCATTTCAGCAAAGAAAATACATTACTATAAGGCAGACCTGCAAGGCAGACCTGCTTTAAAAAGGGCTTTAGCTCGGTGAACCACTAGAATGCTGTGCTGGGGTGGAGTGTCATCTTTAAGATGGTCTAAGGACAATAGCCTATCGAGGTTTCAGGGTAGAAATGAAAGTCAGGTAAGGAAACAAGTTGAAATCAAAGATATAGACATGTACGCTCGTTGATGTGCTTCTCAAGCTCACACCACACAGTGAATGACATCAGAGCCTTACTACAAATGCGATCTTCATTATCCACAGCCTGCCGCGGAGACCTGCTTAGAGGCCCGCAGCTGGCATGCATTGATGGATGCGGGGAGCTATTTTGGATAAGCACTTCAATCTGCAGTGGAAAAGCAAAATATTGTCTAAAGTTGATTCTGAGAGCAAAAAATCAAATACGAGGCCCAGAGAAATGACAGAATAATAAAGCATCGAAGGCTGCCTTTGATGAAATTAAACGGAGCACCCTAGAGGTGCGTGGATTGTACAGCATTTGAAGGGTCCTTGTGGAAGAGTTCAGAACATTCTTTGCTTTATCTTTTAGCCTAGCTCTTTATCTTGTGTTATATTCCTTTACTGCTTTGCTGAAGTGCGATTTTTCTTGCCTTCTTCCTATTTCCCTAAAAGTATATGTGAGAAAATCTATTTGGAAAGTAAGCCTACGCATGGCATTATAAGGTTCACTCTTGGGAAAGGATTCAGTGTTGAATTCTTAGGTTAGCTTCTTCCTGGGGAAGCTTTGATTTTGTGTATCTTTTGAATGTGAGTTGTCAGGTTTCTTTGGAGTGAAGCCTTTAGCATCTCAGAAGTTATTATTAAGTCCTTGACTTTGTAACTTCTACATTTGTCAGACTTTCAAAAATGGTTAAGGCTCAGCCAAACTGACCATATTAGTAATTCCATTACTACTTGGAATATGAGATTTTAAAAGTAAATAATAATCTATTCTGTAGAAATAGGCAGGGCTTTTCCAACGGAATCAGGATTTACTGTGAAAGGAAGTACTATAGGATGAGATGCAGAGCAGAAAGTCTTATTTCTGGAAAGTAATTTATTTGGGGGGTGCCCCTTTAAAGCATCAGGGCCAGCGTCACTGAAGAGGGCTAAGATTAGCTGATCTGGTTGATTGGGCCTTAATCCATCACTGCTTGAACCCCCTCAAATGTGTTATCACCAGGGATTTGTCTGGCTACATATGATTTCACACATCTGTCATCTAAATCACAGATCCAAATGCAAAGTCCAGCACTAGAAAACGTCACAGGCATTTGTGAAAATCCTTGGAGGAACTTGGGACCATAAATCAATGGATGGATTACAGTTCAATAGTATGACCTTCTCATTTATGATGAAAAGATGTGGTCCACATGAATGCTTAGGTATTATGGTGATGAAACTATAAACAGGTATTTGAGAGTAAATCTCTCTGGTTCTTCCTTAGACCAGTCTCTAAGTACTATCTCTAAGACAAGAACCTTTTAAACTAAGACCAAGCTGAAAAAAATAAGCTGTATGAAAGCTTACTGGGGATTAGCTTTGTGAATGGGCCAGACCAGTTTTGTTTTGTTTTTTTTTAGATGGAATAGTAGCAGTAGTAGTAATGGTAGTAGGAACAAATATTTCTCCGATGTTTGCTATAACTGTGCACTCTGCTAAGCACTTCTTACGTATTATCTGAGGAAACAGTGTCAAAGAGATGAATCCATGCCCAGTGTGCACAGCTATGCCTTCAGTGCAAAGAGCCAGGAATCGAACCTAAGTCTTCCTGACTGCAACTTTTGTGCCTCATCACAAGGAAAGGAAAGTCCACAGCAGACTTTTCTTGATTTCAGAAGCAAAGTGAGAGGGTCAGAATTTTAAAAATATGTCCCATAAAGTGAGAGGCTCGTCAAGTCAAATATTCTATTTGTTGGTCTAAGCATTGCAGAAAACATCTGTGAGAAGACAGTCACTGAGAGTACTTTCGGCTATGACCAGCTCTCCCACTTGCCCACTGAACGCGCCTGGTGCTAACATGCCATAAATACTGATGTAATGGGTTAAAAGCCAGTGGGCCTAGAGCGAGGCTGCATGTCCTTAGAGCCATCTTGGAAGAGATGTCTTGGAAGGTAGAGATTTTTACAAATTCCCAAGGAGATCATATTTGATCATCACATTGGAAAGCAAAGCAAAATAAGAAAACAAAACAACACAAAACAAGAACGACCCACTTCACAAGCCTGAAATTGTTGCATTACAGGAATCAGTCTGGCATCACCCTGATGGCAGGGTCTAAAAGTACTGTTCAGCTGTCTATTGGGGAGAGGGGCCTTTATGAAGGAATTTTAATGCTTAGTTAATTTCCTTGGGAACAAGAAGATTCATCCCTTCCATACCTCCCATAATTCGGCATTTACCTTTTTTTTTTTTTCTGATTGAGACTGAAGTGTGACAGAGTGAGGAAACTTTCACTGTCTGATGTTTTCATAGAAGGAAACTTTTATAGACCTTCATTCTTTCATTTCTTGAAAATAAATTTCCATGAGAGTCTATGTAGTCAATGCAAATTTCTTTGAAGGTTATTTCTCTTCTCAAATTGAAATACAAACTTAGAAATAATACTTGAAGATGATATTTTTTCCTTTGATTTTGTCATTTAAAGGCTTTTTTATTGAATTAAAATAATGAACATTTGTTGAGCCTTTATAATGCCCTTGGAACCATGTTAAGTGTTTTATCTGCATAATCTTACTTTTGTTTCTCACAATAGCTATGGTGTAACTATATTATCATCCCATGTTAAAGATGAGGAAACTGAGGCACCAACTGGATATGTAGCTTGTGCAAGGCTATTTTCCTAATTAGTGGCAGAGCATTTGAACTCAAATCTGGCTAACTTCAAAGCCCTTTCTCTTAGTCACCATTTTTTGCCTCAATCTGAGAAAATTAATGCCTACAAAAAGTATGAAAGTTGAAAGCAATTGTAGGCCTTGTGGATGTTGTATAGCTGAGAGAAACCTTGGAGATCACTTCTTATCTTTATTTTACTAGTAGATAAATCAAGATAGGAGATTACGGCTATATCAATTGATGTTAAATGCCTGTGTCGATCCGGTCAATTAATCTAGTGATGTTAATTATTTGGTATCAAACAGAAAAATAATGTTGATTAAACCAACTTTTCATTGTTCAATTGGTTATTCTGACATAAAATGAACTTAACTTAAAAAAATTATTTTATTGAAGTGTAGTTGATTTACAATGCTGTGTTAATTTCCTCTGTACAGCATAGTGATTCAGATATATATATATATATATATATATATATATACACATATATATATATATATATTCTTTTAAAATGAACTCAACTTTGGACAAGGCACCAAGATCACAAATACATTGTAAAACTGATGATTCAAACTGTTTTGGATTTCTACTCTATGCAACATGATGCTTATTTATGCTACTGAAAGTGAAAAACAATTCTCTTCACTTTACCCCTTTAATTCAAAGGCTACACAGTGTCAAATAGCTTGACAATTTTGTTGTAACTGAATTGAGTGTAGAGACAGCCAAAGTCTGTTTCACCCTTGAGGGCTGCAAGATTTCCTTTGGAATTGGGCAAACGTCTCTATTTTCCCTCTAGTTACCTTTGAGTAGTCATGCTTGCTCACATAATAAGGTCTCTAACTCTGTATGCTTTTGTCAGCTCAGATGTCTTTGAGTCTCTCGTCATAGAACTAAGAGGTTGAGCAGACTGGAGACGTTCATCTCCTGCATTGATAGATCAGTCCTAGAATCAGTCCTCCTGTGTTTGATTTCTCTTGGAAAGGCTCTTAGAATCCTACACACTTATGATAAAGTAAAATCAGATAAACTCCTCCCTTCCTGCATCCCTCCTGTCCCCCAGAACATTATTGTCATTGGGACTGATTTAAGAGACAGGGTACATGCTTCTCGGTGTCCAGATCTTGCGTTGACCTGACAGTGCCCGCATCTATGAAAAGCATTGCTTGATCTAGACACTGAGGCAGTTTGATATAGAGGCTATTGACAGGAAATCAACTTGAAAGCCCCAACATGCCTTTTCTGGAGTCATTTTTCATATTGCAAGTGCAATTCACACGTATTTGGCCTGTGGCACCATCAGGCATTATGAGAGAGCCAGGAAACCTGGAACTCAGACATTATGGGAAAATAAAAGGAAATTATTTTATGTTGTTCAATAATGTTACATCATTATCTTTGTGATGGGCTAATTCATATACTCTACAGAAAACTATTTATGAATTAATGGCTTGGGATTCCAAATTTAAGTTAAAAAAATATGTAACTTAAGCTGATGGATTCAATTTGCAATTCAAGTGAGTATTTTGTACATTTGCCCAGAGTCTTTAAGTCAATAGGCTTAAATAAGTAAACAAAAACTTCTCCAATCATTTTAATAACTTTCTCTTGTCTATAATACTCCAAGTCACTATGACCAGAAGTGACATCAGCAACATAGCTATACTTTCTATTAGCCCAAGGTGTTCTTTGAGCTAAAATGTGCCATCTGTATTTATCTTTTTGATGATTTTTTCACCATGTAAAATATTTCCAGGGAAATTTTTTTTCAGTTTTCTTTTCTCTTTAATCCTATTAATTTTACTTTTTGCAAATAATATTTTAGGTTGAACTCATTTATTTGCTCTGACAAAATCATTATTTTTGTTTTTACAAAGGACTAAGAAGGTGAATATCACTGGAAAACACAGGATTAGATTCAGGATAGAGATAGGAGCACCAAATTTTAGTTATCACTGTGTTGAGGGAATTGGGATAGCTCAATCTGGTCCTTCAACTTAAAAAAATCTGGAACTCAAAAGACAATCATGAAACATCTATTCCAACTATTCCTGCCCAGCCCCTCATGGCAGACTCAAGATCAGGATTCTTGAGACCAGTAGCATGTTACATTATCATTTAAAAATTCATATCATAGCTTTTAGGACGTTAGAACTGGAAGGGAACAGGTATTTCAAACTTCATCCCCTAGAGGTAAGTAACCTCTGGTCCGAAAAGTTTAAATTAGTAGCCTGAGGTGTACAGCTTACAACGGAGCTTAGCTCGTGTCTTCTGTTTCCATGGATGGCCTGGCCTTGGGAAGTTGACCTGTTTATTGGCCTTGGATTTGCCCTTTAAATAAATAAATAAATTCATTCATTTATTCATTCAGCACCTACTATGTACCATGCTATGTGTAAAGCTCTAGGATACAGAAGAAAACAGGCAAAATCCCTGACTTCATTGAATTGATATTCTAGGGAGAGAAGATAGAAAATAAATAAGTAAGTAAGTAAATAAATAAATAAATAAAATAATTTAAAGTAGTGATTAGTATTCTGAAGGAAAACTAAAGTAGGGTAAGATGTTAGAAAGTGATAGGCTGAAAGGAGGCATCATTTTGATAGGATGGTCAGAGAAAGCTTAACTTGATCAGAGGTCATTTGAGTAAAGACCTGAAGAAGGCAGGGACAAGAGCTATCCAGGTATTTAGGGGGAAAGTGCTCTAAGCAGAGGGAACAAGTGTAAAGGCCCTGAGGCAGGGTGTGCTCATCCACTGGTTCTCTAGAACCTCTTTTTGGGTAGACTCTGATTCGGTTTCTGCATAGCCACCATGCTACTTGCAAGCCAGTGTTTTCCTGGGAGGATCTGGAGCAGGACCAAATTTTGGAGTCAGATCCAATGTGATGTTTCCTAAAGCCCTTGATATTTAGTTAGATGATGTTGGGCAGATGGGCCTGATTGTGTGTCAGTAGGAGGGAGAGGAAGAGGAAAAAAATGCCTTTTGGGGTTGGATATCTCTTCTGGCTACCGGTGATAAGAAGTTCACCTGAAAATCTTTCCACTAAATAATATTAAACTTCAATACTGTGATAAAGGATCTTTATATAATTAATTTGTTTTCAATTGATTCCAAAATAGTGCATTAGCTTTTTAAGGGTCCCCTGGGTCCATGAGGCCCAGGGCACATTGATAACTATCTTCTTGCTCCCAACACCCAATGTGTACTTGAGGGGTAGGGACAGGCTTCGTCTAGAGCCAAGCCTCCTCAAACAGGAGAGGAATGCCATAAGGACTTGGGGCTTATCCCATTAGGAAAAAAGAAGGGATTGAGGAGAAAGAGGGAAAAGGTGGATCCCCAGTTAATCCAGGGGGCTGAAAATATTCTTCCATCTCATGACATCTAGAAAAAAATGGAAATTAAAATATTGAGTGACTAGAGTTAGGGTATCCTAATTTGTAATTCGTACTGAGTGATACTTTTTAAAATATACTTTAGAATTATGCTATGGACTGAACTGTGTTCGTATGTTGAAGCCCTAATACCAGCTGCTCCTCCTACCGCCATTGTGAGTGTATATCACACTCACAATGTGTATCTCTGGAGACAGAGTCTTTCGGAGGTAATTAAGGGTAAATGAGGTCATAAGAGTGGGGCCTTAATCTGATAGGACTGTGGCCTTGTAAAAAAAAAAAGGGAGATCTTTCTCTCCTTCTCTCTTTCTCTGCCATGTGAGGGCACAGGGAGAAGGCAACTGTGTGCAAGTCAGGAAGAGAGCTCTCTCCAGAACACAACCCTGCTGGTACCTTGATTTAGAATTTCCAGCCTCCAGAACTACAAGGAATAAATTTCTGTTGTTTAAACCACCAAGACTATGGTGTTTTGTTATGGCAGCCCAAGCAGATTAAGGCAAATTCGTATCTAGATGGCTACCCTGTGATAAAATTGATTTCATACCAAATGCTAAAGTATACTAATCTGGATCCCAAGGGACTCTTGGTAACCTGGCAATTTAGGGATATCTTTCCAAACTCCATGGCCTTCTGTGTCCTCACATCCACAAAATAAATCATGTTTGGAGACAGGAACTAAGGATTTGGCTAGGCTTGGCTCTGCCATTTTAGTTTCTCATTAGCTTTACCCACCTCTGTCACTAACCAGCTGAATAAACTCAGGCAAGCCACTTGACCTCTCTGTTTCACAGTTCCCCCATCTTATGAGGACCAGATGCCATCGGGTCTGTGAAAGTACTGAACATTCTGAAGTTTTAAATGAAAGGGAAAACATTCTCTTTCAATAGAAAACCATTCTCTTAATTACAATCGAAGGGCCACTGATTTTGAAGCCAGGGCTTCTGAGCTGTTCAGAGGTGGTAACAACCAGCATTTGCATGGTTCATTCAGCCATTCCCACACCTCATGCACTGATTCTTCAAGATGGAACCTTGACAAGCACACTTCAGAAGCCTCATGAAGAGAGGCTCCCTCATTCAGCAGAAGTGGTCGGAACATCCTTCTAGTTGCCTTGTCCCTGCACTGTGTGCAAGTTAGAGCCTCCTGTGAGGTCGGGCAGCAAGCCTCGTCAGGCATCCACGGCCTGCCACCCCTCCATCATTGTCAATAAGCGAGATGGAGAGACCTGTACATCATTTCATTTACTATTGCAATGATTACATAGCTCATTGCCTTCCCATTGTTTCAGTGATAGATTTAATTAACTTCCAATTAATCATAGAGGGTGATATTTAATGCTTAGCCCAGCACTGAGCACAGTGTCACAGACCAAAGAATATATTCTGAAGGCTTCAGTAATCAAGAGGTCATGGAAGATAGATGTTCTTCACTGAAGGAGAGGGAAGATAAATCTGTGTGTCCAGACCACTCTGGCTAACTGTTTTAGGATAATTGTTTTGCATCCAAATGATAACTTTCCATAAGGCACAACCATGCATAGCACAGGAGAGATAGATGGAGGGAGAGAGAGATAATAGGGTTACAATATGGAGAATTCACTTGGCTGTAATTCCCATCTGATGCCAACCAGACTGAGCTCACCGGGGAATTCTGCTTAGATTTGCAAGAGTGCAAGTGCTATAGTGGGGGTCTAACTTAGGACCTTATGCTGAAGAGACGCTCTATAAATCTTTGTCCAGTGAATGAGAAAGGAGGCCCACAGATCTTGGTTAGGTTGGCTTTTTGCTTTCAATAATCATGAGGGCTTACTGGCATTTTGTTCATGATGTGATACCAAGTATTTCTGTCTCTGTTTCTTGAAAAGAGGTAAGACTTGCATGTCTGAGCAATGGAAACCTGATGTCCCTGGGTCTAGCAATGTGGTGGTCACTCTCAATGCTGTATCCCCAAAAGGATGTAGATCCCTGTGCTACAGCCCAGGCAACTAAAATGTTTTTAATGAAATAGATCAGAACCTCTGAGGAAAAGATTCTAGAAGTTTCCTGAACACTCTGTGAGAAACTCTGTTTTGATTCAGAACAAAAACATACTTGAGGAGATCAATCATACTTCTTGTATTTACATTTACATTCAGGTAATGTTATGGTAACAAATGATAATACAGATTATAGCCCTCTATTCTTTCTTCACCCATCTATTTGTCTATTCATAATTATGTGCTAAGCATTTTTATATCAATAAAATGGTCATTTCTATATTATTTCAAACAATGTCTAGAACATTAAAATCTCAGGATAAAAGGAGTAATTCAAACTGAACTGTAAAGTCATTGTTGACAGGCTTTGACCAGGAGTGATAACAAAATTTTTGGAAAGTATATAGTTATCATTAGAGTACTTGTTATAAGTAATAAAGCCCTTGTTATAATATAAAAGGTTGTCTGGGTGTGTGTATATTTTCTGGAGAAAGTGTCTATAGCTCTAAATGTGGATTTGTGACATTGAAAGGTTAAGAACCCCAGTGCTCCAGCGTTTTACCCCCAAGAGGTTAATATATCTGTGCCAATTGACATGAAATAAGGAACTATTAACCAATTCCGTAGACTTACACAATCCCTGTTCTCAGAAAAGTAAGATGTGGCATTATGTCTGGCATCTACAACTTTATTTAGATAAATTATTTCTGCAGTTAACTATTCAGAATAAGATTTCAGATTAGGATACACATGACCCAGGCCTTGGAGATGCTATTTGCTTTAAGTCCTGGGAGAGCTGCATCTGACAAATAGCATACTTAGTGGCTGAATATGCTTGTGATTGTTACTGGAGTGTGTGTGTGTGTGTGTGTGTGTGTGTGTGCTGGTATGTGTGCATGCACACCTCAGGACTCAAAGCTCTAGAAATAACTTGACAGAGAGATTTTTTTTTTTTTTTTTTTTTTTTGCGGTACGCGGGCCTCGCACTGCTGTGGCCTCTCCCGTTGCAGAGCACAGGCTCCGGAGGCGCAGGCTCAGCAGCCGTGGCTCACGGGCCTAGCTGCTCCGCAGCATGTGGGATCTTCCTGGACCGGGGCACGAACCCGTGTCCCCTGTATCGGCAGGCGGACTCTCAACCACTGCGCCACCAGGGAAGCCCTTGACAGAGAGAATGAAGCATGGGGACGTCCACCTGGTACACTTTACTTCACATACTTGGAGTCAAATGCAAAATGAGAGACACATGCCTTGCTTTATGATGGAGACGCCCCACTTCACTTTGCAGTGAACAAATTGGAGATGGAACAAGAATGAACTCTTGTATTATCTACCTGCCCTTCCAGTCAAGAGGTTGACATCTGAGCAGGGCCATGAGATTATAGTCGTGACCCAGTATAAAAGAATGAGAGACGTTTGCCACTCTTGTTTCAATTCTGGTCATAAAAATGCATTAAGTTTGGCATGAGTTTCTGTTCTTGTTGAAAGTGTCATCTTAGGAAAGCAGAATCAGGAGAAGCCCCCAGAGGATTCCCTGGGATATATCACAACGTGTGCCTGGTTTGCTCTCTTACTAGGGACTTGAATGATTTCTCCCATCGATCTTGGGAGGCCACTAGAATATACTTATTTGAGCATAAAAATAAAGATTCCCTTTCAGGACAAACTACTTAAACAAAGAAGCTATAGGATACGGGCTGTGTGAATATAATCCAACCATCTGAGTAATTCTACCCAAGGGAAATCACAGCAGAAACCTCTGTGTATCATGTAATCTATCAGGGCAAACAGTACAATGTACCAAGCTGGTCTGATAGCCCTCAGGCTGTTTTCTAGGCACTTCTTTGCTCCTTTAGGAGCCAGTGCTTCCTGATGCTCCAGGCCTCGTCACACTTTTAATGCAGAACTTGGTGCATATCTTCCCTCTTTAGATATCACTTTTCTCAGTTTCTTCTTCCTATCAAAATCATACAGTTCTCCATCTCATTTCCTTCAGGCCCATGCATTTTTCAAGCTGCATGCATCCTGATAATTTAATCCCTTTGGAGGTGCATATGTGTGCTAATGGTTTGATGTCTCTTAACATATTTGCATTTGGCAGTCTTTTCAGAGAAACCCTGTCTTAGCTCAAAGGAATAAATCTGATGTTAGTAAATCTCAGCTGGTCACAGGGGCTGAGATATTTGGAAGTGGGATGGGGGAAGAATGGAGAAACTAAATCATATTGATTGTGCAGCTGTGTGCTTTATTATACATATATCCGATTTGTAACTGGTGATCAAGGAGGAATAATTCTCTCTCAAACTCCCTATTTATATTTATCTCTAAATAAAAATGGGAATTTTCAAGGCTACTCATCCTACAGTCACTTTCATCTGCTCCTGATAATGTGGAGTTGGGCTTTGTAATCTTTCCTTGATATTGAGTTAATTCAAAACATGTTTACTGAGTGTTTGCTGTGTCCAAGACCTGATGATTGGTGCTGGGATACAAAGGCACAATCTCTGACTTTAGGTTAGTGTTGGAGTTGGACAAACAAGCAGGAAATTTCAATACAGGTGATATGCCCTGTGATGGAGTTACTGCAGAGAGGCACCTAAGCTGTGTAAGGAGAGAGGGAAGGGTTCCTGGCAAAGCCGTATCTTATTGGAAAGCCAAGGAATGAGAAGGTATGGGGAGAATTGTTTGCTATTTGTTAGGGTTTAGGCTAAGATCGATAATAGACTTCAAAATACAGTGGCTTACACAGGATAGATACAGATATCTCTCATGAAATCCTAGAGATAAGAGGCTTAGAGTGATGCAGCTATTTTCAGCAAGTGCCTCTTTCTTCTAGGTCCAAGAGAGGTGCCTTTGCTGCAGCTGTGTCCCTGCCTGTAGGAGTGTGTCAAGGGAGCAAAAGAGAACAGCAAGTTGGCGAGACTCTTAGTCATTCTGTATGGGAGGATAGGAATGTCAGAGGCAAGGGTGGAGTGGCCATATATGCTCTGCTCAGAAATTTGGATTTTACCATTGAGAGTGATGGGAAGCCTTTGTAGGGTTTCAAGCAGAGTAATGACCCAGTGAGATTTTAATTTTAGAACATTTACTTTGGCTGAGTAGTTCTTTAGTTATCAATAACTTTCAGCATTTCATACAGCTGAACTTATACTCTGAAGAAGTAGTGAATATAGAGATGAGCTACAGATTATATAATTCAGTAACTTAATAGTTCAGTAACTGAAAGTTCATGTAAAAAGAAGGACCTCTATATGTAAAAACTGGCCTTGGGATAAGGTTAGGTTGTTTCTAGAAATGTGTTTTTGGAAAATGATCTGAATTTTTTGATCATATGGTCTTTTCTCTCTCACTGACTTCTTTCTCCTTAAAATATATCCTGTAGGGAAAAGTTTAAATAAAACATTTTTCAAGAATTGCAGCCTTAAGTGGAGAGCAGAATAGGCAATTCCGTGTAAAACTGGGGATGGTGGTAGCTAATACCAGGCCACTTGTATTCACAGCCCACTCCCTCCCACTCTGCTTTTACCCTTCCTCAAATATTTGTGGTAATATATTGTGCTTTTTATACATAACTCTAGAATATAGATTTCCTTCTCCATTGTTGGCAGTATTTTCCCCTTTATGGAATAATTCATTTTTAACTATGGTATTTACATTTCACCATGTAGTAAATTTTATCTCTTATTTGAAATCTACTTTTCATAGCACTTAATTTCCACAAATGGGATGAGGACAGAGCTAAAGAGGTTACTCTAGGTCAAGACAAGTGGTAAACTTGTTAGCGGCACTAAGTTCCAATAATTAGAACTCGGAGAGAAAGACCCATTTCCTTAGTGGCATGTGTCTTGTTTTGTCTGATGTTGGTTAAAAATGAAAGATTGTACTAAAATAAGACACAAAAACTGAAGATTCCTGGGTTATTGGCAATTTTGTGTATTGGGGAATGTGGAGTGTTGGGATTTTACTTGAAGGGGGTGAATAGAGGCTCTACTTTGGAATATTAGACAGGATACTAGGATTTCAGGTGTTGAAACTCAAATGTAATTCTATGGATAGTATTTTTCCATAAAATGTCAGCAGTTATCACAGGGATGAGTGCTTGGGGGAAGAAATGGAGACATCACAAAACATTGTCTCTTTCACAGAATTGTATAAGGCAGGGCATTACCTGGTAGCACGATTTATAATACTTCATTTTCTAATTACCTATGATATTCATAGAGTTCACAGTGGAAAAATATCTAATGGTATGGAAAGAACATTATGTTTGACATAGATGGGCCAAGAGAAATCCCTTGGCTTTCTAGAAAGAAGGAATATAGATGATGCCATGGTCCAAACAAGTGAATTTATTTCCAGTAGCAACAGAGTGCAATACTGAACTTGAAGTAAAGCATGTTCATTCTAGAAAATGTGTTCCTTCTCTGATAAACTGTTTCTGTCTCTGATCAAGAAACTAGAATAGTACACGGGAGGATCCAGGTCATGCTCCCAGGAGGCCAGGCAATAACTCAATCAGAAACAGGTAAAAGCTGAGTTGAGAGAGTACTGTCAATCACTGCTCAGTTAGATTGAATTGACAATGGCTTTTCAGTATGGCTTTGCCTGGCAAACATTTGGAGTTCTAAGAGAAGGAAAAACAAGCCTATGTTCTCAATGTCAAATTCATTTTGGTCACTTGCCTAAGACACCCTGGAAAATCCCAACAGGAATGAGACCCTGCATTTTAGAAAGATAGACTTCTGCTCAATGCATCAGCAGTTCTGCATGGTTGCTTCTATCACCAGTTTCTCTGATAAAAAACTTTATTTACCAAGTGCTGCACTTCCTTTCTCTTGCCTAACCTGTGAAAAAATTCAGTCGGTTTCCAACTGCTCTTTTTTGACTGAATTTGTCCAAGAAAATACATTTATACCCTTCAGTGAGCAGAAGGAAGACAGCATTTTGGGATGAGAGGTGGCAAGAGGAGGAAATTCCACAAGTGGAAATTGGATGTGACCATTCCTTGGGCGCACGCCAGTCATTACTATTACCTACATTGCTTCTGGGCTGACTCATTTGTCCATTTGTGACCCCGACATATAGAAAATGCATTCTTAAGAGAGCATTTATCCCATGGGCTTTTCTACAATCTCAATATCACAACCCTGGAGGCCTCAACTACCTTATCAACAGGAAGTTTGAGCAAGTCTTCCCGACCCCTTCTTTTTCAATACTTCTCTATCCACAAAACCAAGCATTATTTTGACACTCATATTAGTCCAATTAAACTGAAATTCTTGTTTTACTTTCTATGATTCTTTTTCTTCCTGTTTCTAACAATGTTATCCATTTTTCCCAGATACTCAGTCAAATCTTCCTCAGTTGTTGAAGACAAGAGACATTGGACTGGAAGCCAAGATCCTGAGTGCCTTTGACTGAGCTGACCTGACTCTGCCACTAACTAGTGGTGTGATCCTAGGCCAGTCACTTATTTTTCCTGATCTTTAAAGCAAAAAAGTTGGACAGGATGGTCTCTAAGGTACCATGTGGCTCTATAGGCTTGATTGAACTGCTAAACACTGCTTCTCTGTAGGTCTAGCCTTTAGGTTCCACACCCGCTGTCAGCAGCAACCTTTCTGTTCCCCAGTTGCTTCTACTCTCTAGAAAGATTTCACCAAACTAATTTTGTTCTATTCATTAATTAACAATATAAATACATACATTTAAATTAACAACTCCTCCAAAAAGCAATGAACCATTAATAATAAAATTTTATAATCATCATAAAACTGTCTAGGGCATGGAAGATGGTATAATAATTCACACCTAATTGCTTTCAACCTTGGGCCCACAAACACACTAGTTGGAGAAATGAATTCAGATACTGTAATTCATGAGGTCATGTTTTATTATTTAAGTCATCCCTGTTAGTTAAAAAAAACTTTGATGTTCAAATAATCTACAAATTCACAGTGCCACAAACTATAGGGGAATTCAGAGAAAGTTCACATTTGCCTATTTTGTCAGCCCTTCATACAGAAGATCCATCTGAATCTTGGTGTTCTCTATAGAACAGAGGTTATTTTACTTAATGATAGAAATAATTTACATAAAATAAACAATAACCTTAATTGCAAGATTAGAGTATTGAGAAAATTCTTTGTTAACTTACAAAAAAGAGGTGAGCAGCCCACAAATTGTGCAAAAATAGCAATTGCAAACCAAGTGGTAGAATTAAATCATAATATTTAAGAGCACAAATTCTGGAGCCAAGCTGCTGGGGTTGAAATCTCAGCTCCACTACTTACTAGTTGTACTTGACCTTGGGTAAGTTACTTCACCTCTCCAACCTTCAGTTTCCTTATCTGTACACAGAGGAATATGATAATACCAGGTTGATATAAGGATTATATAAATTGATATAAGGAGATGTTTAGTACTTACATTAAGTGAAGCATTATATTATTAATAGTATCATTAGAGGTCATGGCATCCTTCCTTGAAGGCTTAGAAAGATGTGTGTACTTTGTATGTGTATAGCCCTGGACTTAATTGTATATGCAATGCTGCTTAAGATGGGTGGGGCTCTTCTGAGGTCTATTTGCAAATTTAACATGGTCAACTAAACCAGGGCAATTAATATGACATTGAAGATGTTCATATGAGTGTGGAAAATAACAGATTAAAGGAAAGGAAGCAAGACTGGGGAGGTATTTGTGTATTTTGAAAGTAAGTTAGCAGCATTCAAATGGATTTTAAAACTCAGTAATTTAGACATTTCTTCTAGGGTTGTTAGTAAGTCACTCAGTGTTTCTGGTTGTGGATCCATATTAGAGTTATACAGTGATTTTTTCTTTTAAAAAGAATATGTCATACAAAGAACGAGATGCACTTGTATTGATTTTTCTTGTGCACAGATGTGTGGTGTGCTGAGTGGGGAGTCTAAGCCAGCTGTGCCACCCTCCCCCGACTCCCGTGTGTGTTTTGCTTCTGGTCCTCTGGTATGGGAGTACTGCCTCACAGTGTCCAGGGCTGTTAGCTGAACCCAAACCTGTAGCTGTTGAAAGCTTGTCAAAATCAAAAAGATAAATACATTTCTCTATGATTAGGTGACCAATGCCTATAGCAGATCGTGAATACCCAGAGGGCATCTGCTCAGACTTTGTATCACAAACTCTACCTCTCTCTTTCTGTTCCTCAGCTTTTAGGGCCCAATTAATTTGTGTTTGCCTTGTTCAACAGAACCCATTCTCAAGCAAAAGATGCTGCTCGCTTTCAATTTAAAATATAAACCAGAGACTGGGATGAACTATACATGGAAAGCAACTCAGTAATGTCATCTAATGGGAAGATCAGAGTTCTATGTCCAAGCCTTCTGTAGGGGGGCATTTAATTGCTGTAACTCCTCATCTGTAAAATAGAAAGATTGGATTTGGTGACTTCCGATATCACTTACATTCAGATAGTCTGTGTGTTTCATTAGGCTCAGGAATCTTTAAAAAGATTCCTAAATAAGGTGATTCTTCCCCTTCTTTGAGAATTTTAGGAAAATTCTTCACCAGTGTATGTGGGAATCGATTGAGCTTTGAGAAGGCATACATTCCTCGTTCTGTTTATGCAGGTGGGAGTGTGAGATGGATGATAACAGAAAAATTATATTCTTTGTAAATCCTGGCCTACACAACCATTGGTCACCGGGCATATTTACCTCACAGTAATATCAGATATTGTAATAACACATCATGCAACTTTTCTAAATGCTGCATTCTCATAGACAATTTGAAGAAAATGATGACCATATGAAGTTTATGATATAACTGTGTTGCTAAAAGCAACATTTCAAAAAAAAAATTCAACAAGTCACCCATCAGAAATCAGGGGTTTAGGAAAAACTGCCAAGTGAGTAAAGTTGTAGCTACACACAACAAGATATGCCAGAGGAGAAACTAGAACAATGAGGTGAGTCTCTATAATCATTGTGGAGACTAGTCACACCAATTTTTCAACTTCTTTTTTTTTTTTTTTTTTTTTTTATGTGTGTGTGGTATGCGGGCCTCTCACTGTTGTGGCCTCTCCTGTTGCGGAGCACAGGCTCCGGATGCGCAGGCTCAGCGGCCATGGCTCATGGGCCTAGCCGCTCCACGGCATGTGGGATCTTCCCGGACCGGGGCACGAACCTGTGTCCCCTGCATCGGCAGGCGGACTCTCAACCACTGCGCCACCAGGGAAGCCCTAAACTTCTTTTTTCAACCTGTTTTGCAAGGTTCATTTCTGCCAGAATGAGGGTGATTTTCTCCAGGCAATGGCCTCTAACTGGTTGTAAATGAATCAATGCCTATCAGTTTCACAGGAAAAAGCATCCTAATCAGATTGGTTATCAATGGATTAGATTTCTATCTTGCTGGACCTTTACCTCTCTTTTAGCTTTGGAAAGGAACTAAACATTTCGAGCCAAGTTGTTTGGTTTTGTCTGGAAGCACTGCAATGCCTTATTGATCTGTTTGGAGAGGAAAGTTTTCAGAAGAGACAGTTTCCCTGGATAGCTAAACCACTATTAAAAAGATAGCTGATTTCAATGAAAACCTTCCAATATATACACATACTTCCCTATTAAACAGAGTTCCTTGAGAGTAAATGAATCTTTTTGTTGGGTTATGGTCACCACTTTATGGACACCAATTACTGTGACACTCACTGGAATACAGGGGTATCGTGAACCACAGTGCTTGACCCCCTTGATGACTGGCTGTTTTGGCTGGTCTCATAGCATGCCACCAGCTGTCCCTTCTCACTGTAAGAACTTCTAGAAAAAATTTTCCACCCTCTTTTTATCTGTTATCTGCTGGAGATTATGATGGTGCCTTCATATGCCAGGGAAAGTTCAATAATCAAGCTTGGGAAGCAGTAGTGGGGCAAAATTTTTTATCCCTACTCCTCCACTTACTAGCTGAGTAATGCTGAGCCCATTTCTTTACTTCTCCAAACCTTGGATTCCTCATCTAAAAACAGGATAATAATACCCACTCTTCAGGGTTAGAGTGAAACTTAAATGAGATAAAAATAAGTCCCAAGGTCAGTGTCTGGCATATGGTATGGGTTCTATAAATGAATTTCCATCAAAATGTTCCAAACCCCTCCTTCATCAACAATAGTAAGTGAATAGACACCGTCCCTACTCCCTTCCTGTGGAGGAAAGTATTTCAGGTCATTACTTCATAGAGCTTTGATCTCAAGCTCTATATGAGGCTTTGGGGAAAGGATGGTGAACAGGTGGGCCTGGTTCCTGCCCTTATGGAGCTTAGTGAGTCTAGTGTAGAAGACAGACAAGAAACAAATAATTATCCAACAAATTATTTAATTCCAATTGTCTTGAATGCTATGAAGGAGAAGGGGAAGCTGTATTTAAAAAGAAAACCTGTCTTAATATGGAAGGTCAGGAGAAATTTTTCTGAGATGCCACATCCAAGAAGAGGACAGAAAGATAACTAGGAGTGAGCTGGAAGGACAGATGTGTATTCTAGGCTGAAGGAGAGGCATTTGTAAAGGCTTTGCAGCTTGAAGTGTCAGAGCGCTGGGGAGCAGAGATAAGGTGAGGGATTGGAGCTGAGCTGAGGCTGGTGAGGTGCATGGTTCAGGCTTTGGGG
This sequence comes from Mesoplodon mirus, assembly GCF_964341445.2. Lineage (NCBI taxonomy): Eukaryota > Metazoa > Chordata > Mammalia > Artiodactyla > Ziphiidae > Mesoplodon > Mesoplodon mirus. Next base: position 38,312,733 of record NC_138977.1, read on the forward strand.
ACGATGGCAAAGTTTTGGGCTTCACTCTGAGAGAGATGGGGCCACAAAAGAGGATTAAGCAAGGACAATAATCCACAGGTTTGCAACCATTGACCCAAACTCGAAATGTTTTCATATTGCTGGGTAAATAGCTATACCCTGAGCCTCCTACCACCTATAACCCCTTTTCAGAACCACTCCCCCTTCTGCCCACCTCCACCCTTTGGGGTTAAGAAGGCCTCCAGGACCTTTCTAACATCTCTTCCAATTGGTTGGTGGCCAATAGCATATAGGTTGTTAACTATGTTAAATATTTTATCTAGTTTTAAGCAAGATTCCACCCTCCCCTAAATTTTCTCCTTTACCTATACATTTACAGTCGTGCTCAAAATTGTTAAAGAAGACTGAAAGTATTGCAGTTTAATGTGGTTAAAATATTTAAATGGTCTTAGGGCCATTTGTCCATCTTCCCTTTCCTAACCCCCACCATATTGAATTTAATCCTGAGGTCTGTTGATTCTACTTCTGAAATGTCTCTTAAATTTATCCATTCCTTTCAACTCCTGCTGTTCTCATGCAGTCCCTTTCACCTCTCCCTGGGCTTCTGTAATAACCCAGCAGCTCTCTGCCTGGTCTCTGTGTCCCTCTGCCTGGTCCATTCTCTCCCTAGCCCAAACCACTCTCCACATGGCTGTCAGTGTCCAGACAGTGTCTAATACACAGTTGGTGCTCAATAAATGTGTTTTGAATGAATGAATAAATAAACAAATGTATGGTGAGACCACGATCAAATGACACATAAAAAAATGGGTAAAAAGTGGAAAAACACAACCAGTTACCCTCTGTTAGTGCTTCCCAAAGATTTTGGATGGCACAATGACGTTTTTCATTTTTTTAGTTATGTGTGTATTTTAATATGTATGAGAAAAATTTGATAGTACACTAAACTTATGCCTTGTTGCTTAGAATAAGATTGAATAAAAATGTAAGTCAAGTTAAAATTGATTAAAACATATTAAGTTAATAATAGCTCAGTACCATTCAGATATGGCAAAATGGTGTAGATGTCATACAATGACTGAAGTTTGGGAAAAATTGGTGAACACAATGCCACAAAACCAAGTGAGGTTATACTCCTCCCTGAAATAGAATGGGTTTGGATGACTTGTCAGGGTCAAGCAAGGCTTGAACATGTGGCCCGCAAATCCTGGTAGGCACCAGTGCCTCCACATGTAAGTCAGGTTTAAAAAAAGAAAGAAAAAGATAACATTGAGAATGTGTGCTTCACAAGACTTCCGGTCACGGTAAACAGCCTCAGGTTATTTCAAGAGCCCTGGAAAACCTTTTAACAGATTGAGAAGTATAAAACAGGTTGATTTTTTTTTAATTAAAAAAATTTTTTAATTGAAGTATAGTTGATTTACAGTGTTGTGTCAGTTTTTTCTTTTCCCTTCTCCTAATTTTTTTTAACATCTTTATTGGAGTTTAATTGCTTTACAATGGTGTGTTAGTTTCTGCTTTATAACAAAGTGAATCAGCTATACATATACATACATCCCCAAATCTCCTCCCTCTTGCACCTCCCTCCCACCCTCCCTATCCCACCTTTCTAGGTAGTCACAAAGCACTGAGCTGATCTCCCTGTGCTATGCGGCTGCTTCCCACTATCTATTTTACATTTGGTAGTATATGTAAGTCCATGCCACTCTCTCACTGCGTCCCAGCTTACCCTTCCTGCACCCAGTGTCCTCAAGTCCATTCTCTACTTCTGTTTCTTTATTCCTGTCCTGCTCCTAGGTTCTTCAGAACCTTTTTTTTCCTCTTAGATTCCATATATATGTGTTAGCATATGGTATTTGTTTTTCTCTTTCTGGTTTGTATTTTTGATATTGAGTTGCATGAGCTGCTTGTAAATTTTGGAGATTAATCCTTTGTCAGTTGCTTCATTTGCAAATATTTTCTCCCATTTGGAGGGCTGTCTTTTCATCTTGTTTATGGTTTCTTTGCTGTGCAAAAGGTTTTAAGTTTCATTAGGTCCCATTTGTTTATTTTTGTTTTTATTTCCACTTCTTTAGTAGGTGGGTCAAAAAGCATCTTGCTGTGATTTATGTCATAGAGTGTTCTGCTGATGTTTTCCTCTAAGAGTTTTATAGTGTCTGGCCTTACATTTAGGTCTTTAATCCATTTTGAGTTTATTTTTGTGTATGGTATTAGGGAGTGTTCTAATTTCATTCTTTTCCATGTAGCTGTCCAGTTTTCCCAGCACCACTTATTGAAGGTGCTGTCTTTTCTCCATTATATATTCTTGCCTCCTTTATCAAAAATAAGGTGAACATATGTACGTGGGTTTATCTCTGGGCTTCTATCCTGTTCCATTGATCTATATTTGTGTTTTTGTGCCAGTACCATACTGTCTTGATTACTGTAGCTTTGTAGTATAGTCTGAAGTCTGGGAGCGTGATTCCTCCAGATCCATTTTTCTTTCTCAAGATTGCTTTGGCTATTCAGGGTCTTTTGTGTTTCCATACAAACTGTGAAATTTTTTGTTCTAGTTCTGTGAAAAATGCCATTGGTAGTTTGGTAGGGATTGCACTGAATCTGTAGATTGCTTTGGGTAGTAGAGTCATTTTCACAATGTTGATTCTTCCAATCCAAGAACATGGTATATCTCTCCATCTGTTTGGATCATCTTTAATTTCTTTCATCAGTGTCTTAGAGTTTGCTGCATACAGGTCTTTTGTCTCCTTAGGTAGGTTTATTCCTAGATATTTTATTCTTTTTGTTGAAATGGTAAACGGGAGTGTTTCCTTAATTTCTCTTGCAGATTTTTCATCATCAGTTTATAGGAATGTAAGAGATTTCTGTGCATTAATTTTGTATCCTGCTACTTTACCAAATTCATTGATTAGCTCTAGGAGTTTTCTGGTAGCATCTTTAGGATTCTCTATGTATAGTATCATGTTATCTGCAAACAGTGACAGCTTTACTTCTTCTTTTCTGATTTGGGTTCATTTTTCTTCTCTGATTGCTGTGGCTAAAACTTCCAAAACTATGTTGAATAATAGTGGCGAGAGTGGACAACTTTGTCTTGATCTTAGAGGAAATGGTTTCAGTTTTTCACCATTGAGAAAGATATTGGCTGTGGTTTTGTCATATATGGCCTTTATTATGTTGCAGTAAGTTCCCTCTATGCCTATTTTCTGGAGGGTTTTTATCATAAATGGGTGTTGAGTTTTGTCAAAGCTTTTTCTGCATCTACTGAGCTGATCATATGGTTTTTCTCCTTCAATTTGTTAATATGGTTTATCACATTGGTTGATTTGCATATATTGAAGAATCCTTGCATTCCTGGGATAAACCCCACTTGATCATGGTGTATGATCCTTTAAATGTGCTGTTGGATTCTGTTAGCTAGTATTTTATTGAGGATTTTTGCATCTATGTTCATCAGAGATAATGACCTGTAGTTTTCTTTCTTTGTGACAACTTTGTCTGGTTTTGGTATCAGGGTGATGGTGGCCTTGTAGAATGAGTTGAGAGTGTTCCTCCCTCTGCTATACTTTGGAAGAGTTTGAGAAGGATAGGTGTTAGCTCTTTTCTAAATATTTGAGGGAATTCGCCTGTTAAGCCATTTGGTCCTGGACTTTGTTTTTGTTGGAAGATTTTTAATCACAGTCTTAATTTCAGTGCTTATGTTTGGTCTCTTTATATTTTCTGTTTCTTCCTGGTTCAGTCTCAGAAGGTTGTGCTTTTCTAAGAATTTGTCCATTTCTTCCAGGTTGTCCATTTTATTGGTATAGAGTTGCTTGTAGTAATCTCTCATGATCCTTTGTATTTCTGCAGTGTCAGTTGTTACTTCTCCTTTTTCATTTCTAATCCTATTGATTTGAGTCCTCTCCCTTTTTTTCTTGATGAATCTGACTAATGGTTTATCAATTTTGTTTATCTTCTCAAAGAACCAGCTTTTAGTTTTATTGATCTTTGCTATTGTTTTCTTCATTTCTTTTTCATTTATTTCTGATCTGATCTCTATGATTTCTTTCCTTCTGCTAACTTTGGGGTTTTTTTTTGTTTTTCTTTGTGTAATTGCTTTAGGTGTAAGGTTAGGTTGTTTATTTGAGATGTTTCTTGTTGCCTGAGGTAGGATTGTATTGCTATAAACTTCCCTCTTAGAACTGCTTTTGCTGCATCCCATAGGTTTTGGGTCATTGTATTTTCATTGTCATTTGTTTGTAGGTATTTTTTGATTTCCTCTCTGGTTTCTTCAGTGTTCTCTTGGTTATTAAGTAGTGTATTGTTTAGTCTCCATGTGTTTATATTTTTTACAGGTTTTTCCTGTAAATGATATCTAGTCTCATAGCAATGTGGTCGGAAAAGATACTTGATACAATTTCAATTTTCTTAAATTCACCAAGGCTTGATTTGTGACCCAAGATATGATCTATCCTGGAGAATGTTCCATGAGCACTTGAGAAGAAAGTGTATTCTCTTGTTTTTGGATGGAATGTCTTATAAATATCAATGAAATCTATCTTGCTTAATGTATCATTTAAGGCTTGTGTTTCCTTATTTATTTTCATTTTGAATGATCTGTCCATTGGTGAAAGTGGGGTGTTAAAGTCCCCTCATATGATTGTGTTACTGTCAATTTCCCCTTTTATGGCTGTTAGCATTTGCCTTATGTATTGAGGTGCTCCAATATTGGGTGCATAAATATTTACAATTGTTGTACCTTCTGCTTGGATTGATCCCTTGATCATTATGTAGTGTCCTTCTTTGTCTCTTGTAATAGTCTTTATTTTAAAGTCTATTTTGTCTGATATGAGAATTGCTACTCCAGCTTTCTTTTGATTTCCATTTGCATGGAATATCTTTTTCCACTCCCTCACTTTCAGTCTGTATGTGTCCCTAGATCTGAAATGGGTCTCTTGTAGACAGTGTATATACAGGTCTTGTTTTTGTATCCATTCAGCCAGTCTATATCTTTTGGTTGGAACATTTAATCCATTTACATTTTAGGTAATTATTGATATGTATGTTCCTATTACCATTTTCTTAATTGTTTTGGGTTTGTTATTGTAGGTCTTTTCCTTGTCTTGTGTTTCCTGCCTAGAGAAGTTCCTTTAGCATTTGTTGTAAAGTTGGTTTGGTGGTGCTGAACTCTCTCAGCTTTTGCTTGTCTGTAAAGGATTTAAATTCTCCATCAAATCTGAATGAGATCCTTGATGGGTAGGGTAGTCTTGGTTGTAGGTTTTTCCCTTTCATCACTCTAACTATGTCCTGCCCGTCCCTTCTGGCTTGAAGAGTTTCTGCTGAAAGATCAGCTGTTAACCTTATGGGGATTCCCTTGTATGTTATTGTTTTTCCCTTACTGCTTTTAATATTTTTTCTTTGTATTTAATTTTTGATAGTTTGATTAATATGTGTCTTGGTGAGTTTTTCCTTGAGTTTATCCTGTATGGGACTCTCTGTGCTTCCTGGACTTGATTGACTATTTCCTTTCCCATATTAGGGAAGTTTTCAACTATAATCTCTTCACATATTTTCTCAGTCCCTTTCTTTTTCTCTTCTTCTTCTGGCACCCCTATAATTCAAATGTTGGTGCATTTAATGTTGTTCCAGATGTCTCTGAGACTGTCCTCATTTCTTTTCATTCTTTTTCCTTTATTCTGCTCTCTGTCAGTTATTTCCACTATTTTATCTTCCAGGTCACTTATCTGTTCTTCTGCCTCAGTTATTCTGCTATTGTTTCCTTTTAGAGAATTTTTTATTTCATTTATTGTGTTTTTCATCATTGTTTGGTTGCTCTTTAGTTCTTCTAGGTCTTTGTTAAACATTTCTTGTATTTTCTCCATTCTATTTTGAAGATTTTGGATCATCTTTACTGTCATTACTCTGAAATCTTTTTCAAGAAGACTGCCTATTTCCTCTTCATTTATTTGGTCTGGTGGGTTTTTACTTTGCTCCTTCATCTGCTGTTTGTTTCTCTGTCTTCTCATTTTGCTTTACTTACTGTGTTTGGGGTCTCCTTTTCACAGGGGGCAGGTTCAGAATTCCCATTGATTTTGGTGTCTGCCCCCAGTGGCTAGGGTTGGTTCAGTGGGTTGTGTAGGCTTCCTGGTGGAGGGGACTGGTGTCTGTGTTCTCATGGATGAGGCTGGATCTTGCCTTTCTGGTGGGCAGGACCGCATCCTGTGGTGTGTTTTGGGGTGTCTGTGACCTTATTATGATTTTAGGCAGCCTCTCTGCTAATGGGTGGGGTTGTGTTCCTGTCTTGCTATTTGTTTGGTGTAGGGTGTCCAGCACTGTAGCTTGTTGTTCGTTGAGTGGACCTGCATCTTAGCATTGAGATGGAGATCTCTGGGAGAGCTTTTGCCATTTGATATTACATGGAGCTGGGAGGTCTCTGGTGGACCAATGTCCTGAACTCAGCTCTCCCACCTCAGAGGCACAGGTCTGACACCCGGCTGGAGCACCAAGACCCTGTCAGCCACATGGCTCGGGCCCTGGAGGATGGGAGCGAGGTGTGGGTCGTCAGTCCCTGGTGCAGGGTGAGCACAGTGGTGTCAGCTCCGACCCCAGTCCGGGTCCCACTCACAAGTCGCCGGCAGCTGCTACCGGCCCCTGCGGCATCTTCTCACAATGCTTCCCTCCTCTGGCGGCGGCCACAGAACATTGTCTCAGTTTTGGGCATACAGCAAAGTGATTCAGTTATATATATATATATATGTGTGTATATATATATATATATATATATATATATATATATATATATGTACACACACATATATATACATGTATTTTTTTTCAGATTCTTTTCCATTATAGGTTATTACAATATATTGAATATAGTTCCCTGTGCTATACAGTAGGACCTTGTTGTTTACCTGTTTTATATAATATACAGTAGTGTATATCTGCTAACCCCAAACTCCTAATTTATCCCTCCCCCTTTTCCCCTTTGGTAACCATAAGTTTGTGTTCTATGTCTATGAGTCTATTTCTGAAACAGGTTGAGTTTTATCCCCCAAAGCTGAGGGTAGTGTGAAGTCATTGAAAGAGGCTGGATTTTGTAGATAGACAGATGTGAGTACAAACACCAGCATGTCTTTCACTTATTTGCTGTTTGACGTTGGGCAAATATTTGTGCGTCTCTGAGTTATTTCATTAGTGGAACAGGCAAAGTAATTGCCATCTTGGAGGGAATACAAGGCTAAATATAGATATTGGCTAGCATGGTTTCTGGCACATAGTTGGCATTTAATAAATGCAGCCTTTCTTTTTAACTCCCTTAAATGTAATTTGCTTAAAAATAAAAGTAAAAATAGAGTAAAATCAAAGCAGACTGTGACTGTACCAGATGCTTTTCTCTGAGAAAACCCAAACCCCAAAACAATAGGGGAAATATGACAAAAAAGAAAGTAATTTTCAATGGCATTGAACTATCCCCCCAAGTCTTTAATAATCTCTGATTGAAATGAATGAATATGCAAGTGTCACTTACTGATGGCCTCCTCCCATAAGCAGTGAACTCCTTTGAAATCATGTGGTGGTAATTGTAAAAGAAGTTATATACATAAAATTACTTCTCTGGTACAATAAGGATCATAAATCAGTTCACAATCAATCCATCTGCAACTTCTGTTGCCCTGATTTCATAGATTGCAACAAAAAATAAGTTGAGGATGAATAACTGAAAGGCAATGAAGGGACCCTGAGGCTCTTGCTTACAGCTTGCTTTGTGATGGAGGCTGGATGAGGGTGAAAGAAAGCAATGAGAGTTTAAGGAGATGCCTTATGACATCAACATCCTTTTCCTGGCCCTGTTTGGTTCCTTGAGAAGAGAGATTTAGTCTTCTCCATGAGAGAAGGTGTTTATCACCTACTTGCCATGCCTCACACTGCATTCCTGCTGGCTCAGGGCAGCCCAGCACCTCCAGTCATGGATACTTGAGATGGTTGCTGGACCTAATCATTCTGACCTTTAGAAGCTCCTCTAGCTTGAGTGTTAACTATGAAATGCTCTCAGAGAATTTTGTTGAGGATTTTGTCTATAATGGGAAGTTCCATTGGCCTGTCTCTAAGAAAGTAACTAGGAGTAGAAAAGTGTCTGCCTTTGTTTGCCTTGGAATTCTTAAGTGCCAATAAAACACTGTACTTTGTTCTCAGGAGGACCCAACTGTTGGCAAGTCCTCCAGATGCTTCCCTCCTGGTGGCACCTTTAGCCAATCATGACAGGAATATTGATCAAGAATAACCTAATGAAATATGAGCACCAGTGGATGTGTTGGGGAAAGAGCAAATCTAGTCTGTGAGAGTTATATTGAATAAGAATTGGGCCCATTAGGTGCCTCGTTGAGTATTCAGGGGAGACAATTCTTGCTTTATAAAATATGCTTGGGTTTGCCTTATGGAAAATTTATTGTTCATTCGTTTAAGAGGTCAGTTTTGTCTTCAGTGCTTTCAGAATTTATTCTTTACTCCATTGTTCCTTGTAAACTATCTTTTATTGAATTTCTTTGTGAATTTGAGTTGTCAAATAGCCAATGCACTGTCTAAACTGCATTATACAGTTAACAGGTATTTTGTGATTGGGGCAGGATGAAAATCTGACTTATTGGTGCTAGTACTTATCAATATAGAGAGAGCAAATTATATTAATTAGCCTCCTCTGTTTTCAGAAATAAAACATGCCAAAGTCAATGCTCCCACATCCATATGGGTCAACTAACTGGGAAATGGTTGGACCATCAGGACTGTAATCCTGTGAAAATATCTGACTTCTATGAAAAATGTCCAGGCTTTTCTCCTTTTGTGTTGGGACTGAGAGCTTTTAATGGGAGTGCATTTTAATAGCTAGGAAAACATAGAAGATTGAAGAAGGTCTTTGATACCATGTCTTAATTAGACTCTATTTGATAACCATTGGCATGGCTACTTGATATAAATTTTAGTTCTAATGAACAAGCAAGGTTATTTTAACCACACGGTTTACCTGAAATAGCCTAAAAATCCTTAAAAAACAGAGTGTTCACAGCATCCAAAACTAATCTTAGGATAAATTGTTGTTTGGTGTTGGTTCTTTCACTATAAAATGAGAGTAGCTATTAATACTGGTGTTCAGAATGACTTTTTCAATTGATTCTATGTGATGGCATATGACCAATAGTTTTTATTTTCCAGCTGAGGTACCTGCTCCAAGTGTATTGAGGCAGAATTGCCCAAAATAAGAGCTCAGTAAAACACAGTTCAGATAAAAGGTTCCACTTGTCAGATGGGCAAACAAGGCTTTCTGCAGTCCTTGCCTGGCTACATTTTCAGTTTCACTGTGTGCTTTCTCCTCTTTGTACTCTGAGTCTCAGCTGTGCTGAGGTATTTCCGCTTCCTCAAATTCAGCCAGTCATGTTGCCCATAATGTTTCCTTGGCCTGGAATATTTTATTTATTTTCTCCTTCAGTTTTCCCAAACGAATTGGCTATATGAAACAATTCTCGACCTTCTCCCAACTTCCAGTAGAACTGACCATTTTTTTCTTTGTAAACTCATTGTAACCTGCTCTGATTTCTTGGCATGATTACAATACTAGTCTACATATTATTAATATCTCTTTCTCCTTCTACAAACTTACAGAATCTTGAGGTCAAGGATCATGTGTAATTCATCTTTGTACTCTGAGCACCTGTAAAATGCCTGACAATGAATAAATAAATGAACAAAAGAGTGAATGAATGAAAAAATGAAAAAGTGAAAAAATCCAGTGAAGTAAATATTGGCCTTATAACCCAAAGTAGAGATGGCAAACACATGCCCCCCAGTGCTGTACTTTCCCATCTCTTATGCAGAACAGACTTTCTGAATTACTTAGTGGCCACTAAGCCTAGATCCAGGCAGCCTACGCCTTCAGAACTTAAGAGTTTTTTCTAGCATAATCTTAATATCTAGTGAAATTATCTAGTTTAGTGGTATCTTAACACTTTTGATTATACAAGGGAGTAAACCTAATAGTAAAAATATTTGGGGGCACATCCTCTATGGATAGCTTCTGTGTACCCCTGCAGGCCACATGGGGAGACTAACCCATATGGACCACATCAATGGGCTGTTTTGTCCTCTGACTTCAAATGGGTTTAGCAGGAAACCTGGAGGATAAGAGCCAATGAGGCCAGGGTGCTATTTCTCTGGATCACACCCTGATCAATGGCTGTGGGTTAGCCTGCTTCCTCTCCTGAAGGCCTCAGCTCCTGTCACCTGGCCCCTTCCATACCTCTACCTTTGGTTCTGGTATCTCTTCCCTCCTTTTACCCCTCCCTGCAGTTACTTGTCCAGAATGTGTCCTCTTTTGTTGCTCTAACTAAATCTTAGTGCCCCAAACTGGTGTCAATTGTCCTTCTCTTAAACTCTTTGCAGTTTATTTGAAGATAACTTCTATTTCCTGCTGAGACCCTGACTGATATTTCTCCAAGGCATGTAATCATTTTTAGTGTATTATATACATGTACTAATCACCATCCAGATATCAAGTACTACTAAAGCCTAATTTCTTTTAGTTTCTTAGAGAAGATGAAGTTTTAATGTTTTTTTCCCACACCCTGGCTGATCACTTTTTGTTCTCACATTTTGGAAATTATTGATTTAGAAACTAGTTATCCAAGTCTTCCTATCAGGATTCCTAGAGTAAGGCTCTGTTGAGTGTGGCTTTGAAGGCACAAAAAGATCAGAGACTGGTTTCTGCATGATTTATATACTTAGAGAAAAAATGATGCATGTGGGATGGGCTTACAGCTGTTGACTTTTCCATTCCCCTCAGGGCCTCAGAGCCAGCACGGAACTGCGGGGCAGAGAGTAATAGCATCATTCAGTCTCACAGGCAGCCAGTAAAGCGAACCTGGAGAATATTAGGCTGGGACCAAATAATGCTTGAATTGCAGTCTTTCATTTTAAAGAGATTTGTTTTTAAATAATGAATGAAGGCATCACAAACCTTTGGCTTTGAGACTTTTAATTCTTCATTCTTTACTATAGAATGCTTCTAGCTCCTCTGTCTCTGCCCAAATGAAAATCCATATTCCAGCAATACCTATGGACAGCATCTGTGAGCAATGTGATTCTGACTTATGGTCGATTCTATTTTACAAGGGAATTCTCTCTACCTAATGCCTCTTGGACACAATTGAACCCTAGTTTTGTGATTTATATTTATTTTTACAATTGTGGACACTTTCAGACAAATGTTTACATCTCCGGTGTATCGGCAAAATAACCATAGTTATATCTTGTGTCATCTAAAACATTTCTTTCAGGGCCCTCGTATGCAATGCAGATATTCTCTCCTTAACTCTCCAACCAGTATTACAAATAGCGCTGGTCTCGTTAGCAATAAATAAGTCATGTTAACTTTTGGTATAAAGCTAGACATTTTATGAGGGTTTTTTTTTTAATATTTATTTATTTGTTTGTGCCAGGTCTTAGTTGCGGCATGCAGGCTCCTTAGTTGTGGCACGTGAACTCTTAGTTGCAGCATGTGGGATCTAGCTCCCTGACCAGGGATTGAACCCAGGTCCCCTGTATTGGGAACGTGGAGTCTTATCCACTGAACCACCAGGGAAGTCCCTATGAGTTTTAGATGTCCGTAATCTCTTGATTTCCAGAGCATTAGGAAAAATGTTTCCTTTATAATGAAGATGATGTTTTTTTCCCATTTTGATTAAAACCTTCAATAAATATGATGTAATGATCAATGGGACTATTAGGAGAGACAGCCTCATTGTTTAGGCTGTTACAATCACCTTGCTCTGACATACTTTCTATCCTGGGGCAGGAAAGCTGAGAGTCCAGGGTAATGCGATAATAAGTAATGAATTAGCAGAGTAAACTGGGCTGAATTAGGGAGTTACTCAATACCAAGCCAAATAGTTGAAACCAGGATGGTCGTGAATTTGAGGGAAAAAGAGATGCTTAGAATGATCAGTTAGGGAGAGAAAATTACTCCTGCTACACATGGAAGGAGTTCTGCCTTTTTTAGATCTTTAGGGGTTCTTGTTTAGGATTAAGCTATAGGAAATTAAGTTGAAGCAGGAATCTGATCTTTTGGTGCCTAACATCAGTATTATACATACTAATAGAATATTAGAATTTGAGGGGATGCTCTTAATGCTCAAAATTGTTTGTTTACCAGTGAGGACCAGAGATTTGGGGTGACATATTCATGGAACTGGAGAACCAGAGCTACACCCCACATCTGCTGATCCCCAGTCTCATGGAGTTTCCACTAGACTGAATGTCTCAAAATGTTAAGCTTCTGTTTCAGAGATGGAAGAGATCCAGGAAACTGTGTTGATTCAAAGTGTCCCACTTTGCAGTGGGGAAAGATGCCCAACTTATACATGAAGTGAGTGGCAGAACAAGAGCAATACCTAAATCACATGATTCCTGGTCAGGTACTTTATTCCATGACACCAGTGTTTATTCATATGCCAGATACTGTGTTAGGTACCAAAGTACAAAGACAAACACAGTAAGATAACTGACTTTCAAGGGAATTTCCACATGTATTCCCACATAGAAAATGTGTGTTTTCCTTCATACCCATACGTATTCAAGCTAAATAACAGAGCCTGAAAGTGCGTAGAGCACACAATGGTACATGATTTGGTAGAAAATAATAAAGTGCCTTATGTGAAAAATATAGTTCAAGTCCTTTAGATGTGAGTTCCATGGTGGCAGAGATTGTTTCTGTCTTATTTTTTGCTACTGCCCCAACTATGGCCTGGCACAGTGAGTGCTCAATAAATTTTGAATAAATGAATATCTGCCTGGTATTTAGTGAGTATTCAATAAATGTTGAATGAATAAATGAAGGAATAAACTGTGTAGTGTTCTTAAGGATTATCCAGAATCTGAAATGATGACCCTTGAGGTCACAGTTCATAATGCTTACTTTATGGCTGGATACAAGCTAATTCCATACTGTGATGGGCTCTGGAAGATTCAAGGCTCCTGAGTTTGAATCTTGGCCCTGGCATTGTGGTAGAGACTGACAAGAACCAATTTCCCTTTCCTCCTGGCATGTAGCCAGACTACATTTCCCAACTTCCCTTAGAGCTGGGCACACCCTTGTGACAAGTTCTGGACAAAGGAAAGTAGGCAGAAATTATGCATCTCACATCTGGATCTGGCCCTTAAAAACCTCCCATACAATACTCTACTCTCTACTGTGTGTCTGATGACCAGATACAGAAATCCAGCAGAGTCCCCTGGGGCCCTAGGGAATGTGTCACAGGATTGAAGAAGCCTGGGTCCCTGAATCACCCAGTGGTAGGCCATCTACCTTATATCCTTATTGAATTGATGTTTGAATATGACCTAAACCTCTGTGTTAAGCCACTGAGATTTTGAAGTTGTTTCAACAGTTATCCTACACTGTTAATTCCTTTTGGGTATGTCCTTGGATGCAGCTTAGCTTCTCTGAGCCCAGATTTTCCTATTTGTGCAGTGGGGATCATAATGTACTGCCTCTTTTTGTTGTTATGAGACTTATCAATGTGAAGCCCTTAGCATACTTCTGGGGACATGATAAGCACTTGATAATTATTAGCTATTCTTATATAATTTTTATCATCTCACGTTTTATAGCCAAAGTATGGCAATTTTTAAAGATATTTCAAAGATCATCACATACAGTTTTCTCTATTAATCTTCTGGCTACTGAGGTGAACAAATCATCCTCCAGAATCTTTTATCATTGAGTCTCAAATATTTTTTAGAAATAGAACTCTTCTCTTTTCCTAGTATGATCTTATATATGGATGCCAGGTGATAAAAGCGTAGCTGTTCCAGTTGTAGGATATGCCCTACATCTACCTGTTTAGCCTTCCCCTGGGCCTTTTTTGGGGCATCTCTACAACATCTGTGAGCTAGAGAGGACACAATTTGAATACCGCTGCCTTGGGTAAATACTAGGGGGAAATATGGTATTATCCAATTCCCTAATGCAATGCCCTTTTCCACTCTCTCCACGACTGCCAACCTGCTTACCACTCCAGCTTTCCCTCACTCCCTCTCTCCATGCTTGTTCCAGCTTCTGTATAGAGACCGCATGGCAGTGGGACTGTGGTAAATATGCACTTCTTTTTCTTTCATTTAAAATAGATTGGTGGCTCTTTTCAATAGACTATTAGAAGAGTAACTGCTATGTATGATTTAAAGGGACTCTGAACTTTGGCTCTCCACTGTATGATATATGGATGGCTTGAAGCTTTGGGGTCAAGGGTTAGAAGTAATGAATTTATGGCTAGATTCTGCCTCCTCTCACTTTGAAAAAAGATGGTATATTTGGAACATTAAATTATACATGTTTTTTCTTCCAGAAATTGTCTTAGAGAAGATGTACTAAATCGATATTTTCCAACTCCAATTAAACTATCTTATTATTTATCATGGGCTTCAGGAGTGATTGAAGGAAAAAGGACTTGGAGTGAAGAAAAGACCAAAGCTACTGTTCCTGTGTTTAGGATTAAAGGAAGGACAGGAGGTGGTAACAGTTTTTACTTGCTAGGGCCGAGGTAAATAGTTAGGAAATACTACAGACCTTTTGAAGTATCAGAAGGCATGATAGGTAGAAATACGATGGATACTACTCTAAGAGAAAGAGAGTGCCTTTAAAAAGTTCATAGTTCTCAAGAGAAGCTTCAGGTTAGACTCAGAGTCAGGGGTTGTTGTTTGTGAACAGTCATGCTCAAATGTTCCAACTCTAGGCAGGCCTTTCCTTCCTTATTAAGCTCTTGGTTAGCCCACTCAGTTCTTCATTGGGATTATCAGGAAAAAACAGATGATTATCAGTTGTCCACAGTGGTCCTTATTTAGAAGGCTTTGGTAACCCAGTTGCCCATGTAAAAATGCTAATGATATATATATTTTACCACCAATAACATAGGTTGTACTAAGCAACATACACATATTGCTTTATCTAATTCTCAGTCTGATCTCATGAGACTGTAATACCCATTTTACAGATGTATCTGAGGCTTTGAGATAGTCCAGCCATTAAGGGAGAGAGCCAGGATTTGAACCTAGGTCTGCTGGACTTCAAGGTCAGCATTTAATCCCACCTCTGATAGCCACTTTCAACAATACATAGTCCACCCATTTTCCTTCCATCTGTCCTAATACACAGTCCCATGAAACTCCATATCACTTTGTTGAACCACCTGAAATTCCTCTCATCAGAAATATTAAATATGTAACTGACATTTTTTATTAAACAAAGCTTCTACAAATGGAAAGTAGTATAAATTGGTTAAATTACATTGCTTTCTTCTGAAGGCTTGACTGAGATCAAAACACTGAAGGCATGGGAGTTGTGAAAGAGGATTGTGATTGCAGAAGAGATTATTATTACTATTATCATGTGAATTATAAGCCTCAGTGAGATGTGGCAGTTGTTTTCAGGGGTGAATTTTGGTGTAAGATGGCAACATAGGGGTTCAGGTTGGTAACTGTGAAGGGACATGAGAAGGTAAACAGGGGCACACAAAAAGGAGGTAGATGGAGCACAAAGACAATCTTTATCCATTTTGTTCTTTTTCCAATGACCAACCCCATTTGTATTGGGTAGAGAGAGTGGGGGGGGGATTGAAATTTTCTCTGGAGGCCGTTTTACTATGTAATTCTCATTCTGTCACACAGATAGCCTTGCATAGCTGTATTCTAATTTTTCCCCATAGCCTACTCATATATCGTTATTCAATGAAGTAATAATGTTAAAAGCAAGATAATCTATAATGCATTTTCAATAAAACTCTGAAAAACAGTCATTGATCTTTCCTTAAGTCAGCTACCTACCCCCAGCTGCCTTATTGCTCTCATTGTAGAGATGGTTAAATGACCAAAGATACTTAATATGTAAGTTATGAAACATTTCCACTTCCTTATTTACCACTTAATGGTCATTAAAAGAGTAGGAACATCATCCTTTTTCAGGTGATGTAAGATGGATCCTGGCTTGAATAGAATACTCGTTTATCAATAGTCAATTACTCAGTTAACCATTAAAGATAATAATCATTTCCACCACACTTATAATAAAATGCTACAAATGTCAATGAATCATTATTTTACCCTAGGCAGACCTTAAATCAATTTCTTATTACCATTCATTTTACTTCTGCAATTGTGATGGACATTCAAAGGGCTGGAACATAAGAAAATTCTTAAATGGCTAAATGGTTGAGAGAAGTGAAGCCTGGAAAGTGTGACTGAGGAAAATCCATGAATTTTATCCAAGGATAACATCCAAGTGGTTTTGATCCATGGAATTTTGCCTTGATCTTCAGGTTCATTCCCATTGCCTACAGGAGTCTTGATTGGGGATTTCCAATTTCAACTTGTTCAAATACCACTAGTTGCTTTCATACTCATTCACCAGATTTAGTCCAATATTATATTTCATTAAATGTGCAAGATGGCAGCTGGGATGATGGTGGAATCACGTGGTGGAGGTGTAATATCACTCTTCAAGGACTTCCCATTGCTCTTAGAATAAAGCAACAACTACTTAACAAGACTGACAGGACCCTGAACAGTCTGGCCCCTGCACATCTCTCTTGCTTCATCACGTGCACCACAATCAGTTCCTCTCCCATCTTCAGTGAACCTGGCCTTCTTTCAGCCCCTTGTACTCTATGTGAGCTCCCCTGCCACAGGCATTTGCATATAGTCTTCCTTCAACCTATAAGACCACTTGCTCCCTGTCCCCATTTTCACTCACTTAACGTCTATTGTTCTTTCAGTTTTCAGTTGAAGTTTTTCTTCCCCAGGGAAGCCTTCCCTGATCTGCCCAGTCCCTACTGTGTGCTCTCAGAATACTATTTCCATCTCTTTCATAGCACTATCACGGCTTCAGTTTTACATGTGATTGAGTGGTTGTTTGACAGATGTAGTCTCAGTTTTCCCCAAACAGACCATGAGCCCTGTTTGGGCAGGGTTGTATCTATTTGTGCTCACCACTGTATCCCAAGGATTAGGATAGTGCCTGTTCCATAGTGGGTTTCAATAAGTGTCTGTTAAACAAATCACAAGTTGATTAAGAAAGGGCCCAGAAAAGCATACCATTTAGCCCAGAATGTAGGAGATGTCGACAGCTGCTGTTAGAAGACTTTCCTGGTCCTCATGGAGTGGTAATAACATTGTAAGCTCATTTAAGGTTATGAAGTTTCACTGATGCAATTATTTCCCAGCTGACTTCTTCTTTTCCTAATAAGACCCAGGCTTCTCCTATCTTAGTTCTGTTTCCTTTCAAGGATTTTCTGGTCTGTGTTGTTCCCCACAATTTTCTGCCACTTTCTCCGCTATCAGTGGAAACACCTAGAGCTTCCTTGGGGTTGCTGACTGCCCCACATTCCTGTGCCTTCTGAGATCTTCTTGAACACACCTATACAATAAATCTCTGCAATAATCTCTTATCTGAACGAAGAGGTGACCCTTCATTCAAGTCTACCAGTGACTTAAGGGATTTCATAGCGCTGCTCGAATATGGAGACGGAATGGTAATGTGATTATCTTGAGTCTGGTCATTTGAGAAGATGGATCTATTTTCAACACCAATTTTTATTCCATTTGAGCCCCTGATTCAATTTGGAATTATTAATAACCTGTCTGGTCCAACTGACTGAGAAAAGGGCAACTTAGATTTGAAGGCAGCTCGGGGTATATTGATAGCTGGTCTGGGTGAAACATACACTCACACACTTTATAATAATCCTGGGGCATTTTAAGTGTGAGCCCGATAATTAGAACTAGTGGAAATAAATACTCATGGTTCACAGAGAAGTGACTTCAAGAGAAAGTGTGAGGGAGAAAAAAACACAGAAAGACTCCACTATAGATTCTGAGGTGGTTCAAATGATACAACATGGATTTGACTCAATCTCTCATAACGACAGGAAATGACGTTATCAGGTTTGAAGAGCATAGTATGCAGAAAACCACTAGGATAATTTCTCAGTAACTAAAGCAAGAGAGAGTAGAGTCAACATTCTGGGCTACCATAGATAGTATATGCTCAATGTTTACTCAGCTATTGAGTTTGCAATTTCATCAGTCCAGGCCATCTTAAAGTCTATTGCATTAGATTTAAATCTCAAAACCCTGAGACTCATTAATTAATAACATATTTATTGAAAATATCATCTGTGCTCCAGGCATCAGTCTAGGTACTGGGTCACCAAGGCAGACAAGTGACAGGAGACAGACACCAAGCAAACAAAGAATGAAATCTCACATTAATGGTGTTTATTCTGTACCTTCCTGAATCTAGGACTTTACTCTTTTCAACCAGTTCAATCCTCCCCAAATCCTGTGATGTGGGTGAAATAATTACCCTACTTTTCAGAAGGGGAAACTGAGGCAGAGAGCCTTACTCACAGCTATTAAGTTGGAGGACCAGGATCCCAATTCAGGCAACCTAACTCAGGATCTGCATTCATAACATTCACACTAATCTTATCATCTAACAAATAAACAGAAACAGTATCAAATGATGATAACTTCTCTGCAGAGAACTAAAATCAGATGATGTGACAGAGAGTGGATTGGGTGGTCAAGGAAGACCCCAAAAGATGACGTGAGCCCTGAGCCCTGAATAACAAGATGCTGCAGGAAACATTCCAGGTCCTTCATCATTTTCTCCCTGATGGACAGTATTTCTTCAAGATTATTTTAAGACACAAATTAGAACAAGAGCAATGGCATTTTAAAAAAAGTTTGGTTAGCCTTCTCTTACCTCTGTTTACCCAGAGAATAAAAAAGGAGATGAGAGGGGGGAAGGAGAAGCCTTTCATCCTCTTTTCCAGCCCTTGGTTTACTCAGCCTTGTTGCAATATGGCTGGAACCACACGTGACAGCCTAAGCAGCTTTCCTAGGCTTGTAGGCTGACTTGCTAGTAGGTGTCCCTTCAAGAATCCCATGGGAGGGGAGCTGTGAAGCTACCCACATTGGGTGGCTTCCTGAATGTTTTATTCCCTCTGTTGTGTATATGATTTCTGAAGTCATAGCTTCAAGCCTGAACTCCTTTTGGGTCCACCCTGTAGAAAAGCGGTGGGATGGAGTCACTCCTGCACTGGTGCATGTGGAGACACCCTTCTCATCTGTCTGCACTGCATTTCCGGAGGCCTCTGTGGACAGGTAACTTTTCTCTGAGTGCAGTCTTAGGCCCCAACTTATGGTGAACATTTCTAGCTAAGACATATATTTGCCACAAATTTAGGCAGTTTACTGAGGTGAATTTCATATATATATATATATGAAATGTATATATACATATATATAGGGTGAGAATATGTTCTCACTACTATAAATACCTTAATGAATATAATTTTCATAAAGAACAATATTTACAATATTTTCATATCATTTCTGAATCTGAAGGGAAGTCAGAGTCGGGAAGACTAGGGGCAAGGCTTCTGATGAGTTAAGGATTGTCTACTAAACCATTTTCTATATACGTTTAAAGTTTAGTTCAATGAATAGAGTCCAGTGAATATCACTCTCTAAAGAAAACTCCTCCTGTAAATGAGAAGGTTCATTACTGCTATGGATTCAGTTGCCATTTTGAAAACAAGCTCTAATTATAAGTACAAAACCAAATCAGTCTATAATGAATGAGAATTGGTGTTGAAAATGAATCACTAACTTAAACTTATATCAGTCAAGAAAAATCACATTAACATTTCATTATACATGAGACATGATGAAATTCTCTATGACTTCAGAAGATATGATTGAAAGGCCATTTCTTCCATGAGGTGTTGGTGATATGATGTCTGTAAAAAAGATCTCCAGAAAGTTCCCTGCTGGGTTTGTAATCTTATCTTATTTCATCTAGTCCCAAGGGCTTTCATTCTTCTTAACCCAAAAATTCAAAATTAAAATTTGTATTATTCAGCTTATTATAATGTCTTGCTCTGGGAGAATTAATATAATTTCTTTCTACCTCCTTCTTGCATTATATTTTAATGTTAAGAAATCTTAAATAGTTTCCTATTGTATATATATAAAAACTCTTTAATATACTGAATTACACACTCATTTAAAATATCAAACAGTTGTAGAATTAATCCCAAACCTATTTTACATGGTAATGGACCACATGCATTTAATCATTGCACCTCTTTTAATCAGTGCACAGGCTCCCTGAATAATTACATATTGTAGTTACACAGGAGAAATATATACTATTTTCAATTTATTGGTTGTCTAGGATACCTGTTTGACTTAATTACTGATAAAATATTGTAATAAAATCTAACATCTTCAGGTACATTTAACCTGTATACTTATTCAAAAAGACTTGATCCTATTTGAATTTTTCTTTTATTTAATAATAAAAATGGATGGCATTTAGTGGGAGCAAATTGTTTTAATGCTGTCTTAAATAGTTTCTGAAGTATACCTAAACAATTTCTGCTTAATAACTAATTAGTTCATGCCAAGGACACATTATGATAATTCAATTAAGCTATCATCCCTCAACTTGCATGTGTAGACCTATAATTCAAGATTGGATGGGGGAGCAATTTGACATTATCTAGCAATATTGAAGATATGCAAAGCTACAGCTTCACAAATTCATTTCCAGATTAATAGCCTAGAGAAGCAATCTACAAAGTCTCCAGTCTCAGAAGCCTCTTACACTCTTAAAAATTATTGAGAACCCCAAACAGCTCTTGCTTATGTGAGTTATATCTATTAGAATTTAAAGTTGAGAAATTCAGAAGACATTTTTATTAATTTATTTAGAAACAAGAATAACAAACCTATTACATGTTAACATAAATAATATTTTAAAGTAACTGTATTTTCCAGAACACACACATACAAGAATAAGAATGACATTATTTTTAACTTACTTACACATCTCTTTCAGATATGGCTTAATAGAAGATAACTGGATTCTCAGGTCTCCTTCTGCACTGAATCTGCTGTAATGTTTTGTTGTTGCATATGAAAAAAATCTAGCTTCCCACAGATATAGAGCTGGAGAAGAAAGTGCTATTTTAATAACTGTTTGGGACAATTGTGGATGTTCTTTTTGATATCACATCAAAACTCAACATGCATTAACTTCCTAAAGGTTAGTTGCAAAGTGAAGTTTGAAACCATATTAGTAAACGTTTTGCACTTCATTGCATTACAATGCATTGGCCTATCTTACACTTTCAGGGCCTCTCATACATAATTATGTCACATCATGTATTAGTCATTCGGAAAATATTGGTTCATTGAGTTATATAAATATTCCAAATATTAATGCATTTATTATACAATAAGATTACAGTCATTAATATCATCACAGATCTTATCATAGAAGTCTTTAGATATTGGGAAACTGTCAATGTCATGATGACAGATACAAGTTCTCTCAAATTTTAAATTTCATTTGAAATCTCACCTTTTAGTATGGGCAACAAATACTGTCAGTTGTTTTCCTCAAAGTCACATACTCAATTTGCTCAAATATTCAAGTTGACCAAATATCTGAGTCTGAATTAGTCATTCTTTCAAGTGAAATGATGTCCTATGAAAAGAGTGCTGGGTTCAGTTCTCATATCAAACCATCACGTAAGTGATTTTTCTTGAGGTAAACATCCTACTTCGTTTGCAGCAGAGATGCTTCATGCTTCTTCCCATTTCATCACACAGAATATTAAAAAGATATGTACTGAAGGGTTGAGATCTGGTAAATTAATACATAAAGTTAATAATAAATGAGAAATGAAATTAATGAATTTATAAAATGAAAGTTTCATCAAGACATTTAAAAGAGAAACTAGCATTAAAAAACTCCGCATTGCATGGTATGAGGAATACAATGACAGCTAGTACCCTTTGTCATCACTGCCTCGATGAAGGCACAACAGTGTTACCTACCATTGTTTTTGTACCTTCAGTACAAATGTCAACACTGTGACAAAGGCAAATCATATCTTAGTGTTATTATGAAAAAGATTTTGACCTCACGAACTCTTGGGGACCCCCAGAGGTCTGTGGACTATAATTTGAGAACTACTGCCCTAGAGAAACCCTTGTTCATGTATAAAAGGAGACGTAAAAATGAGGATCATTGCAGTATTATGTAATAGCCAAGAAAAAGAGAAAATATTCAAAATGTTCACTGACAGGAGAGTGAATAAATCTAAAGAATGAATGAATGAATGAAAAAAATATGTATATATACAGAGAGAGAGGGGGGAGAGAGAAAGTGGTAAAATGTTAATAGTTTGGTAATTTGGATAAAGGAATTTGGGAATTCCTTTGTACAGTTCTTGCATATTTTTTGTAAGTTTGAACTATTGCACAGTAGAAAAAGATAGAAATTGAAAACCAAAATCATATAGTCTGAGGATATGTGTTTCATAACAACACGGGGAAGAAGGCATGTTGCAGTTGGCAGATCTACATCATTTGCATGGTTCTCTGCATTAATGAACAGGAGAGAAGTATCCAGAGCAGCAGGGATACAATTCATAAAACTGAACTTTAAAGGGCAAATATTAAAAAGTTGCCACCTCAGAGATTGAGGATGTACTTCAGTTAACATAGGCTAGACACATGCAGGTGGTCAGCCTAACAGGAACTTTTAGGGATGTCAGTGTGGATCAGCAGATTGCATAAAATCACAATAATGGCAAAAGAAAAATGATACTATATAAAAATTTCAAAGAGCCCAGAGGACTCAAGGTTTCAGGAATAGATTCATTAAATGAGACTAGGAACCATTTAGTGGATATATGGATATATTATCTGCAGCCATAACTTGCATCTATACTTAGATTTAAATTTAGTGTTTAATGAATTGTTCATAATTTGTTTCTAGGTATGATTTCAGTAATTCTCAGCTTGAAACTTTTTGATATATTTTTTTAAGTTTTATGCTAAAATAAGCCTATCAAATACTGCTACAAAATATCTGACCAATATGAACTCAACCAACATTTGTATTCAAGACCCTAGTTCAGAAGAGTGGGCAGACCAAGTAAACAGCATCCATTATAGAATGTTGTCTGAACATGGCCTATTTTCTTTTTCTTTTATTTTAAATTTAATTTTAAGTATTTATTTTTTATACAGCAGGTTCTTATTAGTTATTTTATACATATTAGTGTATACATGTCAATCCCTATCTCCCAATTCATCACACCACCACCCCCCGCCACTTTCCCACATTGGTGTCCCTACGTTTGTTCTCTATATCTGTGTCTCTATTTCTGCCCTGCAAACCAGTTCACCTGTACCATTTTTCTAGATTCCACATGTATGCATTAATATACGATATTTGTTTTTCTCTTTCTGACTTACTTCACTCTGTATGACAGTCTCTAGATCCATCCACGTCTTTACAAATGACCCAATTTCATTCCTTTTTATGGCTGAGTAATATTCCATTGTATATATGTACCACTTCTTCTTTATCCATTCATCTGTCGATGGGCATTTAGGTTGCGTCCATGACCTGGCTTTTGTAAATAGTGCTGCAATGAACACTGGGGTGCATTTGTCTTTTTGGATTATGGTTTTCTCTGGGTGTATGCCCAGTAGTGGGATTGCTGGGTCATATGGTAATTCTATTTTTAGTTTTTTAAGGAACCTCCATACTGTTCTCCATAGTGGCTGTATCAATTTACATTCCCACCAACAGTGGAAGAGGATTCCCTTTTCTCCACACCATATCCAGCATTTGTTGTTTGTAGATTTTCTGTTGATGCCCATTCAACTGGTGTGACGTGATACCTCATCGTAGTTTTGATTTTCATTTCTCTGATAATTAGTGATGTTGAACAGCTTTTCATGTGCTTCTTGGCCATCTATATGTCTACTTTGGAGAGATGTCTATTTAGTTCTTCTGCTCATTTTTTGATTGGGTTGTTTGTTTTTTTAATATTGAGCTTCATGAGCTGTTTATATATTTTGGAGAATAATCCTTTGTCCATTGATTCATTTGCAAATATTTTCTCCGATTCTGAGGTTTGTCTTTTCATCTTGTTTCCAGTTTCCTTTGCTGTGCAAAAGCTTCGAAGATTCATTAGGTCCCATTTGTTTATTTTTGTTTTTATTTCCATTACTCTAGGAGGTGGGTCAAAAAAGATCTTGCTGTGATTTATGTCAAAGAGTGTTCTTCCTATGTTTTCCTCTAAGAGCTTTATACTGTATGGTCTTACATTTAGGTCTTTAATCCATTTTAAGTTTATTTTTGTGTATGGTGTTAGGGAGTGTTCTAATTTCCTTCTTTTACATGTAACTGTGCAGTTTTCCCAGCATCACTTATTGAAGAGACTGTATTTTCTCCATCGTATGTCCTTGCCTCCTTTGTCATAGATTAGTTGACCACAGGTGCGTTGCTTTATCTCTGGGCTTTCTATCCTGTTCCATTGATCTGTATTTCTGTTTTTGTGCCAGTATCATATTGTCTTGATTACTGTAGCTTTGTACTATAGTCTGAGGTCAGGGAGTCTGATTCCTCCAGCTCCGTTTTTTCCCCTCAAGATTGCGTTGGCTACTCGGGGTCTTTTGTGTCTCCATACAAATTTTAAGATGATTTGTTCTAGTTCCATAAAAAATGCCATTGGTAATTTGACAGGGATTTCATTGAATCTGTAGATTGCTTTGGGTAGTTTAGTCATTTTCACAATGTTGATTCTTCTAATCCAAGGACATGGTATTTGTCTCCATCTGTTGGTGTCATCTTTGATTACTTTCACCAGTGTCTTATTGTTTTCTGAGTACAGGTCTTTTATCTCTGTAGGTAGGTTTAGTCCAAGGTATTTTATTCTTTTTGTTGGAATGGTGAATGGAGGTGTTTCCTTAATTTCTCTTTCTGATCTTTTATTGTTAGGGTATAGGAATGCAAGAGATTTATGTGCATTAATTTTGTATCCTGCAATTTTGCCAAATTCATCAAATAGCTCTACGAGTTTTCTGGTGGCATCTTTAGGATTATCTATGTATAGTATCATGTCACCTGCAAACAGTGACAGTTTTACCTTGTCTTTTCCAATTTGTATTCCTTTTATTTCTTTTTCTTCTCTGATTGCTGTGGCTAGAACTTCCAAAAGTATGTTAAATAAGAGTGGTGAGAGTGGATATCCTTGTCTTCTTCCTGATCTTAGAGGAAATGCTTTAAGTTTTTTACCATGAGAATGATGTTTGCTGTGGCTCTATCATACATGGCCTTTATTATGTTGAGATAGGTTCCCTCTATGCCCATGTCCTAGAGAGTTGTTTCTTTTTTTTTCTTTTTCTTTTTTTTTTAGTTTCTGCCTTATAACAAAGTGAATCAGTTATACATATACATCTGTTCCCATATCCCTTCCCTCTGGTGTCTCCCTCCCTCCCACCCTCCCTATCCCACCCCTCCAGGCAGTGACAAATCACCGAGCTGATCTCCCTGTGCTATGCGGCTACTTCCCACTATCTATCTACCTTATGTTTGGTAGTGTATATATGTCCTTGCCTCTCTCTCGCTTTGTCACAGCTTACCCTTCCCCCTCCCCATATCCTCAAGCCCATTCTCTAGTAGGTCTGTGTCTTTGTTCCCGTTTTACCCCTAGGTTCTTCATGACATTTTTTCCCTTAAATTCCATATATATATGTTAGCATATGGTATTTGTCTTTCTCTTTCTGACTTACTTCACTCTGTATGACAGACTCTAGCTCTATCCACCTCATTACAAATAGCTCAATTTTGTTTCTTTTTATGGCTGAGTAATATTCCATTGTATATATGTGCCACATCTTCTTTATCCATTCATCCAATGATGGACACTTAGGTTGTTTCCATCTCTGGGTTATTGTGAATAGAGCTGCAATGAATATTTTGGTACATGTCTCTTTTTGAATTATGGTTTTCTCAGGGTATATGCCTAGTAGTGGGATTGCTGGGTCATATGGTAGTTCTATTTGTAGTTTTTTAAGGAACCTCCATACCGTTCTCCATAGCGGCTGTACCAATTCACATTCCCACCAGCAGTGCAAGAGTGTTCCCTTTTCTCCACACCCTCTCCAGCATTTATTCTTTCTAGATTTCTTGATGATGGCCATTCTGACTGGTGTGAGATGATATCTCATTGTAGTTTTGATTTGCATTTCTCTAATGATTAATGATGTTGAGCATTCTTTCATGTGTTTGTTGGCAGTCTGTATACCTTCTTTGCAGAAATGTCTATTTAGGTCTTCTGCCCATTTTTGGATTGAGTTGTTTGTTCTTTTGTTATTGAGCTGCATGAGCTGCTTATAAATTTTGGAGATTAGTCCTTTGTCAGTTGCTTCATTTGCAAATATTTTCTCCCATTCTGAGGGTTGTCTTTTGATCTTGTTTATGGTTTCCTTTGCTGTGCAAAAGCTTTGAAGATTCATTAGGTCCCATTGGTTTATTTTTGTTTTTATTTCCATTTCTCTAGGAGGTGGGTCCAAAAGGATCTTGCTGTGATTTATGTCATAGAGTGTTCTGCCTATGTTTTTCTCTAAGAGTTTGATAGTTTCTGGCCTTACATTTAGGTCTTTAATCCATTTTGAGCTTATTTTTGTGTGTGGTGTTAGGGAATGATCTAATCTCATACTTTTACATGTCCCTGTCCAGTTTTCCCAGCACCACTTATTGAAGAGGCTGTCCTTTCTCCACTGTACATTCCTGCCTCCTTTATCAAAGATAAGTTGACCATATGTGCGTGGGTTTATCTCTGGGCTATCTATCCTGTTCCATTGATCTATCTTTCTGTTTTGTGCCAGTACCATACTGTCTTGATTACTGTTGCTTTGTAGTATAGTCTGAAGTCAGGGAGCCTGATTCCTCCAGCTCCGTTTTTCGTTCTCAAGATTGCTTTGGCTATTCGGGGTCTTTGGTTTTTCCAAACAAATTTTGAAATTTTTTTTCTAGTTCTGTGAAAAATGCCAGTGGTAGTTTGATAGGGATAGCATTGAATCTGTAGATTTCTTTGGGCAGTAGAGTCATTTTCACAATATTGATTCTTCCAATCCAGGAACATGTATATCTCTCCATCTATCTGTATCATCTTTAATTTCTTTCATCAGTGTCTTATAATTTTCTGCATACAGGTCTTTTGTCTCCTTAGGTAGGTTTATTCCTAGATATTTTATTCTTTTTGTTGCAATGGTAAATGAGAGTGTTTTCTTAATTTCACTTTCAGATTTTTCATCTTTAGTGTACAGGAATACCAGAGATTTCTGTGCATTAATTTTGTATCCTGCTACTTTACCAAATTCATTGATTAGCTTTAGTAGTTTTCTGGTAGCATCTTTAGGATTCTCTATGTATAGTATCATGTCATCTGCAAACAGTGACAGTTTTACTTCTTCTTTTCTGATTTGTATTCCTTTTATTTCCTTTTCTTCTCTGATTGCTGTGGCTAAAACTTCCAAAACTATGATGAATAAGAGTGGTGAGAGTGGGCAACCTTGTCTTGTTCCTGATCTTAGTGGAAATGGTTTCAGTTTTTCACCATTGAGGAGGATGTTGGCTGTGGGTTTGTCATATATGGACTTTATTATGTTGAGGAAAGTTCCCTCTATGCCTACTTTCTGCAGGGTTTTTATCATAAATAGGTGATGAATTTTGTCAAAAGCTTTCTCTGCATCTATTGAGATGATCATATGGTTTTTCTCCTTCAATTTTTTAGTATGGTGTATCACATTGATTGATTTGCATATATTAAAGAATCCTTACACCCCTGGGATACATCCCACTTGATCATGGTCTATGATCCTTTTAATGTTTTGTTGGATTCTGTTTGCTGGTATTTTGTTGAGGATGTTTGCATCTATATTCATCTGTGGTTTTGGTATATAATTTTCTTTTTTGTCGTATCTTTGTCTGGTTTTGGTATCAAGGTGATGGTGGCCTCATAGAATGAGTTTGAGTTTGGGAGTGTTCTTTCCTCTGCAACTTTTTTGGAAGTGTTTGAGAAGGATGGGTGTTAGCTCTTCTCTCGATGTTTGATAGAATTCACCTGTGAAGCCATCTTGTCCTGGACTTTTGTTTGTTCGAAGACTTCTAATCACAGTCTCAATTTCAGTGCTTGTGAGTGGTCTGTTTATATCTTCTGTTTCTTCCTGGTTCAGTCTCAGAAGGTTGTGCTTTTCTAAGAATTTGTCCATTTCTTCCAGGTTGTCCATTTTAATGGCATAGGGTTGCTTGTAGTAGGCTCTCATGATCCTTTGCATTTCTACAGTGTCTGTTGTAACTTCTCCTTTTGCATTTCTAATTTTATTGATTTGAGTACTCTCCCTCTTTTTCCTGATGAGTCTGACTAAAGGTTTATCAATTTTGTTTATCTTCTCAAAGAACCAGCTTTTAGTTTAATTTGTCTTTGCTATTGTTTTCTTTTTCATTTATTTCTGCTCTGATCTTTATGGTTTCTTCTACTAACTTTGGGTTTTGTTTGTTCTTCTTTCTCTAGTTCCTTTAGGTGTAAGGTTAGATTATTTATTTGAGATTTTTCTTGTTTCTTGAGGTAGGACTGTATTGCTATAAACTTCCCTCTTAGAACTGCTTTTGCTGAATCCCATAGGTTTTGGATTGTTTTGTTTTCATTGTCATTTGTCTCTAGGAATTTTTTGATTTCCTCTTTGATTTCTTCAGTGATCTCCTGGTTATTTAGTAATGTATTGTTTAGCCTCCATGTGTTTGTGTTTTTTACTTTTTTTTCCCTTTAGTTGATTTCTAATCTCATAGCATTGTGGTCTGAAAAGATGCTTGATATGATTTCAATTTTCTTAAATTTACCAAGACTTGATTTGTGACCCAACATGTGATCTATCCTGGAGACTGTTCCAAGTGAACTTGAGAAGAAAGTGTATTCTGCTGTTTTCAGATGGAATGTCCTATAAATATCAATTAAATCTATCTGATCTATTGTGTCATTTAAAGCTTGTGTTTCCTTATTCATTTTCTGTCTGGATAATCTGTCCTTTGGTGTAAGTGAGGTGTTAATGGCCCCCATTATTATTGTGTTACTGTTGATTTCCTCTTTTATAGCTTTTAGCATTTGCCTTATGTATTGAGGTGCTCCTATGTTGGGTGCATATATATTTATAATTATTATATCTTCTTCTTGGATTGATCCCTTGATCATTACTTATTGTCTTTCCTTGTCTCTTGTAACATTCTTTATTTTAAAGTCTATTTTATCTGATATGAGTATTGCTACTCCAACTTTCTTTTGATTTCCATTTTCATGGAGTATCTTTTTCCATCCCCTCACTTTTAGTCTGTATGTGTCCCTAGGTCTGAGGTGGGTCTCTTGTAGACAGAATGTATATAAGTCTTGTTTTTGTATCCATTCAGCGAGCCTGTGTCTTTTGGTTGGAACATTAAATCCATTCATATTTAAGGTAATTATTGATATGTATGTTCCTATTACCATTTTCTTAATTCTTTTGGGTTTGTTTTTGTAGATCCTTTCTTCTCTTGTTTTTCCCACTTAGAGAAGTCCCTGTAGCACTTGTTGTAGAGCCTGTTTGGTGGTGCTGAATTCTCTTAGCTTTTGCATATCTGTAAAGCTTTTGATATCTCTTTCAAATCTGAGTGACATCCTTGCTGGGTAGAGTAATCTTGGTTGTAGGTTCTTCCCTATTATCACTTTAAATATATCATGCCACTCCCTTCTGGCTTGTAGATTTTCTGCTGAGAAATCAGCTGTTAACATTATGGGAATTCCCTTGTATATTATTTGTCATTTTTTCCTTGTTGCTTTTAATAATTTTTCTTTGTCTTTAATTTTTGTTTGATTACTATGTGTCTTGGCATGTTTCTCCTTGGGTTTACCCTGCCTTGGACTCTCTACACTTCCTGGACTTGGGTGGATATTTCCTTTCCTATATTAGGGAAGTTTTCAACTATAATCTCTTCAAATATTTTCTCGGGTGCTTTCTTTCTGTCATCTCCTGCTGGGACCCCTATAATGAGAATGTTGGTGCATTTCATGTTGTCCCTGAGGTCTCTTAGGCTGTCTTTATTTCTTTTCATTCACTGTTCTTTATTGTGTACTGCAGCAGTGAATTCCACTATTCTCTCTTCCCAGTCACTTATCCATTCTTCTGCCTCAGTTATTCTGCTACTGATTCCTTCTAGTGTGTTTTTCATTTCAGTTATTGTATTGTTCATCTCTGTTTGTTCTTTATTCTTCTAGGTCTTTTTGAAACATTCCTTGCATCTTCTTGATCTTTGCCTCCATTCTTTTCTGAGGTCCTAGATTATCTTCACTATCAGTATTCTGAATTCTTTTTCTGGAAGGTTGCCTATCTCCACTTCATTTAGTTGTTTTTCTGGGGTTTTATCTTGTTCCTTCATCTGGTACATAGTCCTCTGCCTTTTCATTATGTCTATCTTTCTGTGAATGTGGTTTTCTGTTCCACAGGCTGCAGAATTGTAGTTCTTCTTGCTTCTGCTTTCTGCCCTCTGGTGGATGAGGCTATCTAAGAGGCTTGTTGGCCTATGTTCTTTGAGTGTATTTATTAGGTATATTTCTGATGCCTGCTTGCCCATACCCCTTCTCACAGAAGCTTCCCACCTATGGACCCAAAATGTGGAGTAACAGAGGGGGGATAGTGGTTTGTACCACGTGATCTCTCCCACGCGGACCTGCAGTCAGTCTATAGATTACCCATGTAAGCTGTGCTGATCAGATATTTAAATCTCCCTGTCTCTTCACTAATTTGAACTGAGCAGGGAAGATACTAAGATTAAAATCAAGTGGTGAATTCAGAGGTGCTATAAATAAGATAAGGCACATAGTGGTTTATGTATAACTCAAAGCTATAAGGGAATGGAAACTATCAGAAGACTGAAGAAGTCAGGCAGCAAAGAAGAGCATAGATCAAATGTGCTGGGAGAAACAGAAACATCAGGAAACAAGGAGAGACCAATGTGGTCCTTGAAAATGACTATAGGAAATAGCCTGTCTCCACAGCTATCCACATGCCTGATGATTACTAAGCCTGTTCCCTTTCCAAAATCCTTACTGAGTGGGTTTCTGTCCATACAAGCAAGTAAGTCTGACAGTGTATCACTGATCCCAAATAGACTATTAGGTTAATTTGTGGTTCAAAATTTATGTATAAACAACAGCATGTTATTTACATTCATATATTAGTTAAAGAACATATGTGCCTATGATATGTTTATGCCTAAAATAGCAAAAAACTGGAAAAAGCAGCTTTTAAAATAGAAATATAGAATGAAGTCATGATTAAGAGAGATGTGGACCCCCTTACTTTAAAAAGAGGCACTAAAAAGGAAGTGTCTGTTTATCTAGGTTCTGGGAAAATAACTAAATCCTGGGTTTTGTTTGTTCAGCTGAATGATTAGAGCAGACCTTGCTACTGCAATCGGACCGAGGATTGTCTTCTCAGTACATTAGTAGTCATTTCGCTCCAGATGCTGTCTTGAGCTTCATATGGACTTTGGGTTGGAAGGAGCTTCCCCTTCTTTACAAACAAATTAAACCAGTGTTTCATGTAAAAATGCCAGTAGTAATACTAGTGGCAACCATGTTTTACCTTTAGGCAGTTTGAAAGTAGTAGCTTCAAACTTGAAATACATTCTGAAAAGAGAATTTATTTATATGTGTCACTATTAATAAGTAATTTCTGTAACTTTTTCTCCAACCCTCTCATCATTGTTTGTACAATGCAATAGCAAATACTTACATGCCAAATATATTATGTCTTAACTGATTCACTCTTCCAACAACCCTATGAGTTAGATATTATTTTCCCCCCATTTTACAGATAAGAGAAAGGCTATGTAGCCTCCCAAGGCCACAGTGGTTTAAGGGGTGAAATAGGAAATGAACCCAGGCAGCCGGGTTGATGCTACCATCACTACTACACTGTACTTTATTTACAGGTTTATTTGATCCATTCAAGTATTAAATTGATAGTTCATTTCTTATGTTCTTCCATATTGATCTTAAATGTTGCTGCTAAGAATATCCATTGCAGTGGTTATTTTGTAGAACCAGAAGCAGGTAACTACTTAATAAATATTTTCTTCTAATGAAACAAAATTAAGAATCAAGAAAAAATTTGTAAATAGTTATTTTTTATTTGACAACCCTTCTGGATTTACAGTGAAAGGCCAAAATTTACCTAAGTTAGAAATATTATGAGATTTTTACATTACAAACCAACAAGATAGCATTCAGTCATTCATCCAGGAGTTGAGAATCTTCCCTTCTCACCTATAAACTCTTGTTACTTGTCTCCCCATATCTCTCATCTCTTTTCTCTTTCCCACACAGCAAAACAACAGTAACACTAAGATATTTAAGTACTACCTGTCTCCAAGATAAATTATAAACTTAATGTCGTGCAACATTTGTCTTTTTTATGTATATGGGGCTCTGTACAAAAGTATTCATCAGGAGTTATTAACAACAATCTCTTGGCACATTTAATACCTAATAACAAAATAATAATAGCTGTGATCTGTTGACTGCATAGTATGTTCCAGTCACTGCACTAAGTGCTTTAACTACCTTATTTTGTTGAATCTTTGCAACACCTTTGTAATACAGTCATAACCATCCTCATTTTACAGGTGAGGAAACAGAGGCTCTGTAAGTATCAATGTGAGGATTCCAAATCTTGTGATCTTCTTCATACAGACCATACTGCTTCTTTCTTCCACTGTTCTTGGTTTTATATTTTCATCTGCAATTGTTTCTCTTCAGCCTAAAATATTCCTTTAATATTTCTTATAGTTCAGGAGCAGTTCAAATCCTTGTAGTTCAAATTTTCTCAGCTTTTCTTTTGCGTGTTGTTAAAAATGACTGTACTTTACTCTCAGTTTTGCAGTGGATTCTGCTGGATATAGAATTCTAGGTTGACAGCTTTCTTTCTCCTTTTCCCAGAACTTTAACAATGTTATTGCATTATCTTCTGGCTTGTGTTGTTTTTGAGATGTCTGTGATCATTCTTATCTTTGTTCCCCTGTACATAGGGTGGCTTAAGGTTTATTTCTCTTTATTATTTGATTATTAAGTGCTTCACTGTGTTTTTCTTTTTTTTTTTTTTTTTTTTTTTTTTTTTGCAGTATGCGGGCCTCTCACTGTCGCAGCCTCTCCTGTTGCGGAGCACAGGCTCCGGTCGTGCAGGCCCAGCGGCCATGGCCCACGGGCCCAGCCGCCCCGTGGCATGTGGGATCCTCCCAGACCGGGGCACGAACCCGCATCCCCTGCATCGGCAGGCGGACTCACAACCACTGCGCCACCAGGGAAGCCCCACTGTGGTTTTCTTTGTGATATCCTGCTTAGGAGTCATTGAAATTTTGAATCTGCAAGTTTGTTGTTTTCATCTAATTTGGAAAAAAATTTGGCTCTATTTCTTCAAAAATTTCTGTCCTAATCTTTTCGCCCCTCTCCATCTGGGGCTCTAGCTAAGAAGCTGCTCTATGTCGCCCCAAGGTCTCTGAGGTTTGGTTAACTTTTTCTTGTCCGTCTCTTTTGCCTCTGAGCTTCAGTTTGGGTAACTTAAATTGCTATGTCTATAAGTTCACTGACATTTACTTTTTCTGTGTCTAAATTTCTGTTAATCCCACCGAATGCATCTTTATTATACAAAAATAATTTCTCATTTTGTATATAGTAGTTTTTCTCCTCATCTTGTTCATGTTTTCCTTTGATCATATTTATATATAACACCTGTTAAAATTTCTTTGTCTCTTATTCTGGTTTTGTGTTTATTGACTGATGTTTCTCCTAGTTTCAGATTCCACATTCCTGCTTCTGAGAGTGTGTCTAGTAATTTTTGATTGGAGGTCGAAGATCATGAACTTGACATTGCTATGTGTCTGGTTTTTATTGTCTTCTTTTAAAGGGTGCTGTGCTTTGTTCTGGTGGGCAGTTAAGTCATTTTCTGTTCTATTTGATCCTTTTGAGGATTATTTACAGCTTTGAAAGGACAAATCTAGAGTAGCCTATTCTCTGCGGCTGGTTTAGTCCTACAACTAAGGCATGGCTCTTCTGGTCTGCGAACCAAATACGCCAGATGTTCAGTGAGGGCTATCCATTCTGGCTTCTTAGAACTCCATCACTCCCAGGCCTGTATGAGCTCTGGCAATTGTTTGACTGCTGACAGCACCCTGGTAGTTATCAACCTAACTTCATGGGGTTTTATCCTGCACGTGTGTAGCTTAATGTTCAGCAACATACTTGAGAGGATGCTTGTATGCATTTGTAGAGCTTTTCATTTTCTGGATAGATTCCTCTTTTCTAGTACTTTGGCCCACAAATTCTAGTTGCCTCAGCCTCTCTGAACTGCAGTGTCTTGTCTTTTCAACTCAAAGAGGTCATGACAGTCTACTAATCTTCCCCCTCCCTATACTTTAGTCTGAAAAGTGCCTCCAGGAAGAAGTCCAGGGTAATTGCAGGACTCAGTTGATTTACTTCCTTTCTCTGAAAATCATAGTCAGATGCTGACTATTGTCAATACCTGAAACATATTTTAACCTGTTCATGTATATTATCATCTTCTATAGTTGTTTATAACAGGAGGAAAAATTCAGTCTTAGGTACTCCAACATGGTCAGAGGTTTCTTTTTAAGATGATATATACACCATCTCTTTAGGAATAAATCCATTGAGAAAAATGAGTTACTTAATGTAAATGCATATTCTGTGATTAAAGAGAATATGCAAATAAAAATGAGATATATCAAATCTTTTCACTGTTAATAAATAATAATGGTTGAAGGAAAATTAAACTCTTCTCAGATCAGAATTTGTCAAGAATCAGAATTTTTAGGCATTAACCTATTTTTCCTCGGGTTTTAAAACATTCTATTTTCAAGGAAGAAGAAAAGTCATCTGAATTCTTTTACATTCAAGCAAGCTTGACATTCCTGCCCATGGGAATCTGATGATAGCTGGGTTTAACAGTGTGAGAAAATTTCTCTTCTTTGGGCATTCTGTTAGAAGGGAAAAGAAATCAGTTTTGGCTTTGTTTTGTTTTTCACATAGAATGAGGGTTCAGGATTCTGTTTATTTATTCAAGTTTTATTTTAATGCTCTTTGTCCCTGGCTAGACCTTTGTGGGGGGGCATGGTAGGGTGGGAGTTGAGCTACCATATTTTAAAAACACTAGTAATAATGGAGCTTATTTAAAGAATTTCAAACTCAAAACCCTTATCTTCCAACCCAACAGGTATAACTTTGTCCACAACAGGTCCCTGACATCTTTTTTCCTAAAGAATGATAGATAGTGGCCTCTTTTCCTAAGCTACCTTCTGGAATGGGAAGGGGAACACATCTTCTTTTATCCTTTCTCATTTTCTATAATCCACCCTTTTAGAGGAATCAAAACAATTTTCTCTCCTTCCTACATAAAGATAGCATTGCTGGCTCTTTATCATGAGGATGTGCTCTTGGGGTTATTTTCTTGGGCTTGGCAAAGTCTTGTGCTTACCCCTACACACACACACACACACACACAGTTTTCTGGAGTTCCTCGAGGCCAGTGGTATATCTTTGGGACACCTCTGGTGTCTGGCAGAAAATCTTGGAGGCCATTTTAGAATTCTACCAAATTTGACTACCAAAATGGGCAATAGGATCTAATTTTTCCAAAATATTTTATTCATCTATTTATGTGCGTTCACATGCATGTGCACTTGTGTGTGTCTGTATCCATGAAAGAAGATTTTATAAGGCACATCCCAAGGTGCTAAAAATTGTTATCACTGTGCAAGTGAGAGAGTAAATGTTTATTTTCATCTTCTTTCTTATCTGTACTTGCTAACATTTCTATACAGATGCATATGAAAATGATGAGTCATTTTTTAAATATTTAAGTAGTAACATTAAAATGATAACTCCACGTGATAGAGCACACACATAGAACAAAATGCTGATGGTATTTCCTGAATTATTGACTTTCTTACCAGTTGCATTAACTTGACTTAATATTTATTTAAGGCAGAGGCACTTAATGCAGGAGTAAATGTACAGCACTTTTCTATGCTTGCTTTGAGAACACCAAAAATGGAAGGGTAGAGAAATTGATAGGGGCACTCATTACGGAGCTCACAAGGAGGGTGCTTCCTCCCAGCATGAATTGCTTATTAAAAAAAAAAGTACAGAAGATTCATGACATTGCTCCTGACAGCACTGAAATTCATTTTAATGGGGGTATGACCTAAAACAAACCTTTGATACCTGATCATGATGATGGGCTGTTTATTTATTTCTTCTCCTTCATTTCCAGCAGGGGAGATGATTAATGTACCTACCTTTGTTGTGATGGCCTCTGTGGACAAGGTGCATCCTTGAAGGACATTCAATATTTTAAAGTGCTGATCCATCTCATTTTTTCCTTCCAGGCTGTCTGGGGAAGAACACCAGTAGGAACCAATGAGAATAGCCTTCCAACCTGTGTGGGAGGAAAATGGTCAAATTTGGAAGCTTAGAGAGACTCATTGCTTGAATCTCAGGTGAGAAAATTTTCAGGTGATCTAGGAAGCTTATACACTGGTATAAACCATGTCCAGGTTAAATGGTGCCATGGTGGGCAGCTGCCTGATGTGTGGATGCCTTTCACAAAGTCAAGATAAGCAAAAAGCAACTGAGTTGTTTGTTTTGTTATTATTATTTATTATTGTGATAAATTACACCTAACATGAAATTTACCATCTTAACCATTTTTAAGTATACAGTTCAGTAATGTTAAATATATTCATACAATTGTGCAGCCCATCTCCAGAGCTTTTTCACCTTGCAATACTGAAACTCTATACCCATTAAACAACAACTTCCCATTTCTCCCACCTCCCTCCCTGCCCCCAGTACCCATCTTTCTACTTTTTCTTTCTATGAATTTGACTTCACTAGGTGACTCATATCAGCGGAGTTCTACATTATTTGTCTTTTTGAGACCGACTCATTGCACTTAGCATAACGTCCTCAAGATTCATCCATGTTTTAGCACATGTCAGATTTTCTTTCTTTTTAAGGCTGAATAGTTTTCCATTGTATGTATATACATTTTGTTTATCCATTCATCCATTGATGGACACTTGGGTTACTTCCATCTTTTGGCTATTGTGAATAATCCTGCTATGAACATGGGTGTGCAAATACCTCTTCCATACTCTACTCTTAATTTTGGCAGGTATATACCCAGAAGTGGGATTGTTGGATCCTATGGTAATTCTATTTTTAATATTTTGAGGCACTGCCATACTATTTCTATGGTGCCTGCATTATTTTACATTTTCATCAACTTGTTTTGTTATTATTTTTGTGGTTATGCTTTATTATATATTTGCCATAACTCAGACTATAACTAGATTTTAAGTAACTTGAGAGCAGAGATGGTTTCTTAGAACTTTAGGACATTTTGTAGAATTTTGCATCCCTGTAGCATAGTGCTGAGGACATGGCAGGTGCTGAATACTTACTGATAAACCAACTCTGAAAGCCAATCATTTCATATGTAATAAGTTTCTAACACTCTATCACTGGGACATAAATGTCAGAAACTTTGGAGTTGGGGTTTTGGTGCAGAAATGTCAGGAGATAGAGACCATTATGTGATCCTTTAGGCCAATTACCCAATGTCATCATTTTGATGATACATCCTTTGTTTGACAGAGGTTGCCTTATGGCAACAATACAGGCAGGATGGGAAAACTGAAGGATCTGGCAGACATTGGGCATCTGGTCATAGGACATGAGATTGATAGTGGATATGTTCAGAAACACCTCGCATTATGGGAATAAAGGAGAAAGCTGTCATTTTCAAACTTCAATGAACTTAGGGATTTTGAGTTGCCTTTTGAAATAAAGATCCCTGGATTTCAACCTCTGAGATTCCCTTTCAGTTAGGTCCTGTCTAAGGCTCAAAAACTTGCATTTTAATAAACATCAGAGAAAAATAACTGGAGACAGATGATTCCCAACAAATTCAGATGCTGTCCGGTGATAAAACCAACTCATGACTCCCTGTGTTAACCTCAAGAAATGAATGGTGTCCTTGATCAATGACTCTCACGTGCTGGGCTGCACTTTTGTAACCAGGCTGAGCTGGCTACTTCATCACTTGGAGGACTTGCTGCTTTAAGAGATACCTGGGTCCCCATCCCCAGTTCTCAGCTTGTGCTGAGTTATTCTCTACAATAACAAGGGTGGTGATTCACATTCTACCCACAGAGGTCGGCAATTTTGGAGAAGGTCCCCTCTTCCAAGTTCTAGGATGATGATTAAATCCAAGTTACAGTTGAGTACTTTAGAAAAAAGAATCCAGGTGAGGACCTTGATACTTAACCTAAATGTCATCTGGGCTTCCCTGATTCTTTGAGTTACAGGTAAACTTGATTCAACCACAATATCACAGTCTGTACAAGTCTGGCCCCTTCCTAATGGTTAGTCCAAATTCTACAGTGTAATTCTTCCAAGGGCTTTGGTCTCTGGGCCCTCTTGGTTGGGCTTTACCCAATCAAGTACAAACATTTTAGCCTCTTTTTAATTTTCAATAAGAAACCCACTCGTGAACATTCTGAGGTTAATAAATTTACTGAAAATCCGTGGATTTACAGAGAGGCATCGTTCTGCTGCATGGCAGTTGTCCACCATTTTCTATTTTTCCCATGCCATCTTCTGTTGCAACTTCTGTTGAGAGACTCTGAGGGCAAGGAACTGGAAGGGCAAGGAGCTGGCTGAGGCAGTGTGAGTGGGAGGGGGGTGGCTGGAGATACGAGGGGCAAGATTAAGTTCTGGACACTCAGGACCTCGGGAGGTGAGGGGGAGGAGCTCTGGTCTGTGTAGAGTGGGGACAGGAGAGGAACAGGACTAGAAGCAGGAAGACCGGTCAGAAGCTCACTAGCTCCCCCGCACCTAACAGGTAGGGGTTAAATAAATATTTATTGAATATGTGGGTGTCTCACATGCTTAGTTGACTTGAGATGTAATGGCTCTATCCCCTCAGTACCTAGCAGAGTGCAGTGTAGAGGGTACATGTGAGGATTAACTTAGGGGCGTTGGCAGAAGGACTACATAGAGTTGAATATTTTATCTGGTGTTTTCTCTTACTTTATTTTATAATGTTACCTGCACAGAGTTAGGAGCATTTCTCTGTGAATTATTCATTTCGACACATACTCTATAAAATATCTAATGTCTCTAACCTTTGGGGACCATGAGACTTCCCCAAGCAGTATTTAGAGGAAAACCTCTGTGGTAGCACTTTACCAATTTACCCCCTCAGCTCTTTTTCAGTTCTTGGCTCGTGTGAATAAGGAGGCCAGAATGCTCTTCTGGGAATGCACAGCATGGATATATATTTTTTTACTATCACAGCAGAATTGTTTTGAATACACTTCGGTCATGAGGTTAAAGCTCTCCACAAGGAATACTTCAGCAATAATTCTGCTGCCCTCTAGCCCAGCACTGAAATCCCTCTGGAATGCTGGCATTACCCTTCAAAAACGGTTTTGAAACGCCTTTACTCACTTGCCCAGCCTTTCTATTACTATTGAAATTCTTCCAGAATGCTCACAGTAAACTTCAGTCAGATGCCAGAATCACTTTTATGTTCCAGAAAGGTTTCTGTAACAATTTATTACACAATGCAACACAAGCTTACTTTTTGGAAAAGCAGGTCAAATCTGTCCTGGTGGATATCTTGTGGTTATTTCAGCTTTACTGATAACTCTGAGCGATTATCTAAAGGGACTATGAAAGGACCAGCATAGTGTACAGATGAAAGGGTTGGATTTCCTGGTTAGATTCTGCTGCCTGCCACTACTACTACGGCTATTTCTTTTTCCCCCCAATTATTATTTTTAGGGAGACTGGGCCTTGAGTCTTTGCTCCACCACTTAATACTGAATAAAGCCGAAACAAAATGTATCCTTGTCATCTGGCCCCAAACTTGAACAACACATAGAAATCAAATTATTTCCAAAACTCAATAGCATGGGACTATGCATACTTTTTATTCATCTATTAATTCATTTATTGTGCATATATTTATTAAGCACCTATTATATGCTCTGCCACATACTAGAAATATGTGGGGGGACAAGATAGACATGGAATTTGTAATTTAGCAGGGTCTGTGTTGTTATTTGTCACTTTGTCTGGAGATAACAAACCACCCCAAGAACTTAGTGGTTCAAAACAACAAGTATTTGTATAATTCACAATTCTGCAAGCCAACAATTGGTGCTGAGCTCAGCTGCATTGTTCTTCTGGCCTTGGCAGGTTCATTCATGGTTAAGTTCAGTGCCAAGTTGACTAGGCTCTGGTTAGATGGCCTCAGCTGCGTTGGCTGAGTTGGCAGAGCCCTGCTCTACATGGCTTTCATATTCCAGCATGCTAGCCCATGCTTGGTCATCTGCGTGTCTGGGCAGGGCTCCAAAAGAGATGGCCAAAGCATGCAGGGTCTCTGGAGGCCTGCTTGGAACTGGCACACTTCCTCCTATTGCATTTTATTCCCCACAAGACTTTCAATTTTTATTTGTAAATTGTATCTCAATGAGGCTGGGCAACATTTTAATTTCTTACAATTACATTATTTTTTCTATCACATCATGTTGGGATAACAAATGATTTTTCTATTTTTTTAAAATTTTGATGCAGTCTTTCTAATTTCAGTTAATCAGCAGATAGTGTAATTTACAACAAATCATTATCCAACTCTTTTGTTCTAATGTTCTCTATAATTAGAGTCTAGTAAATTCAGCATAGAATATTCCAGAAGAGTTTAGTTTTATGTCTTAAAATACAAGACATATTTATAGTGCTGACTTGCTAAGAGCTTTACAAAAGTGGTGTTCTCTTGAGGAATGCATTATAAAGTCTGTCAAAATACAGTAATCTGAAAGGAATAGTTAACGTGTCAATTTAAAGAATCCTGATTAAATTCTATGGGCTGAGAATTCCTAAAAGCCTAATTTTATATTATTTATTATTATCAGTGACAGGAGGCAGCATTGTTCCACGTATGGGGACAATAGAACATGTAAATGAAAGGTTTTGATCAACGTTTAGACCTCTTACACCTTTTCAATGTAAATTTTTTCTTAATGGTAAAAGACAATACACTTGAAATAATGCACATGACTTATACTTCCATAATATTGAAAAAAGTCACAGATGGTGGCTGAACTAATAAGTGGTATGTCATGTATATATGGCAACCAGAATGTGTTGGACAGTTTTAAATTCAATTATTTTGACCAGTTTTTAAACCATGTATTAAAACAAAACTTATGGTTTTGGAAATATGGTTACTGGAATAATAATAGAGAAATCACTGGGTCAAGAGGCATGAGTTCAGGTACAGGATTTAAGTCCTGATCACTGAGTATTTTGAGATGATTGTGTAGTTTAATAGAAAAGCATGTGTTCTGTGGTCAGATGGGGTTGTTTCAAAATTTAGGTTTCTACCTGCCTGTCCTTAGAAAAGTTAAGTTTTAAAACTTCCTGAGCAATTATTTCCTTATCTGTCAATTCTGAAAAATTACTCTGACCTCATGAGATTTAAGGATAAAATGAAATAATATATGTAAACCTCTGTCTCTAAGCCTGGCATACAGTAAATATTTAATGCTCCAATTTTTCTTTTCCAAAATTGAGACATGATAGTTACTTGGAGCACTGCAGCCTAGTGCTTCAGAACATGGGATTTGAGTCAGAAAATCAGTTAAACCTCCAGCTGTGCCACTACAAAGCTGTGCAGCTTTGGGCAACTTAGGTCAGGATGAACTGAAGTTTCAGCTTTGACCTTGGGATCATCCTTAGTCTGCTTAGATTTTGGACAGCCAAGTAGCCAGTTTCAATGTCACTTCTGAAATCCTTGAATTTGTAGATGATCGAATAAGTTACCATCATATCCAGTCAGCAAAATAATGTTATTTACACAAGCAAGGTATGTCTTTCAGATGCATTGCTAGTTTATGTGATAGTTTGGATTATTATTCAGGAAATATTCAATCTTCTCTCTGCCTATGCGTGTGAAATATGCTTCCCTTCCTTATCAATATTGGGCTTGGCCGTGTGATGTAATTTGGGCAATAGAATGTTAGTGGCTGTGATACAGGCAAAAGCTTGGGATGTGCTTGTGGGATGGCCTTGCCATCTTATTCCTCTGGCATCACCATGAAAAGAATTTCTGAGCATCTGGGGTCCAGAAGGCCCACCTGCAGAGCAGACCTGAGCCCAAGCTACAGTGAGGAACCAAGTCCAGCTCGTCCTGCAACTTGAATCAGCCACCCAGCGTAGATCAGCTGACCTTTGGCTGACCTACAGATGCCTGAACAAGAATAAATAATTGTGGTTTAAGCCACTGAATCTTGGGGCAGTTGATTATATAGCATAGCTATCTAACAGAGCTGTGAATATTCACTTTCATATACTATCGGTAAGCATTCGAGATTTAAATTGGAGAAATATTTCTTGAGAATGTTATCTCATAAAATGTTATCATTTGGTTGATATGTGAATGCTTGTTATTGAAGTAATAATGTTACAGTAATTAACAATGATTATGAAAGCTGTTGACTTTTCGTACAGAAATTCTTTTTAGAACTTTCAAATATTTAAACAGGGAAACATTTGCAACATGAATATTAATAGAGTTCCTTAGTGAGATACTTTTAAGAAAAATATATTCTTTAATCCAATAGATACTTATAGAGGCCAAATAACAGAGATTAGATGAAATCATAATTCCAGTCTTTGTAGAATTGCTTGGTGTACTAGTATTTTGTATGTTAAACAAATACCATTGAGAACCGATTTAAGGTCGCACTACTTAATTCTGGAGAAGTTACCTGAATAAATGACTGTGATAATCTTAGACTGTTTTGAACTTTGGTAAAGAAGATTTCTATGAAATCTCATGAGGCATTTGTTTTCATCATCATCGTCTTCATCATCACATCTTTGTAATCTCTGAATCAGTCAGGATAATTTGGCTGACACTTTGGTTGAAACTAATAGGAACAGGTTGGCTGCTTAAGTAAAAAGAATATTTATTGGAAGGATATTGAACAGCTGGTGGGCTAAAGAGGAGATTCTGATCCAGGTATGAAAGGAGCCCTGGCAGTTCAAGGTGGGAGGCAGGGGTCTAGGAAGGAGGCCTTCTCCAACAGTCTTTCCAGGGTGCTTTTGTAGAATGGCTGAGCTCAAACCATTTTCTGTCTTACTGATACTTTGTTTAAGATTCAAATTCCAGGAGTTGAGCAACTGAATAGCCTAGCCAGGAGAGGATAGAGAAACATGGGGGATCACTGGAGAACTATCGTTTCCACCAGAGATATCAGGAAGTTACTACCAGAGAAGGTAGAATGGATACTGGTCAGGCAAAGGATACCTACCACCTCTCCTTTACATTTGTTTTCATTGTTAAGAATATTACTCTCCATGATCATATTGTTTTAAATTTTTAAAATTTTATATTGGAGTATAGTTGATTTTTATTCTTAATTGCTAGAAGGTTGAAGGAGAAGACCTATGCCTGAGACCTATCTCTAAGGTATCATGTGAGAGCTCAGGGCTAAGATGGGATTTATGACTGTGCATGAGTCAAACATTGAGGAGTTCCTAGACAGAAGTAGAGATATTGCAGATATGGACCAATTTGGGACACCTGTTCATGTGTGACAAGACATTGAAAACCAGGACTGTCTTTCCTAACAGAGAACAGTTGGTCAGTATATATCCCTGAGTTTCTCCAAAAGAGTTTTATAGCTTCCTCTAAGGTGTCTGCCAACAGGACAAGAAGATTTGCCTTTCTTCCTTGCTGAATGAGGTCTGTTTCACCAAACATTTTACCTTGCTCCTAGCCAATGTCTCCATATTAGTATCTTATTCTTTCTTTGCAATACTTGTAAAAATCACCTCAATTTTCTGATCTTTGTTATCATTTACTTAGGCAGTCAATTACTATGCCTCATGCACTTTGGAAATGACTGTAGAAGGGACAGGACAAAAGA
Organism: Mesoplodon mirus; assembly: GCF_964341445.2. Taxonomy (NCBI): domain Eukaryota; kingdom Metazoa; phylum Chordata; class Mammalia; order Artiodactyla; family Ziphiidae; genus Mesoplodon; species Mesoplodon mirus. Next base: position 38,356,714 of record NC_138977.1, read on the forward strand.
GATGCCTATCCTTTGGAGCTTAGTAGGAATAATATATTGAAAGATAATGCACATAATCACAGTTTTGATAAAAGTGCTGTGAAGGAGACCTGCAGGGTGTGATGACAGTGTTTACACAATGGGGGCCTAACTTAAACATGGAGGGTCGGGGAAGACTTCCATCAGGGCTAGAGTTTAAGCTGAGACATAAAGGTTGTGTATGAGTTAGTTGGGTTAAGAGGGGTAAGGTGAAGACAGTAATGGTTGGGGGCTGGAGCAAGTATGAGGACCAGGAGGTGGGAAGTAGCTCAGCCCTCTGGAGAAATCTAAGAAGACCAGTGTTCCTGGATGACAATGAGTAGAAGAGACTGCTAAGAAAGATGATTTCCTTTCCTTTGTCCAATGCGAATGGCAACAACTTTCAATACTTGAATATGTTTGTTTAGCTTATCAAGTCTGCCCGTGTTGACAACCTTTTAGGAAGGGGGTGGGGCAAGAAGAGCATTGCAAGAAGAGGATATTGGCTAGTCATGGTGCATGCTCCAGAAGAGCACTGGAAACTACCACTCTGCCTGTCTCCTTTCAACTCAGTTTTCCTTAAGCTGCGGTGACTAATCAGAGATGCAAATCACATCCAATGTTTGAGCTGTCCTCACCCTTTCAAAACCCATTTGAAGACTGGTCATTTATTTCCCTGTTGAATGCCTAGAAAATTTTCAGAGAAACAAGTCAGGCAGAGCGGGGAACACCGTATGTGCACATATTCCCTCTGGCCCGGGGTTTCCAGTTCATGGGGCCAACTCTCACTTGTCATATTGAATCCTTTATTACAACAAAATATTATTTTAAAGCTGCACTAACAGTAATTAGAAGCAATTGAGTTTTATCAACTAACACAAACTGTGGGATTTCGAACTTGGATTTTAGCTGGTATTTTAATGAAGTGTGTGTTAACAACCCCAAATCTTCTGTCAGTCCAGCAGCTGAGTTACATATACAGATCTTGAATGGAGGGACCATGTGTTAACGCTCAGAGGCGTCAGGTTCATTGCTGGCTCCACACAGCCCTCTCTGCAGAGCTGTCTCTCAGGCCCCTTTTATTTTATCCTTCTCCTAGTGACTATCCCGACTGTCCCCACATTGGTTCTTATAAAATTTGGAATTAAAGATGATCGTTCCCATGCACACATTTTAATAATAGGTATTTAGATGTGAGTAATGATGACTTAAATTTTCTCTGTGCTCAACTGTCTCATTTCAGCCTGAGACCCTAAAAGGACATATGGTCCAGAGTGTTAGAATTTGTTTAATAAAATGTAAGAGGTTGAAAAGAGATAAAGATAAAAGAAAGGAGGAGAAGGATGCTCTCTAATTTTAAATGAACACTTTTAGAGGAATAAATATCTGGAGGAAGCAGAGTGGCTTCTTGGTTTTAAAGATAACCTTCTAAATCTTGGTTAAAAGCCTTTTCAATTGGACATTTTGAAAGAATAACGAGAAATTTACTGAAAAAGCTCATACAACCAAAGCCGGGGTGGTATGAATCTTCATGGCAATGCTGAGCCTTTTAAGAGATGAAAGAAGTGCTCCTATCAGGACAAAACCTAAACCAGAGAAAAGTGGATCAGCATTTTGTAGACAGATTTTACCCAGTCGGCATACAATACAATTAAAATCTAGTACTTTTAACTTTGTATCAATTCTTCCTGTCCTGATCAATGCCAGAAAATGTATGGAGGCAGTAGATGCCATTTGACAAAAGAAGGTTATGCAGTTGTTCACTTTCTGTTGAGCTTTATCCTAACGAGGGAAACTGCCCCTGGCTTCTCTGATGCCCATGGGAAGCTGCTCACACTTGTGCTTACACAACCTGAAAGTGTGAGGGCATTAATACCTACGGGGCCTCCCTTGACCAACAAGGAATGGGATGCATGCTCCCCCATTACATCATCTGGGCTGACTGACTGGAGATATATTTTATGACTCCTCAGATGGTCCCATGGAATTGACAACCAGCAGCCTCTAGTAGTGGCCAATACAGTAACATATCCTTGGGTGGAATTTTCTTGTTTCCCTAGCCACTCACCCTAACACACCTGATTCCTGGAATCATGTACTTAACCTGGATCAGGTTCCGCTTTCAGGCGACCTCAGGCTGAGACAGTTGGTAGCAGGAGAGTTCCCAGAATGCCGACTTTTAGGATGGGATTTTGAGCCGCATCCCTCACCAGTCAGACTATAGCAAAAACCCCATTGCTGCTTGTGAGTGAGTGGCATAACATGTTGCATCATCACGATTACTAAGACAGTCATCTCTAGGGGATGGAGATGACGTGCAAGCTTATTTAAGGTCGTGGCACCTAAGCGTTAGAGGGGCTATGGTGTGATAAGGACTGTATAGTTGGTTGGCATTTGTTAACTCCTCTAAAAGCTCTGAAAAGAGAAAATAACAGGCATTGTATGAACATCAGAGGGCCTCTATGGTGATGATTAAGGAGACCCGTGTCTTCTTCAGCCACTGAAGATCAGGTCCAGGATCTAATTGTGTGGGTAACTAAATGGCAAAGAACACTGAGTGCATAGTTTTGACAAGTCTTGTATGACAAAGTCAGGGCCTTAAAAGGGTGGGATCCTTTTTTAAAAAAAATTATTGAAGTATAGTTGATTTACAATGTTGTGTTTTATTTCTGCTGTACAGCAAAGTGACTCAGTTATACATACATATATATATATATATATATGTATGTATATTCTTTTTCATATTCTTTTCCATTACGGTTTATTACAGGATATTGAATATAGTTCCCTGTGCTGTACAGTAGGACCTTGTTTATTCATCCTAGATATATGATAGTTTGTATCTGTTAATCCCAAACTCCCGGTCCTTCCCTCCCCCACCCCCACGTTAGCAATCACAAGTCTGTTCTCTATGTCTGTGAGTCTGTTTTTGTTTCATAGATATGTTCGTATGTGTCATATTTTAGATTCCACATGTAAGTGATATCATATGGTATTTGTCTTTCTCTTTCTGACTTATTTTGCTTAGTATGATAATCTCTAGGTCCATCCACGTTGCTGCAAATGACATTATTTCATTCTTTTTAGTGGTTGAGTAATATTCCATCATATATATGTACCACATCTTCTTTATCCATTCATCTGTCGATGGACATTTAGGTTGTTTCCATGTCTTGGCTGTTGTAAATACTGCTGCAATGAACATAGGGGTGCATGTATCTTTTTGAATTATAGTTTTGTCTGGGTATATGGCCAGGAGTGGGATTGCTGGATCATATGGCAACTTTATTTTTAGTTTTTTGAGGAACCTCCATACTGTTTTCCATAGTGGCTGCACCAATTTACATTCCCACCAACAGTGCCAGAGGGTTCCAAAAGGGTGGACTCTTGACCCCTGATTTGGGGATAGTTGGGTACATAAACCTGAAAATCTTCACCCTTCAGGTCCTTCTGAATCCTTCAGTCTGGCAGAAGCAACCCCCTCCCCTCTTACAAGAGGATAACAGTTTCCCTTTGCCAGGAGACCCTTCAAAGACCTCATTGAAGCAGATATCTTACAAGATGCCATTGCCCTGCCCATGATCTGCCTTTGTGTCCCCTCATTGCCTCCAGACTGAGAAAGAGGGTCAGGTTTTGGCACAACTCAAGCAGGGAAATAGTCTTTATTCTATGAGGAAATGGCTGACACACCAAAGTCCCACCCTTCCTGGCTAGTGTTCCTGGCCAGGAGCCTGAATAACATTTGTGGGAGCAGATATCTTGTTGGACCAAGGTGGTGGGAGATGGGGGTATAGTCTAAAGCTGGGAAGAGGAACATGTATTGACACAGGAGCACTGGCTAATGACTCAAGGTTCAGGGAACTGGCAAGGGCACCTGAAACTCGTCCTACTGTGACCCTGGATGGCTCCTTGACACTTGGATGTGGTGATGAGGTGGGGACACTGGACTGCCTTGACAGAGTGTTGCAGGAAGAGTCAGAAGGCTCAGGGAGATGGGAGTGTTAGGATGGATTGATATGTGAGAACAGAGCCCCCATCACTCCACTCTGTTTTCGGGGAGGCCCCGGAGGACACTGCCGTCACCGAGGCAGAGTGGAATTCACTGGTCCGAGGCCCTTGACATCTCCGAGAGTCACAGTGGTAGCTTCATTTGCAGGCTGCATGGGCAATAAAAGATGCTACCATGAAGTGGAGCTCTGGGAAATGCAGAAGGCCAGTGATGACATTTAATCACCTTAGGCATGGTTAATTATCCTAATGGGCAGTGAGACCAGAGTGGCTGGCAGTATACCGGAATCTAAAGATCTGTGATAATGGCTAATAGATCATGGCAGATAAACTAATAGATGCTAGGGTATCAATGGACTCCTATAACTGAAACTAACTGATAACTGGTGATCAAAATTCTGCCATCAACCACTACAATGGAAAATTGCAGACTACTGCTTTCACACCATGGACCATGGATATTTACACTCTGGGAGATGTCTTGGCAGTCAGCTGTCTTTCCCTTGGAAGCATCCCATCTGTAGCTTTCTCACTTTAAAAGTTGAAAATCACGAAGGGAGATGCATTTCTTGGGCTGCAATCACTTGGATCAAGTTCAGGGTACTTCCAGTAATGCAGTAGGTTGAAAAGTGAGTAACATCAACCTCACCCGGGAGTTTATTAGGAATGTAGAATCAGCATTTTAACAAGGTCCTCCAGATTATTCAAGATTGAGAAGCATTGCTGGGAGGCAGGGCGGGGGGCATGGGGGTGTTATGGAGCAAGAGAGAAGAGGGAGAAGGGAAGTGGAGAGAGCTGTTTCAGCCACTGTGTGGTATAGGTGTGAAATGATGGCAGAGCAGAGTTGAAATCAACATTGGGGAGATGCTGTAGGTGTGTCCCTGAATGATTTGGAACAAGGAATTAAAATGACCCAGGTACCAAAATTACAAAGAGAGAGAAGCTGTGTGTAAATGAGGGAGAAGTTAATGGCCTCTGAATTTTACCAATTCACACAAAAAAGAAAAAAAAATGTAAAAGCTTAATAAATATTTAAAAAAATTTTAAAGAACCCCAAACTTATTGAGTAGTGAGATACCATATTTTAACCTATTAAAGAAAGTTTAAAAAAATTATTCTCATTGTAGGCAAGGGTAACTCATCCATTACTAATGGGGTATAAATTATTACTATACACATATATAGAAGAATTTTATGGTATGTGTTAAGATCATATGAATTGAAATGATCATATGATCATAAGAATTCAGATAGTTTGTCCTTAATTTCAAATCTAGGATATTTCCTAGATTTTATTACATACATATGTATATATACACACACACATATATATATATACACATATACACACACACATACTCTGTGTGTATATGTATATGTGTATACTATGCACATTTTCATCGTTAGTAACTTATTGAGTCTTTACTATATATCAGGCAATGTGCTAAACTCTCTTTGAAATTACCAATGTCAGTTTCTGACCTCACTGATTTTTTGAAATCTTTTAAGTCTCTTTCTTTTCTTTCCTCCCTCCCTCCCTCCCTCTCTCTCTTTCTCCCTTCCTCCCTTCCTTCCTTCCTTCCTTTCCTTCCTTCCTTCCTTCCTTCCTTCTTCCTTCCTTCCTTCTTTCTTTCTCCTGCCTCTTGTCTTTTATTCAACCAGTAAAATCCTCTCATACAGAAACTTCTACTCACCAAATTGTATCACTCAGCTGAAATACAACTTGAGAAAACTTTGTCAGATAAAGGACCCTTTACGGAAAAAAAAACTGCCTAAAATAAGGATTTAGAACAGAAATGCCATGTGAACATGATCTACTGGATTTCAGTGCCATCGCAAACATATATTATTTAAGTAGGATGTCTTTTTTTTCTTTTCCCCAGTAGAATTATCATAGCCTTTCATAGAGCCCTTCAGAGGCCGTTAACTTCTCCCTCATTTACACACAGCTTCTCTCTCTTTCTGTTGTATTTTGCATCACTTAACCCAGTGGAGTGTTTTCAGACAAAGGCTGCCTAGAATCTGGGGCCCACTTTGTGGCTGGCTCTGTGGCATTCATGGTCAGTATTGTTTTTGAAGACCATCTGCCTGTCATTCGTTTGCTGATTGAGTTAGTGCACCTAATAATATATTTTTTTTTATTAGGCTGTGCTAGCCAATGAAAAGGAAATTATACACTCAACAGATGGGTCACAAACCTTTCTACCTCAGTGCAGCTACTCCTTAAGTTAGTTAAAATCCAGCATGAAAGCAGATTATAAACAGAATAATAGCCTTTTCATAAATGGTTTTCACAGTGGTTACTCGTGGTGCCAAACATGATGGCATTAGGGTTTCCCTTCTTTCTTGTATAGATTTTCCCTGTAGGAACAATCTGAGCAATGGGGGATGTGGAATTGAAGAGAAGAAAACCGTCCGAGGACTAGAATGGAGGAGAACATTTATATACGCAGGACATAGCTGTCATCACATTAGCTTGGTACCACTTGTGCTATTGGGAAACAATGTGTGCCAGAGGGGCTAGGTGCTCTGGCTTTGCCTTTACTTTGTGGGCAGAGAAAGTAGGGGCAGCAAAGTCTATCACAAAAGAAACCCGAAATAGCCTTACTTTATACAGAGAAATGGAGACTCTGAGGATCGTCAGCACTGGACATCATGTAAATGAACAGTAAAATCCAAATCTTCTTGGCTTGACAATGATCCTCCCTCAGCCTCCTGCTCCTTTCTGAAATTGGTAACTTCCTGCCCTTGGAAACTGTTCCCCGTGAGCTCACATCATGAAAATTCACTTTTCCTTAAAGAGGAAGTGAACCTCCCTGGCCAGGATGCTATTAAGTCAATTGGAGGTATGTTCAAAGAGCATGAGAGCAAATCTCTTCAGGAAGAATCATGATGCAAAGGATTATTTTACTTACCTCTGAACAATGAAGTTGCATCTCTCACCAGGAACATACAAAACAGTGACAGACTTTTCAGTTTTGCAGGGATAGACTTAATTTTTGAACACTTGTAACATGGGAGAAAGTGTGTATTGTAAGGACCTGGCTTATTCTCTTTTAGAAACAAATAGATTCTGCTTTCAAGAGTCAAAAAAAAAAAAAAAACCAAAAAACAAAAAACCCCCCACAAAACTGGAGAAGACAGTAATTGCTTTGTGAACCACTTTTCTAATTGTGCACATGAATTACTAGCTCACTTTTTCCCCGCAGTCTTTGGCCCTTGCTTTGTCCTAACTTCAAACCTCAAATGGATTCTTAGCAGTATACTTGCTTTGATTTTGGTATGAAGACACTGTCTGCATTCCTGTGGGTGGTGGGTGGAAGTGGTGGCAGTGTGGACATGGATAGGGGAAGATTTGGGGCAGATAGGATCACTGGGCACATGACCAGGAAGAAGAAAGACCAGGTATTGCTGAGAACCTCTCAACATTCAAAATCAATGGTCTTTTACTTTTTTCCAATTGATGAACACCAACAAAATATTTTAATACTACTCCCTGGCTTTTTTTTTTATATATATATAGTGCTTATTTTTACTTGTTGACAGTTTTGCTTTATTTATTTATTTATTTTTGGCTGTGTTGGGTCTTCGTTTCTGTGCGAGGGCTTTCTCTAGTTGTGGCGAGCAGGGGCCACTCTTCATCGCGGTGCACGGGCCTCTCACTATCACGGCCTCTCTTGTTGCGGAGCACAGGCTCCAGACGCACAGGCTCAGTAATTTTGGCTCATGGGCCCAGTTGCTCCGCGGCATGTGGGACCCTTCCAGACCGGGGCACGAACCCGTGTCCCCTGCATCGGCAGGCAGACTCTCAACCACTGCGCTACCAGGGAAGCCCCTAATCCCTGGCTTTGTTCAGCATTCTGAACCTATACATTAGTGATTTTTCCAGAACTTATCTGATACTGAAGCTTTTCAGAGATTTTGTTTCTTCCTTTAGGGATTACTGAGGAATTCTGGTGGGGTATCCCACCATGATGGGCAACCTGGGGGTTGGAGAAGGAGTGAGTGTCAGGGGGTCAGTTTCCTACGATTCTTGGTCACTCTCATTCTCTGCATCAGATAGGCCCCAGTGTAACCAGATGTTTGCCCAGATACAGTCACACTGGAAGAGGTGCAGCCCCTCAAATTAACCTCATGAGGGTCCCTGGTGCCTTCTATATATCATCCTGCAACCCACTGATGCTTGAATTCATACCTGGAGATTGATTCTCTAGTCAGTTTTGTCTTATGTTAACATACATGGTTCTGGGAGTATTTTCACCTGTAGCCTCATCAGTCCTTTGTGCCTAGTTGTAAATGACTTTGGGGACATAACCCTGAATTTTATGAGGGGTATGTATGATTTCATGAGCATACTGGAAGCTTAAGAAAATGGGAGAAAGCCTTAGGAAGGGGGAGCGGGCAATAGACCAGGAAAGAGAAGATGCTGAGACTGAGTAGACACCTTTAAAGTCTGCTCTCCTCTTCTCATTAGGACCTAAAAGGGACTTTAACTCCAATTCATCTTTAGGACCTATTGGCAAGTCAGCCCCGAGGAAAATTCAACCACGATCACTTAAAATTCCCAAAGTCGTCTGAATTGGTTATGACTTTCTTTCATCACAAAATCTGCATCCTGACCTAATTACACTGGCAGGTGACTCAGAGGCAGATGTGTCCAGAAAGACAACCAAACACAGTAAAATCCCCACCCATTCTGGTTTCTCCCCCAGGTGCCTGCACCCCCAACACTGCTGGTCCCCGCCACCTCCCTCACTGTCACTCAGCGGTCCCCCCACTGCATGCCATTGCACTGGGATGTATCAAGTTAGGAAACTGCCTCTATCTCCATCCCACACCTAGCTCTCCTTTTCAGCTTGATGTTGCTGGGATTTAATTCTGAGCGGGATTTAAATAAAATCAGAATCCGTCTGTGCTGGGGGAGATGTGTTTGCTCGGAAATGGAATTCATTGTCTGGGTCACTTGCTAGTTAGCCCCTTATCCTGCCTATGCTGGGGAATGCTAACCACCCCCCTTCCACACCGCTCATGCGCTTTTCAGGGCGAGAAGTTGGGGTGCTGTGTCAGGGGTTGGAGAGAGGAACAAAACTCCTCTCTCTGCTCCATATTTAATTACTAACTTTAATGCTTTTTGGCCTCGAAACATCTCTACATTTTAGGGGAAACAAGTGTTTCAAGTTAATATTAAAAATGAACAGTGGCAACTGTTTTGGGGGGGCATATTGGCTTGTAAGGAACCAGGCCCCATCGAAAAGGCTTAAAGGAAGAGAGGACTTATTATAAGGATATTATGGAATGTTACAGAAGCCAAGAGCAGGAAAGGTAGGCAGGGCTCAGGAGAGGTGGAGACCATCAGGTAGTCGCTGTCTGTAGGTGTCTTACTCCACTTTCCTCTGCCACGTCAGTTGTCCTTTCATCTCTGCAGACTTGCTTCTTTGCAGGCTCTTAGTTCTTGCTTTCCATAATCTGTGTTATGTGTTACCTTGGCCCTTTTTTTTGGCGCCACATTCTGGCGAACTCTATTCTTGACTCAGCCCAGTGCCTGGTTTCTGTCAGGTAATTACCTTTGGAATGAATGGAGGAATGAACAAATGAATGAATGACTCTATGGCCTTTCAGTGTAAATGCCCATCATCACCTAACTACATGTTGAGTGTTGTAGTTCAAAATCTTATGAGAGAGGATCTGATGGGCTCAGTTTGTCCCATTTAATGGGTATTCACTCCTGGTCCAGTTGTCTGTCGCCAACGAGTGTGTTTACTTAGTACAAACATGACTACTCACAAGGATGATGGATGGAGCCATTTCCAAAACAAGAGTGGTGGGTTCAGCAAATATGTTTACTATAGCCACCAAACTAACATTTCTTTCCTGGAAATATGCCTAAGTAGTGTCCATGTTTACTCAAAACATGACAATCTCATATTAAAGGGATTACCTGTTCAGTTCAGAAAATGGTTTGAGGGTGTTCGTCTATTTTTAAGTTCAAGTAAGAATGGATTTCTATGTTGATGGTCTTAGTATAGCCAAGTAAAAAAAAAAATCAAAAAGATTTTTGACTCATGTCTTATCTTCCTAAGAAATTATTTAAAGTTTTTTAAATTCAGAAATTTAAGGTTCATATTTCCTGCTTCCTCATGACTTCGGTGCATAATTTACATGGATCTCTAGAATCTTGTATAGCTCTTTAAAACACGTAACTTAGGGCTTCCCTGATGGCGCAGTGGTTGAGAGTCTGCCTGCCGATGCAGGGGACACGGGTTCGTGCCCCGGTCCGGGAGTATCCCACATGCCATGGAGTGGCTGGGCCCGTGAGCCATGGCCGCTGAGCCTGAGCGTCCTGAGCCTGTGCTCTGCAACGGGAGAGGCCACAGCAGTGAGAGTCCTGCGTACTGCTAAAAAAACAAAAACAAACCCCCCAAAAACATGTGATTTAATTTAATTTTTCATAACAACCTTCAGGTAAGCCTGGAAGCTGTTATTTTTCCCATTTTGAAGATGAGAAAATTGAGGTTTGGATAAAATAAGCCAATGGATCCCAATCTTGGGCCTTTACCTCATGTGGAATATGAGCATATAAAAATGGAAAGTCAGGGGCATAAGTTACTTTTAATATATCCAGAAGCCTAATGGAAATCATACATTCACCTTCAGTCAAGCTATCTAAGATAATTACATAATCAACTTCCATTGCTTTATAACTGCTTATTATGGTAACATGGTCATCTGTAGCTGTCTGGAATACTCAGTTGATTGAATATAGCTTGTGTATGAAGGAAAAAATGGGATAAAGATTTAATTTTCTACTTTGTAAATATTGTGTTTGGCAGACCTAATCTTTCCAATGATATGGTCAAGGCAAAAAAATAATAAAGGGAATTCTTGGTGGAGAAGAGATGGTCTTAAGTGGCAGCATAGGGTTCACTCAGAAGGTCTTCTAAGGCCCAGCCCCATTGGTTTTTTACTATTTGGTGCTATTGTACTATTTGAGCTCGGATCAATTCCTCCCACTGCTAAAAGGGAAGAAAATCTCTCCCCATGTATGCTTCTCTTGGTAGGAAGAAGGACTACCGCTATGAACCCAGGTCCAAGTTTTATTGCATGGACTCTGGTGTACTCAGCCATCTTCTTGTAGTGGATGTTAAAGTTCAAGGACATGGTTAATAACCACATTCTTTTAGAAACAAATGACTGGACATATTCCACTCTTACAATAGCAGGCAGTGGTAAAGTAAGCCTCACCCAAACAAAAGAAAACACATTTTAAATGTCCATAGAGACACAGCCATGAAGTTATACTCACTTAACAACTTCAGCTCCAAGAAACCTGGTACCTTTCACAGTCATGGACTCATTTAAATGGGGGTGTCAGGAGAAAGGGCTATAAGAAACATTAATTTGAGTGAATTCATTCCCCCCCACACAAAAGTAGGAGGTACAAAAGTCCTAGTGAGATGGAAGTAAAAGGATATTAACAAAAATACAAAGATAAATATGAAAAAAGAGGAATTTTGCCTTTTGGGAGGTCTGAGGTCTTCTGTCAGGGTTCAGTAGGTGTTCTGTAGGAGTTGTTCCACGTGTAGATGTATTTCTGATATATCTATGGGGAGGAAGGTGATCTCCGCATCTTACTCTTCCACCATCTTCCCCCTCTCCCCCCGAAAAAAGAGGAATTTTGTTGTTTTTGTTAAGGGGTGAAGGCAGAGAGGGAAGAAAAGATCTCTCTTGGCCTGAAGCCATGAAATTTAAGATAAAATGTTTCTTCCTTTTGCAGAAAAAGAAATGCTCATTAACAAAGAAAAATCTTGCCTGAATCTGAAGTAAGAGCAGCCCAGACATGTTTATCTTTGGCTTGGGATGCTGACATCAACAATGGCATTCGCCTCTTAACCTAGTGCCCTTATCAAAATGGAGGAATATTTTAATCACTTTGTTCCTACTTTTATCTTGGATTAGCCCCATTTTTAGCTTTTGTGAACTTGAATTAAAGAAAAAGCATGTAGAAATTTAACAAGAGTTATGAATACCTTTTACAAGACCAAAATCCATTATGTAAATCCTGATTTGGGCTCCCTGTCAAAAAATCTCTTTAGGACCCTAAAACTATTTCAATAGCATCTTCATATTGTGCTTTAAACACAAAATGTTCTAAAAGGTTAATTGGGATTTTAAAAAAATCTCGAAACAGTTCTTAGTTTATGATATCGTTGTCAACAATTAACAAAATAAATATGCTTGCAAGCCTACCCAGGTGTATAAGGCAAATAAATGAATAAAATCACTCTTTTATTCAAATGAATAAAATCATAAAAGTAAATTCATCTTCTGGATTTATGAGTTTTTAGGGCAAGCTTGAAATGTTTTCAATTTTTAAATTCCCACAACAGTGACTAGTGCTGCAATAAATTGAACAAAAAAACAATTGATGTTTTAGGAAGCGAGGCGTTGCTGCTAAACTTCCTACTACTAATTTAACACAGATTTCAAGCTGAAATCAAGACAATATGCTTTCTTCAGCTGTGTTTATGTGACTTCCCACATCCCCGTTAATTCTCTTCTGGCTTTCATGTAGACGTTTCTGGAAGAAAGCTGGCTGAAGGCTAAGTAACTTCATCCACCACCACCACCCCGCCCCCCCAAAAAGGTCAGGTGTTCCAGAATGCATCACATGGAACAACAGCACCCTACACTGATTGTTTAATAAATATCATGGTAGGAGTAAACAGATGCTAAATAATAGAACCTTTAGTAATATGAATCGGTTAGCTCTGTTTGCGATACAAATCTGAATAACTTTTCAAAAGTCTCCTTGTGCAGAAGATAGTTTATTCCTTACGTTTCATCCAAGACAGGATGTGTTTAGGTGGCCTGATCTAAAGTGTGAAGGGATACGGCAGAAAAAGAGTTTTGATTTCTGGATTCTATCTTTACACAACTGCTGTGACACACTGCCTCCCTCTAGTAAATAAATAGAAAACCCTTCACTCCTGGTGACAGTACATCAATGCGTGTGATTCGGCATTAGGCAGTGTAAACATGAATTCAGATCCCTACCTCCCTCCACCGCCTCATTGTCCTGGGGTGGGGGGGGGGGGACACAGAGGTTATTTGGAAGAGCCAGGTGGATGTTTTCAAGAGTGTATGATCTCACAGAAAGAATCGAATTTATCAGTGAGGAGTTGAATCCAGTTAGCCTTTGAGACTGTGTGTTATTTCACATATTTGTGCCTCAGTTTCTTTTTTTTTTTTTTTTTTTTTTTTTGCTGTACGCGGGCCTCTCACTGCTGTGGCCTCTCCCGTCGTGGAGCACAGGCTCCGGACACACAGGCTCCGCGGCCATGGCCCGCGGGCCCAGCCGCTCCGCGGCATGTGGGATCCTCCGGGATCGGGGCACGAACCCGTGTCCCCTGCATCGGCAGGCGGACTCTCAACCACTGCGCCACCAGGGAAGCCCTGTGCCTCAGTTTCTTTAGGTGCAGAACAGGGCTGACAAACATGCTCGCCTCATCTGCACCAGATGGAGACAAGGGGTAAAGCTGAGTTGTCAAACATTTTCAGCGCAGGATCGACTTCTGTGCACCCTCAGGAGATGCTAGGGCTTATGATCTGAGTCACCTGTGAGGTTCGCCTCACCTGAAAGGAGAAAGGTACGGGGGGGTCGGTATTGCCGCTCGCTGCTAGTTCTCTATTGAGAGGACCCTTTACTCCTCTCTGGCCAGTTATTGAAACTTAGGACTTTTTAACCCTTCAGAGGACAGCAGTGACCTGGCTTGCAAATGCCAAAGCTGTACCCTCTCCAGAGCTCACATCCATACCGGGTTTCATTTTTTTCTCTTTGCAGAGGAAGGTGCTCTACTTAGGCCTTGACTTGGATTGGGCCCCAAAGCGAAAGAAGATTTGTAGCTTAACAAATCTCTGGCCATATTTATGGCTAGAGTGATCCAAGGCTGGGGGTGTGGGGAGGGGACGGGCGGGTTCAGTGAGGGACGTATCAGGAACAAGGGACTAAAAGAAAGCAGCAGCCGGAAAGCCCCCAAGTGGATACCCCTTTGGCTTGGAGAAGCAGGGAGTCAACTGGAGCTGATGCTACCTGAAAACAAACTCTCAGTGATTTCCTAAAAGTGACCATGCGGGGCACAGATCCATCCGTGTTTTCAATGAGTGCAGCCAGCGCCATGGAAGTCGGGCAATGGGCAACGACAGATGGAGGTCTTCCAGGGCGGCGGGCGGCGGGTGGCGGCCTTTATTCCCGGATGAAGGCTCCTTCCTGTGTGTGTCGACTGGCCATCTCCACTTAAACAATCCCTTTTCAGTGAATGGGTGTACGACACATAACACCTCCTTTGTTTACCAGCCTTTCCAAAGCTCTCTGCCTGTCTGCCCTCTGCCTGTGCATTTTTTTTTTCTGGTACCAATAAACTTGTCCTGTTTATTTATCTAAGTGTAACAAAATAGCAACTGATCACATAAGCTCTTTTATTTATTTTTTTTATATTTTTATATTTTTTATTTTATTTTTTAATTTTTATTATTATTATTTTTTGCGGTACGCTGGCCTCTCACTGTCATGGCCTCTCCCGTTGCGGAGCACAGGCTCCAGACGCGCAGGCTCAGTGGCCATTGCTCACGGGCCCAGCCGCTCCGCGGCATGTGGGATCTTCCTGGACCGGGGCACGAACCCATGTCCCCTGCATCGGCAGGCGGACTCTCGACCACTGCGCCACCAGGGAAGCCCCATATTTTTTTATCTTTTTTATTAGTTTCTGCTTTATAACAAAGTGAATCAGTCATACATATACATCTGTTCCCACATCCCTTCCCTCCTGTGTCTCCCTCCCTCCCACCCTCCCTATCCCACCCCTCCAGGCGGTCACAAAGCACCGAGCTGATCTCCCTGTGCTCTGCGGCTGCTTCCCACTATCTATCTACCTTACGTTTGGTAGTGTATATATGTCCATGCCTCTCTCTCGCTTTGTCACAGCTTACCCTTCCCCCTCCCAATATCCTCAAGTCCATTCTCTAGTAGGTCTGTGTCTTTATTCTTGTCTTACCCCTAGGTTCTTCATGACATTTTTTTTCTTCTTAAATTCCAAATATATGTGTTAGCATACGGTATTTGTCTTTCTCTTTCTGACTTACTTCACTCTGTATGACAGAATATAGGTCTATCCACCTCATTACAAATAGCTCAGTTTCGTTTCTTTTTATGGCTGAGTAATATTCCATTGTATATATGTGCCACATCTTCTTTATCCATTCATCTGTCGATGGACACTTAGGTTGGTTCCATGTCCTGGCTATTGTAAATAGAGCTGCAATGAACATTGTGGTACATGACTCTTTTTGAATTATGGTTTTCTCAGGGTATATGCCTAGTAGTGGGATTGCTGGGTCATATGGTAGTTCTATTTGTAGTTTTCTAAGGAACCTCCATACTGTACTGCCTGTGCATTTTTATGGTGACGATCAACACAATGCCTTGCTCCAGAGACACCCCAACTTGGTTGAAAGGGTGGCCTTCTTCCACTGAAAATTAGGTTTTCTTGGGTAATTGAAAACCAAAGGGAGTCAAAGTGAATTCTTTCAGCCTTTAACAATGAAATTTATTTATGATGTTGGAAAGTCAGAAATTTCATCTTTATGACTTTAGAAGGTCATAGTAACAAAAAGAAAAGGAGACAACAAAAAGGATGAGAGAAGAGAGAAAATAGAGCTTGGGTAAAACCCGAGAGGTGCTTTACTTGTGCATTTTTTTTTTTTTTGCGTCTAAATTGAATACTGTCTTTGCAATCTTTTTTTCACTTTTCTTTGGAAAGGTTCAGAAATGTCTCATTCTGTTCTGTCCTTTCACGTGGATGAGATCTCAGGCAGGTTCTGGATGAACATGTATGTGCTGGGCCCCCAAATGACAATGTTTCTGCCACACTGGAGTGGGGAACACGACCAGTTAAGGTAGAGCTGACACCTCCTTGCACACCATCAATGTCCATCCCCCACTGCTTCTGCTCTGCCCCCCAAGGTCCTGCCACAGAGGTACCCACATACAACACATACAGAACAACACGTACAGCCAGAACAACACAACACAGCCAGAACAACACATGCAGTTACTCATCACCTCTTGTGGAAGCTGATTTTATCAGAATAACCTGGCAATCTGCTTGACTTTTATTTATTTATTTAAAAAATTAAAATATAGTTAATTTACAATGTGTTACTTTCAAGTGTATAGCAAAGTGATTCAGATATGCGTATATATATATATATATATATATTCTTTTTAAGATTCTTTTCCATTATAGGTTATTACAAGATATTGAATATAGTTCCCTGTGCTGTATAGTAGATCCTTGTCATTTATCTATTTTATGTGTGTCTGTTCATCTCAACTCCTAATTTATCCCTCTCCCTCCCCTTTCCCCTTTGGTAACCATAAGTTTGTTTTCTGTGTCTGTGAGTCTACTTCTGTTTTGTAAATAAGTTCATTTGTATCATTTTTTTAGATTCCACATATGAGTGATATCATATGATATTTGACTTACTTCACTTAGTATGATAATTCTAGCTCTATTCATGTTGCTGCAAATGGCATTATTTCATTCTTTTTTATGGCTGAGTAATATTCTATTGTATATATGTACCACATCTTCTTTATCCATTCATCTGTTGATCGACACTTAGCTTGCTTTCATATATTGGCTATTGTAAATAATGCTGCTATGAACATTGGGATGCATGTATCTTTTCAAATTAGAGTTTTTGCCTTTTCCGGATATATGCCCAGGAGTGGGTCTGCTTGAGTTTTAGATACCAAAGAGTGCGCTAGTGAATGAGGACATACTATGTATCTATTGGAACTGACATCTTCCAAGGAGATTAAATGAGATAATCTGCTCAACAACCTGATATGAGAGATATTTTCTCCCCATTTTCTCAGATGAGGAAAGAGGCTCAGAAGTTCAAATACCTTAATCTTAGATGTGAAAATATAAATATCAAATGGCCCTTAGAATTCTAAATCTTTTCCTTCCAACTTAAATTATTTTTTAAAACACATGAGCCATGAATAAATGAACAAGTAACTAAATTCATAAACAAATACACTCAATTTAATAGTTTTGTGCATTTCTCTGCTTTGTTTGTATATTAGGTGAAGTCAGGTTAGTGTGCACATTAAATTGAGACTTAAAGAAGAAAACACAAAAAGCTCACTGCCCCCCACCAAGCTTTGGTGAGAAATAACTTATATACAATAAAATTCAGTGATTTTAAGTGAATTTTGGCAAATAGTATATGGTCATGTAACAATCACTTCAGTCAGGATATACAATATTTCCATCTCACTAAGACATTCCCTCATGCCCCTTTGCAGCTGACCCTCTGGACCCCGGCCCCAGGAAACTACTATTCTGCATTCCATTGCTCTAGTTTGTCACCAGTCTCTTCCAGTTTCTCTTTCCTGCCTCAGTACATTTGCACATCCTGTTCTCTCTGTGAGAAGGAACCTCTCTCATATCACACACTTCTCTTTCCTTGGCTAATGTCTGCTCATATTTCAGCTTAAGTGCCATTTCTTCAGAGAACCTTCCATGATCCCCTTTCCCCACAACTAAAAGATGTATCACATTATTTTCATTTATAGCACTTCTTTCTTTCCCTCCATGTCACATGATATAAGTGCATATATGGAGGTATTTATTTGATTACTGTCTGTCTCCGTCACTATACTTTGTTTCATGAATGCAGGGAAAACATCTATGTTGCTCACCATTATATTTTTAGTTCACTGCTAATCACTTCACTCATACATCAGTTATATTCTTGGAACAAAGCTGGTGGATCTCACATATTTTTTAAATGGATTAATTGAATAAATAGTTTTATGTATATAGAAATTCTGTCAGGCCTTTCATAGGGCCAGTGGAAACTCCATCTCCTTGTCACCCCTGGTTGTTTATCTGAGTCCCACCTACTCTGCACCTGTGGTGCTCAAGATGCATCTTTCAGTTCAAAATCTCTGAGGTTCAGATCACCTGAGATTTTTAGCCAGCACAACCAAAAAGGAAAATTCTGCCATTGAGTAGCACACGTGAGGCATAGGTTAATAAGGAGTAATCACTTTACAGACTGGCAGATGGGGCAGGAGTGCAAGACAGGCGCAAAATATGGAGACCGTTGGGACTGTCTCCATGACTTTGGTTGTCCAAGTTATGACTTTGGCTGCTCCTTTAGACTGGAAGTCTGAGCAGGGCTCAGTGAGTGAGTGGGAGAGGAGGAAATAGTGGAGAGCAGTGTGGCTTAGGATTCTGGGTGTGCTGCTGTAAAAATTCCTGTTTGGTGATGATGACAGTGATGACGATGTTGGTGGTGATATGGAAACAGTGGTAGCAGTGGAAAGAACAGTTACGCTAACATGTGTGCACTTGACACGTTAGAAACCCTTCTCCACCCATTCCATCCCTGTGTTTTATCATCTACCACCTCCCACAAACTGGGTGCGTTGACTTCCATTTTCATGACCCAGGTCAGACCCCCCATAGAGAACCAAGCCGGCAGTAAAGTAGGGGTGAGAAGTGGAAGACCATGGGCATCAGGTCTGCCATTTCCTCTGCCCTGGGACTGGCTGTGGAGAGTTTCCCTCTTTGGGTTTACAACAGCTTGCCCTTTGGCCATGGTCAGGGAATTGGGATCATCGTGATCATCATTATAATTACTACGACCCAAGAGCTTTTGCGAATTGCTGGAGCTGAGTGTAAGAATGAAAGTGATGTGGGTGGAGGAAGTGTAGCTATAAAATCGTGCCCAGTACAATAAATCAGCTCAGGGGTGACCTCAGCATTGTAACTCATGTAAGGGCTTTGGTCCTGGAAGAGACTTGAGTCTTTTATAACAAGGAGTTGGGCCCAGGGAGCTAATCTGGCCATGCGTTCTCTGTGAGGTTAACTACAGCACTGGTACTTGTGAGCAGTAGTTCAGACCCTTGGAGCCACAATGTACACACATTACTCCATTTCCTTCACCTGCCATTGGAGGCTCCTTTCCACTGAGTAGGTTATAGCCCAGAATGACCATTTTCTCAGTATGTTTCAAGAGTGAACCTACTCCTTTTCCATTTTATAGAAGATACCTTTAGTTGCTAGCAGCTGCCATTCCCTTGGCAATCTCACCCAAGCTCTCAAGACTGAAAATACCATCTATACACTGATACTTCCCAAATGTATATCTCCAGCCCAGACGTCTCCCCTGAGTGCATCCAGCAGCCTCTCTGACATCTCTACTTGGATGTCAAATGGTCATTTGAAATCAACATCCAAAATAGGCTGCTGATAACTATTCCCAAACTTGTTGTCTTCCCCATCCCAGTTAATGACCATCCTATTTTCCAACTGCTCAGGCTCCAGATCTCTTTATCTCACACCACACATTTGATCTTTCAGCAAAATTCTGATAGCTCTCCCTTCAAAATATATCCAGAATCTGAACACTTCTCACCACCTCCACTGCTATGAGCTTTGTCCAAGCTGCCAGCGTATTTTATTCGGTTTGTTATAATAGCTTCATAACCAAACTCCTCACTTCTACCCTTGCCCCCTTTTAGTCAATTTTCAATATAGCATCCAGAACACACCTGTTAAAATATGTCAGCTCACACCACTCCTCTCCTCTGAACCCTGCAATGACTTCTCATCTCAGAGTGAAAGCGATGTCCTCACAAAGATGTGCATGCAAATTCTACACGAGCTTGTCCTTGTTACCTCGAACATAGCCTGCCCTTCCCACCTGACCTTCCACCAACATGCCTCCACCTGGCTGGCCTCCTTGTTCTTTGAGTTCCTGCTTCAGGTTTGATATTTGCTATTCCCACAGCCTGGAATGCTTTCCTCCTAGGTATCTCTGTGGTTTGCTCCCTCATCTTCTTTGGTATAAAATACAGAGTTGCAGTTTTAATTGAGGGACCTAAATGATAAGGGGCTGAATGGAAATATAAATGGAGACTTTTAGCTGAGGGACCATGAGTGTATAAGAAAAGAGTGTTCTAGGCAGAGGGTACAGCAGGTGCAAAGGCCCTGAGTTAGAGAGATGTCTGGTTTGTTCAAAGAAGACCAAGTTGACCATTGTGGCAAAGGAGAGAGTGGTAGGAGATGAGGTTAGATTTGGGGGCCAGATCAGGAAGCACCTGGAAACACTTTGGCTTCTATGTGTAGGAGAATAAACTATAGCGTCCATATTGGAAGCAAGGAGAACAGACAAGATAATTGATATAGTCCAGAGGAGAAATTGTGGTGGCTTGGATCACAGTTTAATATTAGAAGTGATAAAAGGATTCATTTGGATTCAGCCAATGGGATTTCCTAGTGGATTAGAAGAGATATGTAAGAACAAGATATGATGCAAGGATGACTTCATATTCTCCAGGGTGCCATATTGCCCAGAGTTCTGTGATAGCCCCCTCACTGTTCCACCTGTACATATTCTTGTCCCCTCTCCAATCTCTATCTACCCTTGTCCTCTCAGCAGTTCGTTCTTCACACTCCAACAGAACGATCTTTTCAAAGCACAAAACCTGTCAGTGGATTACTATTTACTATAGGAAGAAGATAAAACTGTCTTCCATGGTCACATAATCGAGTCTCCTCCTACCTCTCGGGTCTCATCTTGTGCCTGGTCCCCCCGCTTGTTGTCTGCATCACCTCACATGTGCTGGCTTTTGTCCCTCAGTTCATTGTGATTCCTTCCACAGAAAGGACTTTGCACATGAGTTTCTTTTGCCTACAGTGTCTTTTCCTCTCCTCGTCACTGAATTAATTCTAACTTATGCTCCATGACTTAACTTAATCATCATTTCCTTAAGGAAATCGTCTCTGACCCTCCTGACAAGGTCAAAAGCTCACTCTCAGAGAATCATGTTCTGCTCCTTGTTAGAAAAGACCATGGTCGCAGTTTTCCCATTTGTCTTTGCCTCCTCTCTAGACTCTAAACTGCAAGGGGGCAAGGACTATATCTTTTTTCCTTTCACCATTTCCTCTCTAGCACCTAACACTGTGCTTAGGACATAGTACCTTTGCTGAATAAGTGAATAAATGCATATTTTCTGTGCTGGAATGGGATAATTTCTTTCTGATGTTTCTCTACACACTGATTCTATGTCCCTCCTGTTTCTTTAGCCATAACCAGCTGTAATGCTCAAACATCCACCTCTAGTCTGCAGAGTGGCTGACTCCTTTATTTTTTCTGTTTTGTTGCAGTTCTCAGTTGCACCAAGTGTATGAGCATGAACGACCACGAGATACTGAACAGGAGACTTTGGCAGTGTATTTGAGTGGCTTTTGAAAGAACTATATAGTGGATTACAATTTTCTAAAACACTGAGGCAGAAAGATAGGAATCATACTCCTGGTGATGAAAAGCAAAAAAAAATTGAATGAAGACACCTTTATTGAGGAACCTGCTAGACGCTTCTTTGCTTCTGAGCAAGGAAAGAAAATTGCTTGATGAGAAAATTAAAGCATTCCTTACTACACTGTCCCTTATAGGATCCACATGTGGCCTTTGAACTCTTAAGATGTGGCTGATTCTAATTGAGACATATTGTAAGTATAAACACACACACACACACACACACCCCAGATTTGGAAGATCTAGTATAAAATATTGATTACACATTGAAATGGTAATATTTTGGATATATTAGATCAAATAAAATATATTATTTATAATAGGTGGCCCCCTAAGACATCAGGCCCTAATTCTTGGAACCTGTAAATGTTACCTTATTTGGAAAAAGAATCTTTCTAGATGTGATTAAGTTAAAGCTTAAGTTAAGGATCTTGGAATGGGGAGATTATCTTGGATCATTCAAGTGGGTCCTAAATGGAATCAGGCATATCATTATGAGAGAAGGTAGAGGGAGTTGGACATGCACACAGAGGGGAAGGTGGCATATGGAGATGGAGGCAAAAGTTGGAGTGATGTGGCCACAAGCCAGGACTGCCAGCAGCCAAAAGCAGCTGGAAAAATAAAGGGGTGATTCTTCCCTAGGGCCTCCAGAGGGAGTGCAGCCCTACTGCACCTTGCTTTCAGCTCGGGCATACTGATTTTGGACTTCTGGCCTCCAGAACTACAAGAGAATAAATGTGTTGTTTGAAGGCCCTGGGTTTCTGGTGATTTGTTACAGCATCCACAGGAAACTAATACAGTATTAAAAGTAATTTCACCTGTTCTGTTTTCATTTTTTTAAGTGGCTACTAGTTAATTAACAATCACATGTGTGGCTTGCATTCTGTTTCTCTCGGACAGTGCTGCCTTAGACCATTTGAAGGATAATTGTAAAGATGGCAATGACCAGCTGTCTCTAAATCTATAGTGGCCAGAATAAACGCTGATGGGTTTAACATGCGAAGAGAGTTTAAATATATGAAAAAAGATAAACTAGGTTTAATGGCTATTAAATATTGAAACTGGCAAACCAATCTCAGAAAGACAGATAAGTAGCCATATGTCAGTTAACCTTTCTATAGAACTATCTGGAAAATGGGAGTGGGATGAGGAGACTTGGAACCTTGTTTCCACCTTGAATCACATGAAATTGTTGAAATTATAAGGCAAAGTATTTTCAAGGATCAAATTGATATTCCACCATTCCTACTTCTGTCTGGAAATTTCATCTTTCTCATGGTGCTGAACAAACAGATGGAGGATAATGAAGCCAAGAACAAACTAGTTAGAGGCATAATGTAAAGAGTGAAAGGATAAGGGTTAGATAGAGCTAGTGTGTGTCAAACTACTTGCAATAGTGGGACCTTTGGGTGACGACCTTGACCTCCCTGCACCTCAATTTTATCATCTATAAAATGGATCTAATAGTATCTACTTTGCATATTGTTCTAAGGATTGGAAATAATATATGTAAAGTATACAACACATAACTGCAACATCATAAATGAGAATTTTTGTTATTTTTATTAAGGCTTTTCACATTGATGTTAGTCAATAAACAGAATTGATCATTTCAAATTGGCCTTTACTAAGATAGCATTATATTTTCTAGTGTGGTTAAAAAAAGTAAGGAGTGTTGTAAAAGTTACAAATCAGCAGTTTCTGGATTTGTAAGAGACTAGCATTGCAACTAGACTTGGCGTGAAGTACAAAAGATTGAAACTAAATGTTTATCTGTGGAATTCAAATTTTTGATCAGCCTTCAGTAGTCAATGTTCTACAGGAGTGAAGGTCTTTGAATCTGTTTAGGAAGAGGATGACAACTAATGTTTATTAGACGCTACCATTAAGGCACTTTTCTAAGTACTTTTAATGAGTAGATGAATCCCTCTAATCTTTATAGCAACCCTTGGTGGTAGATACTATTATGATCATTTGCATTTAACAGATGAAGAAACTGAGATACGGGCTGATGAAGGACTTTGCCTAATGTAAACAATTATTAAAGACTGGTATGGGCATTTGAATTCAGGCTACTTGGTTTTAATACTCTACTTCTTATAATAATGTACTGTCTATATATTGTCTTTCACAGAATATGGATCTTTCAAGACAGACCAAGGCATTTGCAAGTACTCAGTGCTGATGGTTTCATCTCATCCACATATTGATAATACATTCAGATCATATTTATTGGACACCTACTATTTGCAGCATATTGTGGAAGACGCTAAAGGAATACAAAGACAAATAAGACAGCATCTGGCCTCAAGGAGTTTACAGCGTAAGGAGGAAGATGGTTATGTTAGCAATAAACTGTGAGGCAAAGAAAATCAAAGGGAGTGTGAACCAGAGGTATAAGCAACTGCTGTTGGAAAAGAGTCTCTCCCATGGGCTCCGAGTGCCATGTGTGCACCTTTATTACTTGTATCACACTCGAATGCAATCATCTGTCCAATTCTCGATCTTCTTCACTAGACTGGGACAATGGGGACTATGTCTTGTTCATCTTTGTTTCTAGGCATCTCCCCTTTGATCCTGGGCATCTATCAAATTCCTTGGCATCTAACAGGTTCTCAATAATTGTTTATGGAATGCATGAATAAATGGAGAAATGGGTGCAGGCTAAAAAGGGATCAAATTTGACTGGGAGTGTCCAGCAAAGCTTGACTGAAACATTGGCTTTTGAACTCAACCTTGGAAGATAAGCAGGATTTTGAGAGAAGAAAAGGTGAGACTTGAGGAAAGGCAGAGTGTAGGACTGATGAAATAGAAGGAAGAGTTATATAAGGTTATATAAAGAGAAGCTTGAAGATGTGGAAATGGTTTATTGGACTTAGTGTATTGTTCAGAGACAAGATACTGTGACTTGTTGATCAAGGTCAAGGTTAAGGGCAGAGCTGATGTGGCTCCAGATAATTCAGGCAAATCCCCAAGCAACTTGGCATGAAGAAAAAGAGCTTGATGAATACTTGAATTGTTCTAAATAATAAACACTGTGTCATTTATTGACTACTTATCACATGTCCAACATTTCACAGATATTAACTGATCCTCAAAGCACCATGTGTCTACTTATTTTACAGATGAAGACACTGAGCTTCAGTGCAGGTAAATGACCTACCCACACAGCTAATAAGAGGTGGAGCCAGGATTTGAAACTCAAGTCCTTCTGGGTCCAAGGCTCTTGTCGTTTTCTCTATCACGTGCCTCTAATACAGTGAGCATACATTCATCCAACTTACATATTTGTTTTATCTTTCGTATCTTCTTTCACGTGTACCTAAAATCTGCTTTGGTTAGTAAAGGCTCAAAAATGCTGAGGCTGAAGTTGAATCAGGGAAGCAAGATTTCTTTGTGTATCCCTTTAGCAAAGCAGGAGGCTGCAGCTCATTGGAACTCATCTTCCTATATACTCAAGTGCCTCCAGAGAATTCAGAAAGCTGGGCATGAATATGTAGGCATGCAGGAAATGAGCAAGGCAGATGTTGCACTGATCTCTGCTGGGCCATTTTAGATCATAGTAGCTAATATACAGCACCTTTTTTGGCTGCCAACATTTTTTTTGTCCCTGTTTATCAACCTCCTTTCCTCCCTCTCCCCCACTGCCAGACCCTTGCATTTACATCTTTCTGTCCCCAGAAAAAGCATACTTTTGATTTTTCTTCAGAGCAGATTAAGTCAAGCCCGTCCAAAGAATGAATTCAGTTGGCAGAAGAACTCATTGGCTTCAAACTCACTGTGATATGTGAACGCTCAGATACCCCATCTGCACCCCATCACTACCTCTACCATCCCTGACAGGCTTCCTTGGTAGCCTATGTACTGTGAGTAACTCGATGGCAATTTCTTTTAGGAATTGGTTAATGCATCCAGTGCCAGGGAAGCATCAGCGTGGGTAGCTTAACCTTTGTATTCTCTTCCTCAATATACTAGATGGTACTACTGAGGTCTTGCCAGAGGGTCAGGTTCTCAAACTCTTTCTCAGCAGCGTGGTGAAGCAACCCATTCAAGATATGTGCTTAGATTCAACTGGGTTCATTCATTCATTCATTCTTAAAATATTTATTGATAGATAACTGTGTGCTAGGCACTGTATAAAGCAATAGGATTACAGTGGCGAGTAAAACTGATGTGGCCCTACCTTCATGGAACCTATTTTCACGTGGGGAGATGTATTAAACAAGCAAACCATGAACAGCACTGTTACAGATTGACACAACTGCTGCGACACAGTAACAAGAGGGATGGGCTAGAAAGGGGCTGTGAGAGGCCCCATTAAAGAGCTGGCCAGTGAAGACTCTTCTTAAGGGGTGACCAGTGGGCTTAGGCTTGAAGGGAGAGAATAACTCAGCCATGAGGAGAGTGTGGGCAGGAAAGCATTCTAGAGTCATGCATGGAAAGTTCTGCTAGTGGCAAAAGTGAAGGAGGAAGAAGGGACAAAGAGCACGTACCTCATTGATTCAGGAGAGGCTGAAATTTTTTCAGGGCTTC
This sequence comes from Mesoplodon mirus, assembly GCF_964341445.2. Classification (NCBI taxonomy): domain Eukaryota; kingdom Metazoa; phylum Chordata; class Mammalia; order Artiodactyla; family Ziphiidae; genus Mesoplodon; species Mesoplodon mirus. The sequence continues at coordinate 38,382,649 of NC_138977.1, forward strand.
TCTTTTGTAGAATTACTTGAAGGATTATCTGCGTCCATTGATGACCATTGCCTATTCACCCTTTTCCTCTCATTTCACTTTAAATATTTTGTGAGGTGGTTCATGACGTACTTGGTGATATTCATGTTACCGAGAAGGCCCTCTGAAATGTAAGCAGACTAGCCCTCTGCAGTATCCCTACCTTGACATGAATCATCATTTAATATTCAGAGTATATAACATTTGCTTAATGAGTATCAGATTTGCTTCTGAACCAGTGACCTGGGACTCCCAAATCCTTATTATACCTTCCTGTCCTTATTCTATTCTCTGAAAGAAACTGTATTTCAAGGAGAATTTATCCTTGGGATGTCATTAGATATACCATTATGTGATTACTCCTAAGATGGTGAATATATTATAGGCAATTGTCTCTAGAATACTGTTTTTATGGAAAACCAGTTGTGCACAATAGTAGATTTCACCAGTCGTGTTTAAAATTAGCATTGAAGATATGCTGAAGCTCAGAGTTTGGAATACATGTAGCCACGAGCCTTCAGAGACCCTTAACTGCCAAAACGTTAGCGCTTTCACTGGAAGAGACGTGAGCTCTAGTTCCCTTTGAGTGAGTACTGTGTAACCACCTCAGTGTTCCAAAGCTGCTACATATTGTTATGTAACAATAATAAGCAGCATATAATAGCAATATCTCTTTCTATTGACAGTCACTTTGGATCACTTCATGATTATTTGAAAAACTAGGTGACCACAAATAAGCCACACGCAGACCAGCCCAGAGACCCTCTAATTCTTCTCTGTTGCCTTAGCCTTTCCTACTACTCAATTTTCTTAAAAATATAATTCTAGTGTAGAATTTATCTTTTTAAGTCTTACATTTAACAATGAAGCATAACCAAATTTTTGAGTAAATAATGTGGGAGGGAAAAAAGGAATGCACATTTGTATTGTTAGATTTCTGCTTTATCCTGTCATTGAACAGCATGAATTTAACTCTACTCCCTCCCAAATCCCAACTAAATGATAGTAAAAAAAAGAATTGAGGAGAAGAGATGAGAAAATGACAGTTGAAAACAAAAATTCGAAAGATGGAAAATCAGTGGGCAAGTGGAAATTAAATTATTTTGCTCAGTTCTTTTGCTGTTACCTTCACTAACTGTAAATCAACAGACAAGAAAATGATTACAATGATCTTGTTTCCTTAGAGCCCCCATGCAATCTGCAGTATTGTCCACATTATAAATGGGAAAATTGAGCCACAAAGAGATTGAGGATTTATAATTACAGAATATCAAATGTTTAAGGCAATTTTAAAAGTTTTATTACAATTACAAAAATTAGAAATTTAACCTTTAAAGGTAGGTATGAACATGGTTAGAACTAAGATCAAATTTAGATACCAGAAGCAAGAAAGAGAGTACCAGAGGCAGTTGTGTGGTTGAAAGGTTAAGCTTGGTGTGTGTAGTTGCATTGAGTATTAATTCAACATTAAAAAGAACTTTTTAACAATTGAAGCTTTCCTAAAATGGTGTGGCTACCTTCTGGAGTAGTGTGTTTGAATGTCTGACCACTGGGTATATTAGAAGGCATTGCTGTGATCAATGGGAAGCAAGACCAGATGACCCATAATGTCATGGTTGTGTAATTCTAATGTAAGTGGTAAAATAAATACTTAAACTTAGAGTTTCTAATTCCTGTTACAGAGCATTTCTCTTATATCATCCTGTCTTTTACTTGACCATGTGATTAAGAATCCCAAGGATTATAATACAGAACACCTTTTCCCAGCCTCTGTACATGAGTTATGGTGTGGTACTCCTGGTGTACTCTGTATATGAGTTACGTGGTGTAGTATACACGATGTGGTACTCCAGATCTTATATTCCCACATCTGCTTTTCTTTTTCCATTCATTTCCCATCTCAGTAACTCAGGCCGAAGACCTAAGACACATCTTTGATTCTTCCATATGCCCCATCCCAATATCAAGCCATAAACAAATCTTGTTTTTCTTATTTCTAAATTAGATCTCACATCTATTTACTTCTTTGCATCTCCATTCAAACTGCCATCAGCATAAAGATGATCATCCCCTCCAACTCCTGGGTTCCAATTAATCACAGGAAAATTTTAGTTTAAAAAGTTCTTCATGAACTGGCCCTTCCCTTTCTCGTCAGCCTCCTCTCATGTCGCTCTCCTTCTTGGTCACTCTGCTTTAGCCACATTGGCCTTCTTTCAATTCTTCTAATCCTTCCCCATCTCTTGGCATTTTCATTTGCTCTTCCTTCTGCCTAGAACATTCATTGCTCCCCCCTCCTTCTAGCATCCCCATCTCTTCACTTGACTATTTTCATCCTTTAGGTTTCAGCTCAAATGTCAACTCTTCTGAGAGGCCTTCCCTGGTCACCTATCTTCTGTAACCACCCTCAGTTACTCTAGCTCACCACCTTCTTTATTTCCTTCATAACAAAATTTATGTGCATATTTGTTAACTTGTTTGTTCACTTATTTGACTAATTTACTATCTCTACCACTTGAATGCAAACTTTAGGAAAACAGTGATCTTGTCTATCTCATTTAATTCTCAATTTAGCAAAACACCTGGCATATAATAAACACAATATATGATGTGTTATAAATATATAAACACATATATAATGTTTATATTTAATCACAGATCATTTTTTAAACTTAACTCATAGCTCTTGCTTGGCCTTTAATTCTCAATAGTGATATATTTCTGAAACATTCTCTACTGTCTTCTAAAAGATAAACTTTTGCCAAATGCAGCCTTGAAGGTTTTCAGATTCATTTGGGTTGGGTAAGAGAATAGAGAACGAGGGACAAAGAAAAGGCACTGGGCTAGTAATAACTATGCATCTGAAATATTAGTCACTTTAAAGATCTCAGAGGCAGAGAAGACCCCCCATCTGTATTCTATTTTCAGTATTCTTTCTAACCTGACTGATTTCACCCTCACTGCTTAATTGTCATCATTATTGTGGCTTGTCGTTTTGGACAGAGAATGGTATCAGCACAGAAGTTTGTACAAGCTGCTGTCTACTGTCGAATTTGTTAATGTCCTTATTACAGGCATATAAAAACTTTGTCCTCCACTGAACTATCAAAGGCCTACTATCTGTCAACATGTCATCCAGAACAGAGTGACAAAGTCTTCATCCTTGTCTTGCAATTTGAAAAGCCATTTAATATTGAACAATCCACTCAGCTTCTATGCTTTGTTTAAAATCTTATTATTTCACTCCATTTTTTCATATAATTCTTCTTGCCTCTAGATAGATAGAAACCTGAGTATGTTCTCCAAAGATGAGACCCAGAATACCAATCACTTCTTCCCTTGATTTGCTTATACATTCTCCTGGAGATTTTGATTTATTAATAATTTCCATAATTATACAACTTTGGTCCAGTCCCTATTCAAATAATTTAACACTGCATTTTACAAGGTTGTTATTTAATAAAGTTTCACTGTAGTTTCATAGACAGACCTGGGAGAAATAGACATTCTGAACATTAGCCTTCATGAGTCTCTAACTTTTTTGAAAGAAATGTCTCCATATCTGAGCAAACACCTGATCCAAGGAAATCTTGAGAGTTTTAATCTCATCAAGGAGTGAATTGTTTTATTTTGTTGGAATTTTTGGTTTGTCGAGGGCTAGCTTATTTATGCATCTTTTAAGTGTTAATACTAACAAATTACAAAACATATTAAATATTTTCTAAAATAGAGTATACTGAATATAGATTAATCTTTATTTGCGACTTACAATCATTAGTAACATTAATTCTTAAACCTTTTTTTAAAATACAATGATGCACTCAGGAACCACTGAGGAATTTAAGGCTGTTTGCCTTGATACTAAATGGGTATCAGGCTATTTCTTTGTTTGCCTTTTGTAATTTCTTTGAATTCATTATTGTTGGGCTGCATCCTCCATTGCTATCGTTATGACTTTTAGTAGCATTTTGTTTCCTCTATTATTTAGATGCTTCTATTTTATAAGACCTTATTTACTTGCTAGAGAGGTTTCAAACCAAATGCACAGAGGTATTGGAGGCAGAACTCCAGAGCCTCTATAAAATAACAGTGCATAAACTCTCATAGGTTGGTTGTGAGGATGAAGTGAAATCTTGTATGTAAGTACTGAGCCATCGAGGGTACTTAGTCACTGTAAGGTTTTTCTTTCCTGTTTTCATCTCTGCTTCCTTGACTTTTTTTGCATTAAGTAGAGATCTGTCCTATCTTGAGCCCTCAGTGAGGTCATTGACCAAAATGAGAGAGGCTCTTTCCTCAGAGGTAATAAGAATTATCTCCATCAAGTGGGCATCAGAGGGTGAAGAGAAGCAACTTTGTCCAACCCCTTCCTCCAGGGACCCTGCCCTGAGTCTTATTCTCAGTCTTGTCCCAGGGATGGGTTGGGGGATAGGGGAGAGAGGAAGAGTAGCTTGTTCCCTTCTTAGTGTGTCTCCACCTATAAAAGCCTAGATCTCTGTGACAAAGATGTGAGGAGGGGGAGTTTCCCTGCAAGAAGCATGCACATTTTTAGTATATGTACATTATGATTTCTGTTCATTGCACTGTGAAAATGCGGTGAGTGGAATCTTGTTAAGCTTAATTTACTTATTAACTCAATAAATACTAAGTGCCAAGCACTGAGTATTTACCAACAGATAGAGGAAGACAGTCTATGCCCTCAGAGCTTTATGTTCAAATGGGGTAGACAAGTCAACATCAAAGTATGACATGTACTTGAAGACAGGGAAATGTGGTATGTTATGCAAACCCAAAGGAGCACCTGAACGGTACTCCACAATGGTGAGTGTGTGTGTGTGTGTGTGTGTGTGTGTTGGTTAGGGGTGTGACTCTTTTTTTTTTCTTTTTTTTTATTAGTTTCTGCTTTATAACAAAGTGAATCAGTCATACATATACATCTGTTCCCACATCCCTTCCCTCATGCATCTCCCTCCCTCCCACCCTCCCCATCCCACCCCTCCGGGCGGTCACAAAGCACCGAGCTGATCTCCCTGTGCTCTGCGGCTGCTTCCCACTATCTATCTACCTTATGTTTGGCAGTGTATATATGTCCATGCCTCTCTTTCGCTTTGTCACAGCTTACCCTTCCCCCTCCCCATATCCTCAAGTCCATTCTCAAGTAGGTCTGTGTCTTTATTCCTGTTTTACCCCTAGGTTCTTCATGACATTTTTTTTTAATTCCGTATATATGTGTTAGCATACGGTATTTGTCTTTCTCTTTCTGACTTACTTCACTCTGTATGACAGACTCTAGGTCTATCCACCTCATTACAAATAGCTCAGTTTCGTTTCTTTTTATGGCTGAGTAATATTCCATTGTATATATGTGCCACATCTTCTTTATCCATTCATCCGATGATGGACACTTAGGTTGTTTCCAGCTCCAGGCTATTGTGAATAGAGCTGCAATGAACATTTTGACTTGAATCCAAAAGAATGACTAGGATTTATCCAGGCAAAAGAGAGCTAGAATATTACAGAATATTTACAGAATAAAACAGAAAAGTCTCAGTTTTAGTTTCAAAATAGGGCTAGGAAGTTCTCAAGTTGAACATAATCTTTTGATACAATTTGTGTTTTGTTTGCTTGGTTATATCTTGCTATTGCCTTTGAGTTTTTCTTTCCTTGTGTTTTACCTATGCTTATTTTATTTTAGAGAGGTTCCTTTAGAAAATTCTAGACTTTCTTAGTTGTGCTAAAAGAAGTTTTTAAAAATTAAAAAAATAAAAGAGATGAATCCAACTTTGGGCTATAGACTGATAGCTTAGGGATTGGTGTTGCTACAGGGGCAACTCAATGGGAGACTCTCATGAGACAGGAGCAAACTCATGAAACTTGCCCTAATTTAGAGTCCATTTCCACAGCTATAAAAGGGGAACAGCATATCTAGCAAGGAAGTAAGAAGATACCTTTATAGACAGATTGCTCTGGTTTTTATCTTAGCCCTGTGATTAACTTTGTAATCTTGGACACATTACTTAACATCTCTTTTCCTCAGTTTCCTTATCTGTGAAATGAGAAAAAAAAACAACCCAATACTTATTTTATAAGATTTATTGTAAGGGTTAGATGAGTCAGTATTTGTAAATATTTGTCCAGCACTAGAAAAATATTAGATATTATTATTACTGTCATCACTATGAGTTTAAAAAACAGCTACTATATGTAAAGAGCATAGCCCAGTGCCCAGCACATTGTAATAACTATTTTCTTCCTTCTCTTCCCCCTCCTCCACTTTTTCTTCCACTTTCTCATTATCATCTCTTTCAAATGAGTATTTTCAGTCAATATTTTGTCACTTCTTTCCTAAAAGAATCATAATCATGGTTCAACATTATAGTTTAATACTGAATTGTTCTCTGATTCTTTGTTGAGTTTCTATCTTTCCTTCCTGACAAACTACGAGGTACTTGAGGATAGGAACCAGGCTTAACACCAATAGTACAGTGTTGAGAACTTATGAGATGCTCCGTAAATTTTTGTTGAATGGATTATCAAATAGTTGGTAATAACCAAATACTCTTTTTTTTTAACATCTTTAAAAAAAATGGCTCTGAAGAACCTAGGGGTAGGACAGGAATAAAGATGCAGATGTAGAGAATGAATTTGAGGACACGGAGAATGGGAAGGGTAAGCTGGGATGAAGTGAGAGAGTGGTATGGACATATATACACTACCAAAGGTAAAATAACCAAATACTCTTGATTGTTTAAAAATGGGGAAATAATCTGTCATTGATGAAAGTTCTTTAATTTTTTTATGTGCTGAGTATTAACTCAAGAGTTAAGAATGTTTCAGGACTTGATGGAAGATTTCCAGATCGATAGCTTTAGTTTTTATCTACACCTGATAGAAACATTTGTCTTATCTTTAAAATAAAATGTTTTCATCACTTCTAATATTATTTTTTAAAAAACAGATATTTGAAAAAATGGAAATGAAAAAAACCCAGATATTTGTCTTCTTCATTTTAATCTTTGATCATGGACTAAGAAAATAGGGTCTTTGGAAATATTGAAATTTTACCTATAATGTACATGTTTCAGTGAGTTCTTATTCTGTGATTTGGTAGACCCAGGGATATTATCACTAATGTAATTGATTTACATCTTCTTCTTTCTCCTAGTTTCATACTGCTCATCTATTTTCTTATAAAGTGCAATTCTGTCAAGAAAGGTATCTGGAAGTACTTTACACAGTCATCTGCATAGTCCTTCATCGAATTAAGTAAGCATCAGCCATTCCTACTGCCATTTGCCATTAAAAAGTGAATTGGTGATTGACATGGAAAACATGCACAGGTCAGTTCCCAACAGAACATTTCCTTGTTCTTCCTTGTTCTATACCAGATTTCTGACCTTAGACTTGTGTTTTGATGCTTTCATTACTTTATCCTGATTCAACTTGGGTTTAGTAGTTGGTTTTCCTTTCCATCAGCTTCTGTTTTGATAATAGGTTGAGAAAAATTGTGTCCAGGCATTTTAGGCATTAAATCACTCGGATCTTGTCCAACAATTCCCCACATATGTGTTGCCCCTCATTTGTTCAATACAATAAAATCACCCACAAATACACAGAGTCAGCCAAGGAACACATGACCCGTGCAATTGCCCAGATTGCCGTGCAATTGCCCAGACCCGTGCAATTGCCCAAAGCAGTCTTTGCTTCTTCTCATCCTGATCTTGATCACCCTTCTTTGTGTTTCCTTGGTTTTGTTTTGACTTCCTGATCTTTTTTATTTTTAAAATTTGCTCTTGAGGATCTATTTCGTCTCTCCTCTCTGCTTTGGATTTGGTTTGCTTTATGTCTCCCATTTGGCTTTTGACCCGGATTTTGATTGTCTGCAACTTTGGGTGAAAGACGCCCTCCCCTAGCTCTGCCCAGAAAACCCCACTGGCTTGGTCCACCACTGATTATCTCCTCCTCCCCACATGAGAGAAAAAGGATTTAGACATGTAAGTCATTCTTCCTAGTTGAGTTTTTATGCAGTTAAGTGGTCAACACCATTTCTTAACTAGTCATAACCCTTTGAGACATAGCTGAAAAATTCAGTATAATTTATTTTCTTTTCTAAATTTTGTCTTTATATACAAGCTAAAATTATGTCCACATGTATCAATAAAGTGGCTCAGTAAATTAATAAAATCAGGCAAATTAGTAAAAAGATAACCATACTAGTTTTATGACATTAAAGGGATAAATGTTTTGATGCCTTATTGATTAAAAAAGTACTTTCAGTTAGCTGCATCTAAAGTCTAATCATTTGGTGAGATAGTCATAAACATATATAAATGAGATAATAACTTAACAATACAACTTTTTCAGGGCTGTCTTGCTAATAGCTGATTGGCCTAAACATTTGAAAAAAGTTTAGTATTCACATGTTTTTCATTGGTATTTAATTTTGACAGAGGAGGGCTTAATATTTCTATGGCATTTATTATACTATACAGAGGGATGAATAGTTCAAATATAACAGCAGCACTTTCTTAAATAATATTTATTTTAATTGACAAAAATAGTTGAAGAGCTATGAAGATATGTCCTAAGATTTTTTTCCTATAAGACTAGAATACAATCTTCTGGGGGGGGTACATATTAAAGTAACATTGGGTATTTTATATATAGATTACAGATAGAAAGATAGATATAGGATTTTTTTCCCTACTTGGGCTAATTCACATCAGATAATTTCAGAAGCCAGCATTTTATAATTCACTTAACCTATCCCAGGAAAGCATAAACTATATACTAATGCAGATGTTTGGAAGGGAAAATGTATTTTTTCTGAGTGAGAAGTAGAAAGTGACATCCATTGAGATTTAAATGATAGCATGTGACAGTAGATGCTACAATAAAAAGTCATTATGGGCTTCGAAGTAACAAATTATCATTGAACAACAATCTCAGGAAAACATTAACAAAGCAGTATTTGGATGAGTGACTTGATCTATCTACATAGGGGTGAGTAGAGGGTAGGGTAGAAGAGGTACAGCTCTTTGTAGCTCCAATGACTAGGAAAAATAGCTTGAAATGGCTGGTTCAGACATAGGTGGCAGACATCTTTCATCAAAGGAAATCACATGATATCCTTTGCAATACTAGAGTTAAGAGTACTATCATTTTACTTTCTGGCTTAGGAACTTACAAACTATACTCATTTGAATTCATTCTGCCTTTACTAATTTTTGAACCCATATAGAATTCTTGAGAAGTATTTAGGAGTATGATTAATGGTGGACTAGTCTAACAGCTATAAATTTAAACAGTATACAAAAGTTAACATAACTAATTAAAAAAATAAATTTTTTTGTCAAACAATACCCTTCCGTGGCTATGGTTTTGGATAAGAAGTGGTAGGGTAAACTTTAAATACCAATTAACTGAATAGATGGGATAACATGACCAAATTCCATAATTCAGGCATACTTTCACAGTTTTTCTCTGCTGGTCTCCTGTTTTCGGAGTGAATTGACTAAGAGAAGGAAACTTTGCTTAAATTTAATGCTGAGAACATGCCTGATACTTTGAGATTTTCTTGGCATCAATGCATTTTATTGATTTCCATTCTTATTATGGATGCCATTGTAATATTTTTTATATTAATAAAAAGTGTTCACTATTGTTGAGAAAGAAGTGTTCAAATGTGTCACTCTTAGACTATACATGAAGATATGATTTATTTGCTTCTCCACCAGATGTCTAAGCATTGTTTGTGAAACCATGTGTCTTGGCAGTGGTTGAAGTATGACTACTCTTTTCTTGGATATTCCTTAGCTTATTGATCTGCCAAACTGCTTCTGCCAAGGGAACAGTATGATAATCAGTCTTTTTACCAATATTTTTTGGTGTGGTTATTATAATTGAATACAATTGTATAAGACTTACTGTCGAATTACTGTATACCTATCTATTATTTAATAGCAACTGTAATTATTATTAATTCTGATTATCTGATATAAGAAAGTGGGCTGAAGGTGCATAACTTTCTTTGTTATTTTGGCTCCTTATCCTTCACTGTTTTTGCCTCACAGACCACTTGGAGAAGCTGATGAAATCCTGGATTCCTTCTCCAGAAAAATACACATGTGCTCATGTATGCAGAATTTCAACTATGGTTTCCAGAGGTTGGTGGGTCATTGAAACCCAACCAAGGCACAGTGGCCTCCAGTTTAAGAACTCCTGCTTGGTGTATTTAAGGTTCCACCTATATCCCCACTGCACTCAACATTCCCAACCCATAACCTCTTACTACACGTTCCTATGACTCTACAGGAGAGGGCTCGCCCATGTGTAGGACAGGTCAGGTGCCTGGATGTTAACACGCCAGAACACTTTTCAACCAATGATAAATACCCTAGTTTCATCATCCATCAGGCAGGACAACTTGGGGGCATTTTCTGCACCATCTCCCAGGGGTCCCCAGCAGCAAAGGACCCCATTGACCACAGTGGTAACCTGCTCATGAACATGCTGATACTGGCTTTCTTCCCTTTCCTGTCTCACTCCCCTACACTCTCCAACTGATGCTTCCTGGGATCAGCTTTCAAATAATCTTCTTGCAATCAAATCCTAATTAGAGTCTGCTTTTGGGAGAACCAAACTCTTCCAGTTATTACTGCCATTATAATAAATTACCTTAAAATTTAGTGACATAAAACAAGAATTTATCATTTTATTATGCTCATGTAGTCTCTGGGTTAGGAATTCAAGCAGGGCACAGTGGGGATGACTTGTCTCCACTCCATGATGCCTGGAACCTCAGGTGGGAGTTCTCAAAGGCTGAGGATGACAGCTGGGGTCTGGAATCACCTGAAGGCCCCTCACGCACATACCTGAGGGCTGGGCTGGAGTGACTTAATGGCTGAGCTCAGCTCAGAGTGGTGACCTGAGAACCTACAGGCAGCCTCTCCAGCGTGCAAGTATCAAGGTGGTCATTCTTATTACATGGTGGCTAGCTTTCCCCAAGGTCAATTTCCCAAGAGAACTGGGTAAAAGCTATATGGTCCTTAGGATCTAGCCTTTGAACTTGTACAGCATCACTTTTGCTACATTCTTTTGATTACAAGATCATTACTAAATTGGCTCAGATTTGTTGGAAAGTGTGTCAGAGAATTTGCATACATATTTTAAAACCTTCACACATTTAAGACAGAGTTATAGCACAAGTAGGAGGATTTGGTTCCTAATGAAGAACATTCTCCCTACAAAAGCTTTAGTAAGTAAATATGGAAAACTAGATTTACAATTTTTTAATTCTGTTATTCTACCACATTTATGATTTTTATTAGCACAGGTGTAGCTATAAATGAGCCAAGAACTGATAAGTCAAATTCATTTTTGTAATTTAATCTAATTTAAAATATACTAAGAGAGTGCATTATTTAAATAAATATTTCAGTAAATTATCTTTTAATGGGAATAATAGAGTGAATTTACTTTTATAGGATTTTCTTGAAACTGATCATACATGTAATTGCATTTTTGAACATCTGTTGTAATTTGATACTTTAATAAATATGAATTTGGTCTTGAATTCTAAGTTTAAATTAGGCAGAGAAAACAAAAGAAGGAAATACCGGAAATTATTTTACAATGAATAAGGGATAACGTACAGAGGTCTATGTGTATTAAACAGTACTAAGTTCATGTCAACAGGAGTTTAGAAAATTGCTTCCTCTTTTGATAGGAAAATCAAAGGATAAATCATAATATCATATTGTACCTTGTCTGAAATAGGACCTAAAAGCTCTTTTAGTTCAAACTCTTTACCTTCTTTTAGATGAAGCCTTGAGAGATTATTTATGGAGACTTTTAAAGGCATAATTTTGCTCAGTTTGCTTGTCTACAATGATCAGAACAGCCAGATAAAGTAAAACTGTAGAAAGAGGAAAATGATCAGTGTTTGTCAGGGGTCGGGGGGAGGAATAAGGGATAAATAGGTGAAGCACAGGGGATTTTTAGGACAGTGAAATTATTCTGTATGATACTGTGATGGTGAATGCAAGACATTATGCATTTGTCTTGTATTCACCATAAAAGTGTACAACACAAAGAGTGAACCTTAATGTACAGACTGAATTGTGTTCAAATGTTGAGACCCAAACTAATGTAATTATATTTGGAGATTAAAGCCTCCAGGAGGTAATTAAAGTTAAATGAGGTCACAAGGGTGGGGCCATAATCTAATAGGACTGGTGGCCTTATAAGAAGAGGAAGATCTCTCTCTCTCTTCCACCCTTTTCCCCCTCCCTTCCTCCCTCCCCCTCTTTCTCTCCCTCTATCTCTCCCTGTGTGCACACACTGAAGAGAGACCATATGAGAACATAGTGAGATGGTGGCCATTTGCAAGACAGAAGAGAACTTTACCAGAATGTGAACCCTGCAGGAACCTTGATCTTGGACTTTCCAGCCTCCAGAAGCATGAGAAAATAAATGATGATATGCATGAGAATACTTGAGAAATGTCTGTTGTTCTGAAATAAGAAAACAACATCTATTTCATTATGACTCCTCTGATTAGATGATTGATAGCAATAGAGGCATTCCCCATCAGAGAGGAGACTTGCTGGACTTGATGACATTCTGTTAGGTTCCTTGGACAGGATTTGACAGTTTTGCAATATTAAAATATGCCCATTTGCATCTTCCTCAGGAACATCTGGAGGGGGGAAAAAGTGGCTTTGGAAAGCTGTTCAGCTCACAGAACACTGGGGCTGAGCAAACATTCCAGCTCTCCCTCACTGGCCATCACTCACACCCAATGTATTTATTCTTTTTCTCTGACAAGAGAGCAACATTTGGAATAGCTCAAGCTGCTGAGTTAATCATCGAGACACCATGGGGATGTTTTAAGCTGTGGGCCTACTCACCTTGTATGATTTGGAATCAACACAACCAACAGGCAGAGTAAGGCAAGCACTGTAGCTTGTCCAGTGCAGGGTAATCAGATTTCCTACCTTTCAGATTTCTTCTCTTTGTTTAAAGCATCAGTGCCAAGGGCAGGAACTTGCCAGTATTTCAATGAGTCATTGGCTTCAACTCAGCATTGGCCCCAAAATATTCTTACCTAACATGGGTACATGCTTCTTGCCTTTTATCGTATTGTGCAATTTCACTCTTTTTCCAAGTACTGGGGTTCAGAAGCTGGATTTTATCTTGTTATTCTTGCATTGTGGTAGAACCTTCTGAAGTCATTCTCTATACCTACAACTCCTTTCCTCCTTCCCAACACCTACCAAAGTGCTCTAAAACCAATAACGCTTCACTACCAAAAAATATTATCTCCCATCCCCTCCTTATGATTCCAGGTAAAGCCAGACTTTGAGGTCTGATGCTTAAAAGAATGGTTCCTTACCTTGTTTTTAGTAGACAGATATATATCTTTGCTTTGCTAGATAGCAGCAGTTATTATAGACATTGCATACTTATATTGAGCTATAAAGTCAAATATAAGGCATGAGCAGGCAGGTAACTTTTGCCCAGAACATGGCTTTTTCAGTAGTGAAAAGTTTTGAAGGATCAAATAAGATGCTCATTGCCTTAAGTTAGCTTGTAAGTTATCAGGACTCTTATCAAGAACTTAAAATATAAGTTGAAGTCAAGGTATGCCCCTTTTCTAAAGGGATAAATTAGGAGGTTGGGATTAACATATATACATTACATATATATATATATATATATATATATATATATATATATATATATATATAATAGATAATCAACAAGGGCCTACTGTATAGCACAGGGAACTCTACTCAATACTCTGTAATAACCTGTATGGGAAAAGAATCTGAAAAAGAATAGATATATGAATATGTATAACTAAATCACTTTGCTGTATACCTGAAGCTAACAACATTGTAAATCAACTACATTCCAAAGTAAAACAAAAAAATTTTTTTAATTTTTATAAAAAATTTCTTTTAAAAGGTGAAATTAAACTATGTCTAGGAAAAAATACTTTTGCCCGTTAAGTTTGAGAAGTATGTAAGTGTAAATCTTTCCATTTTCATTTGTAAAGCTGAATTATAGCAATGATGATGATGATTAGGACCTATGGCTTGAAAGAACTTCTATTTGTCATGGTAAATTGATATCAAAATTTTGAAAATTCTCTACAGATCTCACATAGCATAGTTGAAGCCAAAGTGTTTTGGGGGCTTCAGTTATCTGGGTAGTTGCTTCAGACTTCTGCTTTATTTGATAAGGGCCAAAAAGTCAATCTATGTTTCTATAACAGGTGATGGTCAGAAAGACCAAGATACCTGGAGTGTCAACTAGAAAAAGAGTTAAAGAGATAATTTCTACCTTTCCTTTCCAGTAGCAAGAATTTTGTAAAAAGTTCTCTGAAGTGCTTTTATAAAATCTCCAAAGATTTTTTTCCCCATTTCTCTGATGCTTTTGTCTTAATTTCTCCCATGGTAGCACTGTTGTTTAACACACTGGAATTAAATTATTAGAACAAATAAGGTTCTGCCAGCTTTTTGCTGTTAAAAAATGGTTTCCTTGTTTTGGTTCATCTCAGTTAACTGAAAAGGTCCTCACCTAATCATGCCCTCTTGTCATAAAGGCAGGAAAGGAACTAACACAGCAGAGAAGACTATTTTCAAAATCAATCCTTCATATTTAAAAGAGAGATCCATCCCCTCCAGAAGGTGCAAACACAGTCATTAGAACTGAGACCTCCATCTTTTCAAGTGCCCTTACATTTTTTTCATACTGAGAGGAGCTTTTAGGTGCCTGCTGGGCTAACTAAAATAGATGGCTTTTTTTCTTTAATGGGGTTCAGTTTGACTTTCTGTCATTGTGGTCAATGACACAAGACCTTTTCCACTGTCTGAATGCTAAAAGAACATCATTTTCCCTCACATCATTTGAGCTGCATTATTTCCACTCACCTGTCAGCTCAATGTCCTTCTTTGGGGGTGTTCTTTGATCCTGGCTCTAACATGTCACAATTTCCCAAGAATGCAATGTACATGGGGTCCACTGGGTAAAGGTACTTCTCTTTTCTGAAACTCTTCTATGCTGTAAAGGAGAACAATGAGTCTTTGAGCTGTCTTTTCTGCTTTATGTTTGATCTCTGAGACAAGGAAGAAACATCATTCTCCTACAATTTCCTTCCCTTGCAATTTGTGCAAGATCTATCTGTAAAATGACTGAAAGGACCCCATGCCCACCTTGATATTTGACTTAGTTGTTCATTTTTCCATCTCGAGAGGAAAGCTTCACTTGGCACCCCAGTTCTCAGGCAGCACATAACTGTCCTTAAAACCATCCTTACAATGTCCTTGGTGACAGCTGTATATCAGACTCAACTCTTGAGCCCACCAAATCAGATTCATCAAGACAGGCCTCTCCTGTACCTTAAACAATGCAAATTACACTCACCAAGTCACAGCCTCTAAATCACAGAGCTCTGAATACCATGGATTGTGTATTTAGAAAGTACTAGGTGTGGAGCTGCTTACTTTACACACTTTGATTCCATTGAACCCTAGGAATGATGCTAGCAGGAGGCATAGTTCAACCTTGTTTTACAGCTGAGAAGACTGAGGCTCAGTGGGGGTAATAACATTTTCCTAAAGTCATCAGTAGTGACAGAACTAGAATCTAAACTCGGATTTTCTGGTTCAAAAGCCAACGCCCTGAACTTCTATCATATGCCAGAGACTTCCTCTTCTACTTATCCTGCGTATATCAGGGAGGCTGGACCAGGGAAGGAGTTGGCAATGGACTGATTGAAAAAAGACAGAGTAGGCTGCGATGATTTTGTTAACTTTTGACCTCAAATTTAGTTTTATGGAGAAGTGAGGAGAAGAGAAAGTAAGACCCCTTTCCTGAGACCCTCTTGGAAGCACAGAAAATGTATTTTCCCCTCAAAGGTCACTGAGCCAATATTCGAGTATTCTCTGGGGTTATTTGACCTCGACTCCTGGAAGAAGCAAGCATCCCATTAGTAAGTAAGGCTTTGATACTCTCAACATTTTGGATAAAGCTTGCACCCTTTGTCCTATGACAATGTCAAGGGTATGGGAACATTAGTGCCGTGTGTCTCCCTCGCATCTCTTTTGTGGGTGCGCACTCCTGGTGGGTCAGTGCAACAGAGACATCCACTCTTTAAATGGCTCTGAGGAATGTTGCCAAGGAGTCCACTTACATTATTTAAAGACCTTTTAAAAGAGAACCCTCCCCCCTCTAGCACACTCTTGGCTGATAATCCCCATTGAACAATCTGCTGCTATATTTCTTGGAGACATTATTTAAAATCCTTTTAAAGTGCAGTTCTTCCTACTTCCCGACGATTGATACCTGTGAAGGGCTTAATAGTATTGGGGGGGTGTTAGGGAGGAGAGAAGGAGGGTGACTGCTGCTTAAATGGATTTAAAAGAATGTTGCAGCCATATTTCATAACCATGATGTCTAAAAGCCTACAGTAAGGGGAAAAAGGAGTTGCTGCTTCTTTTTCTGGGCATTAAAAAAATGGGAATATATTCCTGCTGAGTTTTCCTTCACCTGCATAAAGAACCATCAGAAGATGACCAGCTAGTCTGTAGTGGTTTAACATCTATCCAGAGCTCAGTACTCATTTGGAGAAACTGGAGGAGCCTTCAGAATTTTCTGAAGTAGAGGCTGAAAATGCAAATGTCTACAGAGGCCAGGAGGAGTGAAGTGGGCTGGATGTAAGACAATAAGGACTCATGTATAATGTTATATTTAAATCTAGATATATGCATGTGCTATATGTATACATACACACTCTATATATACATATATACACATACATATAATATACGCACATATATACATATATATTTATATAAACACATATACACCTGGCTTTCAGGTAAGCTTAAACAAGTAATACATATAGCTGATATCATTGAGCACTGTGTTCCAGGCACCCTTCCTAAACTTTATGTGTAGTATCTCATTTAATACTCACCTCACTAATACGAAGTATATACTCTTATTACTGTCTTTTTAAAAATGAGAAAACTGAGCCACTGAAAGAAAGATAAGTCACTCGGCTGGTGAATGGGACAGCCAGGAATCCCACCTGGGCATCTGAGTGCTCACTCCAGAGTCCAAGTTTTTTGTTTGTTTGTTTTGTTTTGTTTTTTGTGGTACGCGGGCCTCTCACTGTTGTGGCCTCTCCCGTTGCAGAGCACAGGCTCCGGACGCGCAGGCTCAGCGGCCATGGCTCACAGGCCCAGCCGCTCCATGGCATGTGGGATCTTCCCAGATCAGGGCACGAACCCGCGTCCCCTACATCGGCAGGCAGACTCTCAACCACTGTGCCGCCAGAGAAGCCCCAGAGTCCAAGTTTTTAATCATTACACTTTTCTGAGTGCCCAAGCATCCTCTCGTAGAGGTAGAAAAATTGCCCATGTAGGAGTCCACAAGTGAACTGTGATCCTCTTGCTGCCCCATTGTGATTCTTTTTCCCTGCTACCTTAATCGCTCAGCCACATCGCTAAGGTGAACACAGGGTTTTGAGGCATTTATAAGACCTGATTACAGAACCTAGTTCTTTTCATAGCAGATTTGGGTATTTATTCACGCAGTTGCTTTACAGGCCATCTAAGCCTTCCAAAATTAAAGGATGTTCAATTAAAAATAAATAAATTAAAGGATCTGAGGAAATTTAGAACTTGAATCTGGGAATTATTTAATCAAGTAACCTCATCTTATACATGAGAATACTAAGACCCAGAAAGAGAAAGTGACATGCTTAACATGACACATTTGATGGCAAATACAGTGCTAGAATCCAGGTATGTTATTTGCCACTCTAGCAAAATGTTCCTCCCGTCCCTGTGTCTATGCAACTTTGCCCTTTACCACATCCTGGGCTTGGACATGTGACTTAATTCAGCCAATGAGATATTAGCAGAATTGTGAAAAGCACTTGTATCATGGGATTTGCTTGCTCTTGTACCTCTGCCATTTCCATAGGGAGGAGAGGGTGAGAGCTTTAGATGATGGAGACTCATTTTTTTTTCTTCTAAAATGTTCTACACTAAAACTCAGCCAAAGTTAAAAAACCAAACCTGATATTGAGAGACGTTTTATTACTTGGGTCTCAGCTCAGGTATCACCTCCCGAGAGAAGCCTTCCCTTGACAACTAATATAAAATTGCCTCTTATCCCCCTAGCTACTCCAGCACAGTACTTTGTTCATGTGTCTGAAATTATATATATATATATATATATATATATATATATATATATATATATATATATATATATTACCTATTTGTTTATTTTCTCCACCAAAATTGAAGTTACATGAAACTAATCTTACCTGCCCTGCTCACCTCTATATTCCTGGCACCTATTACACTGCCTGGTACATGGTTGGCCTTCACTAAATGTTTCTGAAGAAAAAAGTTATAAAGTATTTGCATTTTGCCTGTTAGACATTTTGGGGTCTAACTTTCTACTAAGGGCTGCTCAACCCTTAGTAGAGTAATTGGTCTAAGGAATTAGGAAAGGCATTAGAGAGGAGGTGGCATTGAACAAACCTTGAGAGAGAATATTTCACCAAGTGGTGTGGGATGACATGAAGGCAGTGGCACTCCAGCATAAATAAAGACCTGGGAGTATGAAAGTTCTCAGTATAACTGGAGCAATCCAGCTTGGTTAGAACTTAGGCTCACGTATTCATAGTGAGAATGGGGGAAGATGAGCCTTAAATGTTTCTTGGTTCCAAATTGGAAAGTGTCTTGAATATCACCCTAAAGGTTTGTATACTCTGTCTTTTAGATCATAAGGTTTTTGGGTTTTTTTGCGGTACGTGGGCCTCTCACTGTTGTGGCTTCTCCCGTTGCGGAGCACAGGCTCCGGACGCGCAGGCTTAGCGGTCATGGCTCACGGGCCCAGCCGCTCTGCGGCATGTGGGATCTTCCCAGACCGGACCACGAACCCGCGTCCCCTGCATCGGCAGGCGGACTCTCAACCACTGTGCCGCCAGGGAAGCCCGATCATAAGGTTTTTTAAAAAAATTATTTTTTTTATCCATTCACATTGGTTAAAATTTAAGAAAAAAATTTATTTTTATACAATTTTTAAAGGTTACTTTCCATTTGCAATTATTACAAATTATTGGCTATATTCGCTGTGTTGTACAATACATCCTTGAGCCTATCTTACACCCCAATAGTTTGTACCTTACACTCTCCCATCCCTATATGGTTGCTACTCCCCTCCCCACTGGTAACCACTAGTTTGTTCTCTATATCTGTGAGTCTGCTTTAGATCATAACCTTTTTAAGCACCAGTGTATTTTGGGAAGGGAATTTTGCTGGTAGTGTGAAAGGTGAAGGTGATATAAGAGAAAGCTGGAGGCAAGAGATCACTTAGAAGACTGCTGTCAATAGTCCAGGAGAGAGATGATGACTAGTACAACTAAGATGTGATAGCAGTTTAAAAAAAAGGGAGAGAAAAGGTTTTAGACACATTGAAGGGAGAGAATTGATAGGCTTTGTTGACCAATTTGACATAATGGGTGAGGAAAGGAGTCAAAGGAAAACTCTAGTTCTCTTGCTTATATGACCTATGAGATGCCAAGCTGGAGAGAACAGGAAGAGAAACAAGTTTACAAGAAGATCCTGAGTCTTGGATATGTTAGGTTTGAGAGGCTGGAGGTTTCGCTTTAAAAACTCATTACATTCAAGGCTTATGTCTGGAGTTATCCCTCCAAACATGCAATAAGCATGAGCCTTCTGAAATGGTCATTCATTACCTTTGTTTTAAAACAGCTTTCTCTACCTGTGCACTGTCCATAAATGGACATCATGGCGAGTTAAAACAAGCACTTTTTTTTTGTCCTCTGCTTACACTGTAAAGCCAGTGACAGAATTCAAGATATTTTGCATTTAAGTTTTGATGGAGGAGGGAGATGAAAAGGAATGGCTCTATTCTCTGGTTATTTTACCACTCAACATTCCTGAGCCAAATCATTTATAGTCATGAGAAATGAGCTGGTTGGTGATGAACACAAGGTGTGAAGATAAACTTGGGTCTATAATGCTGAGGCCCCTCTGCAAAGAGACAGAAGGGTGTTGATGTTTGCAGAAACTAGATGGGCTGAGCAATGGGCTGTAGGGAGCATGTTTTCTGTGCCAGAGAAGAAGAGTTCACAGCAAAAGGTCAGAGCTACCTAGTTGGCATGGTGCTCCTAGACCCAACTCTCTTGGAAGCTTCAGATGAATTTGATGTATGTAATTCAAGCCATACACATTCTAAAGATTTATTCTTAAAAATAACCTACACATTTGCAATCTCTCTCGACAATTCACACATCTATATTATAATCCTCACCATCAAGAAGTTCATCTTTTTGTGGCACATATATACAATGGAATATTACTCAGCCATAAAAAGAAATGAAATTGAGCTATTTGTAATGAGGTGGATAGACCTAGAGTCTGTCATACAGAGTGAAGTAAGTCAGAAAGAGAAAGACAAATACTGTATGCTAACACATATATATGGAATTTAAGGAAAAAAATGTCATGAAGAATGATTTGTATCTTTCAGTGTAAAAGCATCTTACCTCCTTGGTTAAATGTATTCCTAAGCAGTGTATTCTTTTGGATGCTATTATAAATGAAATTTTTAATCTTTAAAAAAATAAATAAATAAATAAATAAATAAATAAAAAAGAAGTTCATCTTTGAATCTAACCTTATTTGTTAGACTCTGACCACTTCCAATCTAAGTTATATGTACCAACAGAGTCTGTGAATATTTCTATCTTGATTAGACTTATCCTCTCTCTCTCCCTCATTAAGCTACAAGCTTTTTAAGGGCAAAGGCAATACCTTAGGTATGTTTATATCACCATGTTTGGCACTCAGTTGGTTCTCAATAAATGTCTGTTGAATTTAAGAACAAATGAATGTAGCCCTTTTTCATTGCTGTTATGGCTCTTGATATATGCAAAGACTGTCATTAAATCATTCCTCTGACTTGACATCTCATGTGTCTTAGAATCCCACTCTCTTTAGTGGAAGTGTAAAGGCATGCTTCTCAATATGGTGCAGAATAAAGAAGGGCTGGTGAGAGGAAAGTTTTGATATCAACTAATTTATTGTGAAAAAGACTGTATTAATGGAAAATACCATCTATTTTCTGTATCCCAACAAAACTCTAAAGTCATCTCAGTATAAAAAATTGAGAAGTACATGTAATGAGATTGAAGTTTCCAATAGAGTGGACACATTTGAACACCTATGAAGTATAACTTTCTCAAAGTCATATGAAGGGACTGCTTATGACAACAAATCATCTTCACTCTGTACTAACAGTTATTCATTTAGGACTGCTGTCTATGCTAAGATGAGATCCGTATAGAATAGACTCAAGATGGGCAAAATTGGCAAAAGTTTCTTTTTTTTTTTTTTTTTTTTTTTTTTTTTGCATTACGCGGGCCTCTCACTGTTGTGGCTTCTCCCGTTGCGGAGCACAGGCTCCGGACGTGCAGGCCCAGCGGCCATGGCTCACGGGCCCAGCCGCTCCGCGGCATGTGGGATCCTCCCAGACAGGGGCACGAACCCGCGTCCCCTGCATCGACAGGCGGACTCTCAACCACTGCGCCACCAGGGAAGCCCCAAAAGTTTCTTTTAAATGATGGGAAAGAAAAGAATAGCCTAACCTTTATTTCCTTACAGCTGTACTCATCATCTTCTTGTAGCATGAGTTCCTTGTAGGAAATATATTTAAGGTGTATCCCAGCCTACAGTCTTGATAACAAGGGCAAAAAAAGCAAGGCACAAAAAAATGGTTTTACAAAGCAGTAATTATATTACACAGTGCATAAACCTCTGTCTTCCTAAACAGCTCAGTTTCCTGTAACTTCCAAAAAGCAAGCTAATAATGACTGCTTATGGGATATTAACAAGGAAAGACTTTACTAATTGATACTAATAACTCAGAATTTGTGTGTATACATGATTTTGTTAATTAAAAATTTGAGTTTATAATCTTTGATGAATCTGTCTAAAAAGTAGTCCTACAGATCAAGATACTAATGATTCCTGATATGAGTATTTAGAATTTCGATTATGAAACTGTTCTTTTTTAAAAATTAGATTATCTAAAATTATTTATAAGTGGGCATTTTAGCTTAATTTTGCTGTGTGCTGTGCTATTATAACTAACTATATTAGCTTTTTACAATCAGACTAATGAACCTACGACTTTTCATATTTTAGTTTTCAAATATGAAAACTACAACTTTTCATATTTCCTTTATTTTACTAATAAAGGCCAGTCTTTTCTTCAAGTACTTTGATTTTAATACTTATCAGGGTCAGAATGTAAATCTTTAGAAATGGAAGGGTTACTATCCAGTCAAGGAGATGGAATCACATCTCACCATACATGCTCCATTGCACCTTGGAGTTGGTGACCTCAAAGGGCATCATAAATGCTTATTTTTATAGAATTGGTACAGAAAGTAAACTCACAATAAGTCAGTTCCCATGGATTGCCCTAAAGTAGTAAACTTTATTTTGTTTTATTTTTTAACATCTTTATTGGAGTGTAATTGCTTTACAATGGTGTGTTAGTTTCTGCTGTATAACAAAGTGAATCAGCTATACATATACATATAGCCCCATATCTCCTCCCTCTTGCGTCTCCCTCCCACCCTCCCTATCCCACTCCTCTAGGTGGACACAAGCACCGAGCTGATCTCCCTGTGCTATGCGGCTGCTTCCCACTAGCTATCTGTTTTATATTTGGTAGTCTATATATGTCCATGCCACTCTCTCACTTTGTCCCAGCTTACCCTTCCCCCTCCCCGTGTCCTCAAGTCCATTCTCTACATCTGTGTCTTTGTTCCTGTCCCGCCTCTAGGTTCTTCAGAACCTCTTTTTCTTTTTTATTTTAGATTCCATATATGTGTGTTAGCATACGGTATTTGTTTTTCTCTTTCTGACTTACTTCACTCTGTATGACAGTCTCTAAGTCCATCCACCTCACTACAAATAA
The DNA here is from genome assembly GCF_964341445.2 of Mesoplodon mirus. Classification (NCBI taxonomy): domain Eukaryota; kingdom Metazoa; phylum Chordata; class Mammalia; order Artiodactyla; family Ziphiidae; genus Mesoplodon; species Mesoplodon mirus. The sequence goes on from NC_138977.1 coordinate 38,405,704, forward strand.
CTCGATCTTGTTTTTTTTATGGCTGAGTAATATTCCATTGTATATATGTGCCACATCCTCTTTATCCATTCATCTGTTGATGGATACTTACATTGCTTCCATGTCCTGGCTACTGTAAATAGAGCTGCAATGAACATTGTGGTACACGACTCTTCTTGAATTATGGTTTTCTCAGGGTATATGTCCAGTAGTGGGATTGCTGGGTTATATGGTAACTTTATTTTATCAAAGTATAGTTGATTTACAATGTTGTGTTAATTTCTGCTGTACAGCAAAGTGATACAATTATACATATATATATACATTCTTTTTTATATTCTTTTCCATATGGTTTATCACAGGGTATTGAATATAGTTTCCTGTGCTATGCAGTAGGACCTTGTTGTCAGTCAAGTTTAAATGAGAACTATTTTCACTGGGGCTCCTTTATGTAGTCATAAACATTTTAGAGCTCCATGCAACCACCTGCTTCTGGTGGTGCCACATTTGAGAAAAATCCCTGTTCTTTCTCTTCCTATCATAACCACAGTAGCCAGAGTGAACCATAAGTTCAATAACTGAAGATTGATCTTTTTGCCTCTGCTCTGTGGTCCAGCATCCCTCCCCAGAGAGCGGGGAGGCAGGAGCCTTGACTGCAATGTGCTTAGCTAGGATGACTGGTAAAGGCCATAAGAAGGAACAATTCAAGGTGATAGTGGGCTCGCTGTCCCGTATTCTCTATGCTTCTTGGCTCACCCCTAGAGACTCCCCCATCAGCTTGCAAGACCTCCCAGTAGGGGGTTTCTGGGGAGCAGAGCCTTAACTTCTTTTTAGATTTAAAGGCCCAGACTGCTGCATGATGGATTCTCCCCTAATATCATTAGTTGCACATGCTGCTAATTGTAGTGGTTGCTAATCCATCTGAGCAGCCAAAATGATATTAGCTTTCAATAGGATTTACATCTAACCAGGCTTGTTTCTGCATCAGCTAGCAATTAAAGTTTAAACTGTTGAACATGCAGCTTGCTGTAGGCTAAGTAATATTTAATAGCATTAACAACGCATTTCCCTATTCGCCTCCGAATCTCTTTACAGGCTCATCAATTCACCATCACCTTTGTGTGGCACAGCCGACACTAGCTCTTATCCTAACAGCTTCCAGAGGAGGGCACTGTCATAAGAGACAAGACAATAGAAGTGCCAGCTGCACATATAAGTCTTAGCAGCACAATTTATGTTTCTGGTCCTATCCACTCTCTTTCACACACAGACACACACAGTCACTTGTACACTTACTGAAGGAGGTGAGGTAAGTTATCCTGTCAGGTCAGGCTTTGAGAAAATTGTAAATCAACTTATTTGGACCGAAGTGTTTATCGAAGATGAATATTAACTAAAAGGCTGTTCGAATCATTCTAAACCATGTGAGAAATCCAGCTCTTTCAAAGTTCAGTGTAAGCAGAATTAAACTCTCTTGATTGACTTGTTTGGTAAAGATTTATTTGTGTGTAATTGAGTGAAATCAAGCTAGAACATAAACTCCATGGGTGTGGTTTCTTTGTCTGTCTTGTTCACAGCTGTATCCTTACCCATCTACCACAAAGACCATCACATATAATGTGCTTAGTAAATATTTGTTGGAGTAATGATTGCATGATATAAGTGATGGACAATTCAAACTTTGGATCCCAACCCCAAGCCCCTGACACCTCCTCCCTTGCTCTGTGGGGTATACACACACCCACTGCCCACACAGTCCTTGTTTCTAGGCCACTGTCCAGTGGGTGAATGAGTCAAGGGTGGGGAGAAGGGTCAATTTAGAAGACATGCTGTAAGGACTGAAAGAAAGGTGTCCTTGTTAGGACCAGACCAAGAGTAGTTTGATACAAAAATATGTCTCTGGTCTATAAATCTTCCTGCCTGGGGATCAATGTTGTTGGATGTCAAATGATTGTCATCATGGTGCAACTTCAGAATGAGAGGGTATTATTAGTTCCCTAGGGCTTTCATAACAAAGTATAAAAATCTGAATGGCTTAAAATAGCAGAACTACATCACCCCACAATTCTGGAGGCTAGAAGTCCAAAATCAAGGTGTCAGCAGGGCCCTGCTCTCTCTGACAGCTGTAGGGGAGAATCCTTCCTTGTCTCTTCCAGCTTCTGGAGTTTACCAGGAGTTCTTGTTCCTTGGCTTGTACACACATCACTCCAGTGACATGGCTGTCTTCTCCCTGTGTGTCTTCATATTATCTTCTCTCTGCCTCTGTATCCAAATTTTCCCTTTTATAAAGACACCAGTCATATTCAATTAGGACTCACCCTAATGACCTCATTTTAATTTGATTACCTCTATAAAGGCTCTATTTCCAAGTAAATGTCACATTTGAGGTACTGGGGGTTAGGACTTAAACAGATCTTTTAAAAAAAACAATATAACCCATAACAAAGGGTTGTATGCAGTCTGCAAGATGATAAAGGAACATTTTCAGGCCTAGAAACCTCCCTTCTTGGGAACCAGAATAATCCATATTGTCTGGGCATAGAGGTCAATAATAATTGAATTATTCTTATCATTTCTTGGCCTCTGCCATCTTGTAATTCCCACCTTAATGGACTTTTATTATATAATTTTCTCCAACTATTTCCCTGGTCATTCTTTGTGTTTAGTAATTTCTCTTTCTCATCCATCCTTTAGTGGCATTCTGTCTAAACTGTCAGTTGGTCCATATTCTTTTTGCTGTGTTTGGCCAATAAGCCACTGGTTTATTTTTTATTTTACTTTTTTAAACATCTTTATTGGGGTGTAATTGCTTTACAATGGTGTGTTAGTTTCTGCTATATAACAAAGTGAATCAGCTATACATATACGTATATCCCTATATCTCCTCCCTCTTGTGTCTCCCTCCCACCCTCCCTATCCCACCCCTCTAGGTGGTCACAAAGCACCGAGCTGATCTCCCTGTGCTATGCGGCTGCTTCCCACTAGCTATCTATTTTACATTTGGTAGTGTATATATGTCCATCCCACTCTCTCACTTCGTCCCAGCTTACCCTTCCCCCTCCCCGTGTCCTCAAGTCCATTCTCTACATCTGTGTCTTTATTGCTGCTCTGTCCCTACGTTCTTCAGAACCATTTTTTTTTTAGATTCCATATTCCATATATATGTGTTAGCATACGGTATTTGTTTTTCTCTTTCTGACTTACTTCACTCTGTATGAGAGACTCTAGGTCCATCCCTCTCACTACAAATAACTCGATTTTGTTTCTTTTATGGCTGAGTAATATTCCATTGTATATATGTGCCACAACTTCTTTATTCATTCATCTATCGATGGACACTTATGTTGCTTCCATGTCCTGGCTATTGTAAATAGAGCTACAATGAACATTGTGGTACATGACTCTTTTTGAATTATGGTTTTCTCAGGGTATATGCCCAGTAGTGGGATTTCTGGGTCATATGGTAGTTCTATTTTTAGTTTTTTAAGGAACCTCTGTACTGTTCTCCATAGTGGCTGTATCAATTTACATTCCCACCAACAGTGCAAGAGGCTTCCCTTTTCTCCACACCCTCTCCAGCATTTATTGTTTCTAGATTTTTTGATGATGGCCATTCTGACTGGTGTGAGGTGATACCTCATTGTAGTTTTCTGTTTGTTTGTTTGTTTCATTTCTTTTTTTGTGGTACGTGGGCCTCTCACTGTTGTGTCCTCTCTCATTGTGGAGCACAGGCTCCGGACATGTAGGCTCAGTGGCCATGGCTCACGGGCTTAGCTGCTCCACGGCATGTGGGATCTTCCCAGACAGGGGCACGAACCCATGTCCCCTGCATCAGCAGGCGGACTCTCAACCACCGCACCACCAGGGAAGCCCACCTCATTATAGTTTTGATTTGCATTTCTCTAATGATTAGTGATGTTGAGCATCCTTTCATGTGTTTGTTGGTAATCTGTATATTTTCTTTGGAGAAATGCCTATTTAGATCTTCTGCCCATTTTTGGATTGGGTTGTTTGTTTTTTTGATATTTAGCTGCATGAACTGCTTGTAAATTTTGGAGATTAATCATTTGTCAGTTGCTTCATTTGCAAATATTTTCTTCCATTCTGAGGGTTGTCTTTTCGTCTTGTTTATGTTTTCCTTTGCTGTGCAAAAGTAAGTTTCATTCGGTCACATTTGTTTATTTTTGTTTTTATTTCCATTTCTCTCAGAGGTGGGTCAAAAAGAATCTTTCTTTGATTTATGTAATAGAGTGTTCTGCCTATGTTTTATAGTGTCTGGCCTTACATTTAGGTCTTTAATACATTTTGAGTTTATTTTTGTGTATGGTGTTAGGAAGTGTTCTAATTTCATTCCTTTTACATGTAACTGTCCAGTTTTCCCAGCACCACTTATTGAAGAGGCTGTCTTTTCTCCATTGTATATTCTTGTCTCCTTTATAAAAAATCAGGTGACCACACATGCATGGGTTTATCTCTGGGCTTTCTATCCTGTTCCACTGATGTATATTTCTGTTTTTGTGCCAGTACCATGCTTTGTTCATTACTGTAGCTTTGTAGTATAGTCTGAAGTCTGGGAGTGTGATTCCTCCAGCTCTGGTTTTCTTTCTCGAGATTGCTATGGCTATTTGGGGCCTTTTGTGTTTCCATACAAATTGTGAAATTTTTTGTTCTAGTTCTGTGAAAAATGCCATTGGTAGTTTGATAGGGATTGCACTGAATCTGTAGATTTAAGCCACTGGCTTAAATTGTACTTGCTCTTTGGTCTTACTACACAGGGATGATTGAGTCTACTTTGTGGAAAATTGGTATTGTGAGACAGGCCAATTCATTCTGAGAGTTAGCTATTTTATTAGACACAATGATTTCTAAAGGTCATATTAATTTTTTTGTTATTTTATTTCAAAGTAATCTATTGTTTTGGCATTCATAGAATAAGGAATAAAGGTAACCATAGTTCTTATTTACATAGACATTATCTATTTTGCTTTGAAACACAAAATGCTGAAAACAGTCAGTGCCTTTAGGCTGGGTTTATCTCTAGGCTACCCTGGATGAATGAAACACATTTGTGTTTTCTCCCTCTTTGGAAACTACTTAGTGTAATTGTGATAAGCTTGGTATTTCGGTGGCTTGCAAAACATTGACGTCTCATTTTAGAAGAACAAAATGTTCCTTGTGATGACATGGAGCATGTCCTCATGATCTACACCTCATCCATCATTCAAATAAGAAGGAAGTATAGAAATAAGAAACATTACTGAGGTCTATTAACATTTTAAAAATTTAAAAATCTTATAATTTCTGTTGAGTTTGAATAGCTCCTGCCCCAGAAAAGAGCTTCACGTCGACGTCCTTAGTGAGGAGAGACAAGAACAGATGAATGGCTTTCTTCACGCTTCTTGTTGGGTGAATCAGTCATGCTCCAGGGTCATGTTGAGTTTGCCATTTTTGTACAAAATCACTTAATAAATTGATTGGCACCTTATCTCGGTGTCAGTGTCACTCCACTTTTAGAGATGTCCAAACTGTTTAAATATCAAAAACAAACCATGGAGGACAACTCGGTGAGAAAGGGTTTGTGCTAGCTGAAGATCAAAGGGAGATGGATGACTGCTGTATATACGTGATGTTACCAGAGGAGAAGCACAGTGATTTAGTCAGTGCATATGGTCAGAGCTTCTTGGCTGGCCTCAGTGAACAGTGAAAGCAGCTGGAGACTAAGCCAGGACAAGCATCTACAGAAAATCAAAGAGACATGTTCTAAGGAAAACAGGATTTTCAACATTAGGAAGGTGAATATTAGAATGTGAGTTCATATAAACTATTTTTTAGAAAATTAATGAACCTAATTCTGGGTATGTTAAAGGAAAAAAAAGAATCCATTTAAGTGGTTAAATGTTATGAAGTATAAAGCAAAATATGATCACATTAACAATATGATACCTTAAGCTGGCATGGTCAGGAATTTTAAGAGAGCTATCAATAAATTGTCAATCTTGAAAAAAGAAGATCCTGTGGCCAAGTTTTAACTTATGAGTATTTTATTAGCTTGGACTCAGTGTCTGAGTTTTCCACACCTGGTCAGTTAATGAATGTACAATGTATTTGGTTGTATAATTTATTGCAAATATTCTGGGGAAGATTTAGGTAAAACATTAAAGAGTCAGTATGAAAAGCAACATTTTAACATTATAGGGGTTATTCTCTTGAATGATTTGATCATAAACTATGTCATATATGGAGAAAATTTTCAGGACATAAGTTCCATTCAGACTGAAAAGCAGGATATAACTATAACTTTAAGTAGTTTCCCAATTTGATTTTTTTTTGTCTGACACTCTTCTTGATAAGGTTGTAGGATGACTTTGTGTAATCTCATTCTTTTCTGTAAAGCAGTCACTTCAAAAACACAAAGTACCCATTGTGAGAAGCCCAGCCATGGAAGCAGAGATTGGGTATGATGACTTCAGACTACGCTCCAACCATGCTTGTCTATGCAGGATGCTATGGGCTTGGGTTAGGGGAAGCTAAAAGTCATAATGAAAGCAAACTGTGAGCAGCTGTTCCCAAAGTTACTATGTGTTTGGTTTGGACCTCTGCTTTCATGAATTCCTAGAATTCATTTGCAAAATGGTAAGTAATTTTTGCATTTCAAATCTGAACAAAGCATCCAAGGAAAAGAATCTTTAAAAGTAGTGTGACATTGTATTCTATGAAACCTCCAACCACAGAGCCTGCATGCCTGCACACTATCCTATGTTCTATTTGACTTAAAAAATTTTTTTTTAATGATACTGGTATTTTTCTCCAGATGGTATGAGCTCTAAGTACAGGGATTCTGTCTTATTTACTCTAGCATCTAATACTGTGTCAGGCACACAATAGTTGTTCAAAAATATGTGTCAAATATTCATCATATGAATAATTATAATTTAAGATGGCTTAAAAGTTAGAGCTAATGGATTTCTTTTCCTTCAAACCTCTTCTCCTAATCTTTCTTATCTTAGTAAATGGTAACAGTTATTACCCAATTGTTAAGCAGAAACCTGGGCACTGCCCTTGATTCTTTCCTTTCCCTCATCCCCCCCTATTTAACAAGCCCTGTAGTTGCTGCCTTCGGTCCGTCCTCCACTCCACACCAACACCACTGTTGTGGAAGCCTAAGTCACGTCATTTCTTGCTTGGACTTCCTCAATGGTACCCTCACCAGTTTCTCTGCTTTTACTCTTGCTTTCCTTTAATCTCTTCTCTTCACAGAAGCCAGAATAAGCTAAAAGCACAAATGGATCGTAATATTCTACTGCTTATACCCTGCAATGGCTTCCCGTCGACTTGACAGACAATCCCCTTCCGTACCAGGGTCTACAAGACCCATCTGGTCTGGTCCTCGCCTCCCTCTCCAATCCAGTCTTGATCAAGCCTTCCATTCCTTCGTTATAATCCAGCTGTGTCCCTCTTCTTGCAGTTCCTAAGAAAGCACCATGCTTTCCTCCACCTCTCAGCTTTTCTTCCTGCACTTTCGTCTACCTGGAATGAACTTCCTCCTGGTCTTTGAATGGCTGGTTTCTCACCCTTCCAGTCTCACTTCTCCTTTGAGAAACCTCCCTTGAACCCCCGCCTGAGTAGGTGTCCCTTTACAGCCCCTCCTCAAGCACTTCATCTGCTTTGCATGTTTTTATAGTCCCATCACTATTTGCAAAAATTAATAATTTGTTTATTATCTATCTTCGCTAGAACTTTGGAACTTTGTTTACTACAGCACCTGGTACAATGCCTGATATATATTATGTGATCAGTAAACATGAAAAATTAATTGAGTGATAGAACATCCAACTAAGTATTTTATATGTATATATAGTGCAGACGGGAGGTAAATGGGAAAGTTTTGTTTTGTTTTAACCATAACCCTTTCTCCATTAACCCACTTACTAAGCACCAAATACGTGAAAGCTATTCTGAGGCTGTTGTGAATTCAAAGAAAGAGACCTGGTCCCTGTCCTTGTGTACTTAGACCCTCGGAGAGAAGATTAATATGTATATCAGTAACTATAATTCAAGAGACGATTGGAAGAGAAGTGCTCTGGAAGTTTTTTTCATTTATGTACAATTTATATTTAATCTATTGTTTTAAATTGCATTAGACAGTAGATAGGGGTTTCAAGGGGAAAAAATGACTTGTCTCTGGATGAATCGGGGAAGGCTTCATGAAGGATCCAGTGTTTAACTGAGATTCTGAGGAATATAGGATTTGGAAGTGCAAGCGGAGTGAAAAAGGGCCGTCACTATAAATGAGAAAATGCTGTGCAAAGCGCGCAGCTCAGGCGGGGAGCTGCTGGAAGGGGCAAAGCTCGCCTGAATAGAAGGGCTGTGTTGGGAAATTGGGGTTGTAAGAGTGTGTGATGTTTGTAACTGCCTGGAGAAAGAGTTTGTGTATTGTTTGAGGAAGCAAAGAGGAGCCCCTGAAGCTTTTCAAGCTGGACAGTGATTTCATTCAAGAGTGGTTTGGGATGGTTAGTCTCGAAGTGCCATGTAGGATGGATTAGAACAGGGAAGCAATGGAAGTAAGGGCAGTGTTCGGAAACTTTCAGCTCTAGGAAAGAGACAAATAAGATCGATGGTGATCATAGTGGGCATGAAGAGTAGGGGGAGACTGGGGAGGTACTACAAAGGAGAAAGCCACCTGTTTTGAAAACTCATTGATAGGGTCAAGGTGTAGGCAGGGGACAAGATAGCTGTGGGGTGATGCCAATAGAATGAGAGCGGAGGTCTAGGTTCATACAATAGTTGGGGAGGAAAACTGAGAAAGAGAGTTCAGTTAGAGTACTTGAGTGTGAGATGGGGATGATACTTCATGCAGAGTCAGACGACATAGGTTGAAACCCTGACTTGCTCACCAGCTTACTGCTTACTAGTCACCACGTGACCTCCTTAAACTCTCTAACCTCAATTTCCTTCCGCATGAAATGGAAACAAGTCCATGATGATTGTAATATCAAGCACTAGTGGAAGAATTCAGTGAGATTATTCATTTACAAAGTGCTTTGTAAACCCTCGTGGGAGAAGAGAATCAGCAAGGAAACTCTAGGTATGTGACTGATGGGTATTGGATATTGGCTATATTATGGATTATAAAACTGCTTTAAACAGTTGTCACGTTTCCTGTTTCCTGGCTTTTATTGTGTCATTGTCCCCAAACACATTATTAAAAAGAATTTTTTTTTTGGTTTGTTTCATTGGTCAGGTAACCTGACCTTTTTCTTTGAAAATTCTTAGTTCTATAAAACTTAAACAAGCCACTGAGGAGACTCTAGGACTTGAACAACGGAAAAGGTAAGCAAGCTGGCAGCCGCAGTGTCGCTCCCTCCGGCGGGTGGAAGCCTCGCTTTCCCGCACTGCCTCCCTGTGTCCTCAGAGAGAAGCGCTGCCGCGGGCTCCCCCTGGTTAAAGCGCGCTCTGTGTCTGGTTCAGAGGCGCGGACAACTGATGGGTTTGCAGTGCCCGCAGCAGAGCTCCGCGCTAGGCTCCAAAAGCTCTCAGGGCTCTCTAAAGGAAAATGAAATCCGGCTGGCAAAACCTCGCGAAAGCTCGGGCAGAACCCGGGGGTTATATTTACTTAAAACAAAACAAAACATTTAGGGAATAGCCTGTTTCTAAACCTCCCTTACCATTGCAAGAAATTTAATTTCTTTTGAAGTGCCAGCATTCCAAAAAGAGGGATGTGAAGAGGTATTACAACCATGGACTATGGGGCAGACCCCTTAAAGTAAATAAGCTCCTTGTCCACTCCCAAATAAATGGCTTTTGTTTGAGGATGGGGTGAGTTTGATAAGGACGGTGTTACAACATTTAATGAGGTGCAAGGGAAAAATGACTTTCATAAGTTCACATGGCTGTCATTTTATTCTCTCTTATGTTCCCTTTTCTCCGAACTCCAGCTTTACAGACGGGCTTCTGGATGCTTCCGCATCTATTCAGTAGAAGTCAGGAGTACGTTGATACCAGTCCGCATTTGCTGTGGGTTTATATACATCTATTTCATGTTCCAAGAAAAGCTGTAAATGAGGGGGAGGAACAAAAAAGTTGTGTGTGGGCTGTTTTCACTGGCATGTAGGAGCCTGCTGGAGTCAACACAGAGTCTTTTGAATGGACTGAGCATAAAGCATACACACACACAGATTTTCTAGAGCCATAATCTTTTTTACTCTCTTTGATTCTTACCTCATGTGGATTTTATGTCTTGGTCATTTATTTTTTTTTTAAATCAACAATAGCCTGTGAATTTTTTCTCCTTTTTAAGTCATCTGCTTCGGTGGCAATGTTAGCTAAACACATTCCCAATTCATTACGCTCATTAGTATTAGTGGAGTAATCATCATTCCCTTCCTTGGCTCCTTAGACTTGCTTCAATATTTACACATTGGCTGAAGCTGATTGAGCAGAAATAATGAGCCTTCGACATCCTCACAGCACAAGGTGGGTGAAACCTTGTTTCTACTGGGTGGAGTTTATGGCAGAATAAATGATATGTCTTAGAATGATCAATGAAAATGACAGATGGTGTCCCTGGTACTTGTCACACTAGCCCGGCACTGCAGTGGTGACTGTGACATGACCTAAGCTGGACCGACTCTGCCTATCAAGTGACCAGGAGAAACAGAATTGCCCTTAAGCCTTCAACAACCTCTACTCAAATTATTCTTTTTAAGGGAAAGGTCCCTTTTTAGCCAGAGGACTTTCTTACAGACTTGTCAGGTCTTTATTCCTAGTTTGGGCTTCCTGAAAGTACAGTTTTATATGTAAAGAACTTCTGTTGGAATTTTTTTCTATTTATTTTCTGGTAAAATAAACAAGTCAACTTTCCTGACTTCATCAAACACCTAATTCACTGGGCATTTATGAAGCGCTTGCTACTTGCCAGACTGCTAAGAGCTGAGTCCTTTCTAACGTATTCTATCCTCCCAGGAACAAGCTAAAATAAAAAGAATAGGAATTGAAGACAGAGTTTTAAAAACATGGAGAAATTCTAGAAAGCATGCACTTAAGAGTTTGCTTGACCTAATTTCAGAGAAAGAGAAGAATTTTAAATATGTTTTCATCTCTAACAATATCCTTTTCTTCTCAACCAACTCACCACAATTTTCTAGCAATGTGGATTATTTTGAGACAAGGAGAGATCGTTTTGACTAATATTTGTCTCCTAAGAGTAGGATGTTTGTATATTTAGACATCTGTGCTTCCCGTCACAGGACAGCTAAAGACTTTTTCTCACTGCCCTAGGTTTTGAAGATTTGTTTTTATCATTGACAGCCGTCCCCTTTAGCACTGGGGCTGCAGGCTACCTCCCTGCTGAGAGTTTAGAATGTTTCCCTGCCACACAGACAGCGCTCGCTCCCTGCATGGCATTCAGACTCCACGAACACTCTAGAAGACATCTATATTCAGGGTTAATTATCGTTCACCCCACCTTCATTATCCAGTCCTGGCTTGAGCTCTTGCACCTTTTTGTTTCTGTCAGCAGCTCAAAAAAGAAAGATCCAGGGGGCCTAAAGCCCACCTTCAGACTGGAGGTCCTGACCCACAGGAGCAGAGAAAATTGTGAAGCAGTTTTATTCATAGAACTGTGAATAAAAACTGGTACAGGGGAAAGAAAAAAATCAGAGGGGGAGAGAACAGGGCGGTGAGAAACCAAGCAAAAGAGCTTCTGTGTTCACAGAGCAGCAGCCAGGGAGATGGGGAACCCACAGCCAGTGCAGGGAAGGGATGCACCACCCTGGGCGAGGGCTCCTGCGCTGGCAGACCCAGCTTTCCTGGGGGGTGCAGTGCCAGGGAGCTCCACCCAGCTCTTCTGGGATAATCTTCCAATTTTACAGTCAGAAGGGATGTTAATAGTTGTCAATTCTGGCCATCTCTTTTTAAAATTTCTTCCTAATTTTATTGAGATATAATTGACGTACAACATGATAAGGTGTATAGCGTAATGGTTAGACATAAATATTTTGTGAAATGATTACCGCAGTAAGTTTCGTTAACATCCATCATCTCCTATAGATACAATAAAAAGAAAAAGAAAAATAAGAAAAAAAAATTTCTTTATGATGAGAGCTCTTAGGATTTATTCTCTTAACAACTTTCCTATATACCACATAACAGTGTTAGCTATAGTCATCATGTTGTGCATTACATCCCTAGCACTTACTTATCTTACAGTTGGAAGTTTGTACCTTTTGACCACCTTCCTCCAATTCCCCTCTCCCATGCCCCCCAATCCTCCCCACCTCCGGGAACCACAAATCTGAATTTGGGGGTTTTTGGATTCCACACATTAGGGAGATTGCACGGTATTTGTCTTTCTCTGTCTGACTTATTTCACTTAGCATAATGCCTTCAAGGTTCCTCCATGTTGTCTCAAAAGGCAAAATTTCCTCATCTTTATGGCTGAATAATATTGCATTGTATATCATATATACATACAACTTCTTTATCTATTCCTCTGTCGATGGACACTTAGGTTGTTTTCACGTCCTGACTGTTGTAACTAGTGCTGCTATGAACATGGGGGTGCCAGATATCTTTTTGAGTCAGTGTTTTCACTTTCTTTGGATATATTCCCAGGAGTGGGATTGCTGAATCAGATGGTAGTTCTATTTTTAAATGTTTGAGGACCCTCCGTACTGTTCTCCATGGCTGCACCAATTTACATTCCCACCAACAGTGCACAAAGGCTCCCTTTCTCCACATCCTCGCCTGCATTTGTTATCTCTTGTCTTTTTGAGGATGGCCATTCTGACAGGCATGAGGCAATATCTGTTGTTAACAATCTCTTTTTAAAGGTAAGAATATCAAGAATCTAATATGTTCATAAAATGCACCATTTTGTAAAGCTGACTAGTGGCAGACCCTGGTCTCTTGACTCTCAACCCAGGGCAATTTAGCTGTTGGAGCCACAGCAATGGATTCACACTTCTGTGAGGTAGATGGAGTTGTAAACAGGTAACCCCCAAATGAGCAAAGTAGCTCACGAACTAAAGAATCCAAATGCAATCCAAGTCCCTTGGCAAGGGTCTAGACCAGGATCATAATACCAGAATTATAAATATAAACTGAAAAGAACTGTTTTGAGTGTCTTCCTCAACTTTCTATACTTTCCAACAGTATCTTTAGCTGGGACCTTGGGAGGAGCTTTTATATCTTCTGGTGGAAAAAACCCTTCTCTGCTCTCCTGGAAATAAAAATGTTTGCATTGATTGATTGATTGATTCCTTTATATATTTGGTCATCCGTTACATATTTATAGAGTCCTTGTTTTGTTCAAGTTCCTGAATTATGGAAGTCCCTTCCTTAAGAAAGTCATAGTCTCAATATAAGACACATTCTTAAACAACTGAAATCTGGTTCAGTACCCAGTATCCTCAGTTATAAAGTAGTTAACATACAGCGTGTATTCATTTCAAATAGCCATCCCACAAAACTATTAATTGTTTTTTAAAAGGAGGAGGGAATTACTTAGGAATCTGCCTCCCACCCCAGAATTTCTTAGTAGAGAAGGTTGTTGCTTATTATAGAGGATGTAATCCTTTCTGAGCTCCTGCTATGAGCTAGGTAGCATGTGAAGAACTTTACTATTTCATTTAATTGCTCTTATCATCCTCTAAGATACTCTACACATTTTACTGATAAACATAGGGAGGTTCAAAGAGTTGAATAACTTTTTCATGGCCACTAAATTAAAGTGGCAGAGTCAGAATTCAGGTCTAATGAGTCCCAATTTCCTCTCTGTCCAACACTGGGTCTTGCGGTAACCAAGGTTGACTGGTGATCTGACAGCTCCTTGAGTTGGCGATGATGTTGCTTCTATATGCTAGGCTGGGAATATTTGTGGAGATTGGAGTGGAAAACTTGCCTGAAATTAAATTGCTTCTTACATTAAAATGCTTCAACATTATTTGTTCAATATCAAATGCTTCAACTGTGCCTGTCCTTTACTATGTGTTAATTCAAAGACAAATAAGAAATTTCTCTTTCTCTTAAGAAGCTCATGATTATTTATAATAGCCAAAACATGGAAGCAACCTAAGTTCCCATTGACAGATGAATGGATAAAGAAGTTGTGGCATATATATATATATATATATATATATATATATATATATATATATATATATATATATATAATGGAATAGTATTCAGCCATAAAACACAAGGAAATCCTGCCATTTGAGACATATGGATGGACCTTGAGGGCTGTAAGCCAGACAGAGAAAGACAAATCCTGTGTCATCTCACTTATATGTGGAATTCAAAATAAAGCACACACAAAAAAATCAAATTCATCAAGATCAGATTTATAGTTACTAGAGACAGGGAGAAAGGGCACTAGGGAAAAGAGGTTAAAAGTTACAAACTTTCCTGTTATAAGATAAATAAGTACTGGGGATGTAATGTACAACATGATGACTATAATTAACACTGTTTTATGGTATATAAGAAAGTTAAAAGAGTAAATCCTAAGAGTTCTCATCACAAGGAAAAAAACATTTTTTTTCTCTTTTTTTGATATCTATATGAGATGATGATATTAGCTAAATTTATTGTGGTAATCATTGCATAATATATGTAAGTCAAGTCATTATGCCATATACCTTAAACATACCCAGTGCCATATGTCAATTATATCTCAACAAACCTGGACAAAAAAAGAGGCTCATGGTCTACTGGGAGTGGCAGTGACATCGGTATGAATACAAATAAATGCAGTGTTCTGTGACTCCAGGATAAATCAGTATGCAAGATACCATGGGTGGACAAGGGAAGGAGGTCAGCTCTGCTTGGGAGCAGGGCAGGTGCAAGGATGGCTTTAAGAGAAGTGCATGAAAATACCTTCACAGCGCCTAGCCCCATACATGGCCATACATATTCATGATTTCTGTTTTGAGAACCAGAAAGGACTAAAACAAATATATTACATTAACTTTGTTCTGCTTAATTTTTATGAATTCTATCCCTCAAATTTTCCTGGTCCTTATTTGGTTTTACTTGAAGTCATGGAAATGTGACCTAGATCTTTTGTAAGGGCAGGTTTACCTGCTTTTAGGTGCTTAGGAAAAAGGAACACAGGACACAGAAATCACCATCTTCTCCAGAGTCAATCGTTAAGTAAGGGTTGGAAAACTCTCCTTTCCTCTTCTTTTGTTTCACTCATAAGCAACCTTCTCCATCTCTGCTATAACCTCCTCTTCAACCAGATTCACAAAGTGGGAGGATGAAAGTCTTGGGAGAAGGAAACAACCAGCTTCCAAAAACAAGAGGAAAAACCAACACAGTGGAGCCATTTTCGTGATGGGCTTCAAGTGCATGTATGTGTGTGGTTTCCTGAAGTCACTGGGAAAGTTTTTAATGCTTGTAGAAACCAGTGTCCTGGAGAGTTACAGAGAACCCCAGCAGACACCAGCTGACACTTTAAAGGAACTGAAGCCATATATCCACTCCAGAAAGAGTTGGGGAAAGGACAACAGTAGGGGGCCAGCTGCACTGAGTATGTTTTGTTTTTGTTGTTTCTTCCCTTAAAAAAGTACATGTCATAGATGTGTCTTCATCAATCATCCTCCAAACAGAATTACACAGACAAGTTGGTAGCTTATTTCCTTATTTTCACATACATTCCTGTATGCTATCTCCCTCTCTCTCTCTCTCTCTCTCTCTCTCTCTCACACACACACACACACACACACACACACACACATTTTCTTGCTCTCTCTCTCTTACTTTCCCTTTAGGTACTCAGTCCTGTCAACCTTCTTTGTAACACTTGTTGTCCTTCAGCAATTACTCAAAGCCACAGCAGCATAAAGGTGAAAGAGCTGTCACCTTCAGGTGTTGGGGGCATCTTAGGATACAACTCGAGGCTGAATCTACTCTAAGAAACATAGATCTCACCTATCGTTTCTGTCAAAGTTGAAGCCATTTTCCATAAGTCTTTCTCCGAGGAAATAGAAGTGAGAGTGACAAACTTACTACCTAATGGCAAATGAACCCAGTCTAAAGGGTGAATGGTAGAAGATGATACACACACACACACCTTTATTGTCTTTCCTATTTAGTATATGCAAGATTAATAAAATAATGCCACTTATAGACATGGTGTCCAGAAGGTGGCTGACCATCTACATCTGAGCTTCCTGCTCCTTACTAAAAAGACCATCTCAAAGTAGGGAGTAGGGAGTATCTCTGGGTCTTAAGTCCAAATTCCTATGGGAGAGAATTTTGAGCGCAGTCTGGATCTGATAACCTTCCTTATTCCCAATAGTTATGACCAAGGGATTGGGCCCATGGAGAGGAAATGGAGCTATCAAAAGCCTATTCCTACACATTGTGGATGAAGGCAGTTCTCAGTGGGTAGCATTTCCTTGGTAGTTCTTTGAGACACAGCCAAAGGGCATTTGCCACAGATGTATAATAAGAGAGTCCTGACTTTGCTTCTAATAACATAAATACACCTCATAATTCATTCACATTCTCTGTACCTTCCCCCCCATATTTAAAGCAATAATTTGAAATAGATGATACTTAAGCTCACTTTCAGCTGTAAAATGTTATGAACACGTCCTATGATTTAACTGCTCTTTTTTCAGTTGTAACTGTAACTTCTGTTTAAATACATCAACTTGAATCCAAGAGTTTCAATCCAAGAGTTTCACAGTTCCTTCTGAACTCCTACTAAAATAATAATGAAGAACAGGAGAGGCACAAACTCCCAAGAACTAAAAAACAACAGAGTTGGAAAGGACAGCAAGTGAGAGATGCCAACAAAACTCCTGAAGCAGGAGAGCTGATGGACAAATGATAATAGACCTGGCAGAGCAGAGGAAGACAAAATCTCAGTCCAAAGAGGCCAAGAAGAAGGTAGCCCATCTATCCACAGAAGCCCTGAAAGCCTTAGGAGTTAAAGACACTAGTTATTTCTGAAGAGGGTGCATGATAAAGTTGAAAACATGAGTGTTGGTTGAAAGTTTTTATAAAGAGCTGTGAGAAGCTCAGATCCCCCCATCAGATCTATCATAGACATTCACCTCCCATCACCAGGGGGCCAGATGACCAGAGGTTTGCCCTTGGAAATGATGAACTCAAGAGGCCCTGGACTGAGACCCTGAGCAATCAAGGGTGAGGCACTGTACTGGACCAAGGAGGTCTACTGGGAAAATCCTTCTGACCCAGACCCTTTTCCCTCGACACCCAGAACACTCGCAATCACTCAGGAGATTAGAGGGTTAGTATCTGAAGAAATTCAATGATGCAAAAGAGACCTGCAATGAAAAATTAGGAGTTTGGGATTAACGGATACACACTACTACACATAAAATAAACAACAAGGACCTACTGTAGAGCACAGGGAACTATATTCAATACCTTGTAATAAGCTATAATGGAAAAGAATCTGAAAAAGGATATATATATATAACTAAATCACTTTGCTGTACACCTGAAACATTGTAAATCAATTATGCTTCAAAAAAAAAAAGACCTACACTGACCATTTCAAGTGCTCTAGCAAAATAACCAGGTTTCTAACTCACTAACCACCATTTGACACACTTCACCATGCCCCAGAGTGTCCAATCAGCTTTTTAGTTTTCTTTAAACAGTATAAACAAACAGACAAGGATCTCAGGGTCACCTGAGAAAAGGCTCTAGCAAGGAAGCCTAACAAGTCAGGGGATTTGAAAACAATACAGAAAGTAGAAGAAAACAGAAAAGAAAAATATCAATATTATTTTCCAAGAGATGAGAGAAGATATTACATGGCGAAACAATGAAAGAGATAAAAATAAACATTCATAGAACAAAAAATAGCTCTAGGAAATGATACCAGGTATGGCCAAAACAACACATTTGGGAAAGGATTGAAACTGAAAATTAAGGCTCAGAAAAGGAGAAAAAAAAAACAAAAACAGATGGAAAGTAGAAGAGAATAGATAATAAAATTAGGAACAATCGAAGAGATCAAACATCTAATTAGTAAGCAATTATTAACTCCAGGAAAATATAAATTTATTTAAGAAAGGAAATGTAATAAGAAACACTAGATGGTTATAGAATGAATGATACTTATATAGTCATAATAAAATCATATTAATATTATATATAACAATATTGATTTAACAAAAGTTATGACTAACTGATTTTTGTTGTATTCCAGTAAAGTTGGATATATAACAATGTATTGTTTACCATTTCTTTTCCTTTTATTACATATTGTTATTCATGCCTTTGCTTATTTTTATCGGTGTGTTTACCTTGTATTATTGTTTTGCAAATACTCTTGATATAATACAAATATATACCTTTGGTTATAATATGATGCAAATTTTGTTTTCATTTTGTCCTTCACATTGTTATCTAACTTATGTTATCTTAAATTTTGGTTCCATATCTACCATATTAATCTATTTTGTTTACTTCTTCCTTATTTTCACATTGCTCAGAAGCTTTTCTGAAAATAAATATGACATTAACTTTTATTTTCTTTTTTGATTGTTTCGGTTTTTATTTCCATGTGCATAAGTTGTAGATAGAACTTTTTTCCCCCTGCAATTAGACTAAGCTCATTAGCCTATCATAATTTATGGAATAATCCAAACTGTTTTCCCTTGGTTCAAAATATCATTATTTTTATGTACTAAATTCTTACATATGCTTGGACTTTAAATTTCATGGTTTTATTTATACAATTATAATTTCCCACTGGATTAATTCTTATATGGCAAGAGTTTAATCATTGTGAATGCAATTTTCTAAATTCATGATCTTCTCTAACTGATCGTTAGTATTAACTAGGAAAGTTATTGCTATATGTATATTTATTTTGTAACATGCCATTTTGCTGAACATTATTATCTCTAATAGTACTCAAATTGGGTTAGCCAGAAAAATGATTATATAACTTCCAAATGGTTACAAATGTGTCTTTTTTTTTCAAATATTTATTCCTTTGATTTTGTTTTCTTGTCTTGGTTAAAACTTTCAGAATAATGTTGAATAATGGTGATAATGGACATTCTGATTCCCGACTTTGATGGGACTGCCTTTAAAGAAGTGATGTGAACTCAAATGCCTACAAAAGCCTGGCAGGAAACAAACAAGTGACACAAGCCATGGTAAGCAGACAACAACACAAGTGGCATAAAACAGTCAATGTCACCTGTTCTTTGTGGCAAATCTGAGTGTGCATAGCTGGTTTACAGTGGGAAAATGCTATTTAGCTACAGTTAATTGTTGTCATGTGGGCCTAATTTGCCAAAAGCCAAAAAATCTAGAAGTTTATTTAAGATGTGATTTTTTAATTCCGGCAACTAGGACAAGTTAAAAACAAAACAATAAAGCAGCCTAACAAACTTATTTGTAGGTCATGTCTGGCCCTTGGGCAGCAAGCTTGAGACCTATCCACTGGGCTGTGGTTACACTAATGAGCACCGTATTGGTCATTGGGTTTTTTTTCACATTAAGGAAGTATATTTTAATTTATTCTTTATTAAGAAATTATATCAGGGATGACTGCTATTCTTTACTAAGAATTTATAACAGGGATGAATTATATCAGGTATAAATGAAGTGTATTTTAATTTATTCTTTACTAAGAAATTATATCCAAGAATGGATGCTGTATCAGTATTGAGATGATTCATACAACTTCTCATACTTCCAGAAAATTGTGTTTTTATTGAAATTTTAAAATGTATTAGCATCAGGTTATGTATATTTTTCTTATTATTTTCTTGATACAATCTGTATTGAAAATTAATCATATTTTCTCATTGATATTGTAGTAGTTTACTAGGGCTGCCATAAGAAAATACCATAAACTGGGTGGCTTAAACAACAGAAATTTATTTCTCACAGTTCTGGAGGCTGAAAGTCCAAGATCAAGATGTTGGCAGAGTTGATTTCTCCTTGGGACTCTCTCCTTGGCTTGTATATGGTTATCTTCTTGCTGTGTCCTCACATGGCCTTTCTCTGTGCACATGTATCCCTGATGTCTCTTCCTCTTCTTGTAAGGACATCAGTCCCATTAAATTAGGGCCCCACTGCTTTGCCTCAATTAACCTTAATTACCTCTTTAAAGTCCCTATCTCCAAATACAGTCACATTGGGGTTATGGCTTCAACATATGGATTTGGGGAGGACACAATTCATTCTGTAACAGATATATTGGTTATCTATTTTTTCCTCTTTCAGAATTATCAGTACGTTCTCCTTTTTAATTTTTATTTTTCCAAAGAATGAGCTCTCTGGTCCCATAGAGTGCCAAGCTTCCTTTCTATCAGTTGTGTATTCCTGCATGGACTCTTAATTACTGCTCAGTAAAGTTGGAAAATAAAACCAAGAGCAAGTGGATGGGACTTTACACACAGATGAAAGAGTAATATTTTGGGGAGTCCAGGCATGGTACTTCTTTGAAAAGGGGAATGCTGAGTAGTGAGTTAGTCCCTTCCATATCATGGTTAGAGCACAGACCCTGGAGCCAGGCCACCTGAATTCAGTTGCAGATCTCCCACTTAACTAGCTGTGTGACTTGGGACAAGTTACTTAACCTATTTATGTCTCAGTTTTCTCAGATGTAAAATGGAGCTTGTAATGGTACCCACCACAGAGGGTTGTTATTAGGATTAAACAAATTAATATTTGTAAAGTGCTTAGAAGATTGCCTGACACATACTAGCTGCTTTAGCAATGTTTGTAAATAATAAACCACTCTAGGTGGTGCTGGGATCATAGCAGTGGATACACTGGAATGCATTGGACCTGTTGTCGATAATCCTGTCACACTGATGGGATTCTTCAGTATTTCTCCCTATAGGTCACTTGCACACAGGTCTCATTTTTTGCACTAAATGGACATCTTTCATTAATGGATAATTTGGAGGAGAGGGCATGAGTGCAAATCACATGACTACAAATGACAGTTTAGCTCTGTAGGTTTAAGCCACGTCTAGTTTGTACTCTGACTTGGTCAATTAGTTCCTACCAGTTAAATATATCATTTTTTGTCATATTTTTAGAAAATGTTCTACCTTGCACATCATGTTGTTTGCCTTTTGTTTGTGATTTTGACATATTTAAATGCATCTTAAATATTTGTGAATTTAAGTCCTTTGAATTTTTCTTTTGTGATTTCTTTGACTACTGGTGGGCTTCGATGTTCCTAACTATTTTAAGATTAGAGAACCTGCTCCCTTTATTTGCCAGTCAAGACATTCTGATGCAGGTCACAGTACTGGCAGAGAGACAAATATAGTAGTGACGGGATCAAATATCAGCTGAAAGTCTCATGTCCTTAAAGCAGAGAATCAAGTCAATTCTTGACTTCCCTTGCTAACAATTTCATCTCTCAGATGGTGAAGGACGTGATGAAGGGACTACTATTCTCAACTTCATTATTCCCAGTAAAGAGTCACTTAGTGAAATGTAAATGATGAGAATTTTGGCAAAAGTGATCATGATGTCTTAGAATATATGACAGGGTAGATAAAGATTGACATATTAGTTGCATGTTGTAAACTAGAGGTGGCAAATATTTCACATGCAGGCACCCTCTTCCTCCTCCTAGGCTGATGGCTGTCATCAGTAATCAATCAAAAAACTTTTTTCTGCTGAGCTTGGAAGTAGTTTCAAATCCTCCCTAACCCAGCTCTTCGAGAGCCACTATCAACAGATCAAGTTGACAAAGTGTTTATTTTCCATCTTTTTTCAGTTTTTTTTTTTTTTTTTTTTTTTGCGGTACACGAGCCTCTCACTGTTGTGGCCTCTCCCGTTGTGGAGCACTGGCTCTGGACACGCAGGCCCAGCGGCCATGGCTCACAGGCCCAGCTGCTCCGAGGCATGTGGGATCTTCCCGGACCGGGGCATGAACCCGTGTCTCCTGCATTGGCAGGTGGACTCTCAACCACTGCGCCACCAAGGAAGCCCTTTTTTCTGTTTTATAAGGGGGCAGATTTAAAAAGTTTCAAAAAATATGTAGACTGGGAGTCTGTAATTACTGTGAGAAAATTTACATGACAATTTAAAGCACTTGTCACATCTAATTATAGTGGATTTTTTATACAACAGTCTCTCCTGCTGGATGATGAGACCTTGGATGATGGGGACTATAATGTCTTCTTTGTAACTGTGATATCTTACCTAGGGCCCTGTGGTACATCAAACTCATTCAAAAGTGCTGAATTGAATAATGCTGTTAATACATATGAAAACAGTTTACATATTTACTTAATTTACATATTCAAAAACTATTTTTATACACATTTTTCATTTGCTTATACAGTCTACTAATTCCAGGAGGGAAAAAAAAAAGCTCAATCAAAATAGCTAAGTGACTGGTCTTTGGAGATAATTTTCAACTTTAAAGTAAGGCAGGATCATTTTTGTGGTAACAGTCAAGGTTTTTTCCTCAGAAAACATGATTTATGAAGGAAGGATAAGACATATTGGTTAAATATGGAGGAATAGCTCACAGGGTGAGTAGCAAAAATTGGTCTTTGGAACTATGTCAAGCTTTCTGGCCTCATTTTCTCTGAAGTGGGTCAACGTGATAAAGGCTTAAATGCAGTGTTTGCAAAGATGTTAATGTTGTACACTAAGTTGAAAGGCAAATCCTTTAGGCTGCCTCACTATGCAGATATTAGGATATATTTTCTGAAAGGACATGGTCATAAACAGGGCCAAAGCATGGAAACCCCCAGAGCACTGCTGGTCAGAGGCACAGCAAGGCCATGGGACTCCTTGCATGGCAAGTACAGGTAATTAATTCTTACGACAATGTCAAGACGGAAGGGCTAAAATGAAAACAGTGGTGAGTCATGTGGCGCTGTTTGACCTTTTTCATTGGGGAAATGTGGCTAGAAGGGAAAGTAATTTAAACAGAAGTAAAAGGGGGGTGCCTTTAGTTTGTGACAATCCCTGAAGTCCCTAGTCATTATTCTATACCATGCAACTCCTGTAGTTACTCTCCTAGAGCAAAGTTATTTGGGCTGGCTAAACACAGGACGGAAACCAACCAACCAACCAAACAAATAATCCCCAAACAGGAAAACAGTGAAGGATCATAGCCTTGTCATTGCTAACAAGTCAGAAGAAAGAGAAGTCAGAGATTCCATTGATGATAACATTATGTCAAAGATGATATTTCAGCAGGATTAATTTAGAGGGTCTTTTCATCATCAAGGATTGGAAGGGGGAGAGAGGAACTCTAACCAAAGACTAGCTGTTAAAATCTAGGTGTAACTTTATAGCATTCTGAGCTACCGAAGTGACAATATGCATGAAGGAAAGGGATGCTGACAAGGACACTACAAAGGGAGTAGCAATAGGACTTGGGGACTGTATGTAGATAGGTGAGGGAGATATGGAGAAATCAAATGCTTCCTCCACATCACACAATGATTTTCACCATTGGATGCTCATTTTAATGTTAGACAAATTCTCTAAAGTAAGACTTTGGTTTTAAAAAGGAAACGAGCATATATTCTTTGTATATTTTTCCTGACTTGGTAACTATTCCCTCTTCCCCACATTCTTCTGTCATTAAGAATATGTCATTAAAAGAGTCAGCACAATGTAGTGGACCCACAGTGAATTGAGTCAGGAGTGCCAAGCTCAAGTTCCAATTTTGCCCCTGGATAACTCTGTGACTTACCCTTTCGAAGCTTCAGTGTCCACAGCTGTAAAATGAGGTTGGGATGGACAATCTCTAAGGCCCATTTCATTTCTAAATTTCTATACTGACTTATCTACAGGTTTTAATATTTCCTTCTCACATAAAAATGAAAATACAGCATTTCTATGAAGGGTATTACCTCCTTAAGGTGTCCAATTTTCCTTTGACCTTTATCATTTTATGGGCATCTACCTTTATCAGAAAGCCCTTTAGGTTGAAAGACATACATAAATTCCAGTTTGCAAACTCAGGGAAACAGAAAGATCAGAAGAATAATTTAATGCTGTTACAGGCAGTTGAGCAGGCCAGAAAAACAGAAAATGAAACTAAGTCAACAAGCAAAATGATGGATGCCACACAAGCGAAGGGGTGTTTTAGAAGGGAGGAAAGTGCCACTGCGCCAAAACATATGGCACATTAAACTGGGGAGGACATCAGCACAGGCCTTGAATATGGGTGGAATTCAGCTCATTTCTTCTTGAACCCCCTGGCAAAATCCCCATTTGTCAAACTGAACCAAGATTAAAGTAACAACAAGGTGAGTAATGAAAGAAGGAAAAATAATACTTGCCCTGATGATTTAACCTGAAACTACAGTGAGTATTAAAAATCACCTTTGAGTGTTTTCATTTGTGCCAACCTTGGGGCAGATAGATTTCTGAGACTACAGTAAGGTTCCTTTTTGTCTAGCTTCTGTCCACTTATCTCTTAGGGCTGCAAATATCCAAAATTCTTGGAAACATAGCACTTACTCCTCAATTAGAACTCGAGTTCTAAATACAGGTATTCTTGGAGGTGGTGACACAGTGACTTAAATTCATACTAAGGTGTGCATGAATGATAGCAGATTTTGCCTGAAGATAAATTTTGATGCGTAACACAGAGCTAGAAAGTGTTACATCTCTTAAATCAAGAAGGATGCTACATGGAGAAGAGAAAAGATGGTTAAAGAGGGGAGACTGGAGGCTTTGAGCAAGGAACTTGCCTACTTTACATTTTGCAAAAGCTAACATATTTGATTTTCAGATTAGTCAGAAGTCATATTTGTTTTGACAGTTTCTGTTAGTGAATAAAGAGTTCTAGATCTTTTCCTGCTCATTTAATGCTTCTGTCCAAGGCATAAGCCCTATTGCTTCTCTGTTGGTAGAAATAGAATGGGTAAAAGACTGCTAGAAGCAAACACAAAGAAAGATAGCAAGGGTGCATCTCCACCTTACTAAACCTATGTTGTCTTCCCAAACTTCTGTTTCTCTGGGCCTGTCTGGGAGGAACCTCTCCAGGAACAAATGGTCCCATGTGGGAAGAAATGCCCAGGAGTCAAGATTATCAAAAAATGAACCTGAACATTCACTGACTTTCTGGAGGAATAAATTCATGCCTTTGTTAAGTGTCCGAAACAACTTGATCATTGGACTTAAGGATTTACTTTGAAAGCAGCCAGTTAAGTTCTTTTGAACACCACACTTAGTTCTTTATTATTATTGCTAATCAAAAACCCATTTAGTGAAGGGAAAAAAATGAGTTCAGCTAGTGTGGTTTGAAAAGTAGCCTGGATGCTGCTTTCTAATGATGTCTTAATGTAAAATTATCAATAGAAGAGAGAAAAGAATGTATTTGTGTCATGCATTTAAAGAAATAATGACTCAAGAGTGCAGTGCTTGAATGAATGGGGTCTTCATTTCTGAACTTCAGTAGACCTTACTGATATTTTTAGCTGCCTTTAAACAGTCATGAGCATTAACTCAGCCTGTGAAAGAAATTAGGTCAAAGTTTTAAGGAAAACAGGATGAGAGGAGAACTGTTTACATGGAAAGCATGAGCAATGGCACAAGTCCTGTCTTCTTTTGATTGCCAGTGTCCTCAGCAGAGCTGTCGCAGGGTTAATACGGAGGTAGAGAGTGGAGAAAACCGGTCAACAGGACACAGAATGTTGCCTCAGCCTATCTGCAAATTGTCCATCTGCAAAATGCAGTTTTGTGGCTTAACCAGAAGATCAGGCTCAGGATTACCAACTTGGGTTTCCAAGAATTCACCAATTTGGTGAGTGGGAATGGAATTTAATTTTTTTTAACTTTTATTTTGAAATAATTTTGGCTTTATAGAAGAATTGCAAAGATGGTATAAAGAGTTCCCTTATCTTTTTCACTCAGTTTCTTCTAATGTTTATATTTCACATAGACGTGCATTTATCAAAATTAAGAAAGTAACATGTACAATGCTATTAATTAAACAACTTGCTCTTCTTTTCTAGAATCGTTTTGCCTCATTTAGTACCTTTGCCTTTCCAAGTAGATTCTGGAATCAGCTTGTCAATATCTACAAAAGAGCTTGTTGAGATTTTGATTAGAAATGCACTGAATCTATAGATCTACAGACAAAACTAATTTGAGTCAAAATCCATGGACACATTTTTATTTCTCTAGCTATTTAGTTCTTTGATTTCTTGCATTATGTTTTGTACTTTACAACATATGGAAACTACAGACTGCACACATTTTCTTTAATTTATACCTAGGTACTTTATTGTTTTGATCCTATTGTAAATAGTATTGCTTTTTAAACTTCAAATTTCAATTTTCCATTGCTAGTATACAGGAGTATAATTGACTTTTTTATAATGACCTCATAGCCAATATTCTTGCTAAACTCACTTAGTATTTCTAGAACATTTTTAGAGATTCTTTGGGATTTTCAGTGTAGACAAACATGTTGTCTGCAAACAGAGACAGTTTATTTCTTCCTTTCCAATCTGTATCCTTCTTTTCCTTGTTGCACTGGGTAAGGCTTCCAGCACAATGCTGAACAGGTGTGGTGAGAGGATATCTTGCCTTGTTCCCCATCTTAGGAGGTAAGTGCTCAGCCTCTCATCATTGAGCATGATGTTAGCTGTAAGTTTTTTGTAGATGTCTCACTGTGATAAGGAAGTTCCTTTCTATTCCTACTTTACTAAGAGTTGTGGGTTTTTTTTTAATCAAGAATGAATTTTGAATTTTATCAATGCTTTTTATGTATATATTGTCATGATCATATGGCTCTTCTAATTTAGTCTACTAACTAATATAGTGGATTGCATTGACTGATTTTTAAATGTTGAACCAGCCTTGCATTCTTGGGATGAACCCTGTTTGTTATGATGTATTATCTTTTTAATATATCATTTGATTCAATTTTCTAATATGTTTTTGAGGATTTCTATGTCTATGTTCATGAGGAATACTAGTTTGGATTTTTCTTTACTTACAATTAAAATATTTTTGCATTTTTATTGTCTGAATATATGTCTTGGTATGTTTACTTTCGGTATTTAACTTGCTTGTTCTCTGATCTGCTTGGATCTGTTTTATGTGTGTCTGTCATCAATTTTGGAAAATTCTCATACATTATTTTTTTGGGTATTACTTCCACCTCATTCTCTATTTCTCTTCCCCTCCAGGGATTCCAATGATGTGTATGTTAGACTGTTTGTTATTGTTTCACATCTCTTAGATGCTCTGTTCTGGTTTTTCAATTTTTATTTCAGTTTGGATAATTCTCATTGGCCTGTCTTCAAATTTACAGATTATTTTCTCAGCCATGTTGAGTCTACCAACAAGCCTGTTGAAGGCCCTCTTCATCTCTGTTACTGTGCCTTTGATTTCTAGTATTTCCATTTGATTCTTTCTTATAATTTCATCTCTCTGATGAAATTACCTACCTGCTAGTGCTTGTTGTCTACCTTTTCCATTAGAGCCTTTAACATCAAAATCAGTTATTTCATTGTATCCTTCCTTCTTCTTGCTTTGGGTTTAATTTGTTCTTTGTCTAAATTTGTAAGATAGAAGCTTAGTCTGAGTCTGATTCTGGTGATAGCTTTTTCTCTTCAGACTGTGCTTTTTTCTTACCTTGTCCTATGCCTCTTAATTTATTAATGAAAGACCAATATGTTGTGTATGACAGCATATACTGAGATAAATATAAACATTTTATGCTTGGAGATGAGCACACCTTTCCTTCTGCTGGGCCTTTAATGTGGTGGTTTGTGTTAATATTGTCAGAAGTTCAGCTGAAGTTTGTTGTTGCTATGGTTCCACCATAGGCCTCAGATTCTTCTGGTGATGTCTTGTGTTTAGGGTGTAGGCTTGTGTACCACAGAGTTTTTCTCAATGTATCCTCCCCAGAGAGAACCTCTCTCTTGCAGCTCTTTCAGAAGTATTTTACTGCTTTTTTTTGCTCAGCATTTGTTAGTGTCATGTTAGGGAGTGTGGGGCAGGGAGTGTTGTTCTCTGACGTTATGATTAAAGTTGAATCCAAGGCAGATATTCAGAATCTGGAGTCTTCCCAAGTGCTCCTGCCCCTCCTCTAGCTCTAGTGCTGGGCTTAGCATATACTTCGTTTTTTCCAAAGAGGCAGAAAATGTTTAGTCCTCCTGTTCCCTT
This sequence comes from Mesoplodon mirus, assembly GCF_964341445.2. NCBI lineage: Eukaryota > Metazoa > Chordata > Mammalia > Artiodactyla > Ziphiidae > Mesoplodon > Mesoplodon mirus. Next base: position 38,433,805 of record NC_138977.1, read on the forward strand.
ACTTCACATGCAGTGGGTTTCAATTAGTATACTAAAGTGACAGTTTTGTTGCTTTTTTCTCTGCAGATTAAGAGAGAGGGGAGCTGGATCTGGGAAGAGTTTTAACAAAGGCACCATGAGGGAAACTTTCTCAGGAGTCTCCCTGATCTTCCCTATGAACGTTTCAAGGTGTTTGTGGAGGAAAAGCCTGTGAGAGAGTAAAGAGCTCTCTATATCTGCATCTCCAGACAATTCATACTTTCACACCAGCCCACATTTGACTGCTAGCAATTTGTCAACAATTTTTCACCAAATCACCTTTCTGGCTTATATGTAATCCGGTGGCATCTGCCACAGGTAAGCACATGTTCAGGTCCTGTTCCTATCCACAGACACCTGTCTGTCTGCAGTTTGCAGATTAGTTGTTGAATCCTCAGTTCTCAGATGGGTTTAATAAAAGTTGTTAATTTGCCACTTGTGTGGCTTTTTTTCTTATTTTAAGAGTTGGAGTAATGCTTTTTCCAGCTTTCTGCATTTATGAAGTGAAACTGGAAGACTTGATTAGTTGAATTTTGATGTGTTTTTCAGCTCTTCAATTCTATAGCTTCTAAATTTTTGACCTCCATGTTTCTTCTCTTATCTCTTCGGCACAATTTGGGAAAATATTTAAAAATGTTTTGAGGTCTTCAGAGAAAGACTGTAATAATGTCTTTTTAATTAGCATCCTCCTATCAGATGTTCTAAATATGTTGAATAGTGAGACTCTCATTTATAAATAATAATTCCAACACTCCTCACTGAAATTATTCCTCTGTAGAGTACTTGACTATAATCATTACTTATCGTCCTGTGATAACCAGGCAGTTTATTTCTCATCTTAAGTCTGGCACCTAGCACAGGACCTTATGTTGTGGATTCTCAATCTATATTGACTGTATGGGTTAATTAATGGATAAAAAACTTAATATACCCCCAGAACAGCCACAGCATTAAATTAATGACAAATGGTGAAATGGACTATGTGAGTGGATTGTCCCATTTCAGATGATTGTGCTAAATTAATGAGTATGGGGGAAAATGCCCATTCTGTATCATGTACAAAGTGGACCTAAGAGGCCTAACTCATCCTGGATACATTATAGACAGAGGAGGAAACCATTTCCCCATCAAAAAAATTCCCTCATGGGCCTGATAATACCCAAATGATTTAAAAATTTAAAAAAGCCTTTAATTCCATAGCTGATTTAAGGAGAATGAGACTAAGCAATACCATATTCTTTTCCTGTAGCAGATATTAATAGAGTGAAGAGGTGATCTGGGCAGAAAGGAGGAAAGACAAAGTAATGAATCATGGCAGGTGTATTCTTTAAATATCATTTTAGCTGTATCAAACAAATTTTGATTCACAGTGTTTTTATTGTGCTTCCATTGTTAACATCATTTCTAGTTTATTTTTTGACTCATGAATTACTTGGTATTTTCTTTTTTATTAATTTTTAGTTTTACTGTATTGTATTGAAAGAATATTGTTCAGACTTATATTAATTATTTGGTATTTTTTGAGACTTCCTTAGTAGCTTAGAAAGATTTCTTAGGGAAGTTTTCCAAATGTAGGTTTATGTGTCTTTAGATATAATCCTTCTTGATAAATGGGTTTTTCCTTGTGTGTTATTTGAATCTTCTATATTTTTACTACCTTTTTGCTGCTGCATTTTTAACTTCTAAGAGAGATATGTTCAACTGTCCTAATGTCATTATGTATGTTTCTGTTTCTACTTGTAATTATGCTAATTTTTTGCTTAAATAGTTCAAGGTTATAGTGTTAAGTGCTTACAGGCTTGGCATTTTTAGATCTCTTTGGTAACTTTCTCTCACCATAAAATTAAGACTCTTTTCATCTCTAATAATGCTTTTATTTAAATTGTAATTTTCTAGTGTTAATATGGCTATATCATCTTTCTTTTAATTATTTTCCCCAGATAATTCTATTTTCATTACTTTATTTTCAAACTTTCAGTGTCAACATGTTTCCTCTTACAAACAGTATGTACTTGGATTTCTTTTTAAAACCCACTGTCTCTTATAAACAACATATTACTAGATTTAAAAAATCCAGTCTGAGTGTCTTTCTTTAACTATTGAGTTTAACTTGTTTACATATATTGTGATTACTGACCTAATAGGCCTGATTGCTGTATTTTATTTTGTGTTTTCTTTTTGTTTACAATTTCCACTAATCATTAGTCATTTATTTTTTAAATCTTCTTTTTCCCATCCTTTACTGATTTGGAAGTTATATTTCTGTTATTTTCATGGCTTTCCCTAAAATTTTAACGTATGTATTTGCTTTAACAAAGTCTAAAGTTAACATCTCTATACTCCTCTCAGAAAACTGAAGACTCATATTACTTTAATTCTGGACACCTACTCCCATATCCATGTTATTGTTTTCTAACATTTTTTATCTTCTCTTGTTTTAAACATCCATCCATTTTTGTCTTTATTAATTTTTAAAAGCTCAATGTTTATTAAATTTTTTATCAGATTTACCAACTTGTTTACATTGCTTCACACAATCCACTCTTTCCTCTTAAATTTAATTCCTCCTTATTGAAGCATATCCTTTAGTACTTCTTACAGTGAATGTCTGTATGGTCCATTCTCTCATTATGTGTCTAAAAATATTTTTTCCACTCCCACCTATTTGATAGTTTAACAGTTGGAAAATGGTATTCCATTGTCCTTTGGCCTCCAGTGTTGCTGAAGAGAAGTTTAATATTTTTTAAAGTAATCTGTCTTGTCTCTTATTGAGTTTGTGTATTTTTTTCTATCTGACTTTAATGGTTTACAATTTCTCTGCTTTTTGAACTTATTTTTATTTATATTTCTCTAAACTCACTGTGCTTCTACAGTCTAGGAGCTCATGTCTTCCAACAATTCATGAACATTATCTGCCATTATCTACAATATTTTGAATGTGGAAAAACATGATAGGAGCCAAATTATGATTACAGAATGGAGTCTCTTTCCATTTAACCTTTAAGAACATGACTCACTAATGTGTAACAGTATCCAGGCTATAACAGAGGCAAGGGGGCAAAAGAAAACATGGGCTTTTCAAAACTCAGTCATTGAGCTGAGTCACAATTCTAATTTCCAATATCATGCTCTAGCAAATCAAGACATAGTTAAAGACTAGCTGACATGTAGCATTGCACATTCCAGTTGAGGGATAAAAGGAAGGTTAAAGGCCATATAATATATTCTGTAATTGACTGATTGATTCATTCATTCATCAGATGTTGATTAAATACATTTTAAAAATTAATTAATTAATTAATTTTTGGCTGCATTGGGTCTTCGTTTCTGCACACGGGCTTTCTCTAGTTGTGGCGAGCTGGGGCTACTCTTCGTTGTGGTGATCGGGCTTCTCCTTGAGGTGGCTTCTCTTGTTGCAGAGCACAGGCTCTAGGCACGCAGGCTTCAGTAGGTGTGGCTCACGGGCTCTAGAGTATGGGCTCAGTAGTCGTGGCGCATGGGTTTAGTTGCTCTGTGGCATGTGGGATCTTCCCGTATCAGGGCTTCAACCCGTGTCCCTTACATTGACAGGAGGATTCTTAACCACTGCACCACCAGGGAAGTCCCAGATTAAATACTTTCTGAATGCCAAGCAATGAGTTAGGCTCTTGATTTGGAGATGAATAGTATTATATTTATGTCCCAACTTTGATGAGAGTCTGAATCAACTGACCCAGTATTAATTGTTCAAAAAAGACAGCCATTTTCAAATAAACATTTTGCTTAATTGTTCTTGGGCTTATTAAGGTGTTATTGAAAAGTCTCTTTCAGTACATTTCTTTCATTTGAATTATTGGCTGCATCATACTATATCTCCCTATGCTGTTTAGCACAGCCTGTAGTGTCGGGACATTGGCTTTAAATGACCTGACTTACTCAAGTTAGGCTGTTTTATTTATGGAAGTAGAACTCCATGTGGGGTAGTGAAAATATCATCTTTGGAAGAATGCCTCTTCACACCTTCCCAAGGGTCAGGCTCTTTAATAAGGGGCTCAATGACCTTGTGCAGGTTCTCTGGGGAGCAGTCTCAAAAATTTCCCAGTTAAAGAAAAGTCTGAAATTTTAGATGTTATCACTAATGAATGTGAAAACTAATGGGAGTTTCATTGTTTTAATTCTGTGTCCAGGGAATAAGCTGGATGGTCATAAAGAGAAAGTAGGATCAAATCTGAATTAAAAAAATTGTGTTCTTTTGTAAAGTAATGCAAAAATTTCAACTTTGAACATGTTTTGGGGATGAGGGGAAAATGTTGGAGAAAGAACTTCTGAAAGCAAATATGCTTAGTCCTGAGCTCCCTTTGTTATTTTAATCTAATAAAAATACATGGTAAAAGACTCTGCCTTAGCAGGAAGTCAGTATGGATGCAGACCTCAATTGAAGCTAAGAAAGCCAGCTTATCAGAGTTTTGTTTTGATAGTCTAATTGCTAAGAGCTAAACGTGTCATCATCTTCTCTGGTGTGCTGCTTCCCCTCAAACAAACAAAAAAACAAAAAAACAGCAAAACAAAACAAAGCACATGATATCCTTTCCCAATATTCTGATATGCCTAATTAGGTGATCATACCTCTCAGTTGATAATTGTGGGCTGTATTTTGTATATTTCCATTGAACAAAAAAAAGTAGTCAAAGTTTAATTTTTTCTTTGTAATTACAAAAGTAATAGCTTTATTAATTTCCCATAAATTTTATTATAATATCTAAAATCCTTTTTCATCAAGTAATACATGCACTTCCCCAGGGATTCTGATATGCCCTTTGTGGCAGTTACTCTCCAAAGATGGTCTCCAATGAGCCAAACCTCCAAGTATTCACAGCCTTGTAGATTCCCCTCCCACACTATATCTGGCCAGGCAGGTAATTCTTGAGCATTCGTTTTTGGAATCCTGAAACTGTCATGTAAGAAGTTCAACTGTCTTGCTTGTGAAGCCACATGGAGAGGCAACATGGGTAGGGAGAAATGCCACTGTCTCAGTGTCTCAGCAGATCCTAGAGAAACTTCAGCTTCTGGCAAAATCTAATTGCAACCTTGTCACAATCTATCTGAGTGGCCTCAAATAAAGGACAGCAGGACAGCTCAACTGAGTCCAGTCAACTCACAAAACTATGAGAGATGACATAATTGTTGCTGTTTTAAGCTACTAAGTTTTGAAGTGACCTGTCATGCTGCAATAAGTAACCAGGACAGCCCCCAGTGGACACATTGTCTCTTCCCTCTACCCCACTGCCACCCTCACTTCAATGGAAACCCATTGCACAATGCAACCTGGGGGCAAGAAGGAGGATGAATGACATATGGATAGAAAAGTCATTCTAGAAAAAAATTTTCTTAAATACCATACTTAAGGCACTTTACATTAAAGAGCCAACATTACAACTCTACTTCCAACCTCTATTTTCCATAAACATTCATATTCGTACCTATATCTCAAGCGAGGAAAAGAAGCAGAGAAACTGAATACCCTCCTCCCAAACGTATCCAATTTAATTTCAACTGATATTTCAGAAAATGTGGGTGGGAGGTGGTGAACTGACAAGATTATTTTAAAATTTATATGGAAATGCAAAGGCCAAGAAAATATTGAGGAAAATTCAACTTAGAGGGCTTACATTATGAGTTACCTAGTATTATTTTAAAGCTATAGTGATTGACACAGTGTAGTGCTGGTGTGAGGATAGACAAATAGACCAATAAAACAGATAATAGAGTTCAGAAATAGATCTACACATATATGAAAACTTGATTTAAGATAAAGTCAAACACAATGCAATGGGTAAAGATGGTCTTTTCAATAAGTAGTGCTGGGTCAATTGGTTGTCTATGTGTGAACAAATAAATCTTGATCCATACCTTACACCATATCTAAAATTCCATTCCAAATTGAAATGAAGACCTAAATGTGAAATGTAAAACAATAAAATTTCTAGAAGTTAACAAAGGAGAATATCTTCATGAACTCTGAGTAAGCAATGATTTATCACACAGGACAAAAAAGAACTAATCATAGAAATAAAATATTGATACATTAAACCTTATTAAAGATGCAGTGGAAAGGCAAACAACAGAATGGCAGAAGATATTTGCAACATACATTTCTATCAAATGATTCATATGTTAAGACTGTTCTTAAAATATGTTAAGAATTCCTGCAAATCAGTAAGAACTGATGGACAAAGTAATTTAAAAATGGGCAAAAGTCTTGTGACTCTGTGATATAATACAAAAAATATTTTTGGTCTTTTCCCTGGTTCCTGGCACAAAGCTCCTAAAACCTTTAAAAATTCCTGAAAGGGGTGAAAGGAGCATCTTTTGTTTTTCATAATAAGCCCCTTTGCCTCATAACTTTGTGCTAATGAGGTGACTCTTGGAGGATTGGGCTTGGTTAACAGAGAAACCAACCATGTGATGAGAGGGTTGGGACATTTAGTCTCACCCCCAACTTCCAGTGAGGGAAAAGGGGCTAAAGATTGTTCAGTCACCAATGGCTAGTGATTTCATCAATCATGGCTAGTAATGGAACCTTCATAACCCCCTAAATGATGGGGTTCAGAGCACTTCTAGATTGGTAAACACATGTAGGTGCACCTTCCTACACTCCTTGCCCTATGTATCTCTTCCATTCTGCTGTTCCTGAGTTGTACCCTTTATGATAAACCAGTAATAGTAATTAAAGTGTTTCCCTGCGTTCTGTGAGCTGTTATAGCAAATTATTGAACCTGAGGAGGAGTTTATGGGAATGCCCAATTTATAGCCAGTCAGTCCGCAGCACAGGCAACAACCTGGGACTTGCAATTGACATCGGAAGTGGGGGCAGTCTTGGAGGATTGAACCCTTTAACTTGTGGGAGCTGGTACTAACGCCAGGTAGATAGTGCCAGAATTAAATTAAAATGTAGGACACTCGGTGTCTGCAGAGAACTGGAGGAATGCAAAATGTGGAAAACCCATGCATTTTGTGTCAGAAGCGTTACTAGTAGAAAGTTTTCTTTTTAGGTTTTTTGTTTAGTATTAAATAGGTACTTGACAAAAAAAGATATTCAAATGGCTTATGAACAAATGAATAGGGGCTCATCCTTATTAGTTATCAGGGAGTGCAAATGAAAACTACACTAAGATATCGCTGCACATCCATCAGTAGTGCTAAAACAAAACCAAATATAATCTGATAATACTAAGTGTTAGCAAAATTGTAGCCTAACTGAAATTCCTGGTATAAGCCTTTTGGACAGCTTGGGAAGTATCTACAGAAACAACATATTCATAGTCCATGCCTCAGCAATTTTACTTGTAGTTATACACTCAACAGAAATCAAAACATGTACAAGAATGATCTCAGCAGCTTTTTATATAAAAAAAAAACCCAAAACTGGAACAAATGTCTGCAAACTATTGAATGGATAAATAAATTGTGGTATATTCTTCCAACAGACTCTTTTTAAAAACCAAATCGCATGAAGAAATGTTTTCCTAAGTATGTTCTGTCTTTTTTTTCTCATCACACATCAATGAAAATGAATAAGCTACAGCTATAAGCAGCAACACAGATACATTTCACATAAGGCTGAATAAAATAAGGTAGTCACACAGAATACATACTCTATGAACCCATTTATATAAAGTTTAGAAACAATCCATGTGCTGCAGATCAGAATAGTAATGAGGTTTTGTTGGGGGTGGGGGGTGGGGGAGTGCTTAATAATTGGAAAAGACTCCAGGAAGATTTCTAGGATATTAATATAGTTCTATGTCTTGGTCTGGATGCTGGTTACCCAAGTTTTGTTCACTTTGAAAAAATTTACCAAGCCACACACTTATGATTTGATTTGTTCAATTTTCTGCGTTATGCTATACTTCAATAAAACTTTAAATTTTAACATTACTTCAAAAATGTGGTGGAAAAAAATGAGAGAAAGAGAGAGAGAAAGAAGGAGGAGGAAGAGGAGGAGGTGTGGGAGAGAGACTGAGAAAAGGAAGGACAAGTAAGAGAAAAGGGGTAAAGAGAGGGAAGAAAGAGAAAGAGGGAGGAAGAAAGAAGGGAGAAAGAGAAAAAAAAGAAGGAGAAAGGAGGAAGGAGAGAAGGAAAGAAAGGAAGCAATTTCATTACTTATAATTAACATCATAGCTTTAGGGCAGTGTGAATCATCTGTCTCCCAAAATATTAGATAATTTCGGATTAGCAATGCCTGCAAAGACATATCCCTTACTTAGAATACATAATTATAGAAACTTAGAAATTTGGAACTCATGGGTGATCTAAATTACACCCTCACCTCTAAAATGCATGATTGTGGCCACCTCTTTATGAGAAAAGAAAACCTGACCCAGCTAATAATGGGAAAGAAATCGAGACTTTTGGGTCAAGTGTCAAGGCCATAATTCTGTGGAGTAAATTTCACATGCACTGGATAACTCATACGAAGTGATGGCATACTTAGCATCAGATCTCAGAAAAGATGTGTGTACTTAATGACTTTTTCTCCTTTTTCCCCAAAACGTTTGACTTTATGAAAGTTTTTAGAATGGTTTCATTTCATAGAAAATGTGCTGTGAATCTCCATCATTAACAGATGTTAAAGGGTGAGGGAATGAGCAAAGGATGGAGAGCTGTGAACTTCAGCTCTAAAGGACCAGCTACCTCAGCAATAAAGACACAGAAACCTCAGTTGCCCTTGGCCGTGGTTGCCTAAGCTGCAGCCAACACTGCCCTAGTAACAGAAGGATCTCATACTGTTTCTCCAAATACATGTCACCCTCCCTGCATTTTGTGGAAAGCCTTTGATGTTGATCTGCAGATGGATACCCTGGACTTTTCCTTTTGCTTGTGCAAACAAAGCAAGGCAATTTGGGTTTTCTTGGCAAATACTGTCAGATGTTTTACATTCAGCAACAAAAATTAAGTGAAGTTTTTCTTGCTCAAACTTCTACTCTTGAACGTAAATTAAAACACCTATATACTTACACAAGATTATTGTGAGAAAGAAAAAAAATCTATAGAGCCAGTATCTGAACAAAATATTCTTAAACAAACCAAACCTTGTGAAAGAATATTTTCCTGAGTCTGTCCTGTCATTTAAAAAAAAAGCATATATTTACCATATATATCCCAAACTCTGGCCCAATTTAAAAGGAGTCAAATTAAAAAGTGCCTACTACATAAAAACAAAATTCTTCTTAAAATGTTTTAGCCAAAATTGTAATATTATTATCAGTGCTCAAATAAATTATTCCTTGGTTTCAAAATCTTTCAATAGTTTGACTCGGAATATAATAGAAAGTCTTCTTAGCTTTGAATTTAAATATAACCCAAATATCAATAGGGGTCACTTTGTACTTTAAAATCTTGATTAGACTGGCTCAAAACCTATTCCACATCTTTTAGAAAGGATACCACCCTCTGCACGTTCAGAGTGTGAAGAAAGAGGGAAGGGAGAATGGAAGGCTCTGTTCTCATGATTCCTTCTGACTGAGATTCTGCTTCTGTTAACTAGTTTATGAAGTTTTTTTGCCATCCAACCTATGGATCCTGTTGCACAAAGCATCATCCCAAACCTGGAACACTGTATTTTTCTATGATTTAAGAGAGAGAAAGTATCTCTCTTCACTCTGTAGATATAGATAAATAGATGAATACAGATAGATAGATGATAGATAGGTAGATAGATAGATAGATAAGCAGACAGATAGACAGACCTACAAAAGCAAATAAAATAGTAGGCATGTGTCCCTAACATACCCTCTGGCTGTCCAACCTCAGGCCAAGCTATTTTGAAAGGCATCCAGGTTCCTGCCTCTTGATCACCCCTCCTTCTCCTATCTGCTCTCTTCTCTCTACCTCCTAATTGCCCATAGAATTCCACATTCCAGTCACTTGGTTATAAAGAGAATTTCAGTTCTTTCCAGATATTTCACAACCTTTCCATATCAAAAATATGTCAAGGTGCTCAGCTAAACAATATGACCCTCTACTTCTTAGGAGCACAGAGTGCTGAGAGTCACCTTGGATTTTTCTCTAACCAGACCCCCTTCTACAAAGGCAAGGTTTTACAAAGTGAAAGAGTGGCATGGACATATATACACTACCAAATGTAAAAGCTATAGCTAGTGGGAAGCACCTGCATAGCACAGGGAGATCAGCTCGGTGCTTTGTGACCACCTAGAGGAGTGGGATAGGGAGGGTGGAAGGGAGGGAGATGAAAGAGGGAAGAGATATGGGGATGTATGTATATGTAGAGCTGATTAACTTTGTTATAAAGCAGAAACTATCACACCATTGTAAAGCAATTATACTCCAATGAAGATGTTAAAAAAAAAAAGGTTTTAAAAAGTAATTGTTTCCCCCTCTATTACATGCAGTTCTCCACAGCCTAGTTTCTTCACCTAACTTGCCAATCTCTACTTAATGTTGTCACTCTCAACCTGAGGGGAGAGAAGGCATCTTATATTTTTATATCCTCTGCTCCTGGATGAGTTATCATAGGTGGGAAAATACAACTGTGTTTGACTGGTATTCTTCAGCATCTGTCTCAGGGCTTGGCATTTCAAGGGAAATGTCAAGAATTTGACTTCAAATGGTGATTTGTTCATGATTATAATACACTAATTGTCACAGAGCAGTACAACTCATGAAAGTGGCCCACTAAGACTATCTCCAAGCAAAGAAGATACTCTCCTACTGAATCCATTGGAGTTATCCAATAGCCCAACCATGGCCCTTATTTCTAGTTCCTAATAACACTCTCCAGTTTAACATTTGGCACCTACTTTCTTAGCTCCAGTATTTAATTGTAGATTTCCTTAACTGGTGGTAGCTAACAACCCCCACTGCAATTTCTCAGATCTCAGACCAAGCTAGTCATCCACTGGGTATACCTGGTTGGTACCAAATCCCCAGGACTCTGGTTTCCAGCCCTGCTCATTCCCTGCATCACACCAAACCAGTGACACGGTTCTGCTGGATCCTTTCTACTTTGAGGTAGAAAGGACAGTGAAGGATCTTGCCCTACAGATGGAAACATCTCCATTTGGACATAATATAAAGTCTGTGGGTACATAACACATTCCTTTCTTCCTGTTAAAGTGTCCCTTGGAGATTTGTGGCAATGTGTGCGAACTGTAGATTTTCCACATGCTGATCACTGCCTCCAAGTAGACTCTATGGTCACTGTAGTCTACAAGATGAAGGTGTGTTGATTTCACTGTCACCCTCCAAATTGTAGAAAAACGATTGACTTGCTTCACAGGTACAGAATCAGAGTTCATTACTTATCAAATGGAAGGTTTTTTGTGAGGTAGTGAGGTCCAAAATGTGTGGGCTTTTATGGAAGGTGGCACATGTTTCCTTGCAGTATAAAGGGCATGATTTCATTCTCCAGCACTTTAATACCTGTTTCCTGGCCCAGAAACTGACCATCTTTGATCCTGTCTAGTAGGGAAGGACTGGCAGTTTTAGAAGAACTAAGGAGGACAGCATTGTGCACATACTCACCTAGGGAGAATCCAGAACCTCAAATAGGCACTTTTGGACATTAACCCAGGAAACACTTGGACTGCAAGATCGTTACCTAATAGTGAGCTGGTACAGCTTCCTTGCACAGACCTTGTGAACTGACTGGCAAGAGGCCTAACTATTAAATCAGGCCAGCCAGTCATTTAATAGAAAACTGATTAGGAAAGCAATTCAGGAAGACCCTGGTCATCTTGACTTAAGAATCCACATTCTTTTCAGCTCTGGCTTTCCTGTGCAATTTTTTAAAACTGATAGTTGAAATCAGCAGAGGAGACCAGCTCCCTTTCCACAGGTTTCATGAGCTCAGAACCTCAAAATATAAGAATAGCAAAAGGAGTTTCAGGTAGAGAAGAGAAATAGAGAAGAAGGAAGAGAAAGGAAAGAGGGAGGGAAGCAGTAATTTATTGATCAATTTCTGTAAGATGCCAGGTGTTTGCTTTTCTTCTATTATTACTAATATTCAAAACAGTCTTGCAAGACAGTTATTAGTAAAAGCCAAGTCATGCCTTTGAAATAATAATACAGTGTGAAATCCACCAGGTCGGAGCAAAATTTTGCTGGCAGGAGTCAATGAATCATCTTGTAAGCAAGAAAATACCCATTTTCCCCTGTTCTTAATTGTGCCTTTTAGTTGGTGATCTGGGGTCTATGTGGGTAGTGATTCTTAGGACTCATTATTTATGCAGCAATCTCCTCCTAAAACTGTTCTCAAACCCATGATGGAACTTTCTCCCTGCTTGTGCTTGCCTAGCTCTGACCCTTTACAATCTCTGCCTCCATCTAGATCCCCTGTCACGCTGGACATGTCATTAGTACTGATTATCTATATTATCTAGAATTTTCTTCTGAGTGACAGAAAGCACTTTAAATGGCTTCGTGTTTGAACAGCTGGATTAAATGGCATTCTAAGGGTCTGAAAGAAATAATACATCTCCCCAAACTGCCTACCTCCCTCAGGGGAATAGCTTAATCACTTTGTAGAATTAACCTATTATCTAATCAATCCTTACCAAAACCCTACATTAGGTTTAAAATTCAGTTAAATAGACACAATAACTCAAATAACAAAAAGGTTAAAAGAGCTCACGTATATCAGTCCTTTTTCTAAAAAAACAAATACTAAGCATCAGTGAAGCACTTTTAACTCTTTACATATTCCTTGATTCTACCTTCCTTTCCAGATAAACTCTTGTATTTTTCTTCTAACGCTCTTGAACAAACTCTCCCCATTCCTCTTACATTTCCTGTCTGTCCTTTACACTCAATGTCTACATATGTGCTTTGTTTCCTATTGTATTCTATAAACATATTACGTTAAAAACTTTAACATGAGAGGTAGTGGCATAAGGGTATTAAGAGAATGGAAAAATGAAAAGTGCAGTAAAATTAAATCAAGACTAAATAAGGAAGAGGATGTCAAATAAAAGTCTGGGGCCTTAACAGGAAAATAAAAGTACATTTATTTCTACACTACTAAAAGCAGCTAATTGAGAGCTATAGTATTTCCTCGGTCCCTTTCAATATGTCCATCATGCCAAGTGGATATATAAAATGTATGCTTTTTATAATCATTTTTTTTATGAATGGCAAAGATTATCTTAAGGTAATCTAGCATTCTTCTGTTCAAATTGCTGTCCTATTATTATGGGTTTTTTTCATGTTGCACCCCATGAAGGCAGTTATCCAATCTGCCATGGTTCTTGCTTTCCTTTCCCTGCCTTCTGTTTCCATACATCTTGAAATTTAAGTATCAAGCATTCACAGTTTTGTTTTGTTTTTTGAGCCTGCCTCAATTTTTTTAAAATTTTAGACTCATTTTATGTTTACATACCAAGAAAGTTGTTTGATTAGGTCAAAGAAGAAAATGATTTTTAAAGAATTTATTGATGGCTAGATTGGAGAAAAAAATGTAGAAGCCACATAGATAGTTGGTGTATGGTTTAAATATATTAAGAGATAACAGAGTTAAAATAGCTTTTAACATAAGATGCTATGAAATCATGGAAACAGAGGTACTTCACGTGACATATGCTTTCCCTATAATCCATGGGAAAAGAAATAAAAGCCATAGACTATTTAGATTGACCAACTTTTTAGATAGTATATATGTACCTTATTCAAAAGAATGACATAGACTTGATTAATCCAGTGTAAAATAATATTATTGAATTTTTCATCAAAATAGACTGATATCTACATTAGCAAAAAAATGAAGAAATAATCTTGACAAGGTATGTGCAAAATTCATATGAAGAAAAATTTAGATGATGAAAGAAGACAAAATGGAAAACTTCTTATATTTTTTAAGGGTTAAATTAAGTGCAATTCCAATTAAAATACCATTGGGATTCATTTGGAAAAGGATAAGTTGATTCTACATGCCATATAGAAAAATTAAAAACAAACAAGAAAAGGGCATTCTGAAAACCTCTGGGAAATAATAGCAATGAGAGGGAACTAAGTTTTATAGACATTAAAATGTATTCTGAAGGTATAGAAATTAAAAAGCTTATTAGTGACACAAGTAAATCCAGGAATTTGGTATATTTTGAAGATGTCATTTTAAATTAGTAGGTGAAATGGATTACAAAGGGATTTCTACCAGGAAACAAAAATAAAGTTGAATTCTTTCCTTACACTTTGCATCAAACTAAAATCAGATAGACAAAATATTTAAATATTAAAATTAAAATAAAGGTACTAGAAGAAAACATAGTGGTTTTTTTTTTGATTATGTCAGAATGAGAAAGGCCTATCAAAGAATGACACAAATGCTCAAAGTCACACAGACTAAAAGTAGCAGTTGAATTTACCTGCATAAAACTGAGAATCTTTTGTTTGGCAAATAATACCAAAAACAAAGTCAAAAGACAAATGGAATCCTGAGAAAAAAAATGTTACCATCAAATATTACAGACAAAGGGCTAATTCTTTTGGGAAAAAAACCCCCAAAACTACAAGTCATTTAAAAAAAGACTAAGAACCCAGTAGAAAAATGGGGAAAGAATGTATACAGGCTTTTTTCCTGTTAAAGGATAGAAAATTCATTTTATAATTATCATCACTTAAAGCTAGAGAAATGCCCATTTTGTAATTCCTATCAGGTAGGCACCCACCTCTGCACCCATGCATCCTATTCCCCACTTCTCTACCCCTAGAGTATCCACAATTTTGTTGTTGTTTATGTACTGTGCTATGTTTCTTCATCCGAACATAAACAAATACAAATATATATTCTTATTGTATTTCTTTTCTTTTACAAATGTTAGAGTTCTCTATTCATCCTTCTGTTTCTTGCTATTTTCACCCAACAGTATATCTTGCTGTTCTTTCTTAGATTTAGAGAGAGCTTACTTACAGTTTCATAGTGTTAAGTGTGTGCTTGTACCAGTTTATTAACCAGTTCCTTATAAATGGACACTTCTGTTTCTGATATTTTACACTTAGAAACTATGCCACAGCAAATACTCTTGTACCCACATCATTTAGCACATGTAGATTTGTAGGATAAATTTACAAAAGTGGGATTGCTGGAGTAAAGGCAAATACAGTTGTCCCTTAAACAACATGGATTTGAACTGAGCGGGTCCACTTGTACTCGGATTTTTTACTACGGTAATACAGGATCCGTGATTGGTTGAATCCTTCCATGTGGAACTGGGGAGATGGGGGGCCAACTGTAGAGTCATACCTGGATTTTTGTCTTTACTGGTCTGGGGCCAGGGGTTGGCATTCCTAACCCCTGTGTTGTTCAGGGATCAACCATACATTTACTACCATTACACACATTTGCAGCATTAAATGCTTGAGTAAATGAAAGGGTAAATGCAACTGTGAGTTTGGTTGATATTGCCAGATTCCCTTTATAGAAGTTGTACAGGGCTTCCCTGGTGGCTCAGTGGTTAAGAGTCTGCTTGCCAATGCAGGGGACACGGGTTCGAGCCCTGGTCTGGGAGGATCCCACGTGATGTGGAGCAGCTGAGCCTGTGCGCCACAGCTGCTGAGCTTGCACTCTGGAGCCTACGAGCCACAACTACTGAGCCCACGTGCCACAACTACTGAGTCCCGTGCACCTACAGCCCGTGCTCTGCAACAAGAGAAGCCACCATAATAAGAAGCCCTCACACCGCAGCAAAGAGCGGCCCCCGCTCGCTGCAACTAGAGGGGGCCCACGCGCAGCAATGAAGACCCAACACAGCCAAAACTAAATAAGTAAAAAAAAAAAAAAAAGAAGTTGTACAAAAGTTTAAACCCCCGTCGATGTATGAGGTGCCATTTTCCCCGCAGCCTTACCAGCAGCATCTGGTGTCAAACTTTTATGTTTTTCCAATCTGATAGGTGATAAATCTTATTTCCATGTTTTTGTCTTTTCATGAGGAAGTTGAACATATAAACTTACACAATAGGAATCAGCCTTAATTCCTTTAGCCAATGGCCATGCTGCGTATGTGCATTATGAAACAGCACAGTTGAGCAGTTTTCATGCTATCATAGCAGTCTTGCCTTGGGCAAAAAACTTACCTCATGAAAAATACACTATTCTTTCTCAGCGTCTAGAGAAAAAAAAAAACAGCCAAAGAAGCTTGATGATTAATTTGCATGTTAAAAACAATTTTTCTCCTCCTTGAAAAATTGTGGAGGTGAAGATAGTTTGGAGATAGAACATAACTTCCCAGAGTCTTTGTAAAAGAGCTATTGTGGGAGGTTACACAAGAGACTTTGGAGCTATTGTCTACAAGGTAATAAAAATGGTCTGAAAACGATAGGAAGAGATCTAAGAGTGGATGCATCAATAGTTTTGTAAGCATCCCTTTTTCTCCTTTTACTACTTTATTTAATTAAGATATGATTGACATAGGACATTGTGTAAGTTGAAGGTGTGCAAGTGTTGATTTGATACATCTGTATATTGTAACATGACTACCACATAGTGTTGGCTAACATCTCTATCACCTCCCATAATTATTATTTCTTTTTTGAGGGGAGAACAATTAGGATCTAGTCTCTTACCAACTTTGAAGTTTATAACACAGCAGCGGTCCCCAACCTTTTTTGGCACCAGAGACCAGTTTCATGGAAGACAATTTTTCCACGGACCAGGGTGGGGGGATGGTTTCGGGCTGATTCAAGCACATTACATCTATTGTGTGTTTTATTTCTATTATTATTACTTTGTAATATATAATGAAATAATTATACAACTCACCATAATGCTGGCAGGAGGTGGAGCTCAGGCAGTAATGCAAGCGATGGGGAGTGGCTGTAAATACAGATGAAGCTTCATTCGTTTGCCTGCTGATCACCTCCTACTGTGCAGCCCAGTTCCTAACAGGCCACGGACTGGTACCCGGCTGTGGCCCGGGCGTTGGGAACCCCTGTAATACAATATTGTTGATTATAATCTCTATGCTGTGCATTAGATTCCCGGGACTTATTTATCTACTGGTTTCAAGTTTGTACCATTAAACAACATCTTCCCAATTTCCCTAACTGCCAGACCCTGTAACCACCACTCTACTCACTGATTCTACAGTTCAGCATTTTTAGATGCCATTTATAAATGATATCATACAGTATTTGTCTCTCTCTGTCTGACTTATCTTACTTAGCATAATACCCTTCAAGGTCCATCCATGTTGTCACAAATGGCAGGATTTCCTTTTCTCTCACAACTAAAGAACATTCTCAATGAGATATCAACTTCCACGCAGCAGCATCTCATGAACTAGCAATTTTTGAAATCTGTTTTATAGTAGACGTTGTCCACACTGTTCATTCTGAGCAAAGTGGGGGTCATATAAATCAACTGTCAACATCCTTTGGTGCTATAGCAACTAAGAATTTTCACATCAATCGGGAAAATTCTAAATACTAAGATAATGCTTCTAGGCAAATCTGAGTTGGAGACAGAATTACAAAACCTTCTCCCACTCAGTTCATGTTCACCACCTATGTCAGAAAGTTCCAAGCATTGTTCAAAATGAAAATCTCTGCCCTCCCAAGCAGGCCTTTTATCTACATTTTAAGCGTGACCAGTAATAACTTCAAAAATTCTGTATTTTCTCATTTTATGTTAATCATGCATCCTCAAACAACTTTAATGTTACATAAGAAGAGAGAGTTTGGAATTCTGTGGAGTAGCTGTACTTGGATAATTTCAAATAACCTTTGTAACTACATTTTATATTCATATTGTATTATTCTCAAGCAAATATTCCACTTGAGCATTGTTACATTCTTCAAAAGAGAATAAATTTTTGATGTAATGACTAAATCAGGAGAGGAATTCATCTGTTGCACTATTCAGATAGACTTCCATAAATGAAAAAGATCAAGATTGAGAGTGATAAGAAGTCAGGATTTTTGAAGGTTTTTTTCTGAATTTTTAAATGTACCTTTTAGAGTTCTATCCATCTTTGCAAGTGTATATGCAAGTGTGATTGTATATATGCTTGCATTTATATCTGCCTCTTTTAAAAAAGGACTTTGAGGGACATTATTACATGACAAATGTAATAAGATTGTTAAATTAGTAATAAATAAAATAGGAGGTAGAGAGTATGCTAACATCATGGTGATCTTAGTCATGTGTAATTGACTATTAAAAATTAGTCTTTGACCTTGTTGAAAGCAAAGGCAAAAAATAAAATAAAATAACACCATGTTTTTCTTTTAGTACCTTTTATAATAAGGCATAGCATACATACAATGAATGGCACTGATCTTAAGTGTTACAATTCCAGGAGATTTGACAAATGCACATATTGATGCAACCCAAAATCCTTATCAAGATGGAGAACATTAACATCACCTCAAAAAATATTCCCCTGCCCCTTTCCAGTCAGTTCCTCACTGGTGCTCTGATTTCCTTCAACAATGGATTTGCTTGTTCTAGAACTTCATATAAGTAGGATCACACAATATGTACTCCTTTGTGTAGACTTCTTTTGGCTTCTTTCAGTGTAATGTTTTGGAGATTAGCCCACGGTGTTGTGTTTATTAGTAGTTTGTTCCTTTATATTGCTGAGTAGTCTTCCACTGTATGAATATTCCCTATTTTTA
The DNA here is from genome assembly GCF_964341445.2 of Mesoplodon mirus. Taxonomy (NCBI): domain Eukaryota; kingdom Metazoa; phylum Chordata; class Mammalia; order Artiodactyla; family Ziphiidae; genus Mesoplodon; species Mesoplodon mirus. The sequence continues at coordinate 38,452,429 of NC_138977.1, forward strand.
AGACCATTAGTTTTTTGATATCTGATTGGAAGCTCTACTAGTCCTTAAAGAGAATTGTATAATGATCCTATACTAACAGATATTTGGTATATGAACCATCAAGAAATATTATAAGCAATATCTTTAATGATAAATGCAGAAACAGTCTTCAATTGACTTTTTCTTATGTCAACACTTAATAGCTATCTACTCTATAACCCTATGTTGATCAGCACACATCCAGTTATCTGGCCCTTTAGTCAAGTTTTAGAAGAATATAGGAGAGTTTAGATCAACATAAACCCAAAGGATCTGCTAATGACTGCATTTTGACCTTCAAGGTACATGTGGGGCCCAGCAGGCAGAGCTGGGGTTTGAACCTAGGTTATAGGTAGAGATACAATCAATTTGACTAAATTCAATATAATAATCAGTTACATTTGACTGATTAGTCTTATTGATCTACATGGCACTAGCTTGGCTGCATTTTCATACAGCTTCAATTGTGTTGTTTTTAGACTTTACTGAAAGGAACCCAGCAAATCTTTGGTTATGGATGGAACCCCACACACCTAACTGCCAGTTCCAGCTGCTTCCAATCACTGGACTACAGAGCTCTTCTAATGAGAATTATTTGTCATCTAAGCTTCTTCTATAACATTAGATCTATCCTTCTATTTAGTATATTATATACAATAGGTAATGTATCATTTAGCCCTCAATATTAAATGTCTGATGCAACCTCCAGTGAGACTGAAATACTGTAAATCATGACACTTCTCTCTTTTCCACTAGTACCCAAATAGAATATTAGAAATCAAGGTGGAAAAGATGAAAGAATTATAGACAGCAAAGATGCATCTCTCACTTTGTTTCAGGAAATTCAATTAAAGTTAATGTTGAAGTGTGTTTCTAGTATGATTTTTGGTGTTTAGTTTTTACTTGAAGATGAATGCTTTTAATTTCATTTAATATTTATGTAATTATTTTTAATGATTGTTGACCTTAATTTACGGTATGAATTTAATTATAGATAATGTGCCCTCTCTGATTTTGATAATATTTACATCTATTTTCTTTTAATGAATTTTTATTAGTATTCTAATGCTTATTGCTTCATCAATATGTACATATAAATATATGATTCTTTTCCATAGCTAAAGCTGAAAGCATCGTCTCATGTCCGTGACTGCGAGTTGTTTTTTTGTATGATCCATTCTTACCGAGAATGATTAAAAAGATATGAAGCATTTCTCTATGACCTGTGGTTATCATCTTCATCCACCCCATACCCTTAAGTCATGAGAAGTCCCATCTCAGTTCCCTTATAGTAGCCTTCTTTTTTCCTTTTCTATATCTCTGCCAATTTTTCTAAAAGTTGAATCAAGACTTTTGAAAATCAGTATAATACTCTTTATCATTTATAGAATTAAGCACTTACATAAAGTCACTTGCACTCTTTAGCATCTAATACTGTGATGTTAAATACTTGGTTGGTTAACTATAAGTGAATTGTACAGAAGGCATGCCCCACCCATACTGGCATTTTGATACCAAGAGAAAGAGATGGTAATAATTAAACCATTATTTGGAATGTTTAAATCAAATTGTCACTCTTTTCCTATGACTTTCAAGCTTACAGAAAAGAGTTATCTATGAATACATACCCAAGCATCATTCAACATTCATCAATTGAAAAATATTTATGGCCACCCACCGTCTATTAGGTATGTCATGGTGTGATAGTAAGATCTCAATCATACTGTCCTGGATCTGCTCTGTCTCTTACTACCTGTATGGCTTTTGGAAACTTTTTACTCATTGTAAACCTCAGTTTCCTCTTCTGTAAAGTTGTAATATTTTATTTGTTCATTTGTTTGTTTGTCTGTTTGTTTAGATAACATGTTCCAGTACTTGACAAGATTTAGGTGTCAATAAAAATATAAAGTCTCTACTAGTACGTAATTGTATAACCTTGAACAAATGGAATCACCTCTTTAGGATTCTCTTTCCTCTTCTGCAAAATTAGGAGTGGGGATAGATTAAATGATTTCTACATGGTTCTCAAATGTCTGCATCACCTGGAAGTTTTGTACAAATAACAACACCTTACTAAAATATATAAAAGTTAGTGAATTATGACTTCTAAAGATAAGAACTAAGAATCTGTTTACATAATATTATTATTTATATTGTATGTATTTTACTATATATGTATATATAATGTATGTTTGTGTGTGGATACATATGTTTTATATTTTTCCCTAGGGATATGACTTTAAGTTTTTTTAAAAATTTGAACCTACCTCAAACTTACAGAAAAGTTCCAGCTATACTATACAGTATACAGGATTTTTTTTTTTTATCTGAACCATTTTAGAGTAAGTTCCCAACAAGATGCTTTAATACATTTTTTTAAAAACTTTGGATGGAAAAAATATGGTGTGATATAAATGATGGTGAATAAGGCGTACAGGAAGTTTGTGGTGGATGATGGTGCTGATAGAAACATTGTGGGTATAGAAGGCAAATCCATATCCAGAAAAAGTATCTATTCTAGTGAGGACAAAACACTGCCTCTTCCATGAGGGAAAGGGATCCACTGTAATCAACCTGCCTTGGCTGATCCCCTCAAGTGTGATAGTACCCTATGCCTCATTACTGGTCTGTGTTGGGAGATTACCCTTAGGAAGTATGGAGTATCCAGATCTGCTTTGGTGAGAGAAAATCTGTTTTGTTGAGCCCATGCATAATTTCCAATGCTTCCCTCATAGTTACTGTGCTATTGCACCCTTTTAGCAAGCCCTGGGTGACTCGATAAAGAGACTGACTGACATTTTCAGAACAAGGTCATCTTGTCTACCTGATTATTAAGACCTGTCAGTGTCCCCACTTTTAATTTAACCTCATTTTTATTTTGATGAAGTGAAGCTTTCTTCATGCTTTTTGTGTCATATTTAAGAAATCTTTCCCAACTCTAATATCACTAAGATTTCCTCTTAGGTTTTCTTCTAAAATTTTTACATTTAGGTCTATGTTCCATTTTGAGTTAATTTTTAAATGATGTGAGGCAAGGGGTCAAGATTCTCTTTTGTAATTTTTCATATAGTTACTCACATGAATTTGACTTTTAACATAAAACAGCAGCTTAAAAGTGTCTTGGTGGGAATTAAGGTATAGATAATGACATGTGGGCCTTTTGGCTCATGTTTTTGGACGATATAGAGAAGCTGGATATCCAGAACCAGGCGTCACCATATAATGACTGACTCATGCCAATGTCCAGTTTCTATAGAGCAGGCCTCCAGATCATGAAGATAAGATCCCAAGGAAATTCCAGCTCTCACACAGGCAATTTCAGCCATAGGTCAAGGGCTTGCTGCTCGCTTCCCACTCACCTCCTTTAGATTGCTTATCCCTCTGAGGAGGCCACATGTCCCAATAAAAATTCACTAATATCGAAGCCTACACTCCTCTTCACCAAAATGATACAAAGACAGAAGCTGTGAGTCAGAGAAGGAGAAGGAAAGGGAGAGGTGAGCACATTGCTGTTCTCTCACAGGTACCTGGGCTTCCTGTTCACTCTCCTCATTTTTAATGCCTGCCTCCAAAAGTTGTAGAAATATGCTAATTCTAGAAGGTTACGCCAAATATTCTATATCACTTTTTAGTTTTCCTGTTTCAGTGTTTATTAATATTTCTACATGGTTGTAACTAATTACAGAAAATACAGTGTTCAAAAAAACTCCACCTATAAATCCAGTATATCTGTGGGGATAACAACATTATTAAGGTAGGTTTCACTTAAAAGTTATTTCCAGAGGAGTTACATTACACTGAATTTCCATGGATCATTTAAAATATGATTTCATCTCTATTCACATATACATAATTTTTCAAGAATGTAGATTACACTCACATGCTGTATGGGTTCGTGTATGTGCATATACCCCATACTCATACACACATCTCAGTTTTGAAATTTCTAAGAAGGGAAAAAATATATGCCAGACAAGTGGATTTATTTCATTTCACTACTGGTATTGCTTTTACAAGACAGAGTAGAATATTAATTTTTTGAAGGCATAGTAAACAGAACAGAGACTGAAGCAGTTGAAAGGCAGTCCACTCACTTATTTCACTAGCAGAATAATCTGGTATTTGCTCTGGGAGCACACTTTTGACTAATGACCCCAGACATAAACTTACTTATGCATTCTAAAATCTATTATTACAAAACATACAAATATTCTCAGTAAATATTCATACTGCATGATATAAAATATTTTCTATTTTTATTAAGCTTTTCACATTTTTCTTCATTGATAGCCTTTGTGGCAGAAGGCTGTGCAAGCAGCAAGTTCCCTGTAATTGATCACTCTACTGGGATGTTCCTGAGTGGATTGATAAGATGGGATGTTGAGTAGAAAATTCCCCATTTGAGTTACATTATTGTTCCAGGGAACAAATAGATTTCAGAGGGTGTTTTGAGTTAATCGGGAGACTTTTGAGGAAAATCTACATTGACTGTACATAGAATTTCTTAGTTTTCTCAAAGTGTGAGAATGAGTGACACATAACCTCTCCTGCTGTTAAAATAAATTTGGAAGTTGCTCTCTCTGCTATTCACAGCAATTATGGTCACCCAAAAGGAAGATGACAAAGAGCAAATGAATAAAAATAAAAATTCCCTAATGTGGAAAGATACAGACCATGATCAAACGGAGAATAATATTTGTCTTATTTCTAGTCATTTGGAATAATCAAACGTTTCTCACTTCTGGCTCTACCACTCGGGAGATCATCCAGAACCCTCTGAAATGAAATCCACTGTCATACTTTACACTGTGGGAGAGTGTCCATATAAGCACATTGTTTTGCATTTAAATATATATTGCTTTTAAATTTTAAATGGTGTTATGAGTGAGAACCCTTGGCAGCAAAGAAATTAGATTGGGAAGTCAAGTGAGAAAACAAGAGCAGGCAAATATATTAAAATGGGGCTTTTCATTTGTTGTGTCTCAAATACCCACCTGGAATCCAGAATGAATTCACAGATGCCTGATACCCAGTTTGATGTTTTCTTGAATGTTAACATCTTCCAAGATGACAAGCTAGCAATGCTTTTAAAGCATACTATTTAGGGACAAAAGAAAACAAATATGGATTCATCAAAAGAAAAACTGAAAATCTCTCCATCTATATAGCATCCCAGAATTAGACTGAATGAAGGAAAATGAAGAAAACACAGACCATAAGTTCTCTATCATACCAAGTTCTTTCTCATAAAATTAAGAAATAGAGAACTCCTTGTCTCTATAAAAGCAAAAGATCAATTTATCCTGTCATTATAGAGATATGTATAAAGGTAAAATCTATGTTTGTATGCATATCTCACTATATGTAAAGCTAAATGCTGTACTAGATAACATACATACTTTGGAAAGTGGAAAAAACAAAGGCTATGTATTCTTTTGGTTTACATATGTGCATGTGTGTCCATGCATTGTCCTTGGAAAACAATATCCACACTAAAAAAGATCAAAGAAAAGTAAGCAAAGTAATAGACAGACTTAAGAATACAACAGATAGGGAAAATGTGAGGGAAGTGAATATATTTTGACAAAGAAATGATACTGAGAGGGTCAGGAAATGAAAACATTACATAAATACTTATATACTGAGCACAAACACAAGGTCACATCAGGCCCTCAAAGACTCATAACTCCCACTGAAGTCAAAAGTCTGCACTGGGAGTCATGGATTCGCATTTAAAGACAAAACTCAGCCTTAAACAGTTTAAAGTTGAGAAATAAGTATTTATTTTGGACAGAAACGGCCAAACAACTGAATTTAAGAGGAGGAAAACTCATTTTTGAAGTAAAGAGAACATTTTCACCATAAGGAAAAACAAACGCTGAAACAGCTTGTCTGATGAGGTAATCACAGTAAACAGTAGGCATGCTTAATTTAAGATTAATTAGGTCGGTAGAAATTCTATGTTGATTTAGTCAGGGACTAAATGCAAACACCTAAGGATCATTTTCCATCAAACTTCCTCCAGTGTGATAATATTAACCAGTATTCTATTATAATAATCTTGAAACATCTTTCACTCTGCTCACTCTGGATACACTTTTTTCTTTTTCACTTAGGGTATATTTACATGATCATGGACTTGAAAAAGCATAGAAATAAAATAAATTTAAAATATATTTCTTTGTTGAATGGATCTCAGAACACTAATGCATAAGTTGGTTCCTTCAAAATAAGAATTCAATCTAATGTGAGAACATACTTTGACTTAAAGAAAAAACTTCCCTTCTGAAAGCAAGACTTGTACTAAGCAGATTGACGGTCTGTCTGTGCTACTGTTATTGGCTCCAGACCCGGGGGAAGGGGGAAGAATTTCAGATCAACCTAAGTTCTAAAAGCTAGTTTCCCTTTGAGTACCTGGAAAGTAGTCAACAATCATCTCCATTTTACATTTCCTGTAGTTTATGAGATAGGAAAATTCCCTGAAGGTCTTAGCAGACCTGCTGACTAAAGATCCAAAGAAGGTTTCCCCCCACTGATCAGAGCAAAACATATCACTGAATTCATTGACATTTTCATCTTATGCATTTAGCATGCAATATTCTCTCCAAACAGATAGAATCTATCACTTTTACATTGTGTAATGGTAGGCAGCATATATATATATTTTTCTAACGCAAAGGAATGTAAAAAATAACTGCCAAGAATGAATTATTTGAATTTAACACACAAGCTGCAGCTGGTCACTAAAACCCATTTGTGGCTTGTCAAAGAAATGTGTGGAATCACAGAATCATTTACCCTGTTGTAGCTGCCTATTCGTGTGTGCAGAAATTGAACATTTCTGATTGGATTTATGAAAGAGAAAGACTTCTTGAAGAAACTCCTCTTAGCACCCAAGTACCAACATAACAAATTTGAAAACCATAATACTTGCATTTGTGCATTACTTCTTCATACTTCAAACTGCTTCTGCAAGTTTTGAACTGCCTCTACAGCAATATTAGCTTTATTTAAAAAATGAGGAAATTGATGTGTAGCAAACAATTTCCTCAAGATTTGTTAGTCAGTTGGGTATGGACCTAGGAAAATTAAAACACCAGCTTCTTCTGTTTCTCCTGAAACACAATAAGCACAAAGTTTACAGACTCAGAATTTCTGTTTCAAGACTCACATACTACATACCTGCCAGCCAGTCCGCCACTAACCCAGCAGAAACCTAATAGCCCTGCATTTCAGCTATAATCACCTAGCCAGTCTTCAAGCCCAACGAGGCCCTTTATCTACTTTCCTCCATGGCCACACTTAACTTCCTCTCTTTTATCTTGGTGCTGCTGAAACTCATATCATACACATTGTCTTCACTAGAAATTCACATTGTCTGACATTGGCTGCTACTCAAAATTATTTTATCTCTTATAAAACATATTTTATTTATCTCTTATTACTTCTTATTAACTGCAAAGCAGCCAAGTCAGCATCGTCATGGGTTAGAACCAAGTGATTCTGATATGTAACCAGACTGAGAACAGGAGTCTCACTCAGTTCCCCTTGATAGCCATTCCAAACCTGATCTACTCTCTTCACATTCCCAGTCCCACTCAGTACTTCCCACAACATCCAGTACTGTGTTTCACCCATATAGAAATTCAAGTATTTATCACATGGGTAAACAGAAGGATAAATGGATGAATTGATAGTAGGAATTTGGTAAATTTTATCAGTAAACGCATGTTCAACTATTGATTTACTCTTACTCTTACAGCTATTGATTTTTACTCTTACAAGCAGCCACAAATTAGCAGCTCACAGGTATATTTTGTTCAGCTCTTGAAATGTTGGTCCAAATGGTATTTCTTAAATATTTAAATTAATTGGCAACATTTCAACATTGGGAGATTTCATATAAAATTTGCAATTCCAGCTTTCTTTGGGAAAAAGAATGAAGATTTGGTAATGTTGAATTCACATACCATTATGACTACCATTAGCTGAAGCAGCGTAGGTGGCTCTGTTTAGCCAGGACGTGCCCTTTGTTTCTCCATAGTCCTTTCTTTTGCCTATTGTCTCTTTAATACCAAGGCTGAGTGCCATTCATTATTGATCAAAAAGCCTGTGGTTCTGTTTTTCTTTTAAAGTAACAACTTCACTGTTTAATTACCTGCATGGTTTGTAATAGGATTTAATTTTGATCTGATTGATATATTTTTGGAATAAAATGTTCAGACAGAAGATGTATTCTAGTCTTACCTTGATCCCAACCAACTCTGTAATCTTAGCCAAGTGTTCTGACTTTTCTTGTCCAACTTAATCATCTTTAAAAGGAAGAGGCTAGACTCTACCAATGGTTTTCAAACCTTAGTCTCAATCTCTTTGGTACCATAAAACTGATGACAGGCATCCAGAGACTATTGGGATGATCCTCAAAACCTAGTGGAAATTCCGTATTTCTAGGATGGCTGTTTATAGCAACTTAGAATTGTACTGATTAAATATGGCTATTATCAATAAAAATGGGGACAAAATAAATTGCTTTTTAACAAATGCAGTTTTCCAGGTTATTTTTCAAAACATGGAGCCCACAGCAGCCTTTTCTACAGAGACGTTTGGGAACCACCTTTAACATTTATTCTTGTTTTTTTTTTTAAATTTTTATTGGAGTATAGTTGATTTACAATGTTGTGTTAGTTTCAGGTGTACAGCAAAGTGAATCATTTATACATATATCCACTCTTTTTCAGATTCTTTTCCCATATAGGTCATTATTACAGATGTAGAAAACAAACGTATGGTTACCAGGTGATAAGAGTTGGGGGAGGGACAAATTGGGAGATTGGGATTGACATATACACACTAATATATATAAAATAGATAACATTTATTCTTAATGGAATAAATTCTGTGTAATAAATTCTGTGTACCCTCCTCAGTCTCATGCCTATATGGGCAAATTGAAATAGTATTTAATTTTTCTCCTTCACTGTTAGTCTTTCTAACTTTTTTGTTCTTAATTTTTCCCTCTAATTGTTACTTCTTAAGCAATCAGCACTTTCTCATGTACAAAGCATGAGCAATCAAATGAAATCTTTCATCCAGAGGCCTTTGAACATGGCCAAGCTTAGTAAATGGAAGGTAGAACTATTACTATTATTAATAACTGTCTCAACAAGGAAGGAGGGGATAGGTATGGCAGATCTTTTTACTTTGAATCATCATCTAGTGTTTATGTCACTGTAGCTCTGATGTTCCAAGAAAAACTCTTATGAGTATCTAAGATACTTTCCAGTCTTTGCAGAGAGAATTTAACAGAGTTGGTTGATGTGCACACACCAATCTGGAAGGTGGGGCAGGGGACAGTGGCTTTAGTGTGACTGAAGTATCTCCAAATTGAAGTCAAACTGAATTTGACACACTGTCTTGGAAAAGGGGGAGGAAGTGGTTTTTCACTCTCTTTCCACCATCCCTCTCTCCTGTAACTCATTCTACATCAGGTCTGGTATTGTGAGAGGGAGGAGAAAGGGGTGTCATTGTTCAGAGTGAGAACAATTGAGATTCTGCATCATACAGGTCAGTATCTGCCGTTTTCTCCAGTTTTCAGAGCCATTCTCTGCATAACATCTGATGACTACACAGCCTCTTAATATTTCTCCTTCCTGATACTGACTGGTTTTCTTGCCAGAGAGTCTGTTGGATTTATTTCAGATTGCTGTCATCTACAAATTAAGGAAACATTCCCTGAATCTGAACATTGAAGCAAGAGCAGACATGACACTTGCTAGATCTTTCCAAGGAGCCAAGTGAAAATGGAAGCACCCAGGATGAAACTTGCTGCGGAAGTGGGTGAGGGAGCCTCTCCAAGAGGCCCCATGGTGGGGCAGGCAAGCCCAGGGAACATGTCAAGTGCAAAAATTATTTCCCTGATTGTTACCCCTGGCAACACTGAAAACAAAAATATGTCTCTGGCTCATCAGTCAATTCCATTTATGACACTGAACAAATCTTCCTATGGATTGTTAAGGATCTGGCTGATTTTTTCACAAAAGCTAAAATGGGATATGAAGTAAGTAAAATTACAGATTTTTAAGTTAGTCCACAGATTCCTGTAGAGAAAGAGGTCCAAAGCAAACTTCATATAAGATGTGAGTGAAGCTTGATTCCTCATGCAGTTCACTCCAGAAGATAGAAATATCTTTGGAGAATCTCACAAAATTTGTTTTTAAGCACATTTTCATTCACTGTGTTGTAAATGTGGATCCCCCTCATCTGGAAATGCTGATTGCTGGATCTAATTCTGCTAATATTTGTGTGTGTGATCTTCTGGGGGGTATATTATAGTTTGTCCATTAGCTTTTACCTTATTACTCATTAGAAGCAGTTACCTGGTGTGCTGTGCTGAAATGGATTCTGAAGCTGTAACAAAGACGGTATGAATGATTGTAGCACTCTATTAGCAATGCCTGTCGTGGGTGAGAGTGTGTAAGTGATGGAAATAATGGCAGGTATAGTCCATCTTTTGAGCAAATGATCTAAAATTTCTTTGAATTCAAAATTTTGAGGTTTAATTTTTAACTTACTGTATTCCATATGTACAGTATAGGATGCTATTTAGAAATGCCTATTTGAAAAATGGATGTTAAATATATTGCTTGCCAAAAGTAAATGCTCCAGAAAGGCAAAAAGAACAAGAAGCAGTTTATGAAAACAGCTGCATTGGGAAACCTTTCTCACACACATCTCTCTTATGATGTCCTCATTTTTCTCACCCTGAAAAACCAAGAGATGAGTAAAACATTTCCACTTCAAGAAAAGAAAATACAGTTACTGTCAAGATTTTCAATCAATAGTGCATCATTGCTAACTGCGCACATACTCTCATGGAAAAGAAATTAGCAGAAAATATTATTCTGACAATTTATTGATAAACACACAAAGCCTAGAACAGAAACATCTGGAAAGATAATGATAAAAATAGCTAATATTTTTAACCACTTTATAAAATTTTGAACACTTTACACAATGATAATGACAATAACTAGTTCACATTTATTGAGCATTTACCATACGCCAGGCTCAGTGCTAAAAACATTTCATGTATCTCATGTATAACATTTCGTGTACAACTTCCAATTAGTTTTAATTTAATAACCTTAATGAAAAAATGCATTATCTCATTTAATTATTATGACAATCTAAGAAATAGGCATTATTTTTTAATTAATTAATTAATTAATTAATTTTTGGCTGTGTTGGGTCTTTGTTGTTGCGCGGGCTTTCTTTAGTTGCGGCGAGCGGGGGCTCCTTTTCGTTGCATTGCGAGGGCTTCTTGCTGCGGTGGCTTCTCTTGTTGCAGAACACGGGCTCTAGGCGTGGGGGATTCAGTAATTGTGGCTCGTGGGCTCAGTAGTTGTGGCTCACGGGCTCTAGAGCACAGGCTCAGTAGTTGTGGTGCACAGGCTTAGTTGCTCCACAGCATGTGGGATCTCCCCGGACCAGGGCTTGAACCCTTGTCCCCTGCATTGGCAGGTGGATTCTTAACCACCAGGCATTATTTTTATCCTAATTTTACTGAAACTGAGGAAACAAGTGGTCAGGTGACTTGCCTAAGGTCACATGGAGGTGAATGATGTTGGCACTTGAATCCAGATAGTCTCCATCCAGAACTCCTGGGCATAAATCATTACACAACCATGTGGATCAGAGTAAAGATCTTCCAAAATGAGCTGGACAAATCTGAACCCCTGAACCTGGGCAAAGCCAGAGTGTGAAGCAGCAGCTGTTCTGGGAGCTGCACATGGACCTTGGCTGACATGCCTTTAGCTTCCTCCAGGCTTCAAAAGAAAACTCCAAAAAGCTGCTGTTGGCTGTTGACTTACCCATCATCAGACTTTCACAATTTGAAGTTCTTCTTATATGATTTGGAGGGGATTAGGTATTTTAAACATCAAATGGAAGTTCAGACAGTTTGCCCAATCTACTCTTGTCACTGGGGAAGAAAAATTATGTCTTCAGACTGGAATAAAAATTTGAGTCCTGTAATGGTGCTTTTCTCTTGGTTTTGATTTTCTGTGCCCCGGGCATGAGCCCAGCTGCCAGCTGAGCTAACCACGTAGTAGGGTATGATCACCTATGTCCTGACAAACCCTTTGCTTTTGTCTCCTCCATTTTAAAAGGCTCTGCTACCTAACAGTCTCCCTTCCCTCTTTCCATAGTCTTTTACTGAGCAGAGTACATATTGTTTGCAGCAGTGGGTTCTGCTAGAGAAATGGAATTTATATCCTTCTCAGCTCCAAAAGTCACACACCATTCCAGGATTGAAAACAATGAGTTTATTAAAGTCATTTAATTGGTGCAATCTAAATTATGTCTTTCCAATGTGGAGAAGCCAGGCAGGCTGAAGAATAATGTCTTGACTCTTCAGAGGTTTTCTTCATAAGACATGACTTAGAATCTTTAGTAGGCATTGAAGAAAAAAGAAACGTGATATGTATTTGGAGAGAAATATTTAATAGTAGTTTGATAAGAAGTAAGAAAGAAACCCACTTCTTCCTCTGTATATAATGAGCATGATTAATGGGACCTCATGGAATTGGAATCTTATAAAGGATTCCATTTGTAAATAGATCTTCAGAAAATGTTTACCTGGTAGCTACCAAAAAACCCCCCTAGTCTTTCACAATAAAATGTTCATATGAGGAGCTCCCAAATCAGATATTTACTTCTTTGGCAGTGCACATGATGTCAGATGAGTCTCCCTATAATGTAAGAGATTGAGTCAGTCAGGATCCCAGCAGAAAACATACCACACACTCAGATTGGATAATTCGATATGGATAAATTGGATAATTTAATAAAAAGCACATTTACAAAGGTGTGAAGGATTTGGGAAACCACAAGGAATAATGCTCTACTCTAGGATACTTATATCCTGAGTGTGGAATGCAATGCATCCCAAGTCCCAGAAGGCAAGGGCAGGAAGCACTTTCCAGAAGAAAGGGAGGGAGGATGAGAGAGTGGGAGGGACAACATGAAGCCAGGTGCCAGGGACTATGGAGCTTTGGTCAAGGTCCACCCTTAACCATCTCCCAGAGTGAGACCAGGAGAATAAATGCCCAGACCTCGTTCTTTTTTCTTCTTCTGGTTTGCTGCCCATGCTGTCCAGTGGGATGGCCAACAGACACTAGCCTCCCAGGGCACAGAGCAAAGAAGAACAGAACCGAGGGATAGGAAAGATGAGCAAAGGGAAATGCCCACCAAAGAGATTTTTCCATGTGCTGTTTTGCCTGAGGCAGGAGAAGGAGGGAAGGGATGTTGAGCAAAAAGAAAGACAGAAAAAAAACCAGCCCTATGCACTAGGTTCTTCTCCTCCACCACTGTGGCTTTACCTAACCACAGAGCAGGCCTACTGAGAGCCCCCCCTTCCCTCCTGGAATCCTCTCTTGTACCTTATTTCCAGGGGCCTCTGCTTTTAGCCACTGTCATTAAATAGTACCACCTCCTCCCCACTAAGGAGTTACCTGATGATAGTTTATAAGGCTTCTCAAAGCTACTAGACTTTCAATGGGGCACGACGGAGGATGCAACATTTCTTAAAGCTCAAAGAGATATATCAATAAATCTAGGCATTTCTTACACTCTGAAGATATTAGATACCTGGCTGATGAGCCTCATACTAGGAGCTGTGGAAAATATATTAAAAAAGAAGGTGGAATAGTTTAAAGGAGATAACTCAGGTGGAATTGTAGGTGGTCGAGGTATTTTTCTGTAGTATTCCCTTCAAATTATGTCATGAGTTCTTCCTGTTTTTCTCACTTCTTGAGCCTACCCTCTGGTCCTTTCATTTCTGAGCTCATTGTAAATCAGTCAGCAAGAATTTATTGTGCACCTCCCATGTGTCATGCCCTGTTCTGGGTCCTCTAGAGGTATGACATGCTCCGAGAATTCAAAGAAATAGCCAATCTCTATGCAGGTTTCTGGACAATGATCTAAATTCAGTTCCCCTTGATATCCAAGACCTTTAAAAAGATCCCTGCTCTTTCTTCATAGAGACTCAACTCACTACTCATTTTATGTTTTACAAGTTCATGACCATAAATGGCAATTTAGGCTTCCTATATTTTGCTCATTCTGCTTGGGTTAGCCTATACCATCCCATTCAAACAATACCTTTTCATGTCAAATCATTATCAGAAATCATCATCAGGGTCTAAGAATGAAATTAGACTTGATTTTATCTGTGCCAGCATTAAAAGCATGACACTAATGACATATAAAATTAGCATAAATCTGGAACTCTAAAATAAGATCTTTTGTTTGAAGAAAAAAAATTTTAAGGGAAAATGAAGTATCTTAACCAACGGAATCAAATAGGATGCTTGGTTTCTTGTCTACTTGAGAGACTTCAAGGCCAGATATAACGTGGGATATTCTCAGCATAGCCATAGTTGGGTTATTTTGGCAGGTGAGAATCAAAGAAGGGGTATTCCAGATGGAACTAACAATGTGAGCAAGAGTGGAGGTGAATGACTAACTGCCATATAGAGGACTCTGGGGAATAGGAAGATTTGACTAGAAAGACTGAATCCTGATGGTAGAGAATCTTTAATGTCTGCTAACCGTATGTGAGATCATGGGAAAGCTTTGAAGGGTTTTGTTTTATTTATTTTTAACAGGGGAATGAAGTGATCAGAACTACAGTGATAAGTAATCTTGAGTTAGAAATAGCAAGGTGACTTGGCAGATTTCAAAACCATGGGTGAAATGGCTGAAAGCGGGATTCAAACTATGTAGGTAAAGTAAAGAAAAGTTCAGTTAAGTACAATAAGGAAATTCTAGTAATTACTTAAGAGAAAAACATTACCAGGAGTGGAATCTGCAAGCCATTTTTGATTTAAGTTCTATGTTATCCCATAAAATATGCTGAAGGAAAGCAAAAAGGGACAGAATGTATGCACAAATCTGGATGCTTGAGAGAGAGAGAGAGAGAGAGAGAGAAAGGTGGTGTGCAACTCCATGTGTTTCTGTGTAAAACACAGTCCAGTGGGAGGCAATTTCACTGTCACTCAGTCACCCTCTAGCCAAAGTCAGTAATCATTTACCTGCCCAGCATCCTAGGTTTCAATAAAACTGAAGCATACATTACCTTTTTGATGTTGAAGGGAGGCCGACAATCCATGTCAAGATTTGATCCAAAGTGCAAAGCAATGCTGATGAAAAACATAAAGGCCAAATTACTCCATCTGTCTGGTGTCACTGCCCAACTCTAATGGCCCCTGAGATCCCTATCATGTTGCTGCAAGTTATAACACCGAATCAAGGACTGCCAGGTTGGAATGGTAGAGTGGATAATGTGCTTCACTTTTCTAACATACCTCATCCTTGAAGTACAGTCAAGAAATGGTTCACTTTCAACACACTGGAATGTAAACTCCATGAGAGAAAGGTATCAACCTGCTTTTATCCACTGCCACATGTCTGGTACATGTTGGGCACTTAGTAAGCATTTGATGGATAAATTATTGATTTAATGAATTAAATCTAAATAAGCTTTTATATACAATTTATATTAAATAGTTATATATATAAATATTATATACATTTGCCCCTTGAACATAGCAGGTTTGAACTGTGCAGGTCCAATTATATGCAGATTTTTTTTTCAATAAATATATACCTGTATTTTTATTTTACAGATCTTTAAATACGGGGAAAAGTTTATGCTCAATTAGAGATCACAGTATGTGGAATAAAAAGAACTAGGATTTGAGCCTTGATTCTATCCAAACTGTTTCATCTTCCTGCCCTTGGCTGTGTCATTTATCAATTCCTTTGTTTTTGAGATAGCAGAACATGGATTTTCAACTGCATGGGGAGGGGGGTCAGCACCCCTAACCCTTGTGTTATTCACAGGTCAACTGTATTACACATCACAGACACACACACACACACCATGGTAATTATTGTCACTAGAACTTAGCTCAAAAAAATTTTAAACCACGTATTGAAAGCAGGTAACTAATTATGTGAAAATAAGAATTGAACTTTGGACATTAGGAGTTATGTACTTCTAGAGAAAATGGCTAGTAGAATCACCTTTTATAGTTAGTGTTAGCTTTTTAACTTTGAGGTCACTGGATTTCATCGGTAACCTCATTTTCCTAACTGGCTCAAAGTTCCTGCCCTGGCGGTAGCAGTGTTCACTGTAAAATCTCAGCAGAAAGATTGAACAAAGAACAACGTGGGGATAAAGAGGAGGTCGTTTTCAGGAAGAACTGAGTGTGGTCTCTTGCTTTTCCTCTGTCTCCCCCCTGTGAAAGAGCACCTCCATGTCCACCAAGTTGCTAAATTGGGAAACCGAGAGTTCTGCTGGGTCACTCACACTGGCTCAGGCCCACATTCAGACGGGTCCCAAAGCTTGGTGGTTTCCCAGTGATTTTCAAATCATGCCTAGTGGGGTGAGTGGAAGGTGGAGGGCAGGGTCTTCACTTTGACAGAACAACACTGCCCTATGGCTCCATGTAAGATTGCAAGATTTTGCTTGATAAAAAGAATTCCACTATGAGAGCAGTTTTTTTTGGCAATTTTAACAATTATCTTCTGTGTCCGTCGCCTCTTCTCCATCCTACAGCTTTTCCCTTCGTCAGGCCTTCATTATGAACACTTGGATTATAACAAGGGACCACTCGTGGATGCCCTGCCTGTGGTCTTCCTCCTTCCTGCTCCATTCTTTTACTAGAAAATCATTTGCTTCTTTCTTTCCTTCCTCAAATTACTTCCATAGTTGCTTTTTGAAGCTGTATGAAATACTAAATACCTTTGCATAGAAGGCAAATCCTCTGTAATCTCTTTCTGTTTCCTGTCTGGCTCTTCTCCCACCAATCGCTCCATCCCCTATCACTGCTCCCACAGTAATATTATTCTACCTATAATATTATTCTGTGGTAACACAGAACCCCTATCTCTGTTCCTTTATGCTTACTGATCCTTCTCTCTGGAATGCCTGTCTTTGTGTGTCATTACTTTTCTTTAAAATTCAACTCAAGTACCACCATCTCTGGGGAGCTTTTGTATCAACCAAAGATAACCAAGACATAACTACATTTTTGGAACCACATGACAAATTATCTATTTTCAGGAGCTCCAAGTTCTCATATTCATATTCTTTGAAAGAAAAATTCTCATCTTTCTATTTTTCTTTTTTTTAACCCAGTGCTCTCAATGCATGTATTTTATGGTGTTCAGCTTTGAGGAAAATGTAAGTATGATGTAAGTCCTTTAGGAGTTTGCAGTCAAACTGTGGAGCTAATTTATGAAATTTATCAGGCATTTTCAGGGCTATATATTTATCTTTGTCACCAATCACAATTCAGGAAGACTCCTGATATTACAGGCAGGGCAACTGGCCAGTCTGAGTTACTTGCCAAGTGACTCCCTCTCTAGCGTTAGGTGCTTTGTGATGGCATACATGCTACATCATTTAATTATCATGATTTTTACGTAAGAAGACTATGCAGTTATTATTACATATCAAAGACCTTTCTTATTATTCTGAAGAATAGAAACTTTTGGTATTAAGATGAAAAAAAAATGTAAAATCTGTTCATACTGAGGGTCTAGAATGGTTAAGAAAAAAGCAAGGCAGCCAAAACTAGTAGTATGGCGGATAAACCTGCGACATTCACAGTTGCTAAATTAGCACTGAATTTGTAATGCCTTTTCTCTTGAGGTTGTTTAGTTTCTCCAGGGTACTATGCCTGCAACTGTGTACCTGCTACTAGAGAGAGGTAAGAGATGAATAAAATAATCTAACCAACTCTAGTTTTTTTTAAGAAAAACAAAACACTACAATTAACAATTGCTAATATTTTAGTGAACAATTGCTATCTGTTTCTGTATTAGCATTTAGAAAAGTGCTATTTGAAGCTAGATGTAAATGAACACAGCACCTAGTATCAGATCAATGCCTTCTATCTAGTCATCATTAAGTGCTTCTTAACTTGATCTTATTTTGCAACTTACGAGACTTCACTTTTTAGAGTCAAAAGCCTTCCTGGTTTTGGCCCAGATCCAAAAGACTCTAGAACTGTGCGGGTTTGTAGTGTAAGCTTTGTAACACTCACGTTGCATGGTCTCTCCCCACACAGTGCTGTGAAGCTTTGCCTGACCTCGCTCCATCCGTGGCTGTGATTTCTTTTGCCCTCATCACTGGCCGATGCTGCATTATAGAGCCCTTTTGTGGTGTATTGGGGGTGTAACCACCCTGGGGCTCTGCCACTTGGCTGGTCACACTCTTCCTCCTCTCCCAGTCCAGCTGCTTGCTCTAGAAGGACCAAGGACCAACTACATATGGTTCTTTTCCTCCTTGTGGCTTTAATCCCCTAAAATGCACAAGAAGAAAATACACAAAGTGTGACAGGAGGTGATGAGCTAAAGCTAACCTTTCTTACCATGGCAACGTCACCAGGTGCTTGGTTAAAACTCACTTTTGGTGTTGCTCTTTGTGACTAGAATGAGTATTTGTACAAATGTACTTAGATGTTAAATGTGGTAGACAATTTGCACTCTCTTCTAACTTCATTTTAAGGAGACATTGCTTCTTTACCCCTTATTGGGATGGGTAGGTTTCTCAAATTGTGAAAAGGGTGGCATATTCACTAGTGAGATATGGCCCATTGGAGTCAACTTTTATTTGCTTCTTTATCATTGAGCTTCCTTTACTCCAGCAACGGACTGTAACTTTTTATTTGGCTATGCACCTATTTTTAGTCCATGGGGTCTGTGGGGGATGCTACCCCAAACTCCAGGGCTGGTGCCTGTGACCCAGCCCGAAGTCTTTTTTTTTTGTGGTATGTGGGCCTCTCACTGCTGTGGCCTCTCCCATTGCGGAGCACAGGCTCCGGACACGCAGGATCAGTGGCCATGGCTCATGGGCCCAGCCGCTCCGCAGCATGTGGGATCCTCCCGGACCAGGACACGAACCCGTGTCCCCTGCATCGGCAGGAGGACTCTCAAGCACTGCACCACCAGGGAAGCCCCAGCCCGAAGTCATTTAATGCACCAAATCTCCTGGTGATGGCGGTAAGTTCAGGGCTGGACACATGATCTCAGCCTATGAAGTCAGAGTGCATCTCAGGTCTGACTGACCCTTTTGACTTGAACTTGAAAAAATATGAGGCAGGAAAAACTGCAGCTGTCTTGTGATGATGTGGAGCTAAAAATGAAATCAATATGCTAAACAGGACAGCAGAGGGAAAATGAGTTCTGAGGATACTGCTTGAAATTTGAATGCAGCCCTACCTGAAGGCATATCTCTCCCTAGACTTTTCACTAATATAAGCCAATATATTTCCTTTTTAAAAAATGTATTTAAACCAAGTTGAGTTGGGTTTTCTGTCACTTGCAAAAGAAGGAGTCCTATGTGACACTTTCTGATAGTCTGTGCTACGTTTAAACACACAGGTCTTTTGTCTCTTGTCTGGGATTTGAGCCTGGCATAGATCTATAACAAGTAAATACATTTCATGGACACCTTCTAATAAGTTGCTCCTTATGTGAGGCAGGCATCATCTTTACCTCCAGTTCTTCTATTAAATATTCTATCCTTTTAACCCTTAAATTTAATTTTTCCTCTCCCTTTTAAGGAACATTTAATATTCTGAAATCATTTTCTTTACTAAAGCAACCATCAATTAGTTATTGTTTGCTCTTTTATCAACCCATACTTCAACTTTGTGGTAATAAATAATACCATCTCACCTAAAAGTTACACTTTCCACTGTACAACTGAGATATACATTTCTCATCCAGCTGTTTGAGATCTTCTGTCCTTTATAATTGTGGGAAAGAGTTCAGTTAGTGGAAACCCTAATTGATCCTTAATGAGTACAAAGATTATTTCGTCACACCATCTTGGAGCTAGACTTATTTTAAAATAGATTAGCTTCTTGCTTCTTTCCTGTTCTCTTTAAGAAACAACCAAGCAAACCATGCATGGCACTTTTGTCTCTGTGATCTAATTTCAACCTCATTATAGTGCTATTAGGCAAATGCAAGTATATTTTTAAATAAATGTCACTACCATAAGAGGCTTTCTACCTAGAAAGTTCACTCACCCCCCCAGCAATAAAGAATTAAGAATATTTCAGTAGTACTTAAAAAAAGATTAAGGGCATAATAGAAAAAAGGGAAATTTTTGTTCTTCCTGTGAATGTTCGATTTCTATAGAAATAAGAAAAATGGTTGTAGTGAGTATATGTATGAAATGTAAAGGTGAGAGTCGTAGTTTCCCTCTGTTCTATGAAAAACAATATCAATAGTAAAGACTGCTTTCTCCCCAAGGAGGAAATATTTGGCTACATTTAGACAGGCAAATATTTTAGAATGTCTTTAAAGTATAAAATAAACAAAACAATTTTCTTTCTCAGGAAAGGTTATTTGATATAGTTCTGTTACCCCTTCTATGCATATCCTCTTTAATGAGGTAATACTGTCTGTTCACTTCCTGTCTGGGGACTTTTTGCAGAGATAGATATATTCTAAGCATGTTTATTTACCAGCTACCATTACTTTCTTCAGTTCCCAGAAGGCCTTTTCTTCCACCCACAAACTATAATGAGGAGAAAAACTGTTAAAAATACAACTGTGTCCCTTATAATCATACATAAATTACTCGCTTATGTGCTTGCTTTGGCTAACACATTTTCAACTTTTATCAAATTGATTCCTTTAAATTTAAGGAAAGCAAATGAAATTTCAGTTCCCCTATCACAGCCTCTAACCATAGGACAAAATTTGACCACCAAAGTCCACAGGAAGAGAAAAAAAAATTCTTTAAGTGGAGTGGGTTTTGTGTGTTACCTCTCTCGGCCAGGAGTCCTTTTTCTTTTTTATTTATCCTTTCCTAGCATCATTTTTTTTCCTCCCAGTTTCCACACGATTCCAGAAAATCTTTTGTTCACTGTCAGGTCAACAAGAAGCCAAATTAAAAACTAACAACTTTTGAATTTCAACAGCCAGACAAAGTGAATGTTGACTAAGAAGAGAGAAAAAAAAAAGAAAGAAAGAAAGAAAGAAAAGGGGGGAAAGACCCTAAGGGAAGAAAAGACCAGCTGAGGGATTTGGAGGGCAGCGGCTCTGGAGGGGCAAGGCTGCCTCTTTTGATGTGGGAGGTCTGAGCACAACCTGCTGGGATGCTCTCTGGGACATCTCATTAACCGTGTCATCAAAGCCCCCTCAGGTCCAGCGAATCATAACATTATCTCTGACATTACCACACAGATACAAGGTTCCCGAGGCAGTCTATAAACATGCCTGTACTAACCAATTCATCGTGGCTTGACACCCCGGCAAGGGCTGGATGCCCTTTAGTGAGCTCCGTGAATTGCCCCAGTCATTCATCAAAGTTTCTTGGAGTGCATTTCACACAGCATTAAATTTAATTAAAGCAACATTGACTGCATTGTAATGCTCAGGAGGCTCTTTGTCAGAGGGATCTGGAACACTTTCAGCTTAAAATGTCTATTGTTTTCTTGGAGTTTTTCTTGGTTGTTGGGTTTGGGGTTTGAACTGATTTTTTTAAAAGGTTGGATATCCAGATCAGATTGAAGCGATGGCAACTTCCCTTTTCATTACTCTTTTCTTTTCTTTCTTGTTTCATCTTTTTTTTTTTTTTTTTTTTGCGGTACGTGGGCCTCTCAGTGTTGTGGCCTCTCCCGTTGCGGAGCACAGGATCCGGATGTGCAGGCTCAGCGGCCATGGCTCACGGGCCCAGCCGCTCCGCGGCATGTGGGATCTTCCCGGACCGGGGCACGAACCCGTGTCCCGTGCGTCTGCAGGCGGACTCTCAACCATTGCACCACCAGGGAAGCCCGCTTCATCTTTTTTGACTGCTGCTTCTTCCTCTTCTTTTTTTAATTTCCAAAATCAGAAAACCTAAGGATTTGTTATCAAAGTAGCTTCAAGATAGTAGCTTCACCATAAGTTAAGTATTTATTGTGTTATTACATGACCCCAATAATGCCATCTGCACACATTGTTAGGAAGCAGGCGTGCACAAGCACACAAAAACACGTTCCTGTTCAGAGATGTGGTCACGTCTATGCCTAAATGGGCCAAAAAGCCCAGAACAGGCTAAGAAGGGGCCACGTTAGCATTGCATCGCAGTCAGCAACCGCATGGAAGGTGCTATTTTAAAATCTGAAGTTGTGCATGTAGTGGTTGACTGTACATAATTCTCCTAGACCCTTGATGTCCTTAGCGATGTTTTAAAGTAAAAGCCCTTGATAACAGGGGCTGAGGAAAAATAAATGTCTTTTCTTTTCATCAGCAAAGAAAACTATGACAAGGAAAGGAGAGCACATCCAAGAAAGTCATTGAGCTACTCTAATACCCTTTAGTGCTTGTATCCCAGCTGCATTATTTATGGAGAATGTGGATGTATGTGTGTGAGTGTGTATGAGTGCGTGGTGTGATGGGGCTTCATTAGGCATGAAGGGAGAGGGAGGAAAAATGAAGAATAAAATGAAACTTGTAGGGAATTTTTAGAGTACGCCT
The DNA here is from genome assembly GCF_964341445.2 of Mesoplodon mirus. Classification (NCBI taxonomy): domain Eukaryota; kingdom Metazoa; phylum Chordata; class Mammalia; order Artiodactyla; family Ziphiidae; genus Mesoplodon; species Mesoplodon mirus. The sequence goes on from NC_138977.1 coordinate 38,474,992, forward strand.
TTACCTGGTGACACTTTCTGGCTACTTTTTGAAAAATATATGGATACTAAGTTTAATTCTCCATCTACACCTACCCTCACGAAGGATGCAGAAAAATCCAAGAATTAAGGCCAAACAACATAATTTAGTTATGACAATTTGGGGCCAGTATAATCTGGTTTAAACAAAATCAGATTGGTCTAATTGTAGAGTTAACATTTTCCTTTCAGGCACTTTTCATTCATTTTATTTGTTTGTTCTTACCATTGTGTGATTGTATTAAATGACTTGATTTCTCCAATGAGTTTCCCATGAGTTCAATTCTATGAATTCGGTGAATTAGTCCTAGTAGGCATTATTAGGTAAACCTATATACATCTAATCCATTTTGCCAGAAATGGATAAGTTATCTAAAATTTATGTTTCAGTTTCTTGGTCTACAAGATGAAAATAAAAAGATCTAGCTTACTGAGCTCCTAAAGATATTATAAAGACCATAAAAGAGAATGTATGTAAAAGTTCTTTGAATAGAATAAATATGCTTTATAGTTTCTTAGAGTAAAATATCAACTAAAAAAAAGTGACAAATTGTAATTTTTTTATAAATTAAAACATTTATCATCCAGATGGATGATTTGAAACTCAAAGCATCATATACTTGTTTTGGATTTGTATGATAGTGAATGAGGAATATGGGGGGAGAAGAGGAGGATGAGAAATTAGAAAGGACCATTATATATTTGGGCTTAACAAATAAAAAAAATAGATTTAACATCATACAATCATGTAGTGATAAAAACAAGATACCAGAAATGAAAACATTGATGTAAGCATATCGGATTTGAAAGGACTCCAGGAGGAAATCTGCCTTGGAGCTAAAAAACAATTTTCTGTTTCCACATTACCTCATAGTAGATGTATCTCACTGTTAGAGGAACAGATATAGTACAATGTTGTCATGGAGGGCACAGGATGCGGGGTCAGGGTGGCCTGGGCCCAAACCCCAGTTCTACGTCTTACTAGTTGTGTGATATTGGACACTTGATTAAGTTCAGAGCCTTGATTTCCCATCCATAGTATGAAGATAATTACATCGCCCTCTCAAGGTACTTACACATTTTTTGTAAGGATTATAGAAATTAACGTGCACAAAGCCTTTAGTAAAGAGATTGGCATGTTGTAAGCACAGATTCTGAAGGGGAAGTTACAAGTAGAAGGTGTATGGATTGTATCATGGAGTCTAATAGTTTCCAGAAGTTTAACGCTAGGCTTGTCCGAGAGCCACAAGTATATTCTGCCACTTTCTGGACCGTGAAAGCATATTTCCCTGACTGCCCAAACCCTCTGTCCAGGATGGCAGTGCTACTTTCACAAAAGCTTTTGGTGGTCTTTCATTAAATAGGGGAACATCATTTACCTCTGGGAGTCAGTTTGGAATGTCAGCACAGAGTGAGATCAGAGAGGAGATGTGCAAGGACCACTGGAAGGAGGTAGAAAGATGCCCAGGTCACTGGGGCAACTGCATTGAATGCATCAGTGTCAACATATGCAAAGAAACATATCTATAAAGGGGAGTTGCTTAGCCATGTAAGTTTAGAAAAGGGGAGTCAAGGAGGCAAATATTGACAATGGCTGTCTTAACACCCCCGGGGAAAGAGCTTTAGCAAAGGGATTTTAAGTATTTCTAGCTCTCCTGGCAAGCAGGGCCTTTATGCCGGATGGATGCATAAGGCTCTCTTAGCCCAATGCAGTTCAGTATGCAACTGCCCCTACTTCCTTATCTGACTCCATCTGACAATGTGGATATGGCTATGGGGGGCAGAACGTGACAATCATGGGGACTTGGAGTATTTTTGGTGTTTGTAACCTAATTTCTGGTGTTTCATTTAACTATTTCAGCTTTCTGCCTTTGAAGTCCAGCCCACCCTTGGTATTTTTGATAAATGAGCTTTCTGTAACACCAAGGGCTAGATCCTACACTGTGATATTCCCAGTATTTCAGTCAGGGTTCAAACAAAGGAACAGAACCAGGAAGAAGGAGATTTGTAGTAAGAAATTTGTTACAAGGAATTGGCTTGCACAATTGTGGGCTGGTTAGACAAGTCCTATATCCATGAGGCAAGCTGTCAGGAAGAGCAGTCTGGAAATCTTGAGAATGGGCTGAAGCTGCTGCCCACAGACAGAATTTCTTCTTTATCCAGGGAAGCCTCAACTCTGCTCTTTTGGTCTTCTAACTGATTAGATGAGGCCCACCTAGATTATCTAGGATAATCTCCTTTACTTGAAGACAACTGATTATGGATTTTAATCACATCTATGAAATATCTTCACAGCAACACGGGAGATTAGTGTTTGATTGAATAATTGGGGACTTTAGCCTAGTAAGTTGACCTATAAAACTGACCATTGTACTCACCAATTTAATACTAGGGGTTAGATTCTAGATGTTACATACCCACGTAAATTTGGTACTGTATTCTAGAATACGATATATCCTCCAAGGTAAGATTAAGAGCTAGACCCTATGATACGATATATCCATCACATAATAAAAGTTATCTGGTAGGGCAGCTGCAGAGCAGGTTTGCTGTCTTTTTCCTGCAATATCGCAGAATCACCATGGGAACTCTCCATATTTCTGTGGAGGTCCCTTTTTCAATATTGTAACTTATACAATCAGCACATCCAGAAAGCAAGAGTGACCTAAAAGCTTGGCTACATTTAGGTTATCTCACTAGGCAGATTTCGTCTGCCTCTGTGACTCTATACTTTTGAGATTTTTAAGATCAATCCCTCTACCTGTGCTATGATCCTCAATTGCCCTCACCACCTTGGGAATCTCATACTATCAATAGGCATTTTCTCTTTCTGTTTCTTTATCTGTTCTGATGATCCTACACACATACATTTAAACTTCCTCCAGTCTCTCCCTTTTGAAAAACAAAACAGAAGTTCTCCATTCAACTTCCCCCTACCACTCTCTGTTCTTCTTTTCCAACCCAACCTCTCAAAAGAGTTGTTTGTATGTCTTATTTCTATTTCTTGGCCTATCCTTTCTCTATAACCCATTCCACCAACTCCACTGTGATGGCTCTCATCACAGTCACCAGTGGCCTTCATGTTATTAAATCCAGTAGATATTTTAAGATTCAGCTAATAGCAGCATCTGACACCATTAAAAAATCATTCCTTTTTATAACTCCCTCTTCCATCAGTATCTTTGTTTTACACACTCTCGTGGTTTTCTTCTGGACTTTTTAGACACTCTTTCTCAGTCTCCTGTTCTTGCTTATTATTCTTTACCCAGACTTTAATGGTTGGGGGTCCTCAGATCTATGCTGAGCATTCTCCTGCCCATTGCCTCCAATTATCATCTATATGCTGATGATTATCAATTTTTAAATCTACACATGTCAGTTAGAAATGAATTTTGCTGCAATTAATAAGAAAAAGAGTAGCTGAAATGGATATAATTTTTTTTTTCTTTAAAAAAGTCTGAGGGTAGATTTTTGTGGGCATGTTTCATCTATTCATTATATATAATTATATATTATATTCATTATATATAATGAATTATATATATTATATATAACATTCATTATATATAATGAATTATATATTATATATAATTATATATGATATATCATATATCATATATAATTATATTACATTATATTTCATCATCTATACATTATAGTTGAAGTCTTTATGATTCTCTAGCCTTTTCTCTTATGGCAGCAATATGGCTGCAGAAGCTCCAGCCATCATATCCATATTCAAAGAGATAGAATAAGGCAGAGATGAGATAGTATCTATATAAGGAAAATATACTTTCCTGACAGTGGCTTAATAAACTGACGCTCATGTCACATTGACTAGATCTTTGTCACATGACCATCCCTATATGGAAAAGTGACAAGGAAACAGAGTGTTGCTTATCCAGCTGGTATAGTAGAGGTTGACAAAAGAGAAAAGAGTTGGATGTTGGGTAATCCAACTTACAGTTCTTCCCCACCTAGCCAGTCCTTTCCATTGAGCTCCCAACTGCTTCCTCAGCATCTACACTTCGATGTTTCCAGGGCATCTCAGAATCAAAATACCAAAAACTTAACTCATGATATTTCCTCTAAGTATGGTCCTCCAATTGTGCTCTCTCAAGAAAACACACTGCTATTCATCCAGCTACAAAAGCAGGAAACCAAGACTGTTATCTTTGACAGTTCTCTCTGTTATCCACACACAAGCAAATACACACACATCGGATACATTGCCAAGTTCTATTCATGTGGATTTCTAAGTATTTTTCAAATCCTTTTACTTCCTTCTGTTTTAGCCACTGCCACTCTAGTCCAAACTAACATCATCTCTTTCCTGGACAGCACCCTGTCGTGCCATCTTCTATTCTGTTCTCAAAGTGATTTTTTTAAAAAAAGCTTAAATCATGATCCTCTGCTGGTCATGACTTTCAAATACTCTTAAAACAAATAGTATGGCCCACACAGTTCTGTACAACCTGGCCACTGTCCAGCTCTCTGGCCTCATCTCTCACTCATTTCTCCCTGCTTCCTGAGCTCCTTAGCTCCTAGAAAGCACCTTGTTTCTTCACACCTCAGGACTTTTATCTTTCCTGATTTTTTTAGTGGGGCAGGAAGTTTCTGGAACACTCCCTTCATTCAAGGAGTTTATTTCTACTTACCTTCATATCGCAGCTCCAACATCACTTCTTTGGAGAAGACATTCTTGAACCCTACACCAAATTACATCTTCCTGTTAAAATCACTTGAATTTTCTAGTTATTTTATTCCACAGCTTATATCACAGTTTGTAATTATATATTTATTTGCATGACTATTTGATTATCGCCATGTTCCTCTATTAGATAAGCCCTAGAGAGAAGAGACCGTATTTATTTTTTTCATTACTTTATTTCTAGTGCCTGGCCTGGCAAAATAATTAATATATATTTATAGGAATTAATATATATATTTGTTGAGTAAATATTGACACAGATTTGTGTTTACACATTGGCAGATTTTAATCAAACAAAAAAGAGAACTTATCGACTTCTTACTATGTATCCAGCACTGTGATAAGTACAAATAAAAAGACTACTGGTGGATTTGAGAAGACAGGATTTGCTAATCCTCAAAGAAATGTCATTTAAAGATCTCCGATACTTGTCCCATGTCACCATCTAATTCTCCTGGCCACACCATTGGGAAACTGTGGATATTAAGTTCAAGACCAGTACAGTCACAGTGACTACTGCCAAAAGCCAAAGAGATAGATTATTACAGCTCCTCTAAACCTCTTACGGAACTTACTGTTGGGTGATCTCCGTGAAACCCCTTTGCCCAGTTTTTAGATCTTATTAGTTCTCAATCTGACAGTACACTTCTGTTCTTTATGGAGAACTGGCTCCCTACCTCTTTTACCAAACTAATTTTATCTCAACGTGACAGCCGCAGGCATGGTTTTAAGGAGGCACCAGCAAATAAAACTGAAATAAACTCTTTGTGCTCTATGCTGCTTGAGATTAATGCCTGAATGTCAGAAGAAAGGTTGAACTTCGGATGAGTAAATAGCCTGACCTAGACTCCTGTACCCTCCATTCACCCCAACGTGGTTGGGGTGAACCATGAAGATTCACCTCATCCCTCCCGGAGTACATCTAATAATCTGCTAGCCCAAATAGCACCAATTGGTCAGAGAGACCACTGAAAGAAAGAATGAGCATCTCCATTTTCTTTTTAGAGTGTATTCTTCTTTTCTTTAGTCAGACCAGCTCCATCTTTATAAATGTCAATGAAGCTTCTGTAAGAGGTTTTGGGGGTGGGTGGGTTGGGGAGTAGGGGATATATTTGATTATGATATGAAGAACGGTCACACAAATTCACAGTGTTGGGGCTGAGCTAGTTTCTACTCATTCAGTGCCCCTGCAATCTTCATGTGCCCCTCCAGGTCTACCCTCACCTTACTCTCCTTTCTAGAGGTTAAGCTGAATGGGTTACATCCCAGACTCCTGAGCCCTCTGACTTCCTTTAGATTCAGCCAATGATAGGAGCCCAGGCAGGAGGTGGAAGGAGGCAGGAAGGTGAAGTCTGGGTATTTATGCTTACAGCACCTTCCTGTGAGGTCTCAGGGGCTGGCAATGGCTTAGCTGGAAGGACCTCGTTCCTAGTAAGATTGTCCGCTCTACAGGACTTTCCCTCCTTACAGATCTTGTAACTTACCCCTTCTCTTGTTTCTCAGGGCCTGGGAGTGGGAAAGCTCTGCCGCTGTGGGTCTGTGGGTATCTCAAGAGCATAGACTAAAGGGCTCTTAGCTCTTCCCCACTGCTCTCCAGTTCTGCTTGTTCTTTAAAAGTAGGTCCAGGGCTTCCCTGGTGGCACAATGGTTGAGAATCTGCCTGCCGATGCAGGGGACACGGGTTCGTGCCCCGGTCTGGGAAGATCCCACATGCCGCGGAGCGGCTGGTCATGTGAGCCATGGCCGCTGAGCCTGCGCGTCCAGAGCCTGTGCTCCACAACGGGAGAGGCCACAGCAGTGAGAGGCCTGCGTACCGCAAAAAAAAAAAAAAAAAAAAAAAAAAGTAATAAAAGTAGGTCCAAATACACATTTTCCTCATCTCTTCCTCAACATTCAAGGAGGTGACGTTCCCATCAAGTCTCAAGGTAAGTCCAGAAAGTATCAGGTGCTCCACTTCATCAGAATGAAACATGCAGGTGATGGCTGGTGGGTTGCTGCTCCCAGCATTGCTAGACTTTCTCTCTGTGTCAGTTTTGTGATCTGCTTTCAGAAAGTGTCATTCTTCCCATCCCTCTCACTGAACATCTGTAGCAGTAGTTCCCAAATGCCAATTCCAGAATGAACAGTCCGAAGGTGGTTGTTTAAGTTATAAATACAGATCTCTGAGTCCGGGGTACAGTGTTGTGATTTGACAGGTGGGTGAGGCCCTGAAATTAGTGCTTTTGTAAGTTTCCCTAAGTCTAGTCAGGTTTGGGAGCCATTGCTCTATGTCCCACTTCTTCAACCTCCTTCTGTTTCTTCTTCTGTTTCTTAGAGAGATTTACATAGAGCTTCTGCTATCAGGTTTGTAGATTTCATCTCATCCTTATTATCATATACGGTTATTCCCCTGTCACATTTATCAGATCAGCTTCTTTAGAAAAAAATCAACTCTTCCAGTATGATATGTCACCATTCCAAAACATCCAGGCCATGAAAATGCCTATAAGATCACATATACAATTTAAATCAAAATATTAAGTTGATGTGTAAGTATTTGTATAAAATATACTTATCCACACAGTAGATGTATATATCTGAGAATACAAGGATTCTCATCAAACTCGTTCCTTAATATTTTCATCTATACTCTTCTCACAGTTATCCTCTTTCCTGCCATATCTGTTGTCTTCTAATTGTCTGGAATTTCAGTTTTGTCTGATCTTTATTCTCAAGTTCAGTTTAAACTCTTGACCAGGTCAGCACATTTTTTCCTCGAACTTATTATTTTTATTTTCAAAGAAACAGTCCACCACTTAATTCTAGTATTCCTAAATCTTCCTTTCTCTTTCAAAGTCAACTTTCTGCTGAAAAAAAATCACTGTTTCCCAAGCTGTTTAGAGCTTCTTAATAGACTTTTTCTAACAGCATCTTTCATTTCCACAAAGCTCATCAAAATTAGATAACAATTTGATGAATCTCATCAGGCTTTCCATTAAGTCTGAGACCTGTCCCCACTAGATGGCACATCCAGCCAGACAACTCTTTTATTCTCTAATTCCTGAGTCTCGGGTACAACTGCTTAGCTACCCCTACAACTGGCTCCCTCCATCAGACTCCTGTCGTGGGGATGGAGGGTGCTGCTCCAAATGCTGCCTTCAAGTCTGGTGCCCTCTCGGTGTTTGATCCCTGTTAGCCTCCAATCTATTCAATTGTGAGCAATTACTCTTATTGTCTCCCCAAACACAGTTTCATCATTTTCTATAGAACCTCTGATTTTTTAGCCAAGTACATGGCCACCCAACATAAAGACTACATTTTCTCCGGAGTGCTATTTGAGTGGTCTGTGAAACTCTGGAGATGGGGTATATCTTTCTTCATTTCCTCCCTGCCCCTCATGGGACTTTGCTGGAAGTGGCAGCTGCTTGGATTGTCAATTTCATGCCAGGTAGTCTGTCTCGGACCATGAGGAAAGGACAACATCCGAGGGGAAACATAGTAGTTAGTTGCGAAGGACCTGGGCCTCTAAGCACTTAGAACAGAACCACCAGGGTAGCCTGAACCACTTACCCTCAGGTATTGTTGACACATGAGAAAACCATACCACATTATTTGACATGGTTATTTGGGAATTTCGATCACTCTCAACTAAACATAATCCTAACTGATTCAGAACTTGGAATCTAGAAGTAGGGTATTGCAAGTAAATACATCCAAAGTGAGTCATTGACCTAGTGGATTTGGTAGGATAGTCAATAGTATAATGAAATGTTGCAAAACATTTGGTTGAATCATTTTCAGCAACAAGCCATGTATGGATTGAGGCTGTAGGGAGAACTCAGGAAACTGGTGTGTGTTGGCTGTTTTATGTCACTTTCAGCAAAGTCCCAAAGGAGAAAGATACATTTGGGCCAGAACTAGCTCCTGCAAATAGAAGTAGAAAGGAACACTCTTAGCTTGTGGCTTGCAAGTTACCAAGTCCCCAGTAATTTGGGGTTTTGCAGGGATGAAAACCTAACTGCATTTATATCCTCAATGGATTGGTAAGAAGCAAGGGCTGCCTAACCACAGATAGGACTCCACTCCAGTATGGTTTTCAAGCACCTTCTAGTAATTGTTCTCTACAAGACAATGGGAGCCAGCTCAGAGGCACATGTCAATTCAGGGAGGTTGTCTTCAGATGCTGCAAGGTAGCCACTCCTTAGGTGAAAGAGAAAGGAGTAATCACAGAGGAAAGTAAATGTCAAGGGCTTTTATACTTAAAAATTATATCAAGACCACATCTTTGGCTAGGACTACCTGCACGTGGAACTGATTGGGCACAAATAGATCAGAAGCCTACTAAGTTTCTGAGGGCATTATATGACCAAAGAAACCGCAAACTTGGTCTGTAAAAGTCTCTCCAGCCCCTAAAATAATCCCTGCACTCTAGAACCTGTGCCAGCAGGAAGCAGGATAAAAACTGTGAAACCCCCCAAAAAGGCATAGCTCTACCTCAGATGCAGTCATGTAGTAAAATGGAGGAGAAGAAAGTCCAGAGTGCCTAACCGGGGACCACAGAGGACAAAGGTCAAAAGAGAGCTTCCCAGGGACCAGAAGGAAAGGCAGCCAGGTGGGCTAAACAAATTTTTTTATGATTCTTGCCAGAGGGACTCCATTGCTGCCATGGGCTGGTGACTTGTGTGTTCCATTCTTTTTCTAAAAAGCCATTTTTTGCTGCAGTGATTTTGTTTCTATTTCACAATTGTATATTGGGCGTGTGAGGGATTGAGGGGATAAATAACTGGTATGGGTGTAATTATATTAAGTTCCTAATTTTTTTAACTTCTGATATCTTTTCAAATAAGAAACATACAATGCCAAACAGGCCTGTTGTTCTATCGTAAAGCACCAGTACAGCCCCTGAATATATACAATTTTTTGCTTCTTCTATAGATGACAAGTTAATTATGTATGGTAGAGTAAACTTACTACTGTAAACGCAAAACAAAAAAAAAGAAGAAAAGCAAAATAGTTTCATAAAGTTAAGTTGTGCATTACATTATACTTTAGATGACCTCCTGCTGGTTTTGAAGGAAAACAGTTAACTTTATTCTATTCTCCCTTGGTATTAGCTTCAATTTCCTTTTCAAGCATCTCAAACATAAAATAAGCTTTTGATTATCAAGATTTCAAGTGTTCTACTAGACAGCCAATGTGTATTTATGAATGGAATTACTAAGGAAGCAACTTGACTCCATCTAGGGAACAGTTTCCATGAGCCCTAAGCAATTCTCTGGGACTAAAGAACTGAAAAGAACTCGTTGGCCTTATTTTCACAATTGTTTTGGTACCTCCAGGGAAATGCACAAAGTGTTGCTGAGAAGCATATATTATACATTTCTTATTTGTTTATTTATACCCCACCTTATTCCAGGAAGGATTTAAGATGGCTTATGGAGATGCATATGGTAACACAAATAAATTCATGAGAGCTGAGAAAGTTGAGGCAAAATAAAAAGTGTAAGAAAGAAAGATGTTACCAGTAATACATTTAGTGTATAAAAAGTATGTTATGAAATTGTATACATTTGCCAAAAGTGGGCCACCATTTTGTCTGTTCAAAAGGATACCACTAATATGTTTTCTCTAGTGTTTGTAAGATAAAAACCAACTAGTAGCTCCAAAGAAGCATGACTACTTCAGAGAGACACATGTCCTATGGTTTCTCATAGAATAGATAATGTCCTTAATTTGCTTTACAGCAAATACTTTCTTCATATTACCTCTTATAATATCCCCCATTGTAGACTGATGAAACCATTCCAAGGCACATTTAGATTAATAACATGGTGGATGGGGGTGAGGCAATATCTAGGGATCCAGGTATACAAATCTCTTATACTGAATTTATCCAAGGATAGATTCTGAATTATCTACAAGAATGGAAGAACTGCATATCCTTGTGGCAATCATTTTCTTCCTTCACACTAATTAAATGCCTATTATATGCAAAGCACAGTGCTAAGTTCAAGACATAGAATCTTTAAAGTACCATCTTTGTATCTGTTTTTATTTGGGGAGGAAGATGACAGATGTTTATCAAATAATCTCAAAAACAGATATATAATTATAGCTATGATAAGTTGGTTAACGGAAACATCTGGCATGTCAGTGACAATTAATGAGACAAGGAGTAGGATTTATGCAGCCATGGGTAGAGGCTATGGTATCAAGGGGAAAAGAGAGGATAATGGGGGTGGAGAGGAGGGGAGGGGTCTAAAAGCAATCAGCAGGGCAAACAGCACATATGAGGGCCCTGAGGTAGAAGCATTTGTATACACTTGAGGGGAGAGAGAGAAGGTCAGCATTGCTGGAGGCCAGAGGTCAGAAGAAGAGTGTAGTGAGATTAGACTGGAGAGACATAGAGGCCAGACCAGGCTGCACCTTGCAGAATGAGATGAAGATTTAGACTTTAACATAAGAAGAGAGGGAAGTTGTTGAAGGCTTGTGAACAGGGGGTGGTTCAAACATATTTGTATTTTTAAAAATTGTTCAGGGTGGGGTGTGGAGATTGGAAAGGTTAGGTTAGGAATAAATGTGGAGAGAAGAGTTAGAAGGCTCTTGAGATGCAAAAAAGACTGTGTGGCTAAGATTAGAGTGTTGTGATAGAAATGAAGAGAAGGGAATGAACTGGAGAGTATCTTGGAGTTCAGATCCACAGGACTGATATTTTTGCCTTCAGAAGACTTAAATAGCTATTGATGGGCAGTGATTTTGAGGATATATTTCTGACCAAGTCCTTGGAGTGCAGTTATTTTATGTGGCAAGTTAAGTACAGAGCTGTATGTTTTAAAAGCCATGTGGCAAGTTAAGTACAGAGCCGTATGTTTTAAAAGCCAGCTATGCTGGGGACAGAAGGAATAAAAGCTAAGCAACCTTGGATAGAAGCCATCTCATCTCCCCTTGAAGACAAGTAGACAAAACCCAAGGCAAGGCCAAGATTCTCTTCAGGAAGTAATTCTTTAAATCTACCTGGATGCACCGAACCAGTAATGAAGACATCGATGTCCTCTGCCTTCAAGTGTGAGTGGTGAAAATTTTAATTGGACAATTTACATAACAGATTTTTCTACACTGACCATTAGAAATGTCATGGAAGCACTCATGCCACTTGCAATTTCTACTGCACTTTCGGATAGCTACTTGTGCCTTCAACAAAATGAGCAACATAATTTTGCCTCACTTTTCTAAATGAAGTGAGTTGCTGCAAAGGATGATCAGATTGAAGCTGACATGAGTTTACCAACAATAATGGCTTTGGGTTTGGAGGAGTTGATCTTTAGCCCTTTTGTCTAGCAAAAACTAAATAGTAAGGCCAGATGTCAATTAAGACTACACCTAGTTTGTGATCCTAAAATTGTTTCATCACAAGTTACAATTATTCATCTCATGAAAACTGCTCATCTCTCTAGTCTCTAGTAGTCTCAGGTCTATAGGGCACCCATTCAGATTTTCTGATATGGCTTAAAAGGGAGCTGGTAATGTTCATTGCAGCACTGTTTACAATAGCGAAGACATTGAAGCAACTTAAATGTCCACCGACAGAGGAATGGGTAAAGAAAATGTGTTACATATATATATACAGTGGAATATTACTCAGTCATTAAAAAGAATGAAATAGTGCCATTTGCAGCAATATGGATAGACCTGGAGATTATTATATTAAGTGAAGTCAGACAGAGAAAGACAAATATATGATATTGCTTATATGCAGAATCTAAAAAAAAATGATGCAAATGAACTTATTTACAAAAAGAAACAGATGCACAGCTTAGAAAACAAACTTATGGTTACCAAAGGGGAAAGATGGTGGTAGGAAGGATAGACTGGGAGTTTGGGATTGACAAGTACACACTGCTACATTTAAAATAGATAACCAGCAAGGACTTTCTGTATAGCACAGAGAACTCTGCTCAGTATTCTGTAATAACCTAAATGGGAAAAGAATTTGAAAAAGAGTAGATGTATGTATATGTATAACTAAATCACTTTGCGGTACACCTGAAACTAACACAGCATTGTAAATCAACTATAGTCTGATATACAATAAATTTTTTTTTAAAAAGGGGCGCTGGTAGAGCTTAGCTCTATTTTAGCCCACTGAGAAGGTTCCCATCCTTAGTGTATCACAGAGCAAGGTATTTACGAGAATCAATTGTCAGTAGTCTTCACAGAGCTGAGAAGACAGCGAATTCCTGTCCACAGAAGCAAAGCTTGTGGCATCCACAATGCCTCTATCCCTACCTATGCCACACACAAGGGTAATAGTTAACACATGTAGCAATTATGTGTAAGGCACTGTTCTCAGAGCTTTATCTAGCTTCAAAATCAACTTGTTTTACAAATGTGAAAACCAGGGCACACAGCTAGGATGTGTCCAAAGTCACAGAGCTATAGGATGTCACTGAGCCAGGATTGAACCAGGCCGTCTTCTCTGGTATCTGTGCTCTTCAATGCTCTACTTGGCTGGCTGGGCTTGTGTGCTCAAGAAATGGTCAGTCAATTTAGATGCAAATGTGTAGTAGTATTTCCTAGTTGGTTTTTCTGTCTCTCTTATTTTTTTTCTGGGAAAATCAATGTTTACTGTGTTTCAGCAGAAGGAAATGCATGAAGGTTTGGAGCACTGGCTCCATACCTTCACACCACAACTTATTCACATTCAAGCCAAAAAGCCAAGGAAGATGGAGCCTGGGATGTGACACGTTCTTTGTTGCAACTTCTCTTCTGCAGTTAAGTTTGCTGGAATTTAATATGACAGCACATTGGTAGGGAGCTTAATGATGCTTCTCATCTATTTCAAAATATGCTTTACTTAAACACCATGGCAAACCATTCAGACATTGTCATAGGGAACTATTTCTCTTGTTTGTGTATTAAACAGGTATATATGTTATGCCAGATTATAAAGAAAGACAGGTAGAATCCTTGAGCTCGATGAATCTGCATTCAGAGCATAACCAGCACACTCCGTGTGCCTTCTAAAAGTTCCCCCCAGAAATGTCTGCTTGTGCTTAGAAGTCATTTGCTGGGTACACTTGACCAGCTTCCTATATCTCGGGGAAAATGGAGACTATCAGGAAAGAACAGCCATAGGTTCTTTTCTCCAATGCTTGACTCTACCTGTACTTCCTGACATTCCATCACAGAGGTGGGCTGTGTAGGTTGGCCACTACAAGGTGGGCTGAGAAAGGAACACCTGTTGGTGCAGTAAATACAGATAAATAGAGCAGGAAGAAAATCCACAAGAATTCCTTAGAGTATTAAAAAAAAAACCAAAACTGTTTCACCTGTTAGAATGGCCGTCATCAAAAAGATAAGAGAAAAAATGCTGGTGAGTACGTGGAGAAAAGAGGACCCTTTTGCACTGTTGATGGAACTGTAAACTGGTACAGCCATGATGGAAAACAGCATATGGAGGATCCTCAAAAAATTAAAAATAGAACTACCCTATGATCCAGCAATTCGTCTTCTGGGAAAAGTTCAAAGGTAATGAAAACACTAACTCAAAAAGGTATATATACCCCTAATGTTCATAACAGCATTATTTACAGTACCCAAGACATGAAAAAAGACATGTCCATCAATGGGTTAATAGATAAAGACGTTGTAGTGTATATATATATAAAATATATGATACAGATATATATATATATATAAACAAAAATACAAAGAAATATTATTCAGTCATAAAAAATGAGGAAATCCTACCATTTGTGACAACATGGATGAAACTTGAGGGCATTATACTAAGTGAAATAAGTCAGACAGAGAAAGGCAAATACTGCATGATCTTACTTATATGTGAAATTTAAAATAAACAAACTCTCAGAAAAATAGATCAGAATTGTAGTTACCAGAGGAGGGGTGTAAGGGTGGGGGAATTGGAGGAAGGTGTTCAAAAGGTACAAACTTCCAACTATAAGATAAACAAGTACTTGGGATGTAATGTACAATATGATGACTATATTTACTGCTGTATGATATACAGGAAAGTTGTAAGAGAGTAAAATCTTAAGAGTTCTCATCACAAGGAGACATTTATTTTTCTTTTCTTTTTACTATATCTGTTTGAGAAGATGCATGTTAGCTGAACCTAACATGTGGTCATGTTTCAAAGTATATTCAAAGTATATGTAAACCACCATGCAGTATACCTTAAAATTATACAGGGATATAAGTCAATTATTTCTCATTAAAACTAGAAAAAATTAATATGCTATAAAGGTGGTATTTCAAATTAGTAGAAGAAATAGATACATGAAAATAAATGTTGCTAGATCTGTTGGCTAACAATTTGTTATATATGAGTAAATAAACAAAATATACATATATACATACATACAGTTAGATCACTATTGTGCCAATCCAGGTTCTTGGTTTCTAATAATGGAAACTGACTGTATAGTTTAGCTGAAAAAAATTTATTGGAAGGATTTTAGATAGATCATACAATTAATGAGAATCCCATGAAACTGTCTTGGGAAATAGGGGCCACCTATTATGATTAAGCAGGTTGTGCACTACCCAAAGGCATTTGGCTGAAGGGATAATTAGGGGCTGAAATCCAGCCCACTTTCTGCTCATCAGTCCCTGGATCCTCGTGTGTGCCACATCAACCCACAGAAAAATTTGCTTTATGTCTTTACACAAAATCTCCATCAGTTTACCAACCTGTGTATCCAAGGGCCTGTGTCCACCTGGAGGGATGTCTTTCTCTAATTTGCACAAGGGCATTGTCTAAGTTAGTCATGGCCTGGTCACGGAATTGACCTGGTTGACCTATAGCCTCTGACCCTAAATACTGAATGCCCACTGACACCTCTGGACCCAAAATAGAGCCACAACCACTGAAGTGGATTTGAAGCTGTTCCTGTTTTTTACCACTAACTCAGGATCCTAGCTGAGAGAGGCCAACTGGCCAAGCTTCAGCCTTGTACCCTCAACCTAATTGTCTGGGACATGGAAAGCAAGTGTCTGGCTTTTTGACTTCCCAAAACACACAGCAGCATATTTCATGTTATTGAAAGCCAAGATTTATTAAATCCTAGGACGATAAATGGCATAAAACAGAAGAAACTGCAATGACAAAAATTGATACATGCAGTATGGCATTTAAAATTTTATGTCACAAACACTCTAAATTATAAGGTAAATGAGAAAATCGGGGGAAGGGAATAATAACACCTAAGATAAAAAAAACTCTAATAAGCTTATCATATAAAAATTTCTCAAAAATTAGTACAAAATATATCCAGCTAAAGAAATAGAAAAAATGCATAAGAAGACAATTCACAGGGGAAACAAAGAACATGAGAAATGTTTGGCCTTTCCAGTTGCCTGTTTCATCCTGTGGGTGAAAACTTGCTGGGGCTGCAGAGCTGGGCCTGAAAGCGGCTGCCAGTTCTCCCTACCAGCCATGTAAGATGAGGACGAAATGGAAAAACCAGGGGAAATTGGAAGTCAAGTCCAAGAGAAGTGACAATGAGCAAGAAGAGATATATATAGTGAAAACTTAACTAAGGAGAACAGTCAAGACGAAGTTACAAGATTCAAGAGGCTGTCTCCTCACACTATCTCATTTAATCCTCAAACGACTACAACGTAGATACTTTTATAATGCCCATTTTACGGCAGAGGAGATGAAAGCTCAGGAAGCTGAAGGGATTAGCTCAAGGTACCTCAAGCTCATGGAAAAGCCAGAATTTGAACCTACCTATGTTCATACTTTATGGCTGTTTTAGTTGTCAAAAATATTTATGAAAAATTTACATGGCCAGAGAACAAATAGAACAGAGACACAATAATCATAGCTGATTTCATGTACTATCACGTCTCAGACAATTATATTTAATTTCGCCCTGGAACTTTGAAGAATGACAGTCGCTTGGGTGGGGCCCTAAGAACCCTGCAGGTGGGTGTGTGGGTGTCATGATTTACTGCACCTTGTTACATCCCCTGCTTCTGTCCTGCTAACCTCACACTTGGCTCAACCCTTTTTTCCTAAGGAACAACGGTCTAGACAAAAAAACTCCTCCCTGGGCAGAAGTGCTTCCATAGAGATGCTAAGTGAATTCTTTGAGCCGCCCCCTCCTTGCAGCCCTTCCCTGCAGGCCACCCGCCCCTCTTCCTCACTCTTTGCAGCTGCAGAATCACCACTACATCCCTGCTCATTGTAAGTGACCAGACTAGGCAAATAGGAAGACGGATGGTTAGTCAGGGAAATTTGGGCCACCGTGATGGGAAAGGTGAAGAGGAAAACATTATGGCCTGAGCCTCTTTGAAACATGCTGACAGTTGACAGATGAGTATCCATAAAATGACAAAGGCCTCCCTGTGTAAAGACCTTTGCCACCAGCGCTTCTCCCTGGGAAACTAACTGCCCTCAACTGTCAGTGAAAATATTATTTTTTTTCTGGTAATTATTCCCCTCCCCGTTTCTCTAGCCACAGAACAGCCTGCACTTTGCATATGTGAGTTTTCTCCATCCTGGTGGCAGTGGCAAGCCCTGCATCCCCATCCTCTCAATAAGAGGTAACAAGTTATCCTGGTGGTTAAATGGTTATAACCGGGATAATAAGCTGGAATGTGTAACTGTATGATCTAATCGTGGTTCCAAGGGGCATATATTTGGAGAATCCTAAGATTTTTTTAAAAGTAGTGTTAATGATCCCTAAAGATTCATGAAAAAGACCTGCACACATTTACAAAACTTTGAGTCTACAGCAAACAATGGATACTAAAAATGATGCTATGTACATCCTTAAAGAAGCCCTGCTGATGTGACTGCAGTTTCTAATTCTTTTCATTTTGTCTGTCCCCTCACTTTCTGCAACAGAGAATATTAAATGGGAGGAGAGGAAAAAGAGTGGAGGGAAACTGAGAGGGTTGGATGTTGTGATAGACTGTGGCAACTGAAAAATAGAGGGAGGTATCTACTTTCCTGCAGGATTCCTTTATCTTGGGAATCCTCTCAGGAATTCGAAGGGGGCCGTTTCTCCTCTCTGATGATAACATTGGATTCAGGGCCTCTCTTGATCTTTTTTTTCTAGAGCACTGCTGTTCAATAGGATTTTCTGGAATGACAGAAATGTTCCATATGTGTGATGTCTAAAAGGGAGTCTCGTGTGGCTACTAAGCACTTGAAATGGGGCTTGTGTGACCAAAGACCTGGATTTTAAGTTTTATTTGACTTTAATCCATTTAAATTTAGATTTAAGTGAGCACCCATGACTAAGGGCATTGGACAGTGCAGGTCTGGAGCTGCTGTCGTGTCCACCTTGGTGCCGTGTATGAAGTAGTCAATTACTGTGGGTGTAAACTTCAGAGGGAGATTAAAAATTCAACACACAGCTCAAGTACAGAATCTTGCTAAATTCAGGCCATCTAACACAAGGTTAGGCAGCAAGGGAGACTTCCAAGAAATTCCTTGTAGTCCCTCCCACTTCCTGTCCATAAGCCTTTCTTTCAGAGACTAACTCTGGAATGTTCTACTTCCTCCCCGAACTTAGACTGGACTCTACTTCATGCCTTTGTCTTTGAACAAAAGAGCAGATCCTTTGCTTTTTTGGACTTCAAGCCCATTTCCATTGGCTTCAAATAAGAATTTCCTCTGTGTCAGCCACCTGATCCACCAACTTGGCCCGTGTCTCCTGGGCTCTGAGCTCAAGAAATGTTGAACCAGATCTTCCTAGGTTCTCAGCTCGGCCTCAGCCTTAATCAGTGACACCTGCTGGGTTCTAGTCCCCTCTGCTCTGATCCTCCTGGGTTTTTCTTTTCCTAGTCCTTCCTGTCTTTGCTCTTCCCATTTCAAACCTGCTGCATCTTCTTTTCCTCTTTCTACTATCTTTAGTTTGGCTTTTTACATGCTCTGGAATCCCTGAGTCACGTACTTCTCTTGGGTAGCTTCAGAGTTCAAGTTCATATTAGGTTTGTGAAAGGAAACTTTCTCATCACTTTCTAAATTCCTAGCATTGTTTACTCACAAATATTTATAATTTTAAGCTTTATCACTTACATTTTTCCATATTTGTTTTCATTCTTAAGTTTGCCTTTTAGTCTACTGCCCTTTCTGGGAAGATATTAGAGATATTTTTTCTTTGTTTTCATTGCTATTGTTTCATCTGCCCTCACATTCACACACACACATACACACACACACACACACACACACACACACTCACACACCCCAGAGGTATATATTAGAATAATTCATTAAGCTGTAATATAAACTCAGTAGAGAGAGGCTGCTCCTTTAAATATGTGTACCAGTATTTAACTAGAGATATTTATGAATATATTTTATACTCCTCCCCACTTCACCCCAAGAAAAGTTCTTTCTTCATTATCATTAAACTAACATGACAAGGAATGGAAAAGCATTTGATAGCTTGTACAGCACCATATAAGTGTGAATTTTTGTCATTATCCTTTCAACAGCACTCTTGGAGGACCAACTTTAGGGTGATTGTTTCAGAGCAGTGGAGTGGCTGCCTTCCCTGGAAGCTGCCTTCCTGGCCAACATGGTGTGTCCTCAGCTCCCATTCTCTGTATACAACTCTGTCCCCGTTACTGACTAGGCCAGAGGCAGGGACTCAGCCCCTGCTGGACAAATGACATTCTCCCTCCTAGGAATTTGATTTGTGATAGAAAGACAGGTGGTCAGTCTGAGCTCATCACATTGGAGGAAATGTAAATATGGGAGATTTAGAGAGAAAATCTACCTTCCAAGCTGACTGATAATGTGAAAAAATAGGTCTGTGGGAGACTGGGGGAGAGAGATATTAGACCCATGGAGAGAAGCAGAAATAAAGTATAAAGACTGAGTTTTGGTGGTCCTTCCTGGCATCTGGTTGCTTTCCTATTCTTTGTACCTTAGCATGTTTACATGAATGCTTGTTTCTATTACTCACAACGAAAGAGTTCAAACTAACACAGCATAATGCTGAGAAAGTGAAAATCCTGAGCATAATCTAGTTAACCACATGCTGTTCTATGGTTATGGGCTATAACCCCTTGGTCTGGCCAGCAATCATATAAAAGCATGCTTGTCACCACAAAGGCGAGAAGAGCTGGAGGATCAACGCAAATTCATCACCACCTCTACAATCATAACACACTGTATAGCCCGTTGATGGTTCAAACCTTGTAACTAGCAAGCAGAACATAAGATGTAAGTGGCCATGGCCATGGTCCTGTGAGGCACCTGTATAATTGCTTACTTTTGTAGTGTCAGGGTCTAGGGAACCCTGGGGGGCCAGTCAACTCATGAAATCCACTGCCACATTCCCTCTTGTCAGGCAGTATTGTTCTCATACGTGATAAGCAGCATCATGAATTCCTGCCAAGTCATCTCCAGCAAATATTTATTGGGATGTAGGTACATAGGTCCTGCAGCATCTGCCTCCATTTCTCGTCTAATCTGTGGGCAACCTCTCAGCCAACACACACTACGTGTGTGTGGAATTGTGTGTTGTGGTACGTGTGATGTGAGGGGAGGAGGAATGAGTCCCAGAGGCCTGGGAAAGAGGATGCTTGTGATGACAGAGATCTAGGCCTAGTTCAACCAGCATGACCATGTCTTTGGTGTCTCTACTTGAAGTGACAGCTGTCTCCTGGTTATCGTTTTCATGTTTAAGCTGGAAAACATTATCTACTCTAATGCATATATTCACATGGCCTATTAAGACCAAGGTATCTTCTTCTTTGTCTAATTTAGGCTATATAAATGTATATTGAGGTGATTTTTTTTCAATGTTACTACTCATGGAAAAAGACTTTTATTTCCTCTTCTAGGGTCTAATTCAATGAGGAGAAATCCTCATTGGACAGATATCTGTCCTTTCCTAATGCAAATCATGCTGCAAGGGACATGCACTCATGTTTTAGAAAAAGGAGAGAGGAGAGGTCTACCCACCTTTGAAAAGAGAACTGCCACTCAGACACTACAGGGAGTGGTGATGCTGTGGACAGAGATACAGAGAGGGCGGTCAAAGAACCTGGTCTGATTCAACTACCCACAATGAGTCCCTCTAATCATATCTTGGGGGTTTCTCTTAACTAACCACAAGAGGCCTCTTTCCTCATCTAATTTTTTAAAAATGGAGGTAATAATGGTTATCCTACATTTCTTACAGAGTTGGTATAAAGATCAAATAAAATAAGGTATGGAGTACTTAGAAAGAATGAAGCATGATGACAATGTAAGCAAGACTTTTCTATTTTAGCAACAAGTGTATATATATATATATATATATATATATATATATATATATATAAAATTATATATTATTATATATTATTATATAAATTATAATTTATATATAATTATATATAATTATATATTATTATATAAATTATAATAATATATAATTATATGTAAATATATAAAAATTATATTAAATATAATTTATTTATGTGCGTGTTTTCCAGTCTATCCAATGGTTTCTTTTGACCACATTTTCGACCTCACATCTCCTTTCATAAAATATATTCCCAGACATTTTATCTTTACAAAAAGAGAACACTTTACCACAAATTCAAGATAAAGAAAGAAATTTGCAGCTAAAGGTCTACAGGGGAAAAAATCTAAATGAGTCCATTAACGATAACTAAAAAGTCAGTCTATAACAAATGGAAAAGGCAAGTAAACAGTCACATTTAATGAAATCTAGTTAAGGAAATAAATCACTCTCTATTTCTCTTTTCCCCAATGCCACTGTTTCATGACTTGGTTTTTGAAACTAAGCATTTAGAGATAACGGTAATTCTAAATGTGGTTTCTTAACTATTTAAATAGCAAGTCTTTCTCCCATGTTTACTTAAATGCAAACACAGAGCTGCATGAAGTCCAAACACTGAGGGCTTTATATACTAAGACTATGTAGTATTAGTGCAAATGAGAATCTACGTGATAAGAAACATCATTCTTATACCCCATTCTTTTCTGTTCCAAATGGAATTTCTAGAGATAAAATCCTTGAAATTAATGATTCAAAAAAGTTAACTTTTTAGTATCATAATGAAAACCAAAGTTGATAATTAGCCTCTTCTACAATACATTGTATGGCTGAGATTCCCATTTAGTCCATCAGAAAGTCACTTTTTTAAAAAAGGTTTTCAAATATTCCACATTTTTGTTAAACAAAGATTTATAGAACACTTATTATATACCAGTTGATACTCTAGGTACTTGAAATACATCTGTAAGCAAAAGGAAATATATTAAAAATTTGAAGGTAACAGAAGACAATAAAATGTTTTTTAATGAAATAAAATTAAGTGTATATTTTGGCTTATCTAGTAAGTGGTTAAAATAGATAATAGTAATTTCTCTGTTTTCTACTCTATAAAAGTAATAATTATCTTTCATAAACCAATGTTCTATTTTGACATAAAACAAGAAGAAAAGATGTTTGTTTCTATCTGAGTTTGTTTGATCTCGCAAAGCACACACAGTGATGCTACATTAATACGAGTTTTAGTTCAAGAACATCCCACCATCTCTCCTTTCTTTCTTCCACATTTTGACGTGAGTGTTAGTAGTTGGAGATAAAAAATTAATAGGCATAATTTTGTCTTTGCATTTTGTTTATCCTTCTAAGAAAATTCAGAATATAAATTAAGTTGGAGGCCATGGCTGTACATGGCAGAAGTTAGCATACTTGTGAGCATTTCTCTAGCACAGGTATAGAGTGAAAAGAGCCCTGAATTAAAAGTTGAAGTCGTGGGTTCCACCACATGCCTTGATGCAAATTTGTCTAAATTCATAGCTGCATTAAATCCCCTAGATTGCTTCTGCATCTGCAAAATTAGAGTTGGATCCAATGACCTGAAAGATCACTTTTAGATATAAAACTCTCTAGTTCCCACTGGTAGAAATTATATAAGACTGAGATCAATATGTAGTTCTGGACATGCAGAAAGAAATGTTCTAAACAAATATATCATTAAATACTACTCTGGAAAATGACAAAGCAAAGGCAAATTTTTAACTATAAATAGATTAAAACTGTAAGAACTATGGATTATATTTAACTCCCAAGACAACAGTAGCTTGTGGGAGGAAAAAGGTATGAATATTAATATAAAATTAACCAAATGACAGTCTTTGCATTCGTACCTGCAAAAACTATTGAGATGTTTCATAGCCCAAATTTTCTCTCCTCTCCTGACAAGGCCAGATTACATTAAAAATTTCCTGTCATAGCTATATGTGTTGCTCTGTGCCCCGAGGCCAGATGCCTATGAGAACAGTGTCTGTGTCAATGGTAACCACAAGTCACCTGGCCCAACGACACTCAGCAAATGCTTATTCCTAGATCCACCAACACCAACTTCATTGCTTTGATGACATCCTCACGGAGATGGGAGAGGGCTCCCTCAAAGGCTTCTGTTCCATGCCTCACTTCTTCCATTCCTTACAGCTTTCTCTTTCAATTAATTCATTCCTTCATTCAATACTTTTAAAAATTAATTGTATACTATATGGAAAACACTGCTAAAAACTAAGGACACAAAAGTATTTATGGCTGTTAGTATGGTAGGGAAGATAGACATAGAATACATAATTACAACTGTTTGGTAAAATAGAAACTCTAAGACTCTGTAAGAAGTTATGATGAATTCCCCCCAGGTAAATTTGGAAGCCATTTGAGCAGCACCATCCGATCTTGGAATTATAAGTATCTTCTCAGGGGCAATCCACAAGCATCTCAAGATTGCACACAGACATGTCAACTCTGTCGAACCTCCAAAAAAATTTTCTACCAATTTCAGAACCATTTTTGTCACCTTTGTCCAGGAGTCTTAATATTACATAATTCTGGGGCCAGATTGTTAGTCCCCAAACTGTCTTTACCATATCAAGGCCCTTTTATACCAAGGTTCATGCCATAGAGCAGTGAGAACATGGACTGTTAGGTTCAGATCACAGTTCCAACACTCTCTGGCTGTGCAATCTTAGGTAAGTTAGTCAACTTCTCTGAGCCTAATCTCTTTACCTGTGTAACAGGGGACTCATAAGGTTATTATAAGGTTTAATTGAGATATCTGTGCATTACACATACCTTATTCATAATAGGTCCTCAAAATGTTAGCTTTTGTTATTCCTCTGCTCCCTGAAAGCCTATTTCAATATGTAGTGTATACTGATAAGTACTGAAAGGAAATAAAAGCATTTAAGTAGTGGATCATGGTGATAGAGTTGTGGGTGATCATTAATGATTTCTCAATCTCTGCTATACTTTGTTCATCAAATATGTTTTACATACTTAAACTTTTCCCTTTACACAGGTAGCACCTATTTATGGTATAAAATATAGAAAATCAGGAAAGTAAAAAGAAGAAAAAAAATGATCACCCATAATCTCACAATTTAAAGATGTCTACTACCAAAGTAAATTTATTAAATGCTGGGTGAAATGGTAGTAAACTTGTCAGAAAACCTCAATCCCATATTAAGTAAAGAGGGGACAGATCCTGATGAAGGACTGATTAAAAGGAGAGGAGAAGGGAAGGACATGTTCAGGTAGGGTTTTAGCTGGAGGGTCATGAAGATGCCATCTCTACCCATATAGCCAATCTAAGTTGAGGGAGCCCAATCTAGAAAATCATCAGAACCAAGCAAGAAATTCCAGCTCATTCAGTTCTAGCAATGGGGCACTGTGAGCCTTGGTAGCCCTGGCCACTGGCCTTCCTCCCTGGGAAAACAAGGATCATCTTGGCAGATTCTACCTCCTTTTACCAAGTTTTCCTATAAAATACTTAATCTGACTCATCCTCACAGCCAGTCTTATAATGTGCTGAACATCATTCTCTGCCCCTTTTTACCTTACATTTCTGCCTCAATGCTCATTGATGCTTCCTCTCTTTTATAAGACAGAGTTTCTAGCCAATCTTGTTCATGTAGCCTTCTAGTCTCTTTAGGTCTTACCAACTTTATTTTTCCCTGTAGTTATCACTGTCTTAAATACTAAGATATTTTACTTATCAGTTTGGTTTTTGTCTTTCTCTTATTTCTGGAATGAGAGCTCCATGTGTGTAGGGAAATTCATTTCCTTCATTCTCTGATGTATCTCTAGCATCTGACACATAGTGGATGCTCAATAAATATTTGTTGAATGAAAAATAAAACCCTAACTCATAATCTGCCAATAAGGAAGTATAAAAGACCATCTCAGGTCACTTACTCTTTTGAAGATGGGAAAAGCTGAAGACCAGCTACTGGGTATAAAATGGAAGAGGGGAGGATGAAAAAAGAAGAACCAGTATTGTCTAGTAATGTCGTATATACACATCACATACTCCATGGCACTTGTAAGTTACAGTGGGTTCATCTTCATTCAGGTGGGCACGAATAAAATTCTTCACTGACTCTACAAAATCAAAAATATGAGGCCGCGCTGCTGGGAGCTGAGATGCCGGCCCTGGGAGCCCCGGTCCCGAGTGCCTGGGGCAAGGCATCTACTTACAGCCCCTTATGGGGACGTGCACCGAGACTAAGCACAAAGGATTAAAAAAAGATCCTGGGTTTACACTGCTTCCCTTCGCAGCACTGAGACACCTGAAAGTCCTGCCTAGCTCTTTGGCCTTCCGGGTGGATGAAAGGCTCTTGGTGCTGCAGCCAGGAGTCAGTGCTGTGCCTCTGAAGTGGGAGAGACAACTTCAGGACACGGGTCCACAAGAGACCTCCCAGCTCCACATAATATCAAGCAGCGAAAATCTCCCAGAGATCTCCATCTCAACACCAGCACCCAGCTTCAGTCAACGACCAGCAAGCTACAGTGCTGGTCACCCTATGGCAAGCAACTAGCAAGACAGGAACACAACCCCACCCATTAGCAGAGAGGCTACCTAAAAACATAATAAGGCCATAGGCACCCCAAAACACACCACCAGACGTGGACCTGTCCACCAGAAAGACAAGATCGAGCCTCAACCACCAGAACACAGGCATTAGTCCCCCCCACCAGGAAGCCTACACAACCTACTGAAACAACCTTAGCCACTGGGGACAGACACCAAAAACAACGGGAACTACGAATCTGCAGCCTGCAAAAAGGAGACCCCAAACACAGTAACATAAGCAAAATGAGAAGACAGAAAAACACACAGCAGGTGAAGGAGCAAGATAAAAACATAACAGACCTAACAAATGAAGAGGTAATAGGCAGTCTACCTGAAAAAGAATTCAGAATAATGATAGTAAAGCTGATCCAAGATTCTATTTCCAAGATCCATAATCTTGGAAATAGAATAGA
The DNA here is from genome assembly GCF_964341445.2 of Mesoplodon mirus. Lineage (NCBI taxonomy): Eukaryota > Metazoa > Chordata > Mammalia > Artiodactyla > Ziphiidae > Mesoplodon > Mesoplodon mirus. Next base: position 38,500,998 of record NC_138977.1, read on the forward strand.
CAAAATGCAAGAAACAGTTAACAAGGACCTAGAAGAACTAAAGATGAATCAAGCATCGATTAAAAACACAATAAATGAAATGAAAAATACTCTAGATGGGATCAATAGCAGAATAACTGAGGCAGAAGAACGGATAAGTGAGGTGGAAGATAAAATAGTGGAAATAACTGCTGCAGAGCAAAATAAGGAAAAAAGAATGAAAAGAACAGAGGACAGCCTCAGAGACCTCTGGGACAACATTAAACGCACCAACATTCGAATTATAGGGGTTCCAGAAGAAGAAGAGAAAAAGAAAGGGACTGAGAAAATATTTGAAGAGATTATAGTTGAAAACTTCCCTAATATGGGAAAGGAAATAGTTAACCAAGTCCAGGAGGCACAGAGAGTCCCATACAGAATAAATCCAAGGAGAAATACGCCAAGACACATATTAATCAAACTGTCAAAAATTAAACACAAAGAAATCATATTAAAAGCAGCAAGGGAAAAACAACAAATAACACACAAGGGAATCCTCATCAGGATAACAGCTGATCTCTCAGCAGAAACTCTACAAGCCAGAAGGGAGTGGCAGGACATAATTAAAGTGATGAAAGAGAGAAACCTGCAACCAAGATTACTCTACCCAGCAAGGATCTCATTCAGATTTGATGGAGAAATTAAAACCTTTACAGACAAGCAAAAGCTCAGAGAGTTCAGCACCACCAAACGAGCTTTACAACAAATGCTAAAGGAACTTCTCTAGGCAAGAAACACAACAGAAGGAATATACCTACAATAACGAACCCAAAGCAATTAAGGAAATGGGAATAGGAACATACATATCAATAATTACCTTAAATGTAAATGGACTAAATGCTCCCACCAAAAGACACAGAGTGGCTGAATGGATACAAAAACAAGACCCATAGATATCCTGTCTACAAGAGACCCACTTCAGACCTAGAGACACATACAGATTGAAAGTAAGGGGATGGAAAAAGATATTCCATGCAAATGGAAATCAAAAGAAAGCTGGAGTAGCAATTCTTATATCAGACAAAATAGACTTTAAAATAAGGACTACTAGAAGAGACAAAGAAGGACACTACATAACGATAAAGGGATCGATCCAAGAAGAAGATATAACAATTGTAAATATTTATGCACCCAACATAGGAGCACCTCAATACATAAGGCAAATACTAACAGCCATAAAAGGGGAAATTGACAGTAACACAATCATAGTAGGGGACTTTAACGCCCCACTTTCACCGATGGACAGATCATCCAAAATGAAAATAAACAAGGAAACACAAGCTTTAAATGATACATTAAACAAGATGGACTTAGTTGATATTTATAGGACATTCCATCCAAAGACAACAGAATACACATTTTTCTCAAGTGCTCATGGAACATTCTCCAGGATAGATCATATCTTGGGTCACAAATCAAGCCTTGGTAAATTTAAGAAAATTGAAATTGTATCAAGTATCTTTTCCGACCACAATGCTATGAGACTAGACATCAATTACAGGAAAAGATCTGTAAAAAATACAAACACATGGAGGCTAAACAATACACTACTTAGTAACAAAGTGATCACTGAAGAAATCAAAGAGGAAATTAAAAAATACCTAGAAACAAATGACAATGGAGACACGACTACCCAAAACCTATGGGACGCAGCAAAAGCAGTTCTAAGGGGGAAGTTTATAGCAATACAATCCCACCGTAAGAAACAGGAAACATTTCGAGTAAACAACCTGACCCTGCACCTAAAGCAATTAGAGAAAGAAGAACAAAAAAACCCTGAAGTTAGCAGAAGGAAAGAAATCATAAAGATCAGATCAGAAATAAATGAAAAAGAAATGAAGGAAACGATAGCAAAGATCAACCAAACTAAAAGCTGGTTCTTTGAGAAGATAAACAAAATTGACAAACCATTAGCCAGACTCATCAAGAAAAGAAGGGAGAAGACTCAAATCAATAGAATTAGAAATGAAAAAGGAGAAGTAACAACTGACACTGCAGAAATACAAAAGATTATGAGAGATTACTATAAGCAACTCTATGTCAATAAAATGGACAACCTGGAAGAAATGGACAAATTCTTAGAAATGCACAACCTGCCAAGACTGCCTCAGGAAGAAATAGAAAATATGAATAGACCAATCACAAGCACTGAAATTGAAACTGTGATTAAAAATCTTCCATCAAACAAAAGCCCAGGACCAGATGGCTTCACAGGTGAATTCTATCAAACATTTAGAGAAGAGCTAACACCCATCCTTCTCAAATTCTTCCAAACAATATCAGAGGAAGGAACACTCCCAAACTCATTCTAGGAGGCCACCATCACCTTGATACCAAAACCAGGCAAGGATGTCACAAAGAAAGAAAACTACAGGCCAATATCACTGATGAACATAGATGCAAAAATCCTCAACAAAATACTAGCAAACAGAATCCAACAGCACATTAAAAGGATCATACACCATGATCAAGTGGGGTTTATTCCAGGAATGCAAGGATTCTTCAATATACGCAAATCAATCAATGTGATACACCATATTAACAAATTGAAGAAGAAAAACCATATGCTCATCTCAATAGATGCAGAGAAACCTTTCGACAAAATTCAACACCCATTTATGATAAAAACCCTGCAGAAAGTAGGCATAGAGGGAACTTTCCTCAACATAATAAAGGCCATATATTCCAAACCCACAGCCAACATCGTCCTCAATGGTGAAAAACTGAAACCATTTCCACTAAGATCAGGAACAAGACAAGGCTGCCCACTCTCACCACTTTTATTCAACCTAGTTTTGGAAGTTTTAGCCACAGCAATCAGAGAAGAAAAGGAAATAAAAGGAATCCAAATTGGAAAAGAAGAAGTAAAGCTGTCACTGTTTGCAGATGACATGATACTATACATAGAGAATCCTAAAGATGCTACCGAAAAACTACTAGAGCTAATCAATGAATTTGGTAAAGTAGCAGGATACAAAATTAATGCACAGAAATCTCTGGCATTCCTGTACACTAATGATGAAAAATCTGAAAAAGAAATCAAGAAAACACTCCCATTTACCATTGCAACAAAAAGAATAAAATATCTAGGAATAAACCTACCTAAGGAGACAAAAGACCTGTATGCAGAAAATTATAAGACACTGATGAAAGAAATTAAAGATGATACAAATAGATGGAGAGATATACCATGCTCCTGGATTGGAAGAATCAATATTGTGAAAATGACTCTACTATCCAAAGCAATCTACAGATTCAATGCAATCCCTATCAAACTACCACTGGCATTTTTCACAGAACTAGAACAAAAAATTTCACAATTTGTATGGAAACACAAAAGACCCCGAATAGCCAAAGCAATCTTGAGAACGAAAAATGGAGCTGGAGGAATCAGGCTCCCTGACTTCAGACTATACTACAAAGCTACAGTAATTAAGACAGTGTGGTACTGGCATAAAAACAGAAAGATAGATCAGTGGATCAGGATAGAAAGCCCAGAGATAAACCCACGCACATATGGCCAACTTATCTTTGATAAAGGAGGCAGGAATGTACAGTGGAGAAAGGACAGCCTCTTCAATATTTGGTGCTGGGAAAACTGGACAGGGACATGTAAAAGTTTGAGATTAGATCATTCCCTAACACCATACACAAAAATAAACTCAAAATGGATTAAAGACTTAAATGTAAGGCCAGAAACTATCAAACTCTTAGAGGAAAACATAGGTAGAACACTCTATGACATAAATCACAGCAAGATCCTTTTGGACCCACCTCCTAGAGAAATGGAAATAAAAACAAAGATAAACAAATGGGACCTAATGAAACTCCAAAGCTTTTGCACAGCAAAGGAAACCATAAAGAAGACCAAAAGACAACCCTCAGAATGGGGGAAAATATTTGCAAATGAAGCAACTGACAAAGGATTAATCTCCAAAATTTATAAACAGCTCATGCAGCTCAATAGCAAAAAAACAAACAACCCAATCCAAAAATGGGCAGAAGACTTAAATAGGCATTTCTCCAAAGAAGATATACAGACTGCCAACAAACACATGAAAGAATGCTCAACATCATTAATCATTAGAGAAATGCAAATCAAAACTACAATGAGATATCATCTCACACCAGTCAGAATGGCCATCATCAAGAAATCTAGAAACAATAAATGCTGGAGAGGGTGTGGAGAAAAGGGAACACTCTTGCACCACTGGTGGGAATGTGAATTGGTACAGCCACTATGGAGAACAGTATGGAGGTTCCTTAAAAAACTACAAATAGAACTACCATATGATCCAGCAATCCCACTACTGTGCATATACGCTGAGAAAACCATAATTCAAAAAGACACATGTACCAAAATGTTCATTGCAGCTCTATTCACAATAGCCCAGAGCTGGAAACAACCTAAGTGTCCATCATCGGATGAATGGATAAAGAAGATGTGGCACATATATACAATGGAATATTACTCAGCCATAAAAAGAAACGAAACTGAGCTATTTGTAATGAGGTGGATAGACCTAGAGTCTGTCATACAGAGTGAAGTAAGTCAGAAAGAGAAAGACAAATACCGTATGCTAACACATATATATGGAATTTAAAAAAAAAATGTCATGAAGAACCTAGGGGTAAAACGAGGATAAAGACACAGGCCTACTTGAGAATGGACTTGAGGATATGGGGAGGGGGAAGGGTAAGCTGTGACAAAGCGAAAGAGAGGCATGGACACATGTACACTACCAAACAAGGTAGATAGATAGTGGGAAGCAGCCGCAGAGCACAGGGAGATCAGCTCGGTGATTTGTGACCGCCTGGAGGGGTGGGATGGGGAGGGTGGGAGGGAGGGAGATGCATGAGGGAAGGGATGTGGGAACAGATGTATATGTATGACTGATTCACTTTTTTATAAAGCAGAAACTAATAAAAAAAAAGAAATTAAAAAAATATGAGAAAAGCCAGCATATCAGTCTACAAGGGCTGCCATAACAAAATACTACAGACTGAGTGGCTTAAACAACAGAAATTTATTTTCTCACATTTCTGGAAGCTGGAAGTCCATGGTCAAGGTGTTAACAAATTTGAGCTCCTCTGAGGCCTCTCTCCTAGGTTGGCAGACACCCGCCCTTTGCTGCCTCTTCATGTGATTTTTCCTCAGTGCATGTTCATCCCTTGCATCTCTCCTATGTCCTAATCTCCTCTTTTTATAAGAATGCCAGTCAGATTGGATTAGCGCTTACCCTAACAGCACCATTTTAACTTAATTATTTCTTTAAAAATCCTGTTTCCAAATAGAGTTATATTCTGGGGTACCAAGAGTTAGGGCTTCAACATATAAATTTTGGAGGGACTCAGTTCAGCCATTAACAGCCAGTTATCTCAGTTTTGGTGGAAAAAGCACTCTGCTTCAAATGCATATAAAGCTATTTTAGTGAGCTTTTTTAAAAAAATAGATCTTTATTGGAGTATAGTTGCTTCACAAACTGTGTTCGTTTCTGTTGCACAGCAAAGAGAATCAGCCATATACATACACATGTCCCCATATCCCCTCCCTCTTGAGCCTCCCTCCCATCCTCCCTACCCCACCCCTCTAGGTCATCGCAAAGCACTGAGCTGATCTCCCTGTGCTATGCTGCTGCTTCCCACCAGCCAATTATTTCACATTCGGTAGTGTATATATGTCGATGCTACTCTCACAGTGAGCTTTTTTAACCTCAGAAGTTGTGTGATTTTGTTCCTAGGAGGCTGTTTCACAGAGGAATTATTGTTGGGTGGTCACTGACTTGTAGCGATACATGATCTTAATAATACATATTTCAAGAAGTGTAAAGTTCACTAAATCCCTTACAAACATGATTCAAAACCTTATAATAAAGGTGCAATAGAATCCAAAATGTTAGAAAATTATTGAAAGTCAAAGAAATGTAAGAATATTAAGTCACATATATCTAGATTGGCATGAAAGTTTTTGAGATACAGATGTACAAAAAGATTTTATACAAGGTGATTGGAGGTATTTCTACTAGATCCAATCTAATTTCTTCAAAAATAGAAAGTAGAAATAAGGCAAAAATATTTAATGTATATAAACAACACAGAGTGAAGCTCTTAGAGATAGGTGAATATTTGAGTTGTGCAATCAATGATGGCAAGTGTGAGAATGTTACATGCATGGGCTAGAAGAAAATTAAATATCATTTAGTCAAACATTTTTATTTTGTATAATGGGAAAGCAATTCTTGAGAAAGCAAATTGTCTCCTTCCTATGACAGAATATAAATAGAATCCAGACCTATCCTCTCTTCCTCATTCAGAGCTCTGGTTCCCATTTCTATACTCACTCTGATGAGATATATGAGATCCAAGGTGAATGTCTTGGTCTGGCTAAAAGCCTTCCTAACTTAGGTAAAATGAGATGTGCAGATATCATAAGGAATAACTGCCATCAGCAAAATGTAGGTAAGAAATAAAAGAGCCTAATGAAAAGAGAGTAGAATCCAGATTCAAAGGACATGGGAACACTGTTTACCATCTCTGTGACCTTAGGCAAGACTCTTCACTTCATTAAACCTAATTGTGTCATCTTCACGCTGGAAATAATAATAATTCTTTCCCTATGGGCTTCAGTGGGCTATTGGTGAACAAAAAAGATAGAGAACCTGCAAACTCTTTGTAAATATTAAAGTGGTATTTAAACACTATATGTGCTAATCACTGTTATATATCAAGAATTAATGTGCCAATGAGATCTAGTTTTTAGGCAGAGAACTGAATTAGAAATTTAATCTGGGCTAGATATCCTAAGAATGAAAATGTCAGTTTTACTTACTTTCTCTAAAAAAAATAGTGCCAGCTACGTGAAACAACTCAGGGTTCAAGTTTAAAGAACACAATCTCCATTTTAATTAAAGTACATAAACCATGGCCTATAATGCCAGCTACAGCCAAGGGGAGATGGTATTAAAACCAGTAATTTCCTGGCACCAGTCCATTGGGTCTGTTTAGTAGAGGGTTGGTACAGAACTGCAGAACTGAGTACATTTCTTAGAAGAGAACTCCCTACTGGCGGGTCTCTGAAAATCCAGTTAACAGCAACCATCAGGAATTAGTTGTTGAAGATCACATCTGTAAAAATGCTCCCGTCCTTGCTAGTCTTTGCATATAAAATAAAGTCACACATTTTCTCCTGGAGCCCCAACTTGCCTAATCTCCAGAAAACATCTCCCCTTGAAATAGCTCCCTGCTATTTCTGAGTTTCCCAGGAGGCTATCTTGGGAACTGGTCCTTCACCTTCTTCTGTTCCACACCATCAGTGGTTGCCTTTGCTACTGATGAGCATCATGAGATCCTGGTGTACTGTCCTCTGCTGGCAATAGCCACTGACATCTTATGGCAAAATCTCCTGTCTGGCCCCTGGCCTTCCCCCACATGGAGACCCCAATTCACTCTAAGGGCTGAGCATGCTTCAAGCTTATTCTGGCCTCAGGGCCCAACTCCTTCTGAACTCCCAACCGCAGAAGGAACAGAAAGGCCTTCCTGCAGCCCTTCCCTCCACAAGTCCAAGTCACTTACCCTGTCTTGCCCCAGGGCTAGTCTATTCACAAGATGATTGACAATTTGCAGATAACATTTCCTTCGGAGAGGAGGAAACCTATACTCACAGACTGGGGTCTGACCTTAGAGTCACACAATTAAAGTAGAATAAGTTTCCCCAAAGCTGGTTTGTTAGGTCTTAAAATTTTGACATTTTCAAGATACAGAGTCTGGTCCACTTTGCACTATTTTAGGCTCAGTTCATATCTTTTTGAATTATTTCTTCCTCATGAAGTAAAGAGCTCAGGCCAGCAAGATTTCCCTGTTGGCTTGGTCTTGGACTTTCAGGCTCTTGTAAACAAATAAACAAATAAGAAAATACTCTGAAGAGGGAATTGATTGGCTCATATAACTAGGAAGTTCTGGGATGAAGCTCCCTAAGGATGCCACACATCACTCATTGTCACATCTGGATTCCCTCTTTCTCTACCTCTACATTATGCTTCTCTCTTACTTTAGAAGGAATTCCTCCATGTAGCAGGTAGAAGGTGGAGGGTTTCATGGCTACAGAAAATTCTAGGCCAGTTGTCATCCTATCCCATCTTAGCAACGGCAAAGAGGAGAGCAGCAAGGACTCTGATCCACTATTGTTTGCTTCTGCATCCCTGGGTCCCTGGACAATCATTATAGTCAAGAGGATACAGGCAGCTCCACCAGAACCAAGTGGAATGGCAGGGGAGGCCAAAGGAAAGGAGGTGTTGTTCCAAGAAGAAGATAGGAACACGATGAACAAACAGAAACAAGGGATTAGGGCCGTGTAAATACAAATTTAGGAACCAGAAAATGAATTATCTACCTCTTCAAAAGTGGTTTACTAAAACCTCCAATTCACAGTACTAAATAGAACTCTTAATATCTTGGTCTGATAAACTGAAATTGGGTACCTTCACTGAATTGAAGACAATTTTGGTAGTATTTGCCTCCTACCTTAAGTTCTAAAGCCCCTGCCAGATTGGTCAGTGGTGCCTATTGAAACAAAGAGAATATCTGTTCCAAGATCAGTGCCAGTCTCCTTCCTAGGAGGCAGAAATTGCTTGCAATTCTCTAAATTGAAGCTTTTCCAGGTTTAAAATTATCGGTCCCACTGGAAACTGTTATATATGTAGTAATATTTAGTGATTAAATCATGGGTTTTAAAATCAGACAAATCTGAATTTGAATCCTTTCTCCACCGTCTACTAAATGCATGACTTTGAGCAAATTCTCAGTCTCAGTTTCCTTGTGGGTAAAATGGAGATAGTAATTTCTACTCTACTAGGTGGTTGTGAGGATTAAATTAAATAATGCTTTATAAGTGTTAGCTATTACTAATGGTAGTAATACAGTGGTTTAATAATCAATTGAACTTTTACTCAAACCATTTCTATGTATTTTATCAGGAATTGAAAACTTTTTTCAGCTAAGTGAATTGTCTATTGTAATCATTCAACTGGCTTAAAAAAAACCTGAGAGTGACATCAGTTTTTAGATATATCCCATCATTTTTGAAGAAAGGTTTACACTATGGGAGTTTGGAATGTATACAATGAGAAGCAGCAGAAGGAAAGAGAGTGAAAAGTGTGAGAAGGAATGAATAGATGCCCCAGACAGTGTGTGCATCTGGGTGTAGAACACTTGTGCGTGGAGTAGAAGGGTGTGTGTAGAGTCCCAATTCTAAAAGCAGAGGGTTCTCACACTAATTCTAACTTAGAAACTCGGACTAAAGACCTCACAGTATGTGGAAATCTCAGTTCCAGAGTCTAGGAGATTTGGGACTCAGATATATTCATTATAAGGTTGACTCCGGAGATATACATGAATCTGGGTCATACCCAGTTTAAGTAGAAAGCCTACCACAGAAGGACCCCACTGAGATTGATTCTTCTTAACTAAAACAAAACCACTGGAAATGAGAGACCATTAAGGAAGCTTAATATCCCTGAGAAGAAGAAACCTGAATTCAGCAGAGTAAGGTTCCAGTCTTGGAAGAGTTTTAGGTTTCAAAGAATTACAATTTGGAGAATTACAAGTCTAGTACATTATAGACATTGAGGGAATATATTAAAATTCAAAAGTTGGGAGAAAATCTGAAGAATCTTCAAAAAGAACATCATTGAGTTTTGGTAGATTCTCTTCATGAAAAAGTAAGATTTCATCCTGAGATTTGAGCAGCGTATTCAAGAGAAAGGCAGATGGGGAAGGAAGGAGAGGGAGAAGGGAAAGGAGAGGGGAAGGAGAGAGAAAGAAGAGAATAAGCAGATGGGGAATGAGAACATGCTATGGTGGAAATGGGAAATAAGAAAATAGGGCTCCCTCCCCTCCCTCTACCACTCCCATAACTGCCAGAGGCAGACTTACCATGAATTAGTCAAGTTTAAATTTTAGGGTCCCTCTTTTGCTCAAGGCCCCTTTTAAGACCCAAAGGAGAAGCCTGAGCTGTCTGCTCTCATGGTTATGTTTTATTAAATTTGTGAACCTAAGGTTTTTTAACCCCAGTTGGTCAGGACCACTGGCTCTTTCCACTCTACCTTCTTCTCTAGTCAGGTGGCACTAGAGGGACCTGGTATATTTCAGGATCAAGCTAAAGGGAAGTTAAGTTCTGGATACCTTTGGGTCAAATTCAGTGGGATATATATTTATGAAGTCCACAGTTAGAGGGTCAGAGTTCATACCACCATATGCATAGGTCCCATGGTGCTAGCACCAGAAAAATGTGACTGAGGGAGGAGAAAGTATGCTTCTATGGACAGAGCTGGGAATTATCTGTGAAGAAATTCTTCAAAATATTACAGCTCATGTATGAAAAAACTTGATACAGGTTTTCCCAAATTTGACAACTCTAAAGTTTTGTATGACAATACCAGTAACAAGTTATGAGGCTGGAGAAATGCTTCTAAACTGCCAGTAAATTAAAAATTCTTTGACTAAATATTCCAGAGGAGAGATTAAATTATTTTTCTATTCTTTTGTAGAAAATGGTATTATTTGGGTTTTCAGATAAAATACAAGATGCCTGGTTAACTTTGAATTTCAGATAAGCAACAAATACATTTTAGTATAGGTATTCCCAGTATTGTACGAAATTCAACTTTAAACATCCTATATTTCTTTTTCTTTAACTTTTTATTTTATATTGGAGTATAGTTGATTAACAGTGTTGTGATAGTTTCAGGTGTACAGCAAAGTGATTAAGTTATACATATACATGTATCTATTCTTTTTCTAATTCTTTTCCCATTTAGGTTGTTAACATAATATTGAGCAGAGGTCCCTGTGCTATACAGTAGGTCCTGGTTGATTATCCATTTTAAATATAGCACTGTGTACATGTCAACCCCAAATTCCCTGTATTTCTATTTGTTAAATCTGGCAACACTATAAATTAAAAATAAAAATCACTACTATAGGAAAAGATGACCAAAGAGTACGCAGCCTAAAAATGCAGGAAAGAAAGCATTATAGAAGTATGTCAGGCAATTAATTAAGAAAAAATCATTGTTATTTTTCATGATTTTGTGATATTTACAGTACTTGCCAGCTTTGTCCTATAATAAATACATTTATACTAAATTTATAATCAATTCTTATAAGGCAGCCCACGGACCTGGATCTGCCCCTGCCCTTACTTCTTACCCCAAAGGATACAAAAATCTCTCAGGACTCCCAGGAACAGAATGGGAAGGACAGCCAAAAGGAATAATGAGCTAATGCCAGCCAAATACATTAAAGAGAGTAAGAAGGTTTTTTACAACTGTACCTGGGAAAAGAAATATTTGAGCATATGTAGAGCCATTAACAAATAAAGAAAGGAGTGATATTAATAATGACTCTAAAACAACTGAGGTAATGAACTCCTTTTTCATCTTTGGTAAGATAAGGAAATGGAATTTGCAGAATTAGTAAGTAATGAAGCCCTTATAAAAATAGATATTAATATAAGGTAGGTAAAAAATGCTTAGAAAACCCAAATAAATCAAGGGGACTTGGAAATATGTATCCTGGGGTACAGAGGTGAGCACATAATGAAGTCTCTAAACTATAGGCCATTGTTTTCAAGAATTGTGAGGTCTAACAGAGGAAATTGAGGGCAGAGAGAGGGAAATGGGAGGCACAAATGGAAATGGATTCAAGGAAAGAATTTGAAAAGCACTATAAATTACATTTGAATTATTTAATAACCCAAAGGAAACAGACTACTTATTAAGGAAATCCAATAAAAATATTTATTAAACCTCATGAGATTGCAAAACTGGAGAAGAGTCAATAATTTGTATGTATGTTAAGAAGGCTGCCTGATAATAAAATAGGCATGTATGTAGTATATTATACATAATGAACATTTTGTACTCAAAATAATTCTTGATTAGCTGGATGAAGAATATAGTTATTTCATTAAATCAAAAAAAGTATCATAAATAACAACAATAAACCATAAACATTAAAACGTAATGCTGGACAAAAAATAGTGGAATGCTGTAGAATGGATTGAGCAGGAGCTTTTCTAACTGCCAGGCAGATTCCTAATCTTCTTTTAAGAGATTCTCAAAAGAGAGGTAAACAAGATCTGTAACTGATAGCAGTTTCTCACTAGGAAGGTACTTCAACTTACACCTTATGAAATCAAAAAGTCCAAGAACTATGAGGTACCTAGTATAAGGCAGGAGAAATCAGTTTTTACAAGACAAAAAATGAAATCCACAGAACTACAAATCAATGAAGAATTGATATTAGCTAGTTCACTTATTTTATAGTTGGGAAAGTTGAGACTAAACAACTTGCCCAAGGTGCATATAGGTAAAGCCGGGATTGGAAATCAGATCTTTCTGATTTTGTGTTTAATAGTCATTTTTTATATTTTGTTGTAAGCCCCATGAGCGTAGAGACCAAGTTTGTTTTAAACCACTATGCCTCAGCACCTAACCTCATGCCTGGCACACACATACACAACATTCACTAAATTATTTAATAAGCATACTACCACTATTCGTCTTTACTTTTACTTCTTTTGGTTGAATTCCTTCCACTAATGTCCTATTAGCAAGGGGTCTTGGTGTGGTTACTACTAAGGTGCCACAGGCAAATAACTACTTATTCATTCTTGAAAGAGATGTTAAGTTTATTAAAGGCAACAGTGACATTAAACCCCAAAGACATTAGCTCAACATCTTTGCCCTTAACGAAAAGATTTGTGGATTCATCTTTGTGACAACTCTTTCAGGAACGTGTGGGTTTACATTCTTTCAGAGGGAAAGTGATCTCTAGAGAATTAAGATTATGTATGTAAAGAACCTAACCAAGAGCAAGCTTCATATAGAGTGGAAGAGTAGATGTTGAACAAATGTTTAATTTCCTCTCTCATCTTTGAAACAACAGGGGCGTTCACAGCCACTGTAGTCAGATCACTTCTTATGCATCAAGGAGACAACCCCGAATACCAGTAGACATTAATGTGAATGGGGAACCATTTAGAAAAGGTAAGAGAGAAAGGCCGAGAAATCTCAGTGAAACAAAAGGTCTCAATCTACTCTTAAGTGAGCTCTCCCTCCAACCATATCAATACCTGATTCTATTGTCAACTAACCCTGAGACATTAATGAAAGTGCCTTGTGTATCTGTAAATGAATCAGAAGCCTCTGTTCAATGAGGACTCCAGAACTTCTACAGAGGAAGGGCTTATGAGAAGCAATATTTAAGTGTGCTAGGAAAATTGCATGGCAAACACCATATTTTAATTTAGATTGTGTATTTTCTTATGGTGGCTGGACAAAGTTAGTCTGTTTTTAGAGATTATCAGTATTCTATTGTCTGTCTCTCTCCCCAGAGAGGCCACACTTTGGGTTCTCACTTCCTGTGCCCTTAAAAATACCAAAAAGGCTAATCTTGGGCAACTTGATGTGACGTAGGAGGCTGTAATCAGTTTAGCCTGGAAAAGATCTATCTTCATTATGATTAACAAACAACTTGTCTCTGGGAAAGACAGCACATGGAGTAAAGTACAACAGCAGAAGAAATGGGGGTGATTCACTCTCACTGCACCACCAGCCTGGGGGGCAGTTCAGAGATGATCCTAAATCCAGAACAGCTAAGAAGGAATTTCAACTCTAGAAGTAGGACAGATCAAAACCCACACTTGTCTAATGTAGTCCTAAGTGCTGCCAGTTCTCAGAGACCAACCAGCTCAATGCAGCTAAGGATGTTTGGGAGTCTTTTGTTGAATGCTGGATTAGACAGCCTATTGTGATCTTTTAAAAATGAAGACTCTGGATTTCTTGACTACAGATAAACACAAGGTCATGTTCCTCGTTTGTCATTTAGTTACAATGACATCTAAATTCACTTTTAGATACTCTATAAAGTTGCTCAGATATGTTTCTTTCACTTGAGTATTTTCCCCCAAAACTACTCTGGTATTCATGCCCCTCTTGAATATCCAATCTTTCCACTCTTGGAAAACCAGAACCGGGCCACTTTGCTTTAACTCTCTGTATTGTATTAAGAAAGAGTTGCTAGGAAGAGAGAGGAGAAAAGCATACTTTCAGCTGACTTAGAAATTAATTATAGAAAAATGCAGAGACAGGGTTCTTAGAGACTCAGAGAGATGAAAGCTGAGTTCAGATATGTTTCTGAAAAAGCAGAGGCATAAGTTCTATTCTGCCATGGAGAAAATTTAGTCTTCCTTTCACTCAGTGATTTTAACTCAAATTTAAAGTTCATCTTCTCTTAGCAGAATATTGTTTCAATAAATCCTTTTTTTGATAATAATTCAAGCAGACAAAAAAAGTTTCCTTACTCAATAAAAGAGGCAAGATGGTGCAGTGTTTTGGCTGTGGCTTTTTAAGGAAACACACTTTAGAAAATCACCCCCAAACAATGTCAGTTTGAAGGTGCAGCATTTATTAAGCTCCAAGTACATGAAAGCCACTGGACTGAGCAAAGTGATTACTGAGATAAAGAACACATGCTTTTGGATAAATCTAAAGACTTATAATCAGGAGAAGGAGAGGCACATTTACAAATAACCATGATATCCAAAGTAACTATAATAAGTAACTGTGAATTCAATATATAAATCCACAGTTAAAGGCCATGAGACTACTTATAAAATCTTATGCTGCATCTGAAGTAGTAAAAATGCTTAGAACAATGAACAGTATTGTTTTACTCTATTTGGTGGTGGGTAGATCATATCTGTATTATTGGGTTGAGCTCTGAGTATCATATCTTAAGAGAGATATAACTGGAGTATCTTGAAATGACAGTGAAAGGATGGTGAGGAAACAGACAAAACACTTCCTGAAGAGTAGCTTTAGGAGCTGAGGATGTTAAATCCTGGAAAGAGGAATAAAGTGGTACATGATAAATGTCTTTAAAGAACCGAAGGGATGTCGTGTCAAGATGGGGTGGACTCCACCAGGCAAAGCAGGTACCAGTAGGTGGACATTAAAACACACAGCTCTGGATATTAGCAGAATCTTCTGGTAATTAAAACTGCTTTTAATTGGAATGGTTGTTTCTGAAAAGTGAGACGGCTTGCTTGTAGAATTGTTAAAGAAAGTCTGCAAGGTTACTCATGGGTGCCACTGAAGAAGAGGTTCATGAAACAGTCAGGCTTGGGCTAAATGACTCTTCAGGACCCTCTGAGGTCTCTAAGATCCCTAGAGCTATATTAGAGGAGTAAAAACATATAAAGGAAGAATGGGCAGGAAAGATCAATGTTGATCATAGGAGTCTGGGGGACGCTGTACCAGACGTGGGACTTGAGCTGAAGTTTGAAGAGCAGCTAGGATCTCAGGACATAGTGATGAAGAGAAAGTGCATTCCACATACAAGAAACAGCATAAACAATTGTAAATGATGTTTTCCTTGGGAAATGGCAATTTAAGTGTCATGGAAAGAGTGTGCGCTTTGAGGTTAAATCGACCTGCATTCAAGTCCTGGTTAACTTTCTTTCCATGACTGCATCTTCACCCATGACTTCACCTAAGACTTATTCTCTCCCCAGTACCGAATCCTCCTCCTAGCTCCAAATCAGTCCCAGAGGCATCCTCCTGTGTTTCACACACTTCTTAAACTCAATGTGTTTACAGCTAAGCTAGCAGTCTTTTATTTGAAATCTGCTTCTCTTTCTAAATTCTTTCTAATTTCTCAGTGAAAGCATCACTGAGTACCCAGTTGTCTGGCCAAAACATGGGAGTCAGCTTAGATTTATCCTTTTTTCACACTGTTTATACCCACTGCCAATTCCTTCATCCTGGCGACTTCAACTCTTAAATAGATTGAGGCTTTTCTTCCTCCTTTCCAGGCCCGTACCTCTGCTTTAGTTCAGAAGGCTGTTATTTCTCACCTAAACTCCCAAGTGGTTTATCTAACTCTATTCCCACCCTATTTTTGCCTTCAGCACATCCTCGACCTCAGAGTAAAAATGCCATATTAATCGTCAATCTTACGCCATATCTTTTCTGCTTAAAGATGTCAGCAAATTCTTATCTTCATGATAAAATTTAAGCTACTTAATGAGGCACACAAGGTCCTTCACAGTTAAACCCCTGTTGAATTGAATTCAGTACAACCCTATTCTACTCTCAACTCCAGCCTTAGTGAATTTCTTGCAGCTGTCCACTGTCCCACCTTTCTCCAGGCCTCTGGTCCTTTGCTCATGGAAACTCTTGGGCCAGAAGCCCCCTTCTCAGTTATCCTCTTGGTTCACTCCTTTGTGAAGGCTCAGCTCTGGTGTCACCACCCTTGGAAGCCTTCCCTGAGCACATTTCCTTCCTCCCTCTTCTACTTTGTCAGGAGTCCCACAGCACCCAGCGTGCAAATTTATCATAGCATTACCCACACTCCACTGTGATTGTCTGCCTATTCTTTCATCTTCATTACCTGTCACTGAGCTCCTTGAGGGCAAGTATTGAACCTTCAGCTATTGTATCCCTGGCTCCTGGTAGCTACACAGCAGGTACTGGTCAAATGGATAACAGCTCTCCTTACTGGTTCTACAATCTTGAACTTCTATGAACCTCACTTTACTGATCTGTGAAGCAGAAATTATGTTGCTTATTTCACTGGGGTTTTGTGGGAGTAAATGAGAAAATAAATTATTATTATTATTACTATTAGCACTATTGTGTGCCTGCAGCACAGAGTATATGGAAAGATGTAGCATGTAATAAAGTTAAAGATAATGAAGCAAAGGGGTTAGATACCAGGCTGAAGATGCTTACCTGAAGTGTGGAGAGATGGAGTCATTACTGCTCTTGAAGTTCAACACCTACACCAGGAACATAACAGTTTCTATGAGAATTGGAGATGTGGTCTCAAGACAGCATACCATGGTATTTAAGTGTCAGACAAACCTAGATTTAAATGTCTTCCACTTATTAGCTGTGAAATCCTAGGCCAATTATTTAATCTCTCACTCAGATTCCTCATATGTAAAAATGTTAAAATGTACTTATAAGAAGGTTGTTACTTAAAAGATAAAATTAGGGACTTCCCTGGTGGCACAGTGGTTAAGAATCCGCCTGCCAATGCAAGGGACACAGGTTTGAGCCCTGGTCTGGGAAGATCCTACATGCCCCAGAGCAACTAATCCCATGCGCCACAGCTACTGAGCCCATGTGCCACAAATACTGAAGCCTGTGTGCTGCAACTATTGAAGCCCATGTGCCTAGAGCCCATGCTCCACAGCAAGAGAAGCCACCACAATGAGAAGCCCACTCACTGCAATGAAGAGTAGCCCTTGCTCACTGCAACTAGAGAAAGCCCACACTCAGCAACGAAGACCCAATGCAACCAAATATAAATAAATAAATAAATAAATTTTTTAAAAAGATAAAATTAAATTAGATAACATATGTAAACATAACATACCGATCTAGTTCTAGGTACTCAGTCAAAGTTGTAATAGACACCATGTTAAGTCTATTTACCATGTGCCAGGTACTAAATGATTTACATAGATCAACACATTTTATTATCACAACAATCCTGTGAAGTAGGTTCTGTGATTACCCCAATTTACATGTGAGGAAATGGTTGAATAGAGAGACTAAGGATCTTGGCCAAGGTCATAGAGCTAGTAAACGCCCAGCAATAAATGCTCCTTAGGAAATGCTGAATAGTTGGTAACTATGGGTATTATTGGTTGTCTCTCAATACTCTTTATAACTTAGTTTCAGTGCTGTTGGTGAGTGAATATCTTGGCAGATGCCATGCTTCTTTGTTAAAGAGATATGTTTTTCAGGGTCAGATGAACACTGTGGGGCGATTGACAAATTTCAAGGGTCTGGCTTATTGTTTCATCTCTGGGAAGTAGAAGAACAACTCAATTGTGAGAACATATTTTTATCAACAAAGGGCTTGTTATTATAAATAATATTGAGTCATATCAGGACTGCAATCCAAAAGTAACAAACAACTTTACATTTTATCTATTTTCTCATTTTTCTTTTTTTTGCTTAATAATTTTTGTGTCATTAGAATAAATTCATTTAAGTGTTCACTTCAAATTCTTTCTGAAACAAAGTAAAGCATTATTTAATTTGCACCTACATGTTTAAAGTATTGATTATTTATAAACTTTAACTTAGTAAACAACAGATACAAATATGAACAGTTTGTAAAACAGACTTTGCATTAAAGCCCCTAGCTATAACAAATTTATGGTGTTTCTATTTCTGACCCTATTATGCTTGTACTTTCCTTAGTTGACTTAAAATAAGGTAGTGAACCCAGTTCAGAGTAAGCAAGTCAAATTATGACAGGACCTGATACTCAGGCCCCAGGGATGCCGCACAATTAGCCAAAATGAAAGTGCACTCAGGGGTAGGATGACTGTCAGCTCAAGGAACAGCTTTGTTTTCATCCCAACCCTTTCTCCTAAACTCCAGGGTTTCATTAATGCCACCTCTGTAAGTCTCAGTCCATCTTGATAATAGTGAGGGCCACTACTGGAAGAAAAACCTTCTAATTCATTTATTCAATTTCCTAAAATGCCTATTTCATTTTGTAAAATACTGATGACAAATTCTAAAGACTTCTTCATTTAACCATTTATTGAACACTCAGTAAGACTGAGCACTACGTTAGGTGTGCAGATGCAAAAGAATGAAGAACAGGTCCTTGGCACCAGGAACTTAGTTTTGAGGTGAGGAGCTCTGTGTAACAGAACAACTGCAAAATAATATAAAATGTGCTGAAACGGTGGCACATAGCGTCTGCAAAGAGGATATACAAATAAGGGATGCCATGGGAGGCCTAGGCTTCTGGTGGTGACAAGGACAGGGATAAAAATCATGGTGAAAAATTAATCTTGAATACAATAGGGGCTCAATAAATATTTGTTGAGTGAAGTAGTCAACAGGGATCTTAAAATTCACAAGCCAAGGGTTTGTGATTGTATCTATTTAATCACTTGAACTTCTCTAACTACTGTATTTGGTCAACTTTGGGCATGGAGGAGAAACAGGAGATACTGAGGACTACTTGCCCAAGTATGGATACTGGAGGGGGTGGGGCATATACCCCACTGCTCTTATTAATCAAGTATAAGGGTGGATACAAAATCTCATTACCTGTTGAATGGGCCTTGTTGAGGAGAGTGAAGACTCTAGCTCAGCCCCAATTTCACACATCAGTTTCTTCCTTCTCTCTATGTACACTGTCCTTGAAAGGGTTCTCCTCTGTCCTTATCTGTCTCTTTGTTTAATATGCTTTTAAACATCAACTGTACAGTTTAAGATCCTACCTCTATTCCATTAGAAATGTATTGGCTTCACTTTTGAGTCTTCTCATGTCATGAATAAAAGCTAGAAGAAAGACTGACCAAGGGAATACGTGAGGCATAAAGCCAAGAATATCACTCAGTTCCCATTTGGGATGCTTCTCCATTCCCATTCATTCTTCCATCCTCTCAAAGAAGCAAAAGAAGATGCTTGAAGGCAAGTTGAGACAGTTGCTGGTTGTCATCAGCATGGAGACAAGATGGAGACAATTCAAGAACCAGCCAAGGTGCCCAACCACGTGGAGCACAGATGATGCATAAAATCATTCAGTGTGAAGGACGGGTGGCTGGGCCTATGCTCATAGGGAACTTGAACCAGGGAGACCAGCCGAAGAGAAGAGAGATGGCTGAGACCTGCCAAGTTAGGTGCCTCATCTCTTTATAACAAGCTCACCCTGCACAGTTTGGGTGAGTGACTTACCAGATACAGACAGCAATATTCTCATATCAACCTTTAAAAAGGGAAAGCTACCAATGGAATTAGAGATTGGAGGAATTCTAAACCACTGTTCAAGTAAGTTTGCTGTGCTGAGAGAAGTGGTAGGTTTCTCTCTTGTGACCAAAATGCTAAAGAGGATCAACCCTATCAAGGAACAAAAACTCATCATTTGTTTGCTGAATTGATAGTATATATTTTGTTTGGGGAAGGAGAGGTCATAAGGACCAGTCATTTCTTCTCAAGGATCCTAATTATAATAACAATGATAAACAAAGGCTTCCATATGGTTCCAGAAAGTCTTCCAAGCAGTTTCCATGTTTTAACACGTTTAATCCTCAAAATGCCTTATGAGATTGGTACTATTATTGTCCCTACCTTACAAATGAAGAAATTGAGGCACAAAGAGGTCATAAAATTTTGCAAAGACACACAGCTGACAAGTAATGGAATGGTGTTTATATTTATGCAGTCTGGCTCCAGGGTATGGTCTTTTAACTACTACAATTGTTTAGTCCAGGAAGACATCTAGCTACCTAAAAAGATTCTGTGTTCACATAAATATGTTATTAATAAAATTCTAATTCCAAAATTAGCTCAGAAAGGAAGATAAAATAAAAAACTGAACGTAGGGCTTATAGGTATATTGAAGAGAACATTGGAATAAGAAAGTTATAAATGTCATACTGATGATTTTCATTCAACTCTACATCTACTACCTGTGAGTACTTTTATTTCCTCATTTGTAAAGTAGAGATAATGACATCAGCCTCACAGCAATATAAAATTAAATAAAAATTTGCAGGTAAATGTGTAGTACATAGTAAGTGTAAGTAAATGATATCATGGAAAATTTGGCATCTATCATGGTAAGTTATCTACTGTCTACCATTCTATGCTCACCTCTTTGACCCTTGTGATTACATTGAGTAGATAATCCAGGATAACCATCCCATCAAAAGATCCTAAATTCAATCACATCTTCAAAGTCCCTTTTGCCATGTAAGTTAGCATATTCACAGGTTGTGGGGATCAGGCTGCAGATATACTTGGGGGTGAGGGGGTCATTATTCTGTCTACCACAGGGACCATGGTCAGATTCTGACTGAAGTGACCACTAGTGGAAAATCCAAGAGTATTTGTCTTTGAGAAGAAGAAATACGAGAAGAAAAGTTTAATAAAGATCAATAAATCAATAAATCCTAGGCTTCTCTTTTTATGGGATTATAAACAATATATGTAATATGTTTATGACGGCAGTATTAACCTTAGTGTGGCCATTAAGTTAAATCTCTAACTTTTCTACTTTATGACAATAGAGCATCCATCAGGGACCTCTAAGAGAGGGATTGCCAGCTCAAATGCCCATGGGGACTAGGTAGATTAGGTAAATTAATGGAGCAGTTCAGGTATTGTATTAGGCAGGGACTCATATAAACTGAAGAAGTATATGGCTTGTCTAGAAGAGGCATCTTCGACACAGTTGCAGCCTATTGTTGCCATATCAAATGCCAACAAATTGTTCAATATAATTTAGAAATCCAGATTTTTTAAAAAAATTTTATTGGGGTATAATTGCTTTACAATGGTGTGTTAGTTTCTGCTTTATAACAAAGTGAATCAGCTATACATATACATATATCCCCATATCTCCTCCCTCTTGGGTCTATCTCCCACCTTCCCTATCCCACTCCTCTAGGTGGTCGCAAAGCACCGAGCAGATCTCCCTGTGCTATGCAGCTGCTTCCCACTAACTATCTATTTTACATTTTGTAGTGTATATATGTCTGTTCCACTCTCTCACTTCGTCGTCACAGCTTACCCTTCCTCCTTCCTGTGTCCTCAAGTCCATTCGCTATGTCTATGTCTTTATTCCTGTCCTGCCCCTAGGTTCTTCAGAACCTTTTTTTTTTTTTTAAGTTTCCATATATATGTGTTAGCATACGGTATTCGTTTCTCTCTTTCTGATTTCACTCTGTATGACAGACTCTAGGTCCATCCACCTCACTACAAATAACTCAATTTCCAGAAATCCAGATTTTTATGTGAAAGTCCCTTTTTAAAAAATACTCACATTAAAAAAAAATTATGCTAGTCTAACAAAACACTTCAGTCTTTGGTAATCTGCTTGCCAAACATTCATTTTGACCTCTGGTTTAATATCTCATCATTATTTATTTCCTTCCATGAAGTATCTAATACAAAGTAAACCAGAAAGTCCAACCTCTCAGATGCAGGTACAGACCTGCTTGATTAGTCTTGACTTAGAGTTCAGACAACCTGGAAGACTCATCATTCC
Source organism: Mesoplodon mirus (assembly GCF_964341445.2). NCBI lineage: Eukaryota > Metazoa > Chordata > Mammalia > Artiodactyla > Ziphiidae > Mesoplodon > Mesoplodon mirus. The sequence goes on from NC_138977.1 coordinate 38,523,105, forward strand.
TCACTCTCATCCTGAGTCCTTTATTCTGCATCTTCCTTTTCTGTTCTTCTAGCTGGAATTCTTCCCCATTCTCTATTTCTTAATCCTCTCCACTGTTCAGAGCCAAGCTCTAGGGCCACTCGCCTATGAGACCTCCTGGGAACTCCTAGCTAGAATGACCTTCTCACTCCTTAGCACTCTCCCAGCATGTTTGGCCTTGTGCTGTCCTTAATCTGCGAAACGTCTTATCTCTTCACCTAAACTGGGAACTCCCTGAAGATAAGAAATGTGTTCCTCACCTTTAATGCCCTCCAAAGCTTTGCAGGTAGGAATTATCCAATCTACATTTGTTGAATGGATGGGCTCTGAAGGAATCAGTGAGACAAGGGAAACTAGGTTTTATGTAGATGCTTACTAAGTAATATGATGGCAGGTGGCACAGGTAACACAGTGGAAAATTACATAGACTTTGGACTCAGAAAGACTTGGATTCAAACTTTGATCTTGACTCCTACTACCTACCTGACCAATTTAGGTATATTGCTTTCCCTTTCTGAATCTCAATTTTCCCAAATACCCACCTCTCATTGATCAAAATAAAGGATACAGCATGTGAAGTATTTAGTATAATATACACACAGAGCAATGCCCCTGCTGCCATACACACAGTTCTAATCAGAAATTTCCAGAAACCTCCTTTCTTCACATAATGTTCCTAAACAACTTTATGAGACAAACTTGTAGGCAGCTCTTCCTTCAACCAACCAGGAAGACTGGAAAATTTCAGCAGAATTTCATGAACTCCCTGGGAATTATAAAGGATACTTTTTCATGAGATTCTCACATTTTTCCAAATGTAGGTCTTCCTTTCAGTCGTTATGACATTAGTCTAAGAGAACCAAAACCAAAAAAAACAACAAAAAAAAATTAATACACAAAGAGAGACCAAGTTTGTTGATAATCTCATTAGGCCCATTTCCTTGAAATCTTTATGTCCAGCCTGTGCTTATTTTCCTATCAATGACAGCAAGGACCAGTTCCTGGGCTGTACAGAATATTTCAAAGAGATGTGCCATTCTGACCTCTGAATGTCAGGCTGACTTTAACAATTCATGGGCTAGCTTTGGGGAAAGCAGCCTTTGATCAGCTCAGAGGGGCACTTTATTCGGAGTGCTTACTGAAGACAGTACTTACCCACTGTCTACCCAAGACAAGGTAGTGGTTTATGGCCTCTTCTGACTCACACAAGTAGTGCTTAAGGTTTAGTTTATTTCTTTTTAAAGTCTAGCTCCCGGGCTTCCCTGGTGGCGCAGTGGTTGAGAGTCCGCCTGCCGATGCAGGGGACACGGGTTCGTGCCCCGGTCTGGGAAGATCCCACATGCCACGGAGCAGCTGGGCCCGTGAGCCATGACCGCTGAGCCTGCGCGTACGGAGCCTGTGCTCCACAATGGGAGAGGCCACAACAGTGAGAGGCCCGCGTACTGCAAAAAAAAAAAAAAAAAAAGTCTAGCTCCCTTCATAATGACTTGTCAGGGGGCAGTCCCCATCTCTTAATTGTCAAAGGAGCACCATGCCAAGATCAAAGCAGCTGTGGAGATGGAAGGGAAATATTAGGATAACCAAAAACAAAACAAAACAAAACAAAAGCAGAAAGGGGGAAAAAAAAAGGAACAAAAGAGGGAAGAGTGTACAGTGACATGGTATTACAGCATCACTCCTGGGTTTCCCCTTCTGCTTGTTTGTGTCTATTAGACCTTCACAGCCATGCATCCTATATACCTAAGATCTATGGGCAACAGGGGGCTCCGGGGCATGTTACACTCGTATTCCCAAAGACAGACCGGTAAACTTTCAGGGACTTGGCCATGACCACTGTCTCTGGGCTCTGAATACACATTTCACACTGGGTTCTGTTTGGCCACTGCTTGGCTTTGCAGCAGTCCTGATTGCTCAGTGGGGTATGCCATGTCTGTTCTCCAGAGGAATTTAACAAATTAACTATGAACAAAGTCACTTGGACATGACACAGATTCACACATGCTGTGTCATGCCAAGGAGAAGCCTGTCAGCTTGCTGTTTTCACAGACATGAAAAGAAAATTCCCAGGACCCACCAAATGGATGGAAGTACAACTATGTTTAGAAAAGAAGGCAGGAGATGAGGTGAAGGAACAGGGCAGCACATAGGCCAAGATGAAAATCCCTAGAAATACCCCCATTAACCAGATTACAAAGGCAATAATTAGTGATAAGAAGAAAAATAAAATAAGAAAGCTTATTTTATTTAAGTCCTAGGAGATTAGTGTAATATCTATACACATACAGAGGTAGATGCAATGATTTAAAACCAAACAGTGAAAAGGAATGACTGGACAGCCTGCATGCCTAGGGTTTCTGTCTAGTACTTTATTTACACAATTTCATTTTAATTCATACAATGATCCAGTAAAATACATGTAAACTCAGAAAGGTAGTGGGGGAGCCTGAGACTCAAAAAGAAGTTAAAGCAGTTAAACAGACAGAAAAGGTCACCAATTGTATGATTCCACTAATATGAAATATCCAGAATAGGTAAATCCATAGAGATGGGAAGTTGATTCGTGGTTTCCAAGGGCTGGGAGGAAGGGGAAATACGAGTGATGGCTTAATGGGTACAGGCTTCCTTTTGGGTTGGTGAAATGTTTTGAAACTAGATAGAGGTAATGGTTGCACAACGTTGTGAATATACTACATGCCACTGAATTGTATACTTTATTATTGTATTTTATGCTATGTTAACTTTGCCCCAATGAAAAAAGAAATTAAATAAATTTTGTCTAGAGTTATACAGGTACTAACTAGTAGAGCCTAGATTGGAAGCCAGTTTTGGCTAAATGAGGTCCATAACAAAGATGAAGAGTTTGTGAATTCATTAGTGATTCATATACAAAACTAACCGTATTTACAAACGTACAGTGTTCTCTTTTTAATGCTGGCCCCTGGAAGATGCTAGTTCTTCCAAATGTTATTTCCTCAGTTCACCTGCCCTAAACTGTTGCCTAATTAACTTCTCACCCTTCAGAATTCCTTCTTCATCACTAAGACCATAACCAGATGCTTAAATATATTACTTACTATGCTATGTTTCAGCCCTGATTTATTTGTGGGACAAAATAATTTTTACCATGCTGTTTAAATACAAAAATAGCATTGATGAAGCACTTTTATCAAAGAAAAGCAAAGTTAAATGTCTTGATTAGTTTGAATCAAGAACTAAGGCAAAGATGTTCATAATAAATATCTCTTGGCTGGGGAAAGATCATTTTCATATGTTTTTATAGGCTTATTCTTATTTTTTGAATTTCAAAAAATATTTCTTAAAACCTTATTTTAATAAATTCATAGTGTACAGATATTCTTTAATTTTGTCATTAACCCCCATCCTCATTGTCCTTTAATTTTTATTCTCAAACGTCATCACCAAACACACAACAGAAAGAAAAAAAAAACTATCTTAATTTATTGCATTTCTCTAGTACATTTGTTGTACTTCAACAATATTTATGTTGTTTTTCTTTCTACCTTGAAGGTAAGAATATTTAATTCATTAATCTTGAATTTGTGTAAAAATATCTTATTTTCAGTTGCTTCATGAGTTTAAAAGCCTTTGTGAACTGGACTGAGATTTAACCATCACTTTCAAATTGCTTGTGTGGAAATATATATCACAAAATCTCAATATATGTAGAAAGAAAAACTCTAAATACAAACCCTCTCAAACTGGGAACTGCCTGTCCTGCTCTTCTCTTGAGGATTCACTGATGCTAATTCACTTATCCATGCAGCATCCTTGACATCCGGTGGCAGGTGTTATTACCTCCATGTTCTGGATCAGGAAACCAAGGTCAGAGGGGTTAAATGATGTACTGAAGCCTCATAACTAATCATTGCCAAGTTGAACTCTTAATCAAACAAAAGTGTTGATTTCCAATTAAAATTTTAAAACACAGCCAATGTGAGGAAGTAACATTTTTTTGTTTTCAAGAAGAATCAGAGTACCTTCCACATACTAATATCCTAGAAGCTTAGTCCCCTGGAACTGTTGATGGTCTGCCACTTTCTAGTCATCATATTTAAACTGAGTCCAGTCAACTTCACTGATACTGCAGAACACTGATCTTCTAAAGGCCAGGAATGGTTTTCCATGAAGTAAGGATGGTAATAAATTATAGATAAACTGGCTAGAGATTGTAGATGGCATTGGATTCTTCATGGGGACACTGCATGGCCACAGTTAATACTCTGCCTAAATCCCTTGATTCGGCACAAATAAAATTTTGATTTATGACAGTAAACCTTTAAATGAAAAAGCAGTATGTTTTTGTTTGACTTAATTTGAAGCATACTAAAATTGTACTCTATTTCTACGAGGACTGGAGAGCAAGAATGTTCAAGGGGCTCAGCCTATTTTTTAAGCTGTCATTAGAAATGATTAATATTTAAGAGAAATCAATAAAAATTGAATTTGAAAAAAATCAATATTTAAGCAAAAGCATTACAAATCACATGACTAGCATTGACACCCTTCATATATTAAAAAGGTTTGTTTTCCTGTGGCATGTGTATAATGCTACAGCTGTATGAAGCAAAATTTCAAAGTGGTGATGTATTGGTATGAGCCATAGGGGTAAATCATTTTGAAAAACAACCTCAGTCCTTTAAGACAAAGAAAAACTTTGGAGTAAATGTCAGCAAATATTAAATCTCACTGTCAAATATATATTAATGTAAGTACATATGGATTTGTATACATATCTATTTCTAGCAATCTTTCTTCCACCCTTTCTTGCTGGCACAGTAGCTATGTCAAAAAAACAGACGTGGTTATTTAAAATAGTAAATATAGTTGTGTTGTGACAGACGAAAAGAGTAACAATATCCTAAAATTCAGAAACCATGTTACAATCCCAATCCCAAAGGACTCTCCAAACAAACATCCACTCGTTATAAATACTTACACCTTTATCCCCAAAGCACTGTATGATTTTCTATCCTGGTGATCATGCATGAGCTTCACCTGCTCTTTTTGTCCCTTCAAGCATTAGTGTCCCACAAACTGGGCCTTTCTCTAGTTCCTACGTGGCTTTTCAAGAACAGCCTAGTCTCATTCAAAGAGATGTGGTACTCTATCCATGGCCTACTGTACTACCTACATATGTCCCAAGAAAAACAATGAAAGACAATATTTGCCTAAGCTTTCTTCTATTTTAATTCTTTTACTAAAAGTCCTATTTAAAGATTACATCTATCCTTTCACTCAGATACTTTTCCAACCTCATGTCATTCCACACTTGCCCATGTTCACTCTGCTTTAGCCAAACTGGCCTTGACATACAAAGAAATACTTACATACAAAGAACCAATCCACTGTAGCTTGCTCAAAGTCCTACCTGTCTACCTCCTCTGTGACATGTGGTCTAAGTTTACTAAGAGGATTAGAGACCCAAATTCCTCAAGCATTAGTAATATACAGGTTTTACTGTTCCTAACGGGTACTTCTAATTAAATGTTATCTCTAGGTGGTAAATAGGGGCTTTTTTCAGTGTGTTTGCTGGTGTTGGATCACAGCCTGGCGAGTTCTCTGGGTGAAATCTGAAACTGGCTCCATACATGGAGGACAAGGAGAGACTGAAGAAAGAGGCAGACAAACCAGGTTGAGAACCCTGTCTGATAATCTGAAGCTTGGCATCTAATACAATCAAACATGGAGTGATTCAGGAGTTAAAGATGATTCTAAAAGCTTCATTGACTTAGAGAATGGCACCTCCATTGACTGAAATAAGGAAAACACTGAGCACTGGGTGAAGAGGGAGCCTTCCTCAGCTTCGCTACATGGCCGTGTGGCTGACAGGGTATTGGTGCTCCAGCTGAGAGTCAGGCCTAAGTCTCTGAGGTGGTAGAGCCGACTTCAGGACATTGGACCACCAGAGAACTCCCGGCCCTGTATAATATCAATCGGCGAGAGCTGTCCCAGAGATCTCCGTCTCAATACTAAAACTCAGCTCCACTCAACAACTGGGAAGCTACGGTGCTGGACACCCCATGCCAAACAACTAGAAAGACAGGAACAACCCCACCCATTAGTAGAGAAGCTGCATAAAATCACACTAAGTTCACAGGCACCCCAAAAACACACCACTGGATGTGGTCTTGCCCACCAGAAAGACAAGATCCAGCCTCATCCACCAGAACAAAGGCACCAGTGTCCTTCACCAGGAAGCCTACACAACCCACTGAACCAACCTTAGCCACTGGTGGCAGACAACAAAACCAACAGGAACTACAAACCTGCAGCCTGCAAAAAGGAGAAGCCAAACACAGTAAGTTAAGCAAAATGAGAAGACAGAGGAATACTCATCAGATGAAGGAGCAAAATAAAAACCCACCAGACCAAACAAAGGAAGAGGAAATAGGCAGTCTACCTGAAAAAGAATTCAGAGAAATGATAGTAAAGATGATCCAAAATCTTGGAAATAGAATGGAGAAAATACAAAAACCTTTTAATGACCTAGAAGAACTAAAGAGCAAACAAACAATGATGAGCAACACAAAAAATGAAATTAAAAATTCTCCAGAAGGAATCAATAGCAGAATAACTGAGGCAGAAGAACGGATAAGTGACCTGGAAGATAAAATAGTGGAAATAACGACTGCAGAGCAGAATAAAGAAAAAAGAATGAAAAGAATTGAGGACAGTCTCAGAGACCTCTGGGACAACATTCAACACACCAACATTCAAATTATAGGGGTCCCAGAAGAAGAAGAGAAAAAGAAAGGGTCTGAGAAAATATTTGAAGAGATTATAGTTGAAAACTTCCCTAATATGGGAAAGAAAATAGCCAATCAAGTCCAGGAAGTGCAGAGAGTCCCATACAGGATAAAATCAAGGAGAAACACACCAAGACATATATTAATCAAACTATCAAAAATTAAATATAAAGAAAACATATTAAAAGCAGCAAGGGAAAAGCAACAAATAACATACAAAGGAATCTGCATAGGGTTAACAGCTGATCTTTCAGCAGAAACTCTGAAAGCCAAAAGGGAGTGGCAGGACATATTTAAAGTGATGAAATGGAAAAACCTACAACCAAGATTACTCTACCTTAAATGTAAATGGATTAAATGCTCCCACCAAAAGACATAGACTGGCTGAATGGATACAAAATCAAGGTCTCTATATATGCTATCTACAAGAGACCCATTTCAGACCTAGGGACACATACAGACTGAAAGTAAGGGGATGGAAAAAGATATTCCATGCAAATGAAAATCAAAACAAACCTGGGGCAGCAATTCTCATAAAAGAAAAAATAGACTTTAAAATAAAGAGTATTACAAGAGACAAAGAAGGACATTGCATAATGATCAAGGGACGAATGCAAGAAGAAGATATAACAAAAGTAAATATTTATATACCCAACATAGGGGCACCTCAGTACATAAGGAAAATTTTAACAACCAAAAAAGGGGAAACTGACAGTCACACAGTCATAGTAGGGGAATTTAACACCCCACTTTCACCAATGGACAGATCATCCAAAATGAAAATAAATAAGGAAACACAAGCTTTAAATTATACATTGAACGAGATAGACTTAATTGATATTTATAGGACATTCTATCCCAAAACAACAAAATAAACTTTCTTCTCAAGTGCTCATGGAACATTGTCCAGGAGAGATCATATCTTGGGTCACAAATCAAGCCTTGGTAAATTTAAGGAAATTGAAAGCATATCAAGTATCTTTTCTGACCTCAACGCTATGAGACTAGATATCAATTACTGGAAAAAACTGTAAAAAAATACAAACACATGGAGGCTAAAGAGTACATTACTAAATAACCAAGAGATCTCTTAAGAAGCCAAAGAGGAAATAAAAAAATACTTAGAAACAAATGATAATGAAAACACGATGACCCAAAACATATGGGATGCAGCAAAAGCTGTTCCAAGAGGGAAGTTTATAGCAATACCATACTAGCTCAGGAAACAAGAAATATTTCAAATAAAAAATCGAACCTCACAACTAAAGCAATTAGAGAAAGAAGAACAAAAACTCCTCAAAGTTAATAGGAGGAAAAAAATCATAAAAATCAGATCAGAAATAAATGAAAAAGAACTGAAGGAAACAATAGCAAACATCAATAAAACTAAAAGCTGGTTCCTTGAGAATATAAACAAAATTGATAAACCATTAGCCACACTGATCAAGAAAAAAAAGGAAAAGACTCAAATCAACAGAATCAGAAATGCAAAAGGAGAAGTAACAACTGACACTGCAGAAATACAAAGGATCCTAAGAGATTATTACAGGGAACTATATGCAAATAAAAAGGACAACCTGGAAGAAATGGACAAATTTTTAGAAAAGCACAACTTTCCAAGACTGTGGAACCAGAAAGAAATAGAAAATATAAGCAGACCAATCAAATGCACTGAAATTGAAACTGTGATTACAAGTCTTCCAACAAATGAAAGCCCAGGACCAGATGGCTTCACAGGGGAATTCTATGAAACATTTAGAGAAGAGCTAACACCTATCCTTCTCAAACTCTGCCAAAATATAACAGAGAGAGGAACACTCCCAAACTCATTCTACATGGCCACCATCAGCTTGATACCAAAACCAGACAAAGGTGTCACAAAAAAAGCAAACTACAGGCCAATATCACTGATAAACATAGATGCAAAAATCCTAAACAAAATACTAGCAAACAGAATCCAACAGCACATTAAAAGGATCATACACCACGATCAAGTGGGGTTTCTCCCAGGAATGCAAGGATTCTTCAATATATGCAAATCAATCAATGGGATACACCATATTAACATACTGAAGGATAAAAACCATATGCTATTCTCAATAGATGTAGAAAAAGCTTTCGAAAAATTCAACAAACATTTATGATAAAAACCCTCCAGAATGTAGGCATAGAAAGAACTTACCTCAACATAATAAAGGCCATATATGACAAACTCACAGCCAACATTGTTCTCAATGGTGAAAAACTGAAACCATTTCCACTAAGATCAGGAGAAGACAAGTTGCCACCTCTCACCACTATTATTCAACATAGTTTTGGAAGTTTTAGCCACAGCAATCAGAGAAGAAAAAGAAATAAAAGGAATCCAAACTGGAAAATAAGTAAAACTGTCACTGTTTGCAGATGACATGATACTATACATAGAGAATCCTAAAGATGCTACCAGAAAACTACTAGAGCTAATCAATGAATTTGGTAAAGTAGCAGGATACAAAATTAATGCACAGAAATCTCTTCCATAACTATACAGTAACAATGAAAAATCAGAAAGACAAATTAAGGAAACACTCCCATTTACCACTGCAACAAAGAGAATTAAATACCTAGGAATAAAGTTACCTAAAGGGACAAAAGACCTGTATGCAGAAAACTAGAAAACACTGATTAAAGAAATTAAAGATGATACAAACAGATGGAGAGATATACCATGTTCTTGGATTGGAAGAACCAACATTGTGAAAATGATTATACTACCCAAAGCAATCTACAGATTCAATGCAATCCCTATCAAACTACCACTGGCATTTTTAACAGAACTAGAACAAAAAATTTCACAATTTGCATGGAAACACAAAAGACGCAGAATAGCCAAAACAATGTTTAGAAAGAAAAACGGAGCTGGAGGAATCAGGCTCCCTGACTTCAGACTATACTACAAAACTACAGTATTCAAGACAGTATGGTACTGGCACAAGAACAGAAATATAGATCAATGGAACAGGATAGAAAGCTCAGAGATAAACCCACACACATATGGTCACCTTATCTTTGATAAAGGAGGCAAGACTATACAATGGAGAAAATACACCCTCTTCAGTAAGTGGTGCTTAGAAAACTGTACAGCTACATGTAAAAGAATGAAATTAGAACACTCCCTAACACCATACACAAAAATAAACTCAAAATGGATTAAAGACCTAAATGTAAGGCCAGACACTATAAAACTCTTAGAGGAAAACAGGCAGAACACTACATGACATAAACCACAGGAAGATTGTCTTTGACCCACCTCCTAGAGAAAAGGAAATAAAAACAAAAATAAACAAATGGGACATAATAAAACTGAAAAGCTTTTGCACAGCAAAGGAAACCATAAACAAGACAGAAAGACAACCCTCAGTATGGGAGAAAATATTTGCAAACAAAGCAACTGACAAAGGATTAATCTCCAGAATATACAAGCAGGCCATGCAGCTGAATATCAGAAATACAAACAACTGCATCCAAAAATGGGCAGAAGACCTAAATAGGCATTTCTCCAAAGAAGATATACAGATTGCCAAAACACATGAAAGGATGCTCAACATCACTAAGCATTAGAGAAATGAAAATCAAAACTACAATGAGGTATCACCTCACACCAGTCAGAATGGCCATCATCAAAAAATCTACAAACAATAAATGCTGCAGAGGGTGTGGAGAAAAGGGAACCCTCTTGCACTGTTGGTAGGAATGTAAGTTGGTACAGCCACTATGGAGAACAGTATGCAGGTTCCTTAAAAAACTAAAAATAGAACTACCATACCACCCAGCAATCCCATTACTGGGCATATACCCTGAGAAAACCATAATTCAAAAAGACACATGCACCCCAATGTTCATTGCAACACTATTTACAATAGCTAGGACATGGAAGCAACCTAAGTGTCCATCGACAGATGAATGGATAAAGAAGATGTGGCACATATATACAATGGAATATTACTCAGCCATAAAAAGAAATGAAATTGAGTTATTTGTAGTGAGGTGGATGGACCTAGAGTCTGTCGTACAGAGTGAAGTAAGTCAGGAAGAGAAAAACAAATACCGTATGCTAACACTTATTTATGGAATCTAAAAAAAAAAAAATGTTTCCAACGAACCTAGTATCAGGACAGGAATAAAGACGCAGATGTAGAGAATGGACTTGAGCACACAGGGAGGGGAAGGGTAAGCTGGGATGAAGTGAGAGAGTCTCATGGACATATATACACTACCAAATGTAAAATCGATAGCTAGTGGGAAGCAGACACATAGCATAGGGAGGTCAGCTCGGTGATTTGTGATCACCACGAGAGGTGGGATACGGAGGGTGTGAGGAAGATGCAAGAGGGAGGGGATATGGGAACATATGTATATGTGTAGCTGACTCACTTTGTTATACAGCTGAAGCTAACACAACATTGTAAAGCAATTATACTGCAATAAAGATGTTAAAAAAATACATTATGTCTGTTAACAAGTATGCTAGGTGATGACCAAAAGTAGGTGCTGAAATATGCACTCAATTTAAAAAAATAAAAAGATACTTCTAATACGATAGAGATTTCACTATAATTGAATAGGTATGCAGGAAGAATGAAAAGGTATTTGAGCAAATTTTAGCATTACAAATAAAAAGGCATAATTGTCTAACGTTTCTTTAAGATGCTTTCTAGAAAGCGGGTTTACATTTGCTACCTTTTTTTTAAGCTAGTTAACCGCCTGCCAAATATTACACATGGTTGGGTTAACCTAATTCCTTTTAGTGAGAAATTAATCTTAGAACCAAATGGCTCATTAAAATGGACACGTTTTCTAAGAATTTGTATATTTTGCATAATGTATACTGTAACAAAATGTAAAGTTGGTTGAATGAATTCCTTTGTCAGTGATAATATAATCAATATCTATCTCCTGGAATATAGTTGAATCAACCCTGCTTACAGTTTACTGAAAACAGTGTGATGTGGGATTCTTTGCCTTAAAGCAAAGGTCACCATCTCTAAGCCTTCTATTCAGTGAGATCATATGTGGAATTGTGAAAGGTCAAGGACACTATCCAGCTACCAAAATCCGAAGAATCAAATCTTTCTTTTGGATAGGATGGGTTCTTTCCAGCTCATCTCAGAATTAAAATAAAATTTATTTCTATTGTGTCCTTGTTCCATGCACACTATGTTACCACTATATTAGTTCATTCATTAATTCATTAGTTAATTCATGCACTCATGAAGCCTATATTTATTGAAGGCCTACTATGTGTCTTAATTAAGAAGACACAAATTTAAACAGGTAACTAGAACAATATGATGAGTAAAATAGGAGAAAAATCACAAGATATTTTGGGAGCAGAGGGAAGAGGTATTTAATTCACCCTAGATGGAGATGTTAGTGAAGTCTTCGAAAGGGAAGACACCTGATATTAGTCTTAAAGGCTGACAATGAAGAAGGTGCAGATGAAAGCATTATCGAAGCATAGATGTGAGTCTCGGCAGGCTGTGTGAACTAGAGCAGTTCCATGCTGTCAGAACACCAATTTCAAGGCAAAGAACTAAAGCAGATGAGGCTGGAGAGGTAAACCAGGACCACAGCACCAGGCACTTTTGGCCACTTTAAGGAACTTGGATTGTATCTTATAGGTGTTGCAAAGTTATTGAAAGGTTTTAATTAAAGGAAGATCATAGTCAGATTTGAAATGTCTATTATCCCTTGTGGTGCCTGTGTGGAGGAATGAGATTGGAGGCAGACAAAACTAGAGCAGTCAAGTGATTCCAAAGATATGATAGTAACCCAAGTAAAGATGCAGGGAGAGTCAGAAACTGGACAGAGGCAATAGGGTTGAAGAACATGGGGTGATTCAACAAAAATTCAAACTTTAAAATTTGCAAGACTTAGTGAGTAATGAAAAATGGGCATTGAGTTTGGAGGATGAAGAAAAGGGCAGAGTGAAGAATGACAGGTTTCTAACTTGAGTTCCTGTTTATGTCACTCAAATAGAGAAACAGAATTCACAATGGGAGATTGGTTTAGGGAGAAGGTATTCTTTTCAATTAGGTTGAATTTTGAATAGTATGAATTACATATAGAGCATCTCACTACCAGAAAGATACCAGAGTATCTTACAAATTGACTATAGGAACTTGGAACAGGAAGTCTGGGCTAAAGATAAATTGTAGAAATAATCAATGTTATAATGGTAGTTTAGAATACAAAAGCGGATGAGACCCAATTCTCTATTTCACCTTGACACTGAAAATATAGTTTTGATACCATAAACACAGCCACCAGAAATTGTTATTTTATCTGACCTTTTAGAAAAGTCCTTGGGTTCTGGAAGATATCAAGGACATTCTCCCTTTCTCCTCCCTTTTGATAAGAAATTTTTAGTGAGGGCTTTTCAAATTGTGTATCATGATTTGTTAGTGGATTGTGAACTTAATTTTGTTGATTTGTTACATATTCATTTTGAAGAAAATAGAAGAGAACAAAATAGACTGGAATAGAAGAGGCTAGAAAACAGTGTGTCTCATACAGTAATCGTGTGTGTGTGTGTATAAAATTAAACAAAATTAAAGATTACTTATTCTTACTGTATGAGATTCAAATTACTATAAAATATGTTTTCTTTTTTCTTCTGTTCAATTATAGTCCATTCTATTTGCACATGCTTTTGTGTGTGTGTGTGTGTGTGTGTGTGTGTGTGTGTGTGTGTATTATTGGGTTGCAGCGTGTGGGTTATGGTCAAAAACATTTGAAACCCCTGTCCCAGACTGAGAAAAATTAAAAGTGGCGTTTTTTAGATAAGGAAGAAAAGAGAAAATAGAGTATTCTAAAAATAACAAGCTAATATTTAACAGTTGATTCACATTTGTATTTAGGGAAACGTATTTAGGCAAACAAGTCAGGGGTTAAGAGAAGAGCCAGGAATTACATAAAGGTAAAATAAAGAATGATATGCCAATGTATATAGAACTTGGCTTTAAATAAATTAACCTTATTTCAATAAAAAGTAGATGAGATCAATTAATAATATGGTATAAAAGAGGAAAAAAGTGTTAAAGATGAAAGAAGTACATCAAAAAATATACTAGCAAAGCAAGAAGTGTCCACAAAGCAATTTGAGAAGAAATAATAAGAGTTATAAGGAGAATCAGAAGGGTGGACTGTCATTAAAGAAAAAGATGGTGAACAGTTTCAACACTCCCCCAAATTCTACAAAATTTCCATCCCCAGAATCTCTTGGGAGAAGTTGCTACAAAACTTCAAAAAAGTGAATGTCTGTTTGATTTCCTCTTCCCTTGTAAAACCTCACTTTGACCTCCCTCTACACTTTAAGGTAAATTAAAATTAATTTTGAAATTTGAACTTTATGATTCTGGGGACAAATAAACATTATAAAACTAAGATGAAGAATCATGGTGTAAGGTATGGGTTTTCCTCTGACCATTAAGGAGTTGAAAAAAAATTATCTTTCTTGTTAAAACTTCTTACTATCATATCAGAGGATTTGATTCAGTGTTGGGTAACAGACAAACCTCAAATAACAGCAGCTTTAAAAATATAAACTTGCTTCTCCTTCTCTCAGTCAAGAAGTACGAAAGTAAACAATTCAAGGTTAATATGGCACTCCACAGTGACAATGACCCAAGTCCAGCTGGATATGACCTTCTTCCCCAAGGTCATTTCATTATCTAATATGGTGGTAGGTGCAGGGAAGGGAGAAGGAGGGCACATTCCTCCCCTTTAAGGACACTTCTCAGAGGTTTCACGTATAATTTATATCCTATTGTCTAGTCCTTAGTCACATGACTACACCTAGCTGGAAAGGAAGCTAGATTTGGTCTTTATTGTGGGCTGTTTTGTGCCAAACTATAAGTTCTATATACCCTAACAGAGTTCAAGAGAATCTAAGATCACTATCATCCAAATAAAAATAGTCCCCTTTTAATGACCGTCTATCTTCTCAATTTTCCTGGGGTTGGGAGGTTTTCTCAGATATGGCTTTCAGTACTAAAAGTGAGAAAGTCTTGGGTCAGGGTTAGTTATCACCCTACCTTCAACATAGTAAAAAAGATTATATACTTATTTTCAACCATACTACCAATCCTAAAACCATGTTCAGAATACATTTTTGAAATATAGCCTTCAAAGCCTGAAGTTGATTTATGAAAATGTCCTCTGGGGTAGACAATCTTCCTTTCATTTCATCAAACTGTTAAGACTCATTTGGAGAAGAGTCTGATAAAGAAGGTCAGCAAAAAAATTCTCTGACAATAAACCCAAAATATATTTCAGAAAATATTTTGAACACTTGATAACATTGTTGAAGTAAGATTCAAGTCCTCTCACAGGATTACTTTGAAAGAAAATAACTGCACAGTAAAATGAGCTGCCAGTTTACAGGTATAACCCAACTTATTTTTTAAAATCAATGTAGCTTAACTAACAAAAGGTGCCAAATATTAATAAAATTACATTTAATTCCTTTGAAAATAACATTTTCTCAATCATATCTGTATTTGAATTTTTTTAAGGCATTTTAATTTTCAGTAAACTTGCATTGTTTTAAAATTGTGATTCAGAACCGGTATTGTCCAAGAAATTATTCTTCATTACAGTCTCTGGAATTGTCCGGAACTGCTTTTATAACCAAGGATAAAAGCCAAAAGAGCTCACAGGTGGGGAGATCATTTTGATGGCTTCTCTAATGACAGCATCTGCACAGCCCACAAGGCTGTGGGACTTCTTTTCAGCCATAAAGGGAGGGGACGCCAAGGGCCCTCTCCAAATTAATTTTTACTTGTCAAATCTGGAGCATATTTTATTTCACAGAATCAGAAGCAATATCTCAGAATAGTTGCTTCAGGGAAAGACTTCCAGATTTGAGTGGAGTAGGGCAATTTCATAGGATATTTTAATCAGGCTACAGATTTGTACTATTAATGGAGAAGTTAATGAAAACAAGTTCCCCTCAAGAAGAACTAGCTGTGAGTTAGCCTTTTAGACATTCCAGCACAGAAGAGTTTGTTTTCATTGACAGGTAGGCAAAGAAAAATCATTCTACTATTGAGAAAGGAAAGTGCATTTTATCACCCTGTCATATGTGCATACAAACATCTTCTGAGTGAAAACATAAGAAACTAATAAACAACTATTTATTAAAGGAAGAGGAGGCAACACTTAGGCCTTGAAAGAATTGCTCCCAAACTAAATTTCACCTTATATTCTGCTTTGCATAAAATGCATATGATTCTGTTTAGATTGTTCTAGTTACCAAAAAAATAAGTGAAGACCTTTGACCTGAGTTCATAGTTTTTATGATGTGCTCTCATCCACTTCAAAAATAGAAGGAGTTTTGTTTTGTTTTTATTGAGTCAGTGGGGTAAATATTAGCAGGAGGGAAAGCTCCAGCCACCATTTTCCTTGAGACACAAGGAAAGTGCTTCTTACTTGGCTTTGTCCACTTGTACCTACCACAACAATAAATAAAATAGTCTCTCCCATTTTTCACATCTCTTCATATAAAGTATATGTGGTAAAGGATAATTATTGTTTTATAGCAGTTCATAATTTTCAAAGTGCTTTCTAAATCAACATCTCATTCTACTCTCCCTCAAACCCTTCTAGATTATTATTATCTTGCCTATTTTGCATACAAAGAAATTGAGGTTTAGTACATTTAATCATCTTACCTGAGATCTCACAGCTAGGAAGTGGCTGAAAAGTCAGTTCTTCTGAGCCTAAATTCAACACTGTTTCCACTATGTCAAAAATTCTATTTGAAATGTTATCAGAATTTTTTTGTGTCATCAGAGGATGAAAATAAAACCAGCTTAATGTTCATTCTCTGTTAATGTGAGAAAGAGACACTAAATATCAATATTCTTCAGCAATGCATTGCAGGAGCCAGAATCTAAAAAGGGACACACACATGTGCACACACACACACACACACACACAAACAAGAGGAAGCAGACAGTCCATGCTGTTGGAGTATATATGATGAAACCTATAAATCTTTTCCACAGAAAAATGCACATGCCACATACAAACTTTAGAGATAATTTCTGGGAATTTACTTAACCCCCTTAGCTCATCTGTGGACAACTATAAATAGGATCCCTACTGCACTGGAACTTTTTAATCACCATAGACATCTAAATCTATCTATTTTATCAATACATCAAATAGTCATTTTCTAGTTCCTCTTAGTGGACTCCTCAATAGTACTAGAGCCTGGTTGACACTCCTTTCTTCTTGAAACATTTTCCTTCTTTGGCTGTATGAGATCACAATAGTTTTTCCTCCTACTTCTCTGGCTGTTTCTTCTGTCTCCTTTGCTAGCTCATCCCTTTCTACCTCGTCTCTGAATGTTTCCAATTTCTCAAGAAATTGATATTTTTCTATTTTATTCATATTTTGAAAGAACTAACTTTAACCTTGTTGATTTTCTCAGTTGTTCATCTGATTTCCATTTCATGGATATAAACTCTCTAGTATTTTCCATCTGCTTGATTTGGGTTTCATTGTTTACTTCTTTTTTCTACCTTCTTAAGGTAGAAGCTTAGGCTATTGATTTAAAACCTTTCTTCTTTAATTATAAGCATTTTAAGGTAATTTTTCTAAATAAAATTTTAGCTGCATCCCACAGATTTTGATATGTTGTGTTTTCATTTTCATTCAGTATGAAATATTTTCTAGTTTACTTTGTAATTTCTTCTTTGACATTTATATTACTCAGGAGAATATTTTAATTTCCAATATTTTTGGATTTTCTAAATAATTTCTTCTTATTAATTTTTAATTTATTTCATTATGGTCAGAAAATATACTCTGTATGATTTAAATCCTCTTAAATTTATTGAAACATCTTTTAGACCCCAGCATATGGTTCAGGTGCACTTGAAAGAGTGTGTATTCTGCTATTATTGGATGAAATATTCTATAAATGTCCATCAAGTCAAGTTGGTTGTTGATAGTGTTGTTCATGTCTTCTGTGTCCTTATGGATTTTTATTGTCTATTTGTTCTATCAATGTCTGAAAAAAATATTTACCTGTTTTTTCACCTAGTTCTTTTGAATATTGCTTCACATATTTTGAAGCTCTGTTATTAGTTATATATATTTAGGGTGTTTATTTGTTCTTAATAAATCAAACTTTTTATTACAAACTGCCCTTATTTATTTCAGTTAATTCTCCTTTTCTATTTTGCACAAAATTAGTGCAGCTCTCTTATGGTTAATGTATGCATGTTACATTTTTTCAATCCTATTACTTTTAAGTTATATGTGTCTTTATATTTATAGTGCATATCTTATAAACATCACACATTTGGATCTTACTTTCTTCTTCAGTCTGATAACCTCTGCTTTTTATTTGGCCCTTCACTAGAGCATAATGAAGTAAAGAGAACAATATTATCCTAGGGTTCTTACATTATATGTGAAGGGGAATAACATTAATTCAAATTAAGTTGTGAGAGGTTTGGGATACAGGTTTTAATCCCTAGAGGAGACACAGAAAATAATACAAAGAAGTAAGTTAGAAAAGATAAAATGGAATACTAAAAATATGTTGCATAGGTCCAAAGGAGAAATAAAGGAATAATAAAGTAGAAAACAAATAGAAAGATGGTAGACTTAAATTCAACCATACCAAAAAAATTATATTAAATTTAAATACTTTATTTCTATGTATATATTTAAATCTACATTTCTATTATTTTTGCTTTAGACAGTCAATTATCATTTATGGAAATTTAAAAATAAGAAATAAAAGTGGTATTTTAAATATTTGATGAGATATTTACCATTTCTATCATTCTTTATTCTTTCCAGTAGACCCAGATTTCTTTCTGGTTACATAACCTTTTAACCTTAAGACTTCATTTAGAATTTCTTATAGTTCTGGTCTGCTGGTGCTGAATTCTCACTTTCAGTTTTTGAAATATCTTTACTTTTTGCTTTCATTTTTAAAGGATATTTTCACTAGTTACAGAGGTCTAGGGTTTTTTTGTTTTTGTTTTTGTTTTTGTTTCTTTCAAGCACTCTAAACATGCTACTTCACTGTTTTCTGACTTGCATTGTTTCTGGAGAAAAGCAAGCCATCACCCTTATGGTTGCTACCCTCTATATAATGTGTCTTTTTTCTCCAACTACTTTTAATTTTTTTCCTCTTTATTTTTGGTTTTCAAAAATATGGTTATGATGTGCTTCAGTATGGTTTTCTTGATATTTATTGTGCTTGAGGTTTGTTGAATTATTAAATCTATGTATTATTACTTTCATCATATTTAGAAATTTTTCAGCTATTATTTCTTCAAGTATTTTTTTTACCCCATTTTCTCTTTCTGGGACTCCATAGACTGATTATATTATCCCTGAAGATTTGTTTGGCTATATTTATTTTCAATTTTTTTCTTTCTGTTTCAGTTAGATACTTTTATTGATATATACTAAAGTTCTATGACCCATTTTTCCTCTCCTGGCCAATTTAATGTAAATTTCAATCAATAATATGTTAATTTTAGATATTCTATATTTTATTTCTAGCATTTCTACTTATTTATTTTTGAGAGTTGTCATGGGTCTGCTGAAATATACCACATCTTTACCATTACATCCCTCTTTTTTTCTATAAACACTTTAACAGCTTTGTAATAGTTGTTTTAAATTTGTTCTTCTATTCACCCCATTCAGAGCAGGAAACTGCCCCTGATATAGAAGCTACCATAGTTTATTGCCCACCTGTGAAAGTCTTATTTCCTTCTGGAATTCTCGTATCTACTGTTCTTTTCTAGTCTCATAGGAAAAATAGGGTTTTATCTCTGTGGGTTTCTTGTTGTTACCATGACAGTGAAGTTCTTTCTACATCTTAACTGGTGGTGGAACACCAAGATCGTGTCTGTTTTACTCGTTATTAAATCTCTAGTGCCTAATATAGTGATAAAAATTAAATATCTGTAGACCATAAATAAAAATGGAATGAAGATGTTTCAGATATGTGGACAAAATAAAATATGACATTCGCAGTTTATAGGGTAAACTAATAGATGGTAGTTTAGGACCAGAATATTTTTAATGATGTTTTAAATGAGAGTGTCATTGTCTTTGAAAAGTCAAGTGATATCTGGTGATAAAATCTATGACCTGGTATTATTCCTTGATCAGAACAAGTAGGTAGTTGAGGGAATTCTCTCAGACAACAATCTAGAATACAGAGATAAAAATCTAGGTCTTGAAAAGAATGGCGATTACTTTTGAAATCCAGAAGATTAAGGAGCAGAGAACGTCATGAGGGAAACACTCCCAATGGAGCATTTACCTCCCAAAGGCTCAAAACTCTCCACTAACATCTACAGCTGGGTCAGCGTTTTTTGTTTCTTGTCTTTTTTAATTTCCAGTTCTTCTATGTTTATCCCATTCTTCTGGAAAGCTGCAAACTGTTAGAGTTTGACCTAATGTTTGAGAGAAGACAGACCTTGAAAGTGAAGATCAAGTGTCTCCATGCTGAGTGGCAAGAAGGTCTGTAACATCTGGGAATCAGGCCAAGGCTGGCATCTCCCTATGCCTGGTGTTAACCTACTGATAACAATGCATGGAATTATACTCCTTATTCCAAAACTTCTCAGGTCTCCTAGTCTAAAAAGCATTATGTGAATTAAAGTAACAAAAGAAATTCAGTCTTTCCATTACACATTTTGCAATGTTATCTTTATTAAATTGAAAATAAGTACATTTTAAAATACTCACAAGCAAGAAATGGTATAGAATACAGATGCATCAAATAGTGTTGAAGTGCCCATTTATCTCTGACTTATGGATTGTGCCACATGTCCTGACCCCCAGAAGGCAAATTATGAGTTTCTCTGAGCCAGCAAGGGGTCTAATAGCCTATATCATGTCCATTCTCCATTAGTGCCAATGATATTACTCTAATACTAAAATGTTGATATCAATAGCATTGTGTTAGAGTTGCTGTTGTTTTGCTGACATTGGCATCATTTTGCTGGCGTTAAGCCTGTTGGCCTAGCTCCTCCATAGGCAATCATTATTGCATCTAAAGGATTTATTCAATGCCTGCTTCAGTATATTTCTCTGTTGGACCTGCTCTTTAAGATCTGACAATATGTGATAAACAATGGCACTCACAGACCCAAATAGTGAAATCAACTTTCAATAAATATACATGCATGTAGAGAGAGCAATACATTCATTGCAAAGGGGTGGATGAATATAAAATTATGGAAGGAATGAGGTCAAAGAAAATTTTATACTTTTCCAGTGGACTCTGAAAGGTTTCTCTTAAATAGGAAGACATTAGAAGCACTAAAGAAAAAGAGGATAGTGTGCAACTGCATGATGATTTCTAAGCAACTTAGAAGTTTGAGATTAAAAGGTTACATTTTAAATATTTTATACAATTTTAAAGGTTATTTATATTTACAGTTATTACAAAACATTGTCTATATTCCCTGTGTTACACAGTACATCCTTGTAGCCTATCTTACACCCAATAGCTTTTACGTCCCATTTCCCCAACCCTATATCGCTCCTCCCCTCCCTTTCTCCACAAGTAACCACCAGTTCATTCTCTATATCTGTGTGTCTGCTTCTTTTTTGTTATATTCACTAGTTTATTGTATTTTTTTAGATTCCACATATAAGTGATATCGTACAGTATTTGTCTTTCTCTGTCTAACTTATTTCACTTAGCATAATGTCCTCCAAGTCCATCCATGTTGCTGTAAATGGCAACATTTAATTCTTTTTTATGGCTGAGTAGTATCCCACTGTGTGTGTGTGTGTGTGTGTGTGTGTGTGTGTGTGTGTGTGTATATATATATATCACATCTTCTTTATCCTTTCATCTGCTGACAGACACTTAGGTTGCTCCCACATCTTGGCAACTATAAATAATGCTGCTATGAATATTGAGGTGAGGTGCTTGTATCTTTTTAAATTAGTGTTTTTGGGGTTTTTTGTACATATACCCAGGAGTGGAGTTGCTGGGTCATATGGTAATTCTATTTTTAGTTTTCCGAGGAAGCTCCATACAGTTTTCCACAATGGCTACACCAATTTACATTCCCACCAACAGTTTACAAAGTGTTCCTTTTTCTCCACATCCTGGCCGACATTTGTTACTTGCATTTTAAAAGGTTATATTTAACAAAATATATTTAAGTAGTATGAAAGGGAGACTGCAAGACCTGCAGAGGATGGGAAACAATTACCCCATCTGTAAATGATCACCATGGCTGACTAATATATTCTAAGTATATTTCAATCAAATACATAAGTCCCAACTTCTGTATCATGACCTTATATGACATGATGCTAACTGACTGATGAGGTTAGGTGTAAGTTAATTTTGGACCTAAAATGACACAATTGGATCCACTTCCATAAAGCAAACTTCTTTGCCTCTAACTCTTCAGCCCTTATTCCACATCATGCCCTCAACTTTGGGCACTGAGGACAGTCTCCCGTACTTCTTAGGTAAACTCTTTCCTTGACACAAGCCTCGTTCCCCTTATCTCATTGACAAGAATACAACTTTTAGTCAACTACTTTGTCCAGGAATTTGGTTTAATTTAAAGTACATATAAATTTAACAAAATATAAAGTACTTAGGGATAAAACTAAAATGTATAAAAGATCTATATGTAGAAAACTTCAAAACTCTAATGAAAGAAATCAGAAAAGATCTTAATAAATGGAGATACAGTCCATGTTCATGGATTGGAAGCAGGGAAGCAATATGGTCAAGCTGTCAATTCTGCCCCACTTGATCTATAAAGTTGATGAATTCTCAATCAAAATTCCAGTAAGTTATTCTGTGGATATTGCCAAACTGATTCTAAACTGTATATATGGGAAGACAAAAGACCCCAGGATAGTCAGCACAACACTGGAGAGGAAGACAAAGTTGGAGCACTGACATCACCCGACTGCAAGATTTATTATAAAGCTACAGTAAACAGGACAGCATGGTTTGGGGAAAAAAGACATATACATCAATAGTATAGAATCAAAATCCCAGAAAGACACCTCTATGAATGCACACAACTGATCTTTCACAAAGGAGTAGAGTCAATTCAATGAGGAGAGGATAGATTTTTCAACAAAAGGTGTTGGAATAATTGAATGTCTATATGCAAAATAATGAATCTAGACACAGACCTTACACTTTTCATAAAAATAAACCCAAAATGGTTCAGGGGCCTTAACTGTAAAACCCCAAACCACAAAACTTCTAGAAGATAGCATAGGAGAAAATCCAGGTGATGTTGGGTTTGATGAAGGACATGTTAGATAAAATATCAAAGGCACAAGCCATGAAAGAAGAAGTTGAACTTTATTAAATTAAAAAATTTCTGCTCTGCAAAGGTACCTTTAAGAGAATCAAAAAACCAGCCACAGATTGGGAGAAAATGATAACAAAGCATATATCTGATAAAGGACTTGTTTCTAAAGTACACAAACAACTCCTAAAACAAAACAATAAGAAAAAACACCTAACTTAAAAATGCTCAACAGATATAGCTCTAAAGAAAATACACAGACGGAAAATGAGCATATGAAAATACGCTCAATATCATAATGTCATTAGGAAATTGCAAATTAAAACAACAAAATAGAACTACACACCTACTAAAATGGCCAAAACCCATAAACTGGCAACACCAAACTCTAGCAAGGAGGTGGAGCAACAGGAATTCTCATTCATTGCTGATAGAAATGCAAAATAGTAAGCCACTTTAGAAGGCATTTTGGCACTTTCTTGCAAAGTTAAACATAGTCTTACCATACAATCTAGCAATCATGCTCTTAAGTATTTACTTAAATAAGTTGAAAACATATGTCCACAAAAAACTCTGCACTTGAATGTTTACAGCAGCTTTATTCATAGTTGACAAAATTTGGAAGCAACCAAGATGTCCTTCAGTAGATGAATGAATAAACAAACTGTGACATATTCATACAATGGAATATTATTCAGCAATAAGAAGAAGTGAGCTATCAAGCCACAAAAATTCATGGAGAAATCTTAAATGCATATTACTAGTTGAAAGCCAGTCTGCAAAGGCTACATACTGTATGATTCCAATTACATAGCATTCTGGAAAAGCCAAAACTAGAGAGATAGCAAACATATCAGTGGTTGCCTGGAGTGGGGGCAGAAAGGAACGAATAGAAGAAGGGATGAATATGTGAAGTAGAGGGGCTTTTTAGGGTAGTGAAACTGTACTTTATGGCACTGTAACACTGGATACATTAGGTTATACATGCGTCAAAACCTATAGTATGCTAAAGCACAAAGAGTGAATGTCAATGTGCATAAATTTTTAAAAATCATTTAGGAGGTCAGAGGATCCCAGAGAAGTATAGATATCGTAACAAGAGACTCTAATGGTATAAAACAAGATTGGGGACAAGGTACTGACATAAGTAGCTTTGGACATGAATGAAGTCTATAAGACTAAAGGCAAATAGTACTGCACATAAATGTAACCTAGTTGATAAAGCCGTTTCTTATAGAGGAAAGGATTAACAATTCTGATACTGTTATATGTATGTATGTATGTGTATATATATATGCACACACACACATACTAGAATTGAACAAAATGATTAGAACATGGTGAAAGTCAGGTTTTTCACTGCTGGAGTGGGAATTGACAGATAAGCAAGGGGAGGAGGCTAGAATGATCCATGTGTCAATGGATTGGAATTGGAGGCATCAGTAAGAATTCATCTTTGACTTAATATACAGATTGCTACATATAGAAATATTTATGTGTGGGTATAAATACAAGTAAATATACACACACTTTTTTTTTGCTCTACTAGCTGAAAGAATGTAAAACAAACAACACCTCAGTAGCAACAGGCACACTTAGTAT
The DNA here is from genome assembly GCF_964341445.2 of Mesoplodon mirus. Lineage (NCBI taxonomy): Eukaryota > Metazoa > Chordata > Mammalia > Artiodactyla > Ziphiidae > Mesoplodon > Mesoplodon mirus. The sequence continues at coordinate 38,547,820 of NC_138977.1, forward strand.
CTGGATCCAAAAAAAAAAAAAAGAATCTGTGCTCCTTGGAAAAATGGCTGATTCTAGGATTGGGACAAGAAATATACAAGATGAGCCTTGAACATCTCATAGGTACATAGGTAAGGAAGTGCTCAAAAAATTGATGGGTGTAGGTCAAAGGGTCACAGGAACCAACTGAAAGAGCTCTCAATGACCAAGCCTGGAACAATTTGAGCAACAAAATAAAGTAGAATTATATTATAACTCAGAGTATAAAATAAATACTCATGAGTCTATACTGACACAAATAAATGATTGAATAAATTAATAAATAAGGAAGAAGAGAAAAATATCCCATACAGAAGCATTCCAAATAAATTATGTACAAACTCCATCCTAAGGTAGGGGGACCTTATCTCCCCACTCCTTAAGTATGCGCTATGCATAGTGACTTCCTTCCAAAAAGTACAGAATGGAAAGGGGTTAAAAAAAAGAGTAGTTTTACAGTGGATAAAATTGATGAACACTTCTTTAGCCAGGTGATCAAGATCAACATCAACTGTCATAAATCATAATCAAGTATATACCCTTGATAGGATGTGATGAAAATGGCCCTTACCATTGTAGTATTCCTCTCTAAAACCCATAACCCCCGTCTAATCATGATAAAAGCCATCAGACAAATTCTAATAGAGGGGCTTCCTACAATATACTTGAACAGTACTCCTCAAAACTGTCAAGGTCATCAAAAATAAGGAAAGTCTAAGAAACTGTCATAGCCAAGAGGAACCTAAGGAGACATGACAAATAAATGCAATGTGGTATCTTGGAATAGAAAAAAAGAACACTATGTAAAAACTAAGAAATTCTGAATAAACTGTAGATTTCACAGTTTATAATAATGTAGCAATATTGGTTCTTTAACTATAACAAATGTACCATTCAAATATAAGATGTTAATAATAGGGGAAACTCTATGCAGGGAGCAGTGTTATATGAGGGATCTCTCTGCACTATCTGCTCAATTTTTTTTCTAAGTCTAAAACTATTCTAAAAAAAAGTCTGTTAATTTTTTAAAAACTCTTTAAATCAGTTCTATTTTATATATTAACAACAATGGGAAATTAAAATTAAAATGCAGTACCATTTAAATAGCATCAAAAATAAAATATGTAGAGAAAAAATTTATAAAACATAAGAGTGAAATGTACACTGTAAAGCATAAGACATTATTGGGGGAAATTAAAGAAGTCCTAGATAAATGAAGATGTATTTTGTTCATGTACAGAAGTCCAAATGTTGTTAACATGTCAATTCTCCTCAGATTGATGGAGACATTCAATGGAATACAAATCAAAATCCCAGCAGGTTTTTTTGTTTTCTTTTTTGGTAGAAATTGACAAGCTGACTCTAATAAGTATATGGAAATGAAAAGTACCTAGAGAAGTTGAAACAAATTTTGAAAAAGAAGAATAAAATTGGAGGACTGATTTTAAGACTCACTGTAAAACAACAGTATTGGAGTAAGGATAGATATAAAGATTAATGGAATGGAATAGGGAATCCAAAATTGAACACACATATGTATATGGTCAATGATTTTTAACAAAAAAGAAACATTAGAAAAGGATACTCTTTTCAACAAATGGTGCTAGAACAATTGGATAGTCATATACAAAAAAAAGTGATCTTCGACTCACATCTCACACCATATACAAAATATGATTCAAAATGGATCATAGACCTAAATGTTAGATATAAAATTTTAAAATTTCTAGGAAAAAATAAGAACGTATTTATGATTGAGGGTCCGATGAAGATTTTGTAAAACAAAAACAAAAACTATAAGAAAATAATCTCAAAATCATTATGCTAAACAGAAAAGAAAATCCAATGTGTGTGTATATAATGTAGGAGTCCATTTTTATGAGACGGTCGAAAAGAGAAGTCAAGTCTGCACTGACAACAGACCAGTGGTTGCCTGGGGCTGGGGTTTGGGGTTAGGGATTGCCTGCGATGGGGCACAAGACAACTCTTCAGGTGCTGGAAGTATTCTATATAATAACTGTGGTGGTAGTCATACGGATAAGTCATTTGTCAAAACTCATCAAATGTACATTTAAAATGAGTGTATTTTATTATACATTATTTATTATACATTATATAATATAATTATTATATATTATTATTTATTAAACTATACCTTTTAAAGTTGACTTTTACAAAAACAGAAGAGCCCTTTTTATGTGTTCCTTTTGCATTTAAAATTAAAAGGAAGGGAGGAAAAAGTAAGAAAAGGCTGAGAGATGAACCAATCCTCCCCACCCAACATGCCAATACCACCACCACCAACCCCCCTACCCCGCCCCACACACTAAGCAGGACATTTTTTTTTTTAAGAATCAGAGAAACTATTTTAATTGGTTACATTTGTCCCATATGGTTCACAGGGAAATTTTTCGATTAAAGTGAGAGAATTTGTAAATGTAACCCAGGCCCAGGAAGGAGGCAAGTTATAACTTAGTATAATTAGGTCAAGGTTTTTATTTTAGGAGGAATAACATATAAACTTCAGTATTCTTGAGATTAAGGGATCCTGAGAAGAAAATCAATTTTTTGTGGCAGCAAAATATATTTGTTCTTAGACTATAAAACAGCAAAATGAGTGACAGCCATCGGTGATGGAGAATTGGAACTAGACTTGAAGTATATCTTTCCCTTCTGCTTTACCCCTTACTGATGGCCCAGAGCACATTCCTCTTCTTCACCCCACCCAGCCCCCTGAAGCTTGGGCAGCTGACCATATTTTGATATCCAAACACAGCCTGAGTGTGCAAAAGGAAGGAGGTGACTTGGAGTTGAAACTTTACTTTAGATTGATCTAGAAGTGACAATTTGTCAATAAATCATGTGGCCAAAACCAGCAGGAAGGAGCCCTGCCCAAGGGAGGACACTGCAAAATTCCATGGTGAACAGGGTGTGGATCTAGGGAGGGATGAAGAATTAGGGCCATTAATGAAATAAATTGATTGCAATCATTCTTCATGCATACAGTTATTCAAGTCCCTCTCACATGCAAAGTCTGCTCAGACCCATTGCAGGACCCACAAGTTTTTTCAGTTATGATCTTAAGTTCAAAGTCCTGACACAAATCATGTCAGTTCCCTGAGCAAAAACTCTGGTCGCTCTCCAAGGCATTTAGAAAAGTGTACAACACTCTTCACAATCCGACCTCAACTTCTTTTACAACATCAATTGCTCTATAAGCTCAGCCTCCTCTCCTAGGCAGGCAATATCTAGACTTTCTTTATTCCTTACCACACCCAGCACATCATGCTCTTCTGTGTGTTGATGGCTCACTCTGGCTCTTCCTTCTTCCTTTACTGCCCCTAAGCAAACAACATTTCTATCACTATGCTGTGAGCTCCATAGTGGAAGAAATGAAACTGATTCTTATTTGTATCCTTAGCACCTGGAACACAGTAAGTACTCAGTAAATGTCTGTTGTATGAACTAAAGCATTCAATTGTTAAAAAAAAAAAATGGAGGCCTTTGCTTGCAGATAATTTAACTGAGTCAAACTTCATTGCTTTTTCTCCATAGGTCAGTCTGGAAATCTGGAACAGGAAGTGGAACTCTAATCTACATGGTGCTTAGTAAGCAATGGCATTCAAGTCATAATTTACGCAAGTAGATACAGGCATTTTCTTTGCTGGCATGTCATATCTACATGCACGTTGTCTCTCTTCCTTGTCTGTTTATCCAGGAGGACTGAGAATCAATTTATTAGAAGCCCCACTCTTTCTGGTTTGTGCTTCAGTGTACGATTTGGGGGAAGAACTAAGGGAGGTTTAAAACACAGTTATAACATGACAGAGAAAGAAAGGGAACAAAAGAATGTGTAGGAGATGATTAAGTGCTTCTGAATTTACACAGTGAAATATGGACAGTTTAAATGTCTTTGCTATTTGCTTCTTTTCAAACTGTGAGCTGTTTCAAACACCCCATGCTGCTCCGAGATTAATTGAGTTCTGCATGCTTTCGGTTTGCTCTGGGTACCAAGGAGAAAGGATTTCCACAGAACCTGTATTTGCCAGACCAAAGAGAATATCTCATTAATGTATGATTAATAGTCATTTGTAAAGTGATTAATTAGTCATTCTGACAATAAACTGAGTCTATGTACATGCCTTTGCTGGACTCAAGTTTCACATGTAGAAGAAAAAGAGAATGTCTTGCTTCTCCTTGCTTTCTTCCTGCACCAAGACTAGAAAAATCCAAAGGCCTTTGCATATTCTGGTCTTGCCTGATTTCATCTGGTTTGTCTTTAAGAACAAAGGCCCTGAAATGGAAGCTCTCCAGCATGATTGATGGCTTCTCTTTCTATTTGCAAGTTGGAAATACAGAGAACGATTTTTTCCCTGTAGGTCCTACTGCTTATTGGTACAAGAGTTATTTCCACTTTGCCGTAGAATTGATTTGCAACATTGGTGTATGAGTTTGTATATTTTTCTCACTGGCCCGTCACAAAGCATAAGTCAGCAAGTCTTCTGCAGTATGATGGATTATGTAGCCAGGAGCCTCCTAGTAATGTTTCCATTAAAAGGATGAGCACATTGTCATTAAATTTGGGGGGCTGGAATCATCCAAATTCTGTACCTTGACATCTCACAAACTATATTATTTAGTAGCACTCATTTCCCCCACATCCAATACTATCCACTGAACCTCGGGTAGATTCCTGAATCTCTGATCGCCCATTCTGTAAAACAATGACATTAGGAACACACTAAAGGATCAATAGCAATAGGTCTAACCTTACATCCTGCTTCCTATCAAATAAAACCGCTTATTTAATTCAAAAGAGGAAAAGAACAAAGAAAGTGGGGAAGAACACATGCTTATCTAAACTGTTACAAAGAATCATTCCTTTCAAGACATACTGAAGCACATTAAGAACTTAATTAGCCAAATGAAAACAGGAGCAGAAAAATCATACTTAAAGCTCCTGAATTCTAGTTTTTTTTGTTAAAACCATTTGGTAGCATAGAAATGTTCATCTCCTCCTCTCCTTGTCTTTTCTCTCCTCCATCTCTGTGCGGTTTGGTGTAAGAATTATATGAGTGTGAGAGGGAGGTATATTACCAGAAGGCTCTTTTGGAACATATTTCAGTAAAACTAAATAAAACAATGTAATAAAATAAATATTAAAAAATAATCGTGATGTGTCTGGGAGAGGCATCACAGTGGTTAAAAAAAACAAACTGGTTTTGGATTATGACAGCTGGGTTTGAATGTTGGCTTCACTAATTTTTAATTGCATAGCATGAACAAGTAGCAATTTTATTAAGCCTCAGTTTTATTTGTAAAATAAATATACTAGCATTTACCTATGAATATTGTAAGATTCAGATTTAATGCCTATAAAATGTACAAACAATGTCTGACACATAACTAAGTTTCCCTAAACAGATGTTAGATATAGAGCTCTGAGTGCCTGTGTGTGTGTGTGTGTGTGTGTGTGTGCAACACTTTTAGTACCTTTATTTCTCATCATTGAGAGATGCAACATGCCTACAAAGCTTCAGGTACAACTATGGGAATATAGTTAAATGCCAGGGTCCAAGTGCTCTAGGGGCATATAGGGATGCCTGAAAAGAGATCTACAGATTCTGAACAACCAAGGTCTATACTAATAAGGGATGAAGAAAAGTTTTACTCTTCAGAACATTCTGTTACACAGCCCTGACTTTAGTTACCACCTTTCTGGAGAATATTTAGACTGAAAATATATCTTTTAATAACTGACAGGTTATTTTTTTTCCATATTAACAGTCAACACACTGAAAAGCACACTGTATCACCAGTTATGCCCGACAGACATGGCCATATTACCATTTTCCAAAACTGTGTGACTCAGATGGGGAAATGAGAGGCCTCTGAAGTGGAGAGCTTAAAGAATACAGCTAATATTCTTTTCTAATATTCTTCTCTTATCATTCTAAGACATATTTTCTTTTCACATTTTATCATCTCTGATTGAAATCAGAAATGTCTTATAATCAATAGTCGGCCTCAGTTTAATTGGCAGCATTTTTTATCTCTTAATGGAACATAAAATATTAGTGTGACATAATTGATGAAGTCTTAGATTTGATGAAATATATTAAGTGGCTTGTGTGAACAAGAGCAGATATTGCCATAGAATACTCAGGGGTTCCATTAGGTGGCCTCTGGAGGGCAATGAGGATACCACCATGGGGCAGCCGAGCCCATGTCTGTACACTGCATACCACTTATCAATTTAGCCAATATTTTAAGGTGAAAGAGGTGTTATGGATTTTGGTGGCAGAATATGTCTCAATTTAATAACAGTATAATTGAGAACAGTGTTAGATAGGGTAACAACTTTTTTGAATATGTAATAATAATTTCTATAAAGCATAAAACAATGGCCCTATCTTCTGAGATAAGCATAGTAAACTTAATAAGAATTAATAGAGTGCTTTATTGTCACTTGACAATTTCCATTACCAAATTTACCATAAAACTAAATTATATATCTCTAAGAAAACTCAATCAATATCATAGCCAAATCATGATGTTATTTTATGTAACTTCAAGCCAGCAATAAATATCTTTTGATTTTTTGATTTGCTCTAAGTGTCTGAAATGAAGTGAAATACTACCTGAAAGCAACTAGTTGACATCTTCCATTTTATTCTTAAGTTTTCTTAAGCCTTTGAATTCAGTCCTCCCAGGAATATTTTTTACCTTAAGAAATTTCTGGCTATAGTCTTACTTTTTTTCAGTTAATGCAAATGACATAATGACAGGATCATATGTATTATTTATATATGGATAAGAAAATGAGCTTTATCTTTGGCATGAATGATTCCTGCTCTAAAATAAGGAAGAATGTTATATTACTAAAGATTTGTAATAATGAGAAAGTTACTGAGAAAGGTGTTGAATTATCCTTTCTTTAAAATAGAATTTACTTTTCATATCTATTACTTAGAATTTACTTACTATAGTTAAGGAGAAAAAAGTGAGTTCTAAATCCCCAGTTAAATCATAACTATGTTTTAATTCAATGATAGACATTCATTTACCAAAATCTCTAGTAGGTGGGACTCTCAGAAACAAAGAATAAAGTTTGTCTTCCCTGAATTATGTAACTTAAATCAAAATTGGGCACATCAAACATATTCCAAATTAGTAATATATTACACTCCTTCTTAAATATGTTCAGACATGGGGATTAAAGAAGGATTTTTTCCATTAAGCTAAAAAGCAATGATAAAGCACAATAAGCCAATCCCAGATTCATATATTTTTAAAATTTATTTATTTTTATTTATGTTTTGGCTGTGTTGGGTCTTCATTGCTGCACACGGGCTTTCTCTAGTTGTGGCGAGCGGGGGCTACTCTTTGTTGCGGTGCATGGGCTTCTCATTGTGGTGGCTTCTCTTGTTGTGGAGCACGGGCTCTAGGCAAGTGAGCTTCTGTAGTTGTAGCTCACGGGCTCAGTAGCTGTGGCTCGCAGGCTCTAAAACGCAGGCTCAGTAGTTGTGGCGCACAGGCTTAGTTGCTCCACAGCATATGGGATCTTCCTGGACCAGGACTCAAACCCATGTCTGCTGTATTGGCAAGCGGATTCTTAACCACTGTGCCACCAGGGAAGCCCCCAGTTTCATATTTAAAAGTCTGTCCTTAATAATAAACATAACAGTAGAGTGGAATGAAATTCTACTCAGTTAATAGCAAAAGATTGCTTTTCTCTGAAACTAAGATCAAATTCAAGAAAATGGGAATTCCAGATTTATTTGTAATTTGGATAATTATCTAAATGGATTTGAGTTCTATGATTATTCTATGGGTCATCCTAATCTTAGCCATCTTCACTCATTAAGGTATTCACTGAAAATATTTAATATTTAAAATCACTGGCGTGACATTTCCGATATTTACTCTCTCTCCTTAGCAGGTATATTTTCAGGGTGTGTGTGTGTGTGTGTGTGTTTAGCTATTTTAACCATGGGAAGATAACAACTCTATCCACCACTCAAAACCCACTTGATTTCCCACTCAACCCTTGATAGGCACTGACGAATGATGGAATCAAGTTTAATTATAATTTTGTGATGTCTGTTCTATGTTAGTACTCTTCTCTTGGCTCAATAGCATTCTCTTATGTGTGTTTTTATTCAAATTACTTAGTTTTAACCTATTTAGGTTCATACTCCTCTTTGGAATTACGATGAAATCTGAGGACGTGTTCCTTTCCAGAATACCGTTAAGTTCACACAGACTAACTCTCCACACAAACTCAATGGGTGTGTGGCATTTAACATAACGGAAGAGACAGGTGAGATGAGAGTGATGGGTCTATGGCACATGGACAGCATACGTTCACTTGATTTTTTTGAGAAGGTGACACAGCTGTAGCCCTTTTGCTCTAAGAGAAGAAAGAAAAGCAGACCTTCATGTGAAATCTCCAGAATTTTGAATGTGTAAAACTAATTCATTTTTAAACATAAGATAGGCCAAACTGACATACTTTGGAGCCCAGAGTAGCTAGTGAGCCCTTCAGGCATGCAACCCCTGCCCAGGGAATCCAGCTAAAGATCCCTTCTCTCAACAATAGAATTGCTACAACCATTCCCAGAAGAGCCATTCCTACCTGACTTAAAGAGAGGGTGGAACTGACAGCAACAACATGTTTCAATTCAGTAACTTGTAGGTGATATTTAGAGATGCCTCTAATCAGATGGATTTTTTTTCATAATCTCAAATACACAATCCAATATTTCTGATGTGTTCTGTTAGCACAGGTTCTCTCATCTCTCACATATCTTCCAAATTCACAGGGTACACACACAATATATCTTTACTTAAGACCTATCATTTCCCGGCTCTGTGCTAGGCACTGGAGATACAATGAAAATAAACACAGCCCTTCCCTTTCAGGCAATCACAGACTACTAGGACTAGAGATATAAAAAGAATTCATCATATGATGTCCATGATGTTGTAATAAATGAAATACCAAGATACGATAGAAACATGAAAAAGAAATGGGGCAACTCTCTGTGGGAATTCATGAAAGATTTCACAGAAAAGCAAATCCTTGGGGAGAAGTCACCAAGCAGAGAAGGAGAGGATGTATGTTCCAGACTGAGGGAGGATAATGGGTGATGGCAAAGAGGAGGGAAACAGAATAGAGCACTACAGTGCTTTGGAAAGCATCAAGGGGCTTTACATGGCTAGAGTGAAGGTTCAGGATTGTACTTACAGAGATGGGTGGGGGCCTTGAATGCTCTGCTCTGCGTGCCATCTGAAAGAGTTGAGTTTTTCCTGTTCAGGATGGATAGAAGTAGGGGAGTGAAATGATAACTTCAGGATATTCAAATATGAGTCCATACGATCCAATTCTTCCTGGTAGTTAGGCACTCTGAGTCTCATCATAGGCCATCCCCACTCAAGGTGGCCCATCTGTATATGAAGAAATGTGTACGAGCAGTTTGGTCCTGCACCCCATGCGGTTTAATTTCCTTGAGGCTGCTTCAAGCTGGCAGAACCAAAACAGCAGCAAACTGTATTTTCAGATTAAACAAAATTAAGGGAGGAAAAAGAAAGGAAATTAAAAACAGGTGTATCTGCTCTCAGTGAGAGAAGAAAGGAATAAGTTAAGCTAGTCCACATGGAGAGACATTTGAAATGGAACTCAAGAACTGGCCTCATAAAGAGACACAAGAACCTGAACTCCTTCGCTCTGTCTGATTACTTCTGCAATAACTTGCTAGTTTTATTTAGGAATCTCTCTAGTTGGGGACTGAGTCTCTTGTGTCTGTCAAGTACCAGCACTATATAAATGAAATATCATTATAAAACAACAGACAGGTATCTGCACCTATGCATATTAATGATGTGTTAATTTCCTGCTGTGGTTCAGAATTCATAATGAGCTTTCTTTCTGCCATGTGCACAGTGGCGCAGTATAGGTAACATGTGTGCAATCACACCTTTAAAATAAATGCAGTCCATTAATCAAATATGGCCCAGGGTATCAGGGAAAAGAAATCTTGAAAATGTGATTTTTATTTTATTGCTTACCCCTCCATGCAAGTTTTGGCTCCTGGCCACTGACGGAGAGCTATTCCATGTGGCAAAGGGCCTGAAGCTGACTGTAAGGAAACCTGCTGTGTTTCTTCAGTTTCTTTTTAAAATGAACACGGCATTTTAAAAATCAACTGAGTTCAGACTCTTTCTTCCATGCACGTAGCTGCGTAGTAATAGAGCCCAAATCCTGGCCCAAGAGAAGCTGTGTTATAGCATAAAGGGGAAGAGAGATCACTGCAAGAGTCAAAACCACTCCTTCAGTCCCATTCACATACCTGAAAAGCTAAGAATTGTCCCCTCCCTGCCAGGTCATGCTTTTCTGCTGCCTTTCCAAAAGCATGGGTCTTCCGTATAATTTTTTTTTACCACTATACAAGGAAACTAGTCACTTCAGAAATCCCAAATCTTTCAGATTATTGCCTGCAAAATCATATGCGGTTGATATCTAGGCTGGAGTTCACAAAAAAACCTTATTCTGTTAGAAAAGATAACTGTAGCCTCATTAAAACTTTGCTTGAAATTTGTATGTTAAGTGAGATTGCACAAGTCTAAGAGGAAAAATGCATAAAGACATAAACTTAATCTTTCCACCTATTTTTCAGTTTTATTCTAAGAAATGAAATTGCAGTCAAAACTATTATAGGTAACATTAATATTATATAATAGAATCATTATATATCATATATAAAATATCATAGTGCATAATATATTTACAAGTAATTACATGTCACATAATTATATGTGTAACTGATAGAATAAGCAGACAAAAAACAGTAAGGCTATAGAAGATTGGAAATGAGACTAATAAGCCTGAACTAATTGACATGAGAGTACTGCATCCAATAAATGCAATTTATACATTCTTTCCAAACTTACATAGAATATTTTTACCAAATTTTGCCAGTTGGTTAGCCAAAAAGTAGAGTTCAATGCATCCCAAAGAATCTTAATCATTCAAAATACATTCTTTTAACACAACAGAATTAAAGTAGAAATCATTAATAAAGGAATAGCTTTTAAAAACTCAAATGTTTGGAAATTAACCCAGGCACATATAATTAACTGAAGGAAATTACAAAGAAAAATTACAATGAAAATTAGAAGTATTTTTGACTTAAAATATATATATATATAATATATTAAAACTTGTGGGGACAATTTCCTGGTGGTCCAGAGCAGTGAATTCTTCTTATCATTTAAGGAAGAAATAGCACCAATCCTAAAATCTTCTAAAGAATTAAAAACTGAAAATAGTCTGCAATTCAATATTAACAAATTGAAGCCAAGTGCTATTTTTTTAAGGTTAATACATAATGATCAAATTAAGTTTCTTATAGGAATAAAAAGATAATTTGACATTTGAAAAATCAATCGACAAAATTCACCACATTTACAGAATAAAGGAGAAAACTCATATGGTCATTAATAGCTTTTCTTAAATGAGATATCATAATTATTTAAACCACCATAAATAATTCCTAGCATCTAACAAATACATACTCAAAATTATATTAGTTTGTTTTCTTTCCTTTCCGTGCCCATGATTGTCTTCTTCTGATGCCACTCACATTAATAGGTTAAACCCTACAGGAGAGCAGCTATGATCATTTTCTTTTAATGCTCAGTCAAACACTACATTTTCCCATTGGCAATGAAATAAATTCCAAAGTCCTTATCCTGTCACTCAAATTGCTCCACAGTATGGCTCAACTTATCTTTTCTGCCTTTTTCTCAAGACTCCACCAAGTATTTTATATATTCTGATTTGTTCTCAGTTGAAAAGAGCGTTGGAACCAATGATGAATTCACTGTAGAGAATTTGGTGGGTACGTCATCCTTTACATCTTCCATTGTTCCTCATATAAATATTCACATAAATAAATTTTCTTGAGGAACTGTCATGTTTTCTCCAATTATGAAATGAGACCTAAGTAATTAACCAGTTTTCCTTTGCATATTGGTCACTAGAAATTTAAAAGTCATATTCAAATCTAGTGACTGTGTAGGATTTTAGAAATTTCCTGGCTGTGTCTATTTCCCTTCTCGTCAATCCACTCTCTCCAAAGTAGGTGTTGAACTTTTATTATGATATGTATTTTCAATCTTCCCATTATTTTCCCTTTTAAATTATTTCTGACAATAAGTCTCTTATAAATGGTCTATATCCCTTATAGAATGAAGTAGGTATGAAAATATCAAATTACAGTCTAGAAGAACATATTTTAAACTTTCAAATCTCTGTGCCTTTCTTCTTGATTTTTTTTCTTAACCTAAATTATCCCCATATCACTATCACCACCCCATCACCTAAAATGTTTTAATCTCTTTACTCCAATGATCAAAATTGTATCCTTCCTTCAATGCTCACCTTGAACTTTGGCTTTCTCATGGAATTTTCCTCACTTCCACTGAGTGAGTACAACTTATACAAAGTTCACCTTCAAGTAACAGAAAACCTGACTCAAACTTGCTGAACTTTTACTCTGAGCTCCTCCATGTGTTGACTTTTTCCTAAGGCGGCTGGGATGTTGAGGTGACTATAGCAGTACCAGACATCACATCAGTCATGGCAACATGCAAAGGAAAAAGAAAGGGGATCCATTCCCTCTCTTGCTAGAGGGTAAGGATACGTTTCCCAGAAGTCCTCCCCACAATCATTATTGGCCAGAGTTGGGGCATAACCATTCCTAAACTATGCACAGGAGAGAATAATGGAATTCCCATGATTGGCTTAGACTAATCAACTTAAATCCTCTGAGGCTAGGCATGAACTCAGTTCCCCTGGAACCCATGATTATGTGGAGAACAGTGGATACTAAACAAAATCAAAGATTTTTTAGAAAAAAAAAAAGAGGGCGATGAATATTGGGTAGACTAATGGTGGATTCTGTCATTGTGATCTCTCCCTCACAGAATTCTTGGGGCATTTTGTTTATACCTGTCATAACTCACCTTATGTTTTCTGTGTTATAGTTATCTGTGTACCTATTTCATTTCTACTTCCTACCAGCATTAAGTTCTTTGAGGACAGCACTTTGAGGTTGCCCCACTTAGCAACCTGAAGAAGGGTTGGCCATATTAGGCACTCAGTAAGTGTGGGTTCAGTTAACTTCCTCATTTTCCTCTTAAACAGCCTTGATATAAAAACTGTGCCTCTTTGGATTTGTGTCCATACCAGATACATTTTTTTTAATTTTATGAATTTTATTTATTTTTTATACCAGGTTCTTGTTAGTTATCCATTTTATACGTATTAGTGTAAATATGTCATAGCAGATACCTTTGCGTAGCTTCATGCTTTGACTTGGAGTGCCTGCCTCCTATTAATTACCATCTACTGGTCCATACTTGTAAAGAGGCTGATCATTCTACCTTGGGTAGAGTAAGTCCTGTGCATTGATTTTCCTGTAGGAAATGAATCCCTCACTTGTCAACATGCACTCACTCACCTGGTTCCCCTTCTGATTCATTTGCAGAATGGCTGGCAGGGACTGGGTGCAAACTGAGGCTAAAGGACAAAGCTTTTCTCTGTACAAAGATGATTGACTCACACCTGGATCAAACTTGTGGCTCAGGCCTCATTAGCACCATATTCTAATCCTGCAGAGAGCTCCCAGCCAGACCTAAGAGCAAGAACAGCAGACAATGTGCCCTACAGAGGCCAGGTCCAGCCAAGAGGAGCCGGGGAACATCTGGTAGACTATAGGGTAGCTACAGAATATTCAATGTTTAAAGAAAGAACTGCCCCCAACCTTGCCAGGCCCCAGAGATATAGCATTTGAAGAAAGATGTCTCCTCACTCAGAGCTGCTCTCTTTCCACCCACCCTGGCAGCAACAGTAAAACTTAAATAATCCCAGTGGTCCTTTTCCTCCTACAGCATTAATAAAATCTGAGTATGAACAGGCTGTTGTTTCCAGGATTCAATGAAGTATTTTATTTGTTTCAATTAGAAATCATCCTAATCAGCTCCTTTGAAAATGTATACCCTGGAATGCACAAACACCACTCTATTCCCTATAATGGAAGAAAAGATACATTGTCATGTGGAAGAGAGGTGAAACAAACAAAAAAAAATTCCTAGTTAAATTCCTGAGAAGCAAACCTGACCAAATTTCCAGTAACTGCTCTGACTAAAAATACCACTGATTCCATGTTAAAGATACTGGAGCACTTTTATTCATTAATGTCTGACCAGCTGATAGGGGGTAGTAATCATTATACATTCCCCAAAAGTGTTTGGGGACTCACAAAAAGCAGGAAAACCCTCTGGGATGCCCACCCAAAAGGATCATTTCTTGGAATGTCAGACTCGAATCGGGATCATAAAACTTGTTTATGAGTTTGGAGTTTAAATCTACACCACTCCCTTCAGCACATGTCTCTGAATTTGAAGATGTCTGTTTTCTTCGATCCAACACAATATAGGAAATCAAGGCATGCTAAATTGTTTCAAGGTGGCACTGTCAAACAGGACTGAGAGGGCATCACCAATCTGTTTTCTTACTTTGACTTCCTTGTATTGTATTTCAGGTTTTCTAATTTTACTTCTAGACAAGCAAGATTCTGATAAAAGACCTAAAGCAAAACATAAGAACTTAAAAAAGAGAGTTGGGGGAAGAGGAATTCTTTCAGGTAACTAATACGTGTGTATCTTTGAAAAATAGTATGTTCCTTCTGCTAGAGTTGAAACTATGAAATCTAGGTACCAATATTCTACTGAAAAATGAATGAATGAATGAGAAAATGAATATAGTTTAGGCTCTAACTGGCACTTTGACATTAGATAAGTTACTTAGCCCCTCTGAGTATCAATTTCAAAATTTGGGGAGAGCAAGAGTTTCTTCTTTGTAACATAAGGGGGACTAGATGTGATAACCTGTGCACTGTGTTAACACAATGCTTAATACACTGTAATAACCCAAGAAACATCCATCACTATGATTACTATAATAGCTGGGCTTCCTGTTTCTATGGTAATAGGGCTCTGTGCATGGAAAAGGAATGAAGGGATAAGATATAGCAACTTTAAACCTCCTGACCACAAAGAAAGGTCTTGAAGACCAAATCATCCTCAGTAAAATGTAATTCCAGACCAGGGAGACATTATTAACTGGTCATAGCAAAAAAGAATGCTGCCAGCCATGAGGACACCCAGATAACTACTGAAGACAGCAAGTAGCCAGTCAACAGCTCAATATCTTGATAGACCGACTTAACCAAAAGCAGAATCCACTGGCCAGAGATCAAACAACAAGTTACTATAGCCTGACTGAGGAAAAAGAATCTCCACAATCAGCCATGTGCTGAACGTCATAGTGCTTGACTCCAAAGCCCCAACTAGAGAACTGGTCTGAGGACAGTTAAAAGGATACTTGATTTTCAATTTGCCCAAAGCCAACATTTGGGGAAGAATTCTAGTCTCTCTCTTTTCTCTCACACTCCCCTCTCTTTTTAATATACCTGCTTTTTTTTTTTACTCATCTTCCAAACCCTTCCATACACCACAGATCAGAAACACACTTACACACTCTAAAAATAGCTAACATTTGCATACTGCTTACCATGCACTAGGTACAATCCTAAATGTTGTATGACTATTAGTTAATTTAATTATCAGACCTTTGAGATAGGTACCATTTATAGCCCTATTTTTACCTAATAAAATTGAGATACAGAGAGATTAATTAACTTGCCTAAAGTCACAGAGGTGATAAAGTGCAAAACCGCTATTGAAAGGAAGACAGTCTGGCTGCAGAGTCTGTGATCTTAATATGGCCACTGTTGGATGAAATATGAAGTAAATATTTCAAATATTCAGAACTCATTTTAAAAATATTCATTAAGGCCTGCAAGAATTAGGTTAATAAAAAAGTCTTCAACCTCAAAGATTTTAGAGTCTGGCAGATATGATAACTGCATACATAAATGACTATAATGCAAAGCAACAAGTGCTAAGTAATAGTGGTATGGGGTTTCAGGAAAGATAAAATTACTCCTATCTTGGATGAGAAAAGTTTTTATGGAAAAGTCAAGATTTGAGTTAGGGCCTGAAGAAAGGCTAAAATTTAAATATTGAGAGATGTCATGAAAAGACATTGTAAGACTCTTATTTTTATTCATAACTGATATTAGAATAACCTGAGAATGTTTTTTAAAATACTGATGCTTGAATTAATATTAATTAAAAATACTGATGCCTGAAAGAATTAGTGTCAGAGTGATAACATGTGAAAAAGATTCCACCAGCCATTGCTGACTTTGAAGATGCAAGGAAGCCACAGTAATGCAGGCAGCTTCTAGAAGCTGAAAAGGTCAAGGAAACATTTTCCTCTAGAGGCTCCTGAGAGAAATGCAGCTCTACCGAGATTTTGAGTTTAGCCTGTGAGACACATCTTGGACTCCTAATCTCCAAAACTGTAAACTAATAAATATGTGTTGTTTTAAAAAAATACTGATGCCTGGGGTGTCACTACATATTCACTAGAATGGCTAAAGTTAAAAAAAAATGCCAAGTGTTGGTAAGGTTGTGGAACAAATGGACCTCTCACACACTGCTGGTGGGAATGGAAATGGTATAAGCCTCTCTGAGAAGAATATGGCAGTATCTATAAAGGTAAACACAGACTCACTACATGACCCAGCAATCTCACTCCTGGAAAAATAAAAACATGTATCCATAAAAAGACTTGTTGCCAATATCCCTAGGAAAATTATTCATAATAACAAATAACTGTAAACAACTATACTCTCCATCAACTGGTAAAAAGAGAATTAAACTGTGACTTATCCTATACTATGAAATTCTACTCAGCAATAAAAAGGGGCAACATGGAGGTGTCTCAAAAACATAAATATGTGATAAGTAGAAATAGTCACACCTAAGTGAATACACGCTCTATGATTCCATTTATATGAAATTCTAGAAAAGGCAAAACTTTGGCGACAGAAAGCAGATCAGTGGTTGCCAGGGGTCAGGTATCAGTGGCAGGGGGACCAACCACAAAAGGCACAGAGAAACTTAGGGAGATAGAACTGTTTTAAGTATTGATTGTGCTGAAGGTTACACCACTATATACAGTTAACACATTTCATCAGGCTGCATAGTTAAATGGATGAATTTTATTGTACATAAATTATACTTCAGTTAGGTGACACCACAGCATAGATGAATTAAATCAGAACCTCTGAAAGGTCTGGGCATCGATATTTCTTAAAGCTCCCAGGAACTTCTAATACACAACCAGAGTGAAGAGAAGAGCTGCGGCTCTAGGAAAAAGAAACGTTACGTTCAAATGTATGTACAAAAATAAATAACGTTATTTTATATATTCTTTTAATTTTTAAGAACAATAAAACTGGACATCCTAAGGGAATAAAGTAACTAGAGCACAGAGTCTACAAATACGAATAGAGCAAATTAGTCTAGAAATACAACTTGGGAAAGATCATGGAAGGTCATGTTTTTTCATAGTGAAAAAATGTTCCAGACTATCCATCAGAAAGCAAATCTTTCCCTGAAAACTTGTAGAGAAAATATTCTCAATTTTTAGAAGTAAAAATATTATTAATATTCATGTATCTGCAAAATATCATTATTGTTACTGGTAATAAATATTCACTTGGACTGTATTGTGTCCATGCTAAGGATGATAGTCAAGAAGAGAACTGATTATTATATCACTTTTGATCTTGAGCAAGTTTTCTACTTTTAACCTTAATAAACTTCTGTTTACTAATCTGTAAAATCAAGTGTTAAGCTAAAGGATTTCAAAGCCTCCTTCCAGCTCCATTTCTTCACATGCAAAAGAATTAAACCCAGGAAACAATGCCATATTGAAAATAATGGAGCAGGGTCTCAAGGAACCTGGATCTGGAAACCAGTCAAGACACATGACTGTTATTCTTTCCTTCTTTTTTCTTCAGGGGCCATATGGTGCCTGTCCTTCCATCTGCTTGCTTCTCCTTGTTCTATAGACTCATTTTTTTCTGCTCACTTATCTTGTATGTGCTCAAAATGTCAGCTTCAGCTCCCAGGTCTACAAAATCTTTCAGATTTATTTCCAAAATTTGAGAAAGAATTTTATCTCTGATTCCAACCTAAAGATGGTCCCTACCCTTTTGGGTCCAGTATCAATTCCTGATGCATTCCTATCTGGTGGGGTTTTGTTTCTGGGGGTGGGGTTGGGAAGCAGGGAGAATTTAATACTTACAACTGTTCCTTCCTGTGCAAGACAGGCAATGAATCTAGCTAATACCTTAGCAATCTAGTCATTTATTTTTTACTTTGCATTGTTAATCATGGATCCTGCTATCTTTGAGAGTGCTCTAGTTTTATTATCCGAATATAAGTTCTGGAGATGTGCGTCATTTGTGTGTATGCTTCAGGCAACATTCTTATACTGTTTACTGCAATTTCTTCTGAAATCAATTATCAATTTACTGAACATTTTAGAGCTATAAAGTTTTCCCAAATATTAGATATGCATTTTCTCAAAAAAAGGTATTATTTTTATATCTAACAAGAGAGAAATTTTTTGTGCCTGGCTGTCTGACTTTATCAGCAACTCTTTGATTTGAGGAGCAAAATCCCAAGAAAATAGTAATTATACATCTTAAACATAGTTGATAATGTTGGAGGTGACATCTGATAGTTTGATACTTAACATAGCCATAACTTGAGAATACTGAGAGTGAACAAAGATTTGTAGTTTAAAAATCAGAACTTAGTTCTACTATTATGTGTACAACATGTACAGTAATTTTATGTGCACATATGCATATACACAGTTTCATGTGTATCGTTAAGATCATTATAGAGTATATGCTTGGTCTCTTAGCTAACACCTTCTGTTGTATTTATACAGTTAAAGAACCCCTTCCAGCCCCAGGAAGAGAACTTATTGTGCTACCTACTGTGTACATCTGTCTGTCTGGGTCCACTTCTCTGTGTCTGTCTCTCTCCTCTTTTTCTCCTTGTTTCAGAAGTAACTCAAAAATTCTCCCTGGCATTTCCATGCTAACTCAGTTTTCCATGGCAGCATTTAAGCTTTCCTTGAGGGTGGATTATGCTCCCATGTGAAACAAATCAAATCTTTTGGACCATTAACCATTCTTCAGGCTGTAATGCAGCACTGCCAGTATTAAATATAAAATTGCTCATTAGAAACCAGTAAGAAAAAAAAATTCCCCAATAGGCAGAATTAAAAGCCTAGCATCTCTAGATTGCATGCATCATCACAGCACCAGCAGCTGCTTCCTTAGGCACTGGCAGAATAGTAAATCTGAGGGTGTAGCTATTCATCTACAGTATGGTTAGGAGGAAGCCAGGAAAGACAGAATAACACAGGGTGAAAAATGGGTTGCTGATTAGCTAAGGTTACTGTTTAACTCCAAACATTATGGCAATATAATCATCTTCCATCACTATATGAGGGAAACTCAGTATTGCCCTAATTACTTTGCTCCTTTTATTCCCAACCCAACATTACATCCAACAAATGAATGGGCAGACCATTCACTTATTATATACATACATTTATATTATCTAAGATGGCATATGTACTTTGATCTTGTAAAGAGGATTATGGGAATTGACATAAGTTTTTCATCTAAGTCTCCAAAGTCCTAGCCCAGGACACACGGTTAAGCCATCACTCTTAAAATCAGCTCTGTCTCTGACTATTCCAGTGGGGGCAAAAGATATGAATTTTAAAACTATTCTCCCAAATCTACAACCAGTGGAAAGTTGATTCATCAGAGAATGAACTGACTGACTTGACATTGAGGTGATACTTCTTCTAGGAAGTATCCTTTAGGAATCCCCAAAGTCTGGCCTCAAGAATTTTCCAATAGACATTTTTTATCTTATAAATTTATATTTTTTATCTTATAAATTTAGAAGGTCCCAAATGTTTTTGCTCATTTAGGTTTATAATAGTTGTCAGATGAAATATTCTGCACTAGTCCACTTAGGAAGTCTGTTATTTTAACTAACAAGAATATTATGTTTCATTTTATTTTGATATGATGATAATGAAGGGAAAAGGAAAAGTAGTGGTCATCCTTTAACCTTGATGGAACCAGAAGGAAGCCACAGTGTCAGTGAAAGATTGATGGATTAGAACTGGAACCCTGGTGATTCTCATTTCAAGAAAATAACCTATTCAGTATTTCTCTTCTGAAAAACATCATTTTATCTTATTCATCGATGAATACGTAGATAGTCAAAATGAAACAAAAATCTCCTATAATTCCAGTGAACAGAAAGCGTTAGTAATACATTAGGATATCTTTCCAAATATATCTATAATATTACATATAATTATACTTATATAGCATATGTAGTATGTATACTTTGTAGCTGGTCTGAGGATATTACTTAATATATAGATCCTGAGCACATGCAAATGTGTGAAGAACTCAGCACCTCTCCCTTCTTTGCTGTTGACACCATAGCAGGCCAGAGCAAAACACGAATATGATTTACTTTCTCCAACACAGCTTTCCCTGCTTCAAAAGTGTGAATTCTCTCTTCCAAGCTTGGAAATTCAATATCTTTTCTGGTAAAAGTCATCACCATGGAAAGAGTAAAAATAAAGAAGAATTCCAAAACAAAATAAAGCCCCCCAAAATAGGCATAGGCTTAGGGGATAGTTTTCTTCATCTAAAACTATCAATCAAGATGTTAAGCACTCATATCACATTTCTATCAAACTCACATGAAACCTGGCACTTCCGAGCCTTGCTCCTCTCACAATCATATGTTCCTGCTCCCCGTCAAACAGTTTTCAGCTTCATGGCAGTGACATCTGTACCTCCAGATGTTAGTGTGTTTTATCAGGCCCTTCTCAGCCATTTTGATCAGGGTACATGTACACAAATTATACTATAAATTTTATCACGCTTCATATACTATATCAAATAAGTAAAACCAGCAAATTTACACAGAGCTACAGTAAACCTAGGAAATGTAACTGGAGTTGTAACACACTATTTATAAGGATATGCTATTATTCTTAATCCCTCAATTAATACCAGCTAGCACTACTGTACAGATTTATTACGGACCATATGCTCCTTAATTATCATCGCCTCCCAAAGTTACCACGCTGCACATCTGCAGCCAATGGGGGCTGCTGTTCCTCTGTCCCTGCCTCAGCAGGATCTGATAACCATTTTTCAGCTGGACACCTTGAAGAAGAGTCAACCCCAACAATGGCTCAGAAGAATGATTAAAATAAAATAAAAGGAAAGGGAAACAAACTGTTTCAGGGAGAATACTGAGGATGGGGGAGATCCATTGTCAGTGATGTACCTCATCTGTTCAGGTTCATATTAGCTGAAATGTTTTTAAATTGTAGACTGTTAATGTTCTGCCTCCAAAATCTGGCTGTTGCTAATGGAATTAAAGAGGAGTTCTCCTCTCTCGAAGCAAAGGAGACTGAATGCACAGAGTGTGCAAACAGTACCATTGTTCTCAGATCAAGATGTGTCTTGCTGATTTAAAATCTTTTGGCCTGCACAATCAGGGGAGACATAACTCATAGGGACTTGGATTAAGTTTTTAAAGATTTACCCTACAATTTTCAATGAAGTTCTAGTTAATTAAGCATCTCTGTACATCACAAAGGAACAGTTTTTATAAACTGTTTTCACCTTTATTGGAGTCTAACATTCTTAAGGTCACACGTCTCTTTCCTCCGGTAGATGCAAGAGACATATGTACCAAGGCAAATGCTTCCTGAAATATTGTAGGCCCGATTAAAAGATGGCAAGCTTTAGCAGAAAGGTAACTGGTTTGTGAATCTGGAGGCAGATGTTGGGAAAGTCACCTAACCTGCAGTTTTTCATTTGTGTTACAGAGGGCTTAAGCTAGGTGAACCTCGAGGTTGCCCCATCCCTAAATTAGTGACATTAATGCATTAGTACTGAATTCAAAAAGTTTACAGTCACTTGCATTTTAGCCATCCAGGGAGCTTGATGACTATTTTTAGTTCTATTCTATCTCAATAGAAATTAAGATCTCAAGAATCCATTTATCCGCCAAATACCATACAATCAGAATCACTTTGAAAGTCAGTATTTTGCTTTGGAAATTTTCATATTAATTCCCAAAAATTTCTTTAAAAAATGTTCACAACTAAAGCTTTCAAGTATTCATTTACAGAAATAAATAGAGCTTAGAATAGTCAAGAAAAATCTAGAAGATTAAGAACAGCAGAGCTGCAGGACTTACTACCAGAGTTCAAGGCTTATTATAAAGCAGATAACTAAGACAGTGAGGTTTCAGCCCAAGAATAGACAAGTAAACCAAAAAGACAGGATGCAGAGCAGAGAAACAGACTCACCCCGATCCAGTCACCTGATTTATAATAAAGGTGTCACCGCAATCCAGTGGGGACAGGATAGTCTCTTAAATAAATGGGAAAAAATGAAATTTGACCGCTACTTTACACCATGCACAGTAATTAGTTTGAGGTGGATTACAGACCTAAATGTAAAAGGTATCTAATAAACTTTCTGAAAAAAAAAAACCAGAGGAGAATATCTTCAAGATCTTGAGATAGGCAAATATTTCTTAAAGTAGAAAAGGAAGAATTAGCCATAAGAAAAAAGATAAATAAATTGCTGTGCATGAAATTTAAAACTTCCACTCTTTGAAGGGCACCATTTAAAAAATGAAACTGCAAGCCACAGACTGGAAAAAAATAATTACTATACATGTATCCAAGAAGTGACTCATTTAGAATATGTAAAGAACTAGAAATCAATAAGAAAAAGACAGACAACCCAAATTTATTTTAAATGGAGGAAACATTTGATCAGGCACTTTACAAAAGTGAAGTATACGGCCAATAAACATAAAAAGAAGCTCAACATTCTTGGTCAGCTGAAAAAATGCAAATTAAAACCACAGTGAAATACTACCACACATCATCCAAAATGGTGAAAAGTAAAAGGATCTACCCTGTAATAGCAAATGTAGTGACAACGTGGAACTCTCGTATATGGCTGATGGGAATGTAAACTGAAGTAACCCCTTGGGGAAACTTTTAGCCCATCTACTAAATCTAAACACGGTTATATCCTGTGACCCAACAGTTCCACTCCTGGGCTATGTCCACCAAAAACATTTATAACAATATTCATAGCAGCATTATTTATAATAGCTAAAACCTGGAAACAACCCAAATTTCCATCAACAAAAGAATGAATAACTAAATTGTAATATAGTCATACAATGAAATGATTCACAGCAGTGAAAAAGAACAAACTGTTGCTTCATACCAGAACATGACTACAATCTCACTGAAATAATGTTGGGCAGAAAATAAGCCTGACACAGAAGAGTATATATTATATGATTATACTTATATAAAGTTCAAAAACAGGCAATGGTAAATAACATATAGTGGTAAAGAACAAAATAGTGGTTACCTCCAGAATGGGGGAGAGAGTGAGGGCTGAGCAGAGGGCTGGAAACATCCTGGAGATCTGGGTGGTGAATACATGCATATAAAATTATCTTTTTGTGATCTATACACTTTATTGTTTACAAGTGATATCTCAACAGAAAAGAAAATGTATGTGTGTGTACCTATGTGTATGTATCCATCTTCCAGAAAACAATGTGAGATTATAATCTATGGGTATCATAATTTTTGTTCATAGTTTTAGTACATTTAAAACATTTTTCTGAATGTAAATTAGAAACCCACAAAATAAAAAATTTAGTTTCCTCTGTAGATGAACATATTCTTCCTTGGACAGATTTACATTCTCAAACGGAGTATTAATGTAGGGCTCTCTTCTTAGTTAAGCTGCCTAAAAAATCGTGAGGTAAAGAGAACATTGTTTAATGTACGAGAGTGCAGGTAGGCATGTGTTGAAGTGGAAATTTGTTATCATGTCAAGTGAGTAATGCATTTGCAGAAATGGAAACAGGACCAACAGTCAGTTTGAGATCATTCTTTTTCCCTGTGAACTGAAGTGCATACGGGGCTGAATTATAAAGGACCGAGACCAAGAGCACCCCTGCTTCTCCCCAAACAGAAGTGAGATCCACCAAAGACCGGAAGCCCCAGTGGGCTTCCCTGTCCTGAAGCTTATATTCAGAAGACACTGACACTTACCATTTACTATTTTTCTTTAAAGCAGGCTTTAAAAAAAGTTACACTTTGCTGCCTCAATTTTCTCTTCTAAATGACTTTGATGCACACTAAAAATGGTACAAAAATAGCTCCCAAGTCTCAGCTTCCCATTTCCTAGACCAAATGGGCAAAGCTTTCAAACAGGGAGCGAGAAGATGACTTACCTCTTTCCTCTCTGTCTAGAATATCAGTTCTCATCCACAGCAGCCCCTCAGACTCAGGTGATATGAGCAGATATAAAATGAGTCACAGAAATGTATTGTTATAAGCAAAGAATCAAAGTTATTTTTTAAGAAAGTAGATTTAAGTAGTAACTTTTCCATTTTAAAGTTGAAAAAAAATGGCAGTTGAGTGTTTGATAACTTGCGATAGGGCACAAAACTAGAAGGAAGTAACCTTTTTTATCATTAACTGTCTCTTCATGAGAGTGTATTGTGCAGGAAAACACTCACACACTTGTGCAGTGGAATGATGGCTCATCTATTACATGCATCAGACCTCCTCATCAAGTTATCACGAGCTCAAGGTCTTATTTTCAAAGAATAGGTAAATTCACCTCCATGGTACTATATTGAATCAGCCATTTTTTTAACTAGGAAACTGCAATCACATATTAAAATGTTATGGTCACACACCTTAGGTAGGACAAATTCTCAGGCACTGGAAATTACCTGACAGGACTTCTGGTTCAAAAGTGATATTCAAGGTCTATGGAAGCAAAAATAGCTACAAAGCTGTGATATATAAGGATATTACACTTTTTACAGTGTTCCTCAAGAGGCATGAAAATGAACATGTAATCTCTCTGATATTGCCTATATCCCTCTTTGTGTTTTCTACATAAGTGTTTTCTTGTTGGAACTTAGACATTCCTTCTTAAGAAACTTACTTTGTGTCAGAGTTGACAGATAGGTAATTATAACCAACTATGTAAATATGACAATTAACTTCCTGACTAAACAAAATAACACCTATTTCTGAATAGAAACAATTATTTTAAATCAGTAGGAAATACCATGTAATGTATTTATGCAGTGTAGCTAGTTGACTTAGCCAAAATTATGTGTCATTTGAACAAGGATAACTGCTTGTGTAAAGCTGTTTTCTATCCATCTGAATTGTGCTGATTTCCCTCACTAAAATCTTTGTTTAATTCATTCTAGAACTTCATAAGCATAATTAGCTCAGAAAGATACAAACTCACAGAACATAAGAATTAAAATAGATTCAGAGATGACCTAATCCGATTCCTTCCTTTTATATACATGAGGTCCAGAGAAGTGATATGGTCAAGTTCACAGAGCTCCCATTCCAAAAGTCTTCTATTGTGAATACAATCTAACAAATCCAGAAACCTTCCCTATTTGATTTGTGACTCTCTAGACTGACCCTGATAAACACTAGTTTTAGAAAATCAAAGTTCTTTCTAAAGGTCAATGTTCAAATATAAACAAAAGAGGTTCTTTCATACCCATATAATTTACTATTTAAAACTAAGGTCTGAGTTCCTTGACTTGTTTCTAACTATATGGAAATGACTACTGACAACTTTGAAGAAACTGGGAAACCAAAATGAAAACATCCTCACAATTCTAACATCTGAGAATGTCCACTAGATGTTGTCAGGGAATCATGCCAACTCGATGCGGAGTAAACAGCAGTGCCTGCATTTATGTCATTTCTGATATCAAAAAGCTTGGGCTGTGACTAAGGCTGACAGCCCTTACTACCGACCTATGAAACCCTAAGCAGGTTACATAACTTCTCTGTCCCTCAGTTTCCTCTTGTATTAAATGAAGATAATAATATCACCTGTTCCACAGGTTTTTGTATATATGTAAACATGCACAAAACACACAGAACAGTGCCAGATGTACATTTTGGCTATTATCATTCTCATTATGTTGATGATAAGATGGGGATGATGATGATGATGTGTTGTTGCCCATGTAAAAAGGAAACAGTGAATAAGATTTAGTTATTTATCCTTAACTGGTCATGAATAAATTAATTTCAATTTAAAATTTACTTCAGAATTATTTTAAAAATTAATCTTGTCTTAAGTTCACCTAGGTATGTCATCTCCACTTGCAAAACCTAAACTCCATGCCTTAGATATCTCTGTATATAGGCTATAGAGCCTGGCAGGTTGCCTTATACATATCACCTGCTTAATAGGCATCTATTGAATTAATGAATGAAGGTTTAAATAAAACAAGCTCAAAGGAAAAAGAGATTGCTGTCCCCACCCCCTCACACACACATATCAACCCTGCCCAATTTATTGGAAGGTGCCCAAAGCACTGATGAGACATTTGGCTCAAGTCTTCAAAATAGTACACAGATAGATAAATGGTCTTTTTTTCTTATAGCTTTTAATATCCTGTTCTTTATAAATGACTTTCAGACTCATTTTCTATTACAGTTATCTTCTGAAAAGGTATTATACCCTAATAGCCAGGCTTTTTCTCTGTCTCTAATCCTAGCTTTTTGGTTTGGTGCTGCTTTTTTACTTTGAGACATTAATTTAAGTATTCTGCTTGTCAGTGGATGAGTGAATGAATTATTCATTTTATTATGAAACATAAATTTTAAAGAACAGCATTATAACTTCTTTTTATATGCCCCAAATAACAGATCATTCCAGAAGCCATTATGGCACCCTTTATCTAACAGAGGGTGCAGTTTTGAAAGCTGTGTCAAACCAATATGTTTTAGTATAACTATAACTATGAAACCTTAAAAGAAGCTGGCTCAATTTTGTATCTAAATAAAAATATAAGCTACACTTCAAGTCAGAAATTAGGTTATATTGGAATTCCCTGATTACTATTACCATTAACCAGAACAAATGTTTAAGGCAAAGCCAATATGGCAGTCACGGCCTCCTCTCCACAATGATAACCCAAACCCTCACTTCCCTTATCGAAATGTTATCCTCATGCATATGTGATAGATATAAACTAACAAACAGGATTAATATAAAATAAATTAATCTCAATATTAGTTACAATTTTTTCTAACTGAAGACCCTACCATACTCTGCACTTATGTATAAACATGCATATATAAATTAGACTGAATTGCACTAAATATCTATTAATATTGTATAAAACATTATATCTAAAGTTTCTGATTTTGAAGATCACTGTTAGACATTAATATTTTTAAAGCTGTGTCTCCATAACCAAGCATTTTGAACACCCTATATTAACTATTGTTTTTTCCCATATGCTATAGCCTCTGCTCAACGTAATGACAAAAACAATTTTTTAATGTGTTATTATAAACTCCTGTCCACATATCCCCTTTCCCAAACTTATCTCATTTGTTGTAAAAGCAGCGAGGTTCAGCTGACTGACATCCTGTTAGACTCAACAGATAATATGCATATTACTTTCTGACCCATCTTTATTTTAAAAAATTAATAAAAAGGAACATGAAAGATAACCATTACAGACTAAGGAACAGTCATTACAATGGAGGAGATAGATTTACTCAATGACAGAGAAGTGAATGAACCTAGGCAGTTAAGACTATTGAGGAGCATGAAAAGCCTTACTGATTATTTTAATTTCCTAAACTCTTTAGTGTTCTGAAAGGCTCTTTAAAACTTCATATTCTTTCACATTTGTCTGTCGTTATTATCTTGTCCAAAGCTCTCACTCACCTTCATGCTACCGAGAAATACCGTTAGCATCAAACTGGCAAGATTTAATCAGAGTTTATTGCCTCAGATAAAAACACTGCCACATTTTTTATCTTTTTATTAAATTTACAAACTTGGGCATCCACATTAGGGATCAAAAGGTGATTGCCTGTTTCTTCTACCGGAATACAATGTTATACTTCTCATATAGTAAAAAGCTCTTTCTTTTGGTTTGGTAAAGAGAAATGAGTTTTTTTTTTTTTTTTTAAATTGAAGCAGAGCCCAAGAACTTTCCTTGAGATTATATTCAGGATGATAATTTCTTTAACAAAAAAGAGAGAGAGAGAGGGAGAGAGAGAGAGAAAGGATGAATTTAAACATCTGGCCCTCGCACGCGGATATATTACAAAAGCAAAGTAAGTACTATATTCTTGGAGTACAGCAATAATACTGCTGATTCAGAAGTCAGACAGTAGGAGAATTTTAGGGTGCCCATGTCTACACAGATACATGATAACAAAAATTAGAACTTTCCTTAACAAGGTTTAATTGTAGCACAGTTTTAGATCTCAAAGAAAAGTGTAACTTCTCCTGCCAAAAATATTTTTTACTTTATAAAAATGACTACCAACTCCCACTTTTGAGATTAGATGGTTAGATGTTCTGATTTGGAAATGGATTCCAAAACTACTGGGAGTATCTATTAACTGTCCACCAGCACCATGGTAGGCATTGATCAAAAGAAAGCAAGATATGAGTGTCATTAAAATTACATTTAGTAAATATTAACAATGTTTCTTAATTTTAAGAAAATTACAAGTATGTAAAGGTAACTGCTATTTTTCTATTTCAGCTCTTAATAATAACCACCATTTGCTGAGCCCATTAGATGCCAGGAACATTACATACATTAGCCAAATAAGATGGACTTTATTCTGTGTGTGTGTGTGTGTGTGTGTGTGTGTGTGAGTGTGTGTGTATAAATGGAAAACAAGGACAGAAAATTGTCTGAGGCCACAGATAATTACTCAGCATGCAGTAAACTAGGATTCAAACAAGTTTCTCTAACTCCAAGACCACACCACCTTGTTTTGTCACTTGCTTCTAATGAATCAAAAATTGTTCAGCCTGAGGTAGCTCTTCAAAGTTGGTTGAATAGCTCACTATGTGTAATTCACGATTGCCCTGCCTTACCTCCAAAGTTTTATATAAAAGCTTACATGTTCTTGAAAATAAGGTATTCTATATATGAAATTTCAGAAATGCTAGCCACATGTGCCTCAAGAATACGTCATATATTTTATAGTTGAATCATAGCACATTCTTAAACTGAAAGCAACATATCCAGATATTTTTATATTATAAATCCAAAAATCTACAAAGACATATAGATCATTTATTTTACCAGCTGCTGTATGTGCATAATACCACATTGTACTACCAAATAAACTATTAGACTGTGCATATTTTTGGAATCAATATTTTTGAGGCTTCTTATAATTCCCTCTGGTAAGGCAGATTTAAATCTTTTTGCAAATATACAAAAACTTATATATTCAAATGACTGTTGTTCTTCAACAATGTAATCTTAGAGGACTTTCATGTATATTCTTGTATACCAAATGATTTGTAGAGATCATCTTTAAAAATTAACTTCAGGGCTTCCCTGGTGGCGCAGTGGTTGAGAGTCCTCCTGCTGATTCAGGGGACATGGGTTCGTGCCCTGGTCCGGGAAGATCCCACATGCCACGGAGCGGCTGGGCCCGTGAGCCATGGCCGCTGAGCCTGTGCGTCCGGAGCCTGTGCTCCTCAACGGGAGAGGCCACAACAGTGAGAGGCCCGTGTACCGCAAAAAAACAAAAACAAAAACAAAAACAAAAACAAAACTTCAGAGATGTTTAACCACAGACCTACCCTCCTGACTTTATACTTATAACTGTTTTGGGACAGCAACAGCCTCATCCGTCCAAATATTATTACCCTGTCTTCTTCAACAGGCCTGAATTTTAAATATATTTGTCTGATTTCAAGAAGAAAATCTTTCTCCACAATATTTTCCATACTACTCAGAATATTCAAGAGAATGTGTGATAGTCTTGGAAAGGAAATCCAAGACTGTATTCATTGGAATAAGAGATCTTCTCAAGATGACAACTTTCAAAGGAACAAAAATTGGAGGTATATAGCAACATTAAAAAAATAATTTGTATGACTTTGTCACATCTCATGATACCCGAAGAGACTTTGGTTAATGAAATTTATGCAGTTCAAATTTATCTTCCTGAAAAGGAACAAGTGTGGGAAAAAAATCATTCCAAAATCATTTTCAAATTAGATATGAAAAGAACTATCATTAATTTCTAGAAATTGTAGTCAGACTTCTAGATTTAATAAACAAAAATCAGAAATTGTATAGAATTTGTGAACTCTGGAACTGGTTGGAGCAAGGGTGACCTGACAGATAATGTTCATGGGAAAAGGCAGCTTATGATTAGAAATTGTGGATAATCAAAAGTTACCTGAGGGTGAGAACACAACCTTAACGTCATCTAGGTTGTCCTATTCTGATGAATTCCACTGACCCTCAGCATATGGTTTTGATAAATCTAAATACCCAGGAAGTTTAAACCCCGATGCTTATTCATGATTTCTCAGCTTTGAACCCTCATGATCACCTTATTCTTCTATACATACTTCCCAGTTTTATACTTTGGCATACTATTTTCTAGGACAGTAATGATGAGACCCATGTTATGTGCTTCCATAGTACACTATACATTATAGAACCTCACACACTTTGAATAATTACTTATTTAACATCCCCAAAGGGTAAACCTATTTTGCATCCATAAATGCAAAACCCAGATCTGACTGGCTTTCCATTACGTCTCCGGTGCCTAGCAAGGTGTCTGGCAAATAGCAAATGAATATTGGAAGGAATAAAGGGACGAGGGAAAGAATGTAGGGACTAAGTGATTTTATTCTCTGTAGAGTAGACCTTGATGCATAGTACAAGTAAATGTCTTTAAACTGGCAATACAATTTGTTTTTTATCGATGAGTATATTGCTTAGCTTTAAGTATTTTACTGATAGTTTATTAAATGTACATTTACTAGTTTCATTTCTCTTACTCTTATCCCATCTCTTTCAGATAATGACCAAAAAATTCTCATAGTCCTTTTATTGATAAGAAACACACACTTACACACACACACACACACACTTTTAAACAAAAGACTAAAAAAGAAAAGTCTGTCAGAAAATCTCATAAGCTCTGGGGAAATAACACATTTCAACAAATCTTTTCACTTGATGAACGATAGTTACTTTGAAGGGGAAAGTTTGCTTTCATAAATAGATTTGAACACTAATGAGCCCACAAGAAAGGCTTAGGAATGACTGTTCTTGAAAAAGATCAAGACTATTGTCACACTGAGAAACCACATTAAGAGCTTGTTAAATGGCCTGACTTAAAATGTTATACGAGCCTGAAGTATTCATAGTATATCTTTCTTCTTCTTTACGTGCCCAGGTATTAGATAATACCACGAAGCATTCTCCTGTAAAGGTATAGCTGAAACCACACCTCCTTCATATGAAAAGGGGCAGTCATTACTCAGTTCCAGCTACGGTTTTGCTAGAAAATTTAAGCCCACTCTTTTCATCCCACCTTATTTTTCAAGAGAAACCAGAGATAAGATTGTTACATAAATCTCTTAAGCTTTTAGTGTTGGTAACTAATCTAAATTTTCTGGACATTGTAGAGGGCCTCTACTTCTGGTTAGGATATCAGAAATTCACAAGACAGCCTTGTTCTGGGTGGATGAAGGGAACAGGAATAGAGAATATAAAGCAAAGCTGAACCGGATGCTATAGGGGGTGCCAGATGCCTCCTCTAATAACTGGAACAAGACGGCTAAGCTATTAAATCATAAGTTTGTTGTTTTTAAGCCATCAGGGAGAAACCTAAATGAGATGATGTGCCCTTCCTAGGACTAAAGAGATGCACAGCTATTTTCATACTTGATAAAGAAGCAGGAAAAAGAAGTATCTGCCATAGGCAGCAATAAGGAGAAACCAGCCAAACTTTTCACAAACTTTTCACAGTCGTGTGTGATTAGACTTCTGAGAAGCCCCAACCACAGAACAAGTGTGAACCCATCCCATCAGCTGGGTCTTCACCAAGTACATCCAAGTGATACAGTGAAGGCTGGGAGTGGAACAGGAAAAATAAGACAGGTCCTCTGAGGTATGCAGGACTTTCCCTGGTGCAAGGGGGCAAACCCTTGGGACTGAAGGCAGGAGAGAAATGCTAAGAAAAGTTCCTTCAAGGCCTTCACCCTTCACTGATGCTTGGAAGCAGGTCTCCACAGGTGAGATCAGTTCAGCAGAAGGTTGAGAGACTTCTCAAAGAAAAAAAGGCTGGGAATGGGACCTGTGGGAAACACCACATGGCCTAACAAACATGTGTATGGGAAAAAGGTGAAAGCAAATAAAGATATTTCCAGACAAACAAATAGACAAATCAAAAACCCCACTGTGGATGCCAAGTAAAACACCTACAGGCCAGTCATGACTACCAGTGTTCAGAACTTTCCTCTAAACCATATACAATATTTTCCATAATTCTCAAAATAGCTTATTGTCAATCCTATCAATAATGAGCAGGTAGCCAATAAACCATTTAGCTCAAATTTACTAGTCTCATCTTCAAATTAGATTATCTGGAGACGAGATTATCTCTTCAGTGTCTGGAGCTAAAAGTAGTCATAAGAATATGATTTGACTGAGAATTTTTTTAATGACAGGGTCCCTGTTTCTTCAGTCTTTAAATCCCCAGTTCTCGGTGCATGCACAGAAGTTCCAAACAAATATTTACTGATCAGAAGAATGTAACATATTTTTATGAGCATTCTAGAGTCAATAAATTAACAAAATGCTGCTTTTATTATCTAGGTCAGTTGCTCTTACCTCATTCAACTTTTTATTTTTTTATAACCTCTATCATACATAGAGAAAACCACATACCAAGGAAACAATTACACTAGTTGCAAGGTCAATGGGACATTGTTCATTTCTTATCGATTTAACATCATCATATAGCATAGGCCTGCACTGCTGATGTTTCATGGCTTTAGGGGTTTCAGGCAAAACTTTCCTACATTTAGTCTCTAAACAAGTTTATAAGGGTAACGTCTATTTGCAAAATTGGAGCTGGAAGAATTAAAAATGAGTTGAAAATATCACCCATTTTTAGCTGGAAATGTTCCAGAGTATCCAACAACCAGAAAACCAAACTCTTAAAGACAGGTCACAGAGGAGAGCATACTCCATTGGAGGTCGCTGTAAAGCAGCTGTCATCCCATGATATATTTCAGCCAAGTAGAGGACAGCCCAGATGCATTGTGGGGTGATCAAACTCACCTTGGAGAAGCATAATGGTTAATTGGCAGCACCAATATAGCTGCAAATGCATAAAGGAGATAAAATCTCAGTGTTTCCTAACTATTAGAGTCTACATGTCAGAGTGAGTTTTAATTAACAGAATGCTATAAAGTCTTCTCAGAAACAACTATAAAATATAAATAAATTGTGGTCTGTGTAAAACTCAGTGAAGAGAATTTTTTTGCCAATGCAGTAGAAAATCTAGCTTAATATTTATAGTGTTGATGGCAATTATATCTGCTCTATCTGATTTAGCAAGAAATATAATAAACACTAAGAACACTCTGTTGCAAAGATGTTGTCATAAATAAGTCGGGCCTTAAATATTTTACACCAACTTTAAAAACACCGGGGAATTAAATGAAGCAAAGAAAAATCAACCTATGATGCCATTGTGAATGCAGTGTTTGTTAACCCTCCTATAAAATGAATCTTTCATAACCCTCAAGGAATAGACTATGCTAAAAATCAATGCCAAAACTTGTCACTACAGAATTTCCATGATTCTAAAGCTCTTTCTAAGAGAAAAAAAAAAAGGAGCATAAATTTCTGTTACATAGAGTGTTTAATAGAAAACAGATCAAAATAAATAAAGCTGAACGCTATTGACAATGATGGAGGGAGCAGAGAGCGTCACTGGGAATTAAAAGTTAGGATCACAGGACATACCACAGAGTTATACGTCTTGGAATTATTATAATTTATAAAGCGTGAGCTCTACTGACTGCTTGAATAAGGCTGCAGAAGGAAAATTATGCCTGGTAACTACAGATGACATTGGAAAATTACTAATTAGTGTATTTTTAATCTGAAGCCCATAGAACTGGCTTTCCTGAGAACGTGTTCTCTGAGCACAGTCATTCTTGGGTTGCTCCAGACCCTGTTCTAGGGTGATAGATGGGCTGTACTTTGGAGGTTTGTGCATCATTTTGGAGGATAGTTATAGGAAGCATTCAAGTGGGCTGTCCCAAGGGCTGTTCCTCCCTAGAGAAGAGTGTGCTCTGAGAGCAAACAGAAGCCCTATTCAGCCCCATAGTTAAACTCACTCAGTGGTTGAACTTTCTGCAAGTCGGATCCTAAAGTTATTTTAAAATGCAACAATCCCAGGATTTTTACAAAGATTTTTGCTTACCATTTTAATCTTTTTTATTTGTTTTTAATTGAAACTAGGGCCAAATGCCAGCTCTGATATTTACTTCCTGTGATTTTGGACAAGTATCTTAACTTCTCTGTGCCTCAGTTTCCCCAACTATGATGTGATTAAAATAGTACTCATAGGTTTCTTGTGGGAATCATAATGTCTGGCACATAATATTGATGATACAAGCATTTGCTATTTTATGGAAATGTCCAAATCAAATCTTCTTATTACTTCAATCAGCTCTGAGCCATGTGACAGAAAACGAAGTAGCTGCTAGAAATTTTTATCTAATGAGGGATATAAAAACAATTTCCAGGTAAAGATCTCTGTGTAAAAAGAATTGTGAAGAGGGCAGACAGTAATCGATAGGGGAATCCACTTGAACAAAACCACCCTTATAATTTCAATAGGTATAAATTAACACCTACATAACATGATTTCCAAAGACATCAAGAAGTTTCCTTCTCCCTACTTTTACACCCTCCCAACCTCAAGACATACCTCTTCTCCAGGTTCATTTATATTTTAAATGTTAACAATTAGTGGTATAATATTTTTATTCAAAAATGGCAATCATTCCTGGAGGTATTAGAGCGTAGGGTAGAGATGGTTTCATATCAAGCATTATTAGTACTTTATTCCTTAGAGTAAATGAGTATTGGTATTTCCTGAGAACCAGTGTGAATGAAAACAAAGCACGCAAAGAATAGTTCTGAAAAAGATAAAGCACAGAAAGAGTAGATTAAAACCTCCAAAGACAAACTTCATCTTCTTTACATTCTTGCCCTGGGCTAGCAAAGCCATCTTATTAATATAAATTCTGATGAATTATAGAACGACATTCCGTAGAAGACTTTTTACCAAGCTCCACATAACAAAATCACCAGATTCCCTGATTCCCTCTTCTCCCATTACAAAGAAGACTTTACATGTAAAACAGGGAGTGCTGACTGCTGGAGGGTGGCAGGCTCCTCCTTGTTGCTTCGGCTCCCAATAATTACAGTGGATATTTACCAAGGGCAATTAAGTTTGTTCCCAAACTAGTTTGCTCCAGTTGCACTTGTTAAAAAGATGTAATACAATTAAATTTTTGGTAAAATAATGTAACTTTTAAAAAGAGAGGTGTTGCTTATGTGTTTTAGTTTGACTTTCCTCCCAGAAAGTCAAGCCTAAGACAAGGCTTTACATGCAGGCAATGAATGTGATCACAGGAGTGGAGAACCATAAAGAGCAG
Source organism: Mesoplodon mirus (assembly GCF_964341445.2). Lineage (NCBI taxonomy): Eukaryota > Metazoa > Chordata > Mammalia > Artiodactyla > Ziphiidae > Mesoplodon > Mesoplodon mirus. The sequence continues at coordinate 38,583,537 of NC_138977.1, forward strand.
AAAGCCAAGATAACAGTGCGTTACTGAACAGGTTATTGCTGTTAGTGGCTGAGGCCAAATTCCCCCAAACACTCTAAGAAGCCATGTAAAATGTATCTACAGGTCCATACCCCATTGATCGAAAGTTTCCCTTGGGGCATAACTCCCCTGCACATGCGTGAGTTTGCTGAACCCATGTGTTTAGGGAGTTTCCCTAAAGGTATATCAGAAGCCTCTTATGCTATGGCATTAGACAGCCCTGGTAAATAGTACAGCTGAGACTGAATACTGTCAGTTTATACCTGCAAAATGCTTGTGGCTGCAATAATAGCTGAAATGAAAAGTGGACCAAGATGACGTGAGGTGTCCAATACACCATTAAAAAAATCAGGTCATTGCTTTACAAAACCATAAAGGCAAGTAGCTAATAAAATATTGCTATCATGTTTAATGTGGGCAAAACAACTATAGGAGTTTGGAAAAATAACTGTAAAAGTTTTCAAATTGCTTCACCAGGGTCTGTCATTTCTCACTCCACTTGAGCAAAAATGAATTTGGAGATCATAAAAATACATTATGTCTTTGATGTATATAAAAAAGGACTACACATAACTTTAATGAGAAGATCTGTGCTCCATGAAAAGGTTTCTGGCTCTAGATCTAAAGACTGGTAAATGAATGTGTACTTATATTTTTAGGTTAGGTAAAACATTTAAGATACGTGTGTGTCACGTGTTAATCATGCCTCACTTTATCCGACTTTTTGTAGTGGTTCCAATTGCATTTAGGTAAATGAGCTCTTACTCTATTTTCCTGAAATCCTTAATTTCATAATATTGCCAGGTAGCATGGTAAAAGCACTTCTCAGTTTATCTGAGACACATAGTACAAATTATTACTACATAGTTATATGAACCATTGTAATTAATAGAAAATGTTAAATATATAATATTCCAAAAATTAATTTAGTAACCACTACATTTACTTAGGACACCAGCACAAGCCTCCCAACTGGCCTCCCTGTCTCCAACTTGAATCCACTCTCCAGAGTGCAAATCTTTCAGAAGTGCAAAATGGATCTTACCATCCTCTCTGCTGGAAATCCATTGGTCTGGAGCAAAATTCAAACTACTTATTCTGGCCATGGATTCATTCATTGTTAATTGAGCATCTTCTGTATACCAGACCCTGTTTAACTGTCTATCCTAATCACTTGCCGCTGCCTCTTCACAATTCAAACTCCAACCATTTGAATGTTGATCTTTCCCCCAGGGGTTAACTAGATAGTGAGATGAATCCCCCAGTTCTTTTAAGGCTCTGCTGAACTCTGTACCCCTTCGAAGTGGCCAGACATTCCTCCTGAGTAATGCCTGATCAAATGGTCACCTCCCACTTGTCTGACTCCATCTTCATGGAAGATGTTCCTTATAAACTTCCAAAAAGCTACATGCTGCATTTTAGCTACCATGTCTCTTGTTCATTTTTCTTTCCACTCCAGAAAAATACTTCTCTGAAACCCTTTCTAGTGCCAGTGGAGGAATGTATTCAGCATAGTGTAGATGGGAGCATCATTTATTACTCTTAACTGGTTGTTCTAAGGATTCCTCTGCTTCTACACCTCTTTCTATAACACCTCAGCTTCACTGTCTTGTTACATTTATTATTGAACAAAAAATTAAAATATGTCTCTGTCACATTAAAATGTCTCATAAAAATAAAAGCAGAATTATAGGAGAATAGTTGAAGTAGTTGAAGACAAGTTGATAGTATTCTTAATACTGGATTCTTTGATGTTTTTAAAAGCTACATTTTTTTAATTTTTTTTTTTTTTAATTTTTGGCTGTGTTGGGACTTCGTTGCTGTGCACAGGCTTTCTCTAGCAGTGGCGAGCGGGGGCTACTCTTCATTGTGGTGCGCAGGCTTCTCATTGCGGTGGATCCTTTTGTTGCCGAGCACGGGCTCTGGGTACTCGGGCTTCAGTAGTTGTGGCTCGCGGGCTCTAGAGCCCAGGCTCAGTAGTTGTGGCACACGGGCTTAGTTGCTCCACGGCATGTGGGATCTTCCTGGACTGGGGCATGAACCCGTGTCCCCTGCACTGGCAAGTGGATTCTTAACCACTGTACCACCAGGGAAGCCTTAAAGCTACTTATTTTAAACTAAACTGACATTACTTGTCATGTGAGGGAAGAACAATTTTTAAATTATTTTTTATAATCATAGAGTCTGAGTTATGGCTAAATTACAGTTAATTCTAAATAATCAATATTTTATAACTTTATATGAAGTATAACCTATAAAAATATTGAATCACCATGTTGTATACCGAAACTAATATAATATTGTAAGTCAATAATTTTTAGTAAATTAAAAAATAATAAGTAATTTAAACTAAAGAAGCTTCATTTTTGCCTTTTATCACAAGAATAAGGCTGGATCAATCACCAGAGATAGTCATGTGTGGAATGTTTATCTGTATATCACCCATAGTTAATACAAAATCAATTCTCACTAAATGTTTGGGGAAATAATGTCTATAATTCAATTTTGTATTCTAAAATTACTGATAAAATTTAAATACAACATTGGGTACTAAGTACTGTGGAAATGAATATGGTACTGACGAAAACAGTAGAAAAAGCCCTGGCTACTATATTTGGGAGAGGAGGGTCCAGAATTTCCTCATCTGTAAAATGAGTAGGTCAGACTGAATTGTCTCAAAGATTGTTTTTTAACTCTCAACACTAACTTGGCTTGTCTCCAGTCATCCTTTTCACACTTGTTGACACATGAAGTTGACATGTATTTTTTTTTTAACATAGAGTTGTGCAATAACATATTATCCACATTGGATTTTATCCTCTGCCACAGTCTTCTTTTTCTTCATTACAAAACATTTCTCCTACTCTCTAATGTGGGTGTTGACAAACAATGATGCAGATGCCTCGCATGTCTAAACCATGCTTGTCACGGCTGCTCACTATCACTGCCATGAATTTCCATCTCCTTAGAAATCTACAGGATCTCTCTTCAAAAGTCAGGGCAGGGACTTCCCTGGTGGCACAGTGGTTAAGAACCCGCCTGCCAATACAGGGGACATGGGTTCAATCCCTGGGCCAGGAAGATCCCACACGCCCCAGAGCAAATAAGCCCGTTCGCCACAACTACTCTAGAGCCTGCGTACCACAACTACTGAAGCCCGTGAGCCTAGAGCCCATGCTCTGCAACAAAAGAAGCCACCACAATGCACTGCATTGTGCACTGCAACGAAGAGTAACCCCTGCTCGCCACAACTAGAGAAAGCCTGCACGCAGCAGCGAAGACCTAACACAGCCATAAATAAATAAATAAATAAATCAGGGCAGACCCAACACTCTTCCCAACATCCAAGCCACCAAGAGAAGAGTAATGGAAGCTCTGCACTCTGCTGGTGAAAATCTCTAAGATCTGCTCTAGCAGCCTGACCTCAGGGCATTTAGTAGAGCGATCTGGAGCAAAGCTTGCTGCAAGTGGTGAATGCAAAGGAACAGGCTTCAGTCTCCCTTAGCATGGTGGGAGGTATCCATCTCATAGGTAAATGCTGTTTTGTAGCTTTGAATAAATACTGGCATGAGTTTCATAATGTTTCAAACCATGACCTTTCTTTTCAATTGAAAGGGAGATTGAATATGTCTGACATTAAAAGTTCAACCCCCCCAAGACACTTGTTACAGTAGGCTTCAGAAACAACATTAATGATCACCTCAAGAGTTTTGTTATATTGTCCATTCATTTATTCATTCTACAAGAACTTTTGGAATGTCTACCAGGTGTCAGGTCTTATACTAAGCACTGTGGGTATAGAGATAAAAGACAATCTCAAGCTTCCCTGGTGGCACAGTGGTTGAGAATCTGCCTGCCAGTGCAGGGGACATGGGTTCGAGCCCTGGTCTGGGAAGATCCCACATGCCGCGGAGCAACTAGGCCCGTAAGCAACAACTACTGAGCCTGCGCGTCTAGAGCCTGTGCTCCGCAACGAGAGATCGCGATAGTGAGAGGCCCGCGCACCGCGATGAAGATTGGCCCCCACTTGCCGCAACTAGAGAAAGCCCTCGCACAGAAACGAAGACCCAACACAGCCAAAAATAAATAAATAAATAAATAAATAAATAAATTTTAAAAAAGACAATCTCTGCTTTTAGGGGTTCACCATCAAGTGGGAGTCAAGGAATTGAATAGACAGGGACACAAATAAATAAATCTTGTCACTCAAATAAATCTGGTCTGTTAACTTGAAACTTGTCACCAGTTTTATGGGCTTACTAGTAAAAGGCCTCTGAACTGAAATGACCCAAGAAGCAGTAAAAGATCATTACTGAATACACTGCTATGCTATTGATTAGCTCCTATTTATCATACTCATTAATGATGGAAAGTAACATGTTAAGTGCTAAGTATGAGTATTTTCCCCACCCAGTTAATAACTTAATTGTGACATTTGGGTTATATGTCGAGCTTCAGGCAGCATTCAAACTATCACTAAAACAGAACAACATGGTGTCATCAAATATAGCAATCCAAAGATGATAAAATTTTATGTATGTTTTTTGTTTTTTTTTTTTTTTTCTTTTTGCGGTATGCGGGCCTCTCACTGTTGTGGCCTCTCCCGTTGCGGAGCACAGGCTCCGGATGCGCAGGCCCAGCGGCCATGGCTCACGGGCCCAGCCGCTCCGCGGCATATGGGATCCTCCCAGACCGGGGCACGAACCCGTATCCCCTGCATTGGCAGGCGGACTCTCAACCACTGCGCCACCAGGGAGGCCCTATGTATGTTTTTATGCATTGCCTATGTACAAGTCAGCAAATCTATAACAGTAATTTGCAATAGGCATAAAATTGATACTAATATAATAGCTATATTTAAGGTAACTGTCCATTTTGCCACAAAATGTGTGGTAATCATGAGATGCATAAATTCTCCCTATGGGAGCCATGGACCTGACTCAGTAGAGCAACCAACCCATGGGAATTCAGCAGGGATGGAGCTAGGAGAAAAGATACACTGACTCTACCCCTCTTCCCCCTTCCTATCTCCAGCCAGTACTCCATGGGTGAACCCAATTAGAAGCCAGAGAGCTAAGGAGCCCATTAATGTGGTCCATATAGGCCAGCCTCCCAGTATACAAAGTAGGGTGGAGAAGCGTAAGGTGTGCAGGGACAGCTAGAAAAGATCTAGCACAGTACTAGGAGTAGCAATAATAGTAATAGTTAAAGTAGTAGTAGCACTGAGAAATGTGGGCTGGATGCTAATACAAGTAGGTATTTATTCAACCCCATGACCAAGGGTATGGATTTTGAGATTGTAATCAGGATGAATGTTAGTGCTATTGTGTGCCATCTTCTATGAGTGACTGAAGAATACTAAGGTAGGAAGATAATTAATTATGTAAATGAAGCAATAAATATCCAAAAAGATGTTAATATATTGGAATGATAAGCTGAAATGAACATAATAACATTTATTTAGGGAAAATAAATGTTACATTTTACATGTTACAAATTAGTCACAAAAAAAGGATAGTAGATGTGATAAAACTTGAGAGCTTTAATTGACCAGAAATGAAATGTGAGAATATTATACCTCAATCTATGAATAGAAATACAGAATCAAAACCAAAGAAGGGACTAGATCTAGAGTCATAATGTAAAGCAGAGATGGGGACTGACAAACATGGTGAAGGTCAGAAATATCCAGAAACAATTCTTCTGAACCCATAACTTCTGAGGCCTGATGCAGGCACTTGTCTTACCAGAGAGGCTCTGAGTTGGCTTTGTGTTAATAATCAGTTAGAGCTTTCAGTCATTCTGCTTTTAGATATAGTTTGCATCATATTTTTATGCAGCTTCAATTTGTCCCAGGTGAGAAATTTGAGATATTTCACAGGACTGGCAATACGCCAGTAATTTTCCATTTAAACCATATGCATGAAAAATATCTGACACAACTCATTTATCCTGAGACTTCTTTTTCTTTTCAATTTAAGATTTTAAAATGGAGCATTTTAAAGTAGAGATTGACATGAAAAATATTCTCACCGACTCTTTGAACATGTCGGGAGTGGGAAGAAGAGGAGAAAGCTAACAAGCTCTGAGCATTTATGTATTGCTGTATTTAATCCACAAAATTATCCTATAATGTTTACAGTACTTATTTCCATTTTATTGATGTAAAACATCTTAGCTTAAAGAGGCAAATAAATTAACCTATCTTTAAATAGCAGGATTCAAACCTAGGAAAAATAATATCTTCTTTGTTTTGATCTGGGATATTTTAAACCTTATTTCCCTTTGTAAATCCCCATTATAATTTTGCTGTAGTTAGCTTGCATGAGCCATAATTGGGAGACAAAACACAAAAGATACTCAGAAATGTTCAACTGATCAATAGAGGAGAATGGCAATGAAGTTCATAAGACCTTAGGCTGACCAAACCTGTCATCAAACTAGCATTTGTCAATGCCAAGTTATTCCACTACTATACATCTATATTTCCAATCCAGGTGTTGCATAACTAGCTAGCAGATCATATTATACCAAGTCTAGTCAAATGTCTTCATCCATGCACACAAAATCTTCTAAATTGCTAAGTTACTCCTAAGAGGAAAATGGGATGATACTTATTGTAGACTATATTAATGAGTTATCATTTACAATCATATATAAGCCATGTTGATTTTTTGGATCACTAGTGAAAATGTATTATTAGGTTCCATTAGAATAGCTCAGATCTATTTTTAAAATAAGCTGCATTTGGGTAACATTAAAAGCAGTTTATAAATTTATCACAAATCCCACCCTTTAAAAAATAATAAATTATTTAAGAAGCTCTAACAGGGCTTCCCTGGTGGCGCAGTGGTTGAGAATCTGCCTGCTAATGCAGGGGACACGGGTTCGAGTCCTGGTCTGGGAAGATCCCACATGCCGCGGAGCAACTAGGCCCGTGAGCCACAACTGCTGGGCCTGCGCGTCTGGAGCCTGTGCTCTGCAGTAAGAGAGGCTGCAATATTGAGAGACCCGTGCACCGCGATGAAGAGTGGCCCCCGCTTGCCACAATTAGAGAAAGCCCTCGCACAGAAACGAAGACCCAACACAGCAAAAATAAATAAATAAAAATTAATAAACTCCTACCCCCAACATCTTAAAAAAAATAAAAGGGAAAAAGAAGCTCTAACAGACAATGCTTGACCAACCAAATTCAAACATATGAGGAAGAAATACAGGTTCACTTTTTTTTTTTTTTTTTTTTTTTTTTTTGCGGTACGCGGGTCTCTCACTGTTGTGGCCTCTCCCATTGCGGAGCACAGGCTCTGGACGCGCAGGCTCAACGGCCATGGCTCACGGGCCCAGCCGCTCCACGGCATGTGGGATCTTCCTGGACCGGGGCACGAACCCGTGTCAGGTTCACTTTTAAAGGATGTAGTTCAATTGCTTGCATGATTTCAGATGCTGTTTTTTTTTTTGTTTGTTTGTTTGTTTTTTAGTTTCTGCTTTATAACAAAGTGAATCAGTCATACATATACATCTGTTCCCACATCACTTCCCTCTTGCATCTCCCTCCCTCCCACCCTCCTCATCCCACCCCTCCAGGCGGTCACAAAGCACCGACCTGATCTCCCTGTGCTATGCGGCTGCTTCCCACTAGCTATCTACCTTACGTTTGGTACTGTATATATGTCCATGCTTCTCTCTCACTTTGTCATAGCTTACCCTTCCCCCTCCCCATATCCTCAAGTCCATTCTCAAGTAGGTTTGTGTCTTTATTCCTGTTTTACCCCTAGGTTCTTCATGACATTTTTTTTTTCTTAAATTCCATATATATGTGTTAGCATACGGTATTTGTCTTTCTCTTTCTGACTTACTTCACTCTGTATGACACACTCTAGGTCTATCCACCTCATTACAAATAGCTCAGTTTCGTTTCTTTTTATGGCTGAGTAATATTTCATTGTATATATATGTCACATCTTCTTTATCCATTCATCCAATGATGGACACTTAGGTTGTTTCCATCTCTGGGCTATTGTGAATACAGCTGCAATGAACATTTTGGTACATGACTCTTTTTGAATTATGGTTTTCTCAGGGTATATGCCTAGTAGTGGGATTGCTGGGTCATATGGTAGTTCTATTTTTAGTTTTTCAAGGAACCTCCATAATGTTCTCCATAGTGGCTGTACCAATTCACATTCCCACCAGTGGTGCAAGAGTGTTCCCTTTTCTCCACACCCTCTCCAGCATTTATTGTTTCTAGATTTTTTGATGATGGCCATTCTGACTGGTGTGAGATGATATCTCATTGTAGTTTTGATTTGCATTTCTCTAATGATTAATGATGTTGAGCATTCTTTCATGTGTTTGTTGGCAGTCTGTATACCTTCTTTGGAGAAATGCCTATTTAAGTCTTCTGGCCATTTTTGGATTGGGTTGTTTGTTTTTTTTGCTATTGAGTTGCATGAGCTGCTTATAAATTTTAGAGATTAATCCTTTGTCAGTTGCTTCATTTGCAAATATTTTCTCCCATTCTGAGGGTTGTCTTTTCGTCTTGTTTATGGTTTTCTTTGCTGTGCAAAAGCTTTGAAGATTCATTAGGTCCCATTTGTTTATTTTTGTTTTTATTTCCATTTCTCTAGGAGGTGGGTCCAAAAGGATCTTGCTGTGATTTATGTCATAGAGTGTTCTGCCTATGTTTTTCTCTAAGAGTTTGATAGTTTCTGGCCTTACATTTAGGTCTTTAATCCATTTTGAGCTTATTTTTGTGTGTGGTGTTAGGGAATGATCTAATCTCATACTTTTACATGTCCCTGTCCAGTTTTCCCAGCACCACTTATTGAAGAGGCTGTTCTTTCTCCACTGTACATTCCTGCCTCCTTTATCAAAGATAAGTTGACCATATGTGCATGGGTTTATCTCTGGGCTTCCTATCCTGTTCCATTGATTTATCTTTCTGTTTTTGTGCCAGTACCACACTGTCTTGATTACTGTAGCTTTGTAGTATAGTCTGAAGTCAGGGAGCCTGATTCCTCCAGCTCCGTTTTTCGTTCTCAAGATTGCTTTGGCTATTCGGGGTCTTAGAGGCAGTGTTTTGATCTTGTTGCAGACATACACTGACTTAGGTCTATTCAGATTTCTCTGAAGCCCTGTCCAGGGCATGAAAAGAGTCTTGTTGCACAGGAGGCCAAATTCACTCCCCAAGGGTACCAAGAATTTTCCCCAAGGGCAGCACTTAGCCATGGCCCGACTGCCTGGCTACAATGCTTGTTTTCAGCCATCAAACAGAAAATGAAATTGAGATATTTGTAGTGAGGTGGATGGACCTAGAGTCTGTTATACAGAGTGAAGTAAGCCAGAAAGAGAAAAACAAATACCGCATGCTAACACATATATATGGAATCTAAGAAAAAAAAAAGGTCATGAAGAACCTAGGGGTAAGATGGGAATAAAGACACAGACCTACTAGAAAATGCACTTGAGGATATGGGGAGGGGGAAGGGTAAGCTGTGACAAAGTGAGAGAGTGGCATGGACATATATACACTAACAAATGTAAAATAGATAGGTAGTGGGAAGCAGCTGCATAGCACAGGGAGATAAGCTAGGTGCTTTGTGACCACCTAGAGGGGTGGGATAGGGAGGGTCAGAGGGAAGGAGATGCAAGAGGGAAGAGATATGGGAACATATGTATATGTATAACTGATTCATTTTGTTATAAAGCAGAAACTAACACACCATTGTAAAGCAATTATACTCCAATAAAGATGTTTAAAAACATACAACACTTAGTTGTACTATTGTCGTGAACCTCTTGTGCCTTTGGGAGAGAATTATAGTCTGCCTACTAACTGCATGACCCAGCGCTTCAGTCACAAAGCTGCTAATGTTGATCATATGACAAATAACTAAACCACCCCATTAAATGCCTTCTAGGAGTCCCTTCAGAATCTAGAGCCAAAAAGAAGAGAGATGAGCAGGCAGGGAGGCTTCCACCTACTTCTTCCCCTTGCCACTCACAGCTCCTCGCCATGTGCAGAAGGCAGCCCTCAGTCACTTAAGACTGTCTTGATGAGGGAGATGCTCACGGTGTTTGACTTTATTACAGCCGAGCCAAATCAAATGCACAGGCACTGCTTCCTTAGATGTCTATATTTCACTTAAACTGGGATAAAGCAAAGAAACTGGAATATTGTCTCATCATGCATTCTAAATCAGCCAGGGTAGAATATAATGGGGAGTTAATCAGATCACTGAGACTCTAATTCACTTGGTATTGATCGGGCAGATTCCTAATGGGACGGCAGACCAATTTCAAATTACAGTAAGTTGACTTGTCCTGGAATACCAATGACCAGGCTGGCGGCTGAGCCAGGAGGACGGTGGGCTCTGCTCTCCTGATGCTCTCACCTACCTGGCAGGCATGGCTGTATAATCCAATGTGGCATTTAGCTAATTAATAGGGGATTGATGAAAGGTTTGGTTTTGAAAGCAGCCATCTCACTTGGATAAATGTGGGATCAGATCCCCATGGGGATGGGTAGTAGGGTCCTGGAAAGGTAGGTATACAATGAAAGCTAATGGAAAGTAATGCAATTAACTCAGGCTTTTAATTATGTTAATCAGTGACTTCATAGGAGCCACTGCATACAGAATGCACTCCTTAACTCTTTGCCAGCACCATGTTTGTGATTCATGTCTGAACCAAACTCAAACAGCAGTTTGAAGAAATAGATGTAGGCACAATTATATCAGTTCATTTTCCCCATGACTATAGGTTTCTCTGGCATGGAAGAATAGGGAGAGGAGAGAAGAAGAAGGAAGAAAGGAAAAGGGGAAGGGAGGTAATGGGTGATAATGAACATTTTCTAAAGGAGACATGAGCTCGAAACTGGTTTTGTTAAGATTGGTTGTTACTTTATATTTACTTTCACTTTGGATTATTTGGCCTGGGAGTGTGAACAAATGACCAGTGTATTTACATGTAGTTAGAGGAGCCAAAAGACCGAATTGATTAATTTTTACATTTTAGAATCAACCTGTTGAACTATTTGATGAAATACTCAAATGGATGAATTTATTCTAACAATAACTACTTGGCTTAGTTCCCTTCTTTAACAATCTTTCCCTCTCTTGGGTGGGTCTGTGTGTAAATTATATTTGTGTGTGTGTGTACATGTGTGTGGTATCTGTCTATCAGGCTCCCATTTTCTTTCTAGAGGCGGAGAAGTCACAGCTCCAGGCAGACATCAGATGGAGGGGCCTACAGTGAACAGCTTGCACGAGCCCAGATGCTACATTTGATGCAGATAGATGGACCCCAGCCTCCTTGCAAAGAAAACAGTCATATTTTTCTCCCATAGGGGCTCTTTGTTTAATTTTCAGTCTCCCAATATATCCCTCAGATTACTTGCTTTAGGAAGTGAAACCTGACTTTTAAAAACCAGAGCTTTACTGCTTAACCAGAGCTAACACTCAGTGTTTCAAGAATTTTTCCTAGTATTGCAATATTAACAGAATGTATTATTATCTCCATTTTACAGAAGAGAAAACTGAGACACAAAGAGATTCATTAATTTGCCCAAGTTCATATATCTCACAAACCAGGGAGCCAGTGCTCAAACCTACTCCAAAGTCCATATCTATAACCATTCTAACAGCCTGGACTCTACCAAGTAGGAGTCCAGAGAGTTGCAGAGGGTGAATGAGAAGAAAAGGGGAGCTATTCATGATAATAGCTGGGTTCTGACCTATTTTAAGTCCAGCATTATAGTCATCAGGAGCAATATAGACATACAATCCTGGTGATAATATCAAATTAGTCAAATTCAGTTCTCAGTTCTAACATGGATGTCATGTATGTGTACATTTCTAAAACCAATACAATTCCCTGAGGAATTCAATAGGCAAATCACAGCATATTAATATTATGTAATATTAATTTCTATTTAAATGATAAAATTTTGGTCTATGTGATTATATGAAAATAATGAAGATACAAGAATGCCAGGATTACTTCCTCTGTCCTCAGAAGCTAGCCTGGCCCATTGAGGCACCAATTACAGGTCTACTGAATGAATGTGTTGAATGAATTAAATATTTATATTAAATTATGTTAAGTGAGAAAATAGAATAAAAAATTATGCATACCAATTGATTACAGTTCTGAAAGAGTTTTTTGAACAGAAGGAAGAGTGGATAAAGTAGAGGTTATGAAAAAGTAGGTTGTTTCCTGACACTGCAGAAATACAAAGGATCATGAAAGATTACTACAAGCATATGCCAACAATATGGGCCATCTGGAAGAAATTCTTAGAAAAGCACAACCTTCCAAGACTGAACCAGGAAGAAATAGAAAATATAAACAGACCAATCACAGCACTGAAATTAAAACTGTGATTAAAAACCTTCCACAAACAAAAGCCCAGGACCAGATGGCTTCACAGGTGAATTCTATCAAACATTTAGAGAAGAGCTAACACCTATCCTTCTCAAACTGTTTCAAAATAGAGCAGAGGGAGAAACACTCCCAAACTCATTCTATGAGGTCACCATCACCCTGATACCAAAACTAGACAAAGATGTTACAAAAAACAGAAAACTACAAGACAATATGTCTGATGAACATAGATGCAAAAATCCTCAACAAAATACTAGCAAACAGAATCCAACAGCACATTAAAAGGATCATACATCATGATCAAGTGGAGTTTATCCCAGGAATGCAAAGATTCTTCAATATACACAAATCAATCAATGTGATACATCATATTAACAAACTGAAGAATAAAAACCGTATGATAATCTCAATAGATGTGGGAAAAGCTTCTGACAAAATTCAACACCCATTTATGATAAAAACTCTCCAGAAAGTAGGCATACAGCAAACCTACCTCAACATAATAAAGGTCATATATGACAAACCCACAGCCAACATTGTTCTCAATGTGAAAAATTATAACCATTTCCTCTAAGATTAGGAACAAGGCAAGGTTACCCACACTCACTACTATTATTCAACTTACTTTTGGAAGTTTTAGCCACTGCAATCAGAGAAGAAAAAGAAATAAAAGGAATCCAATTGGAAAAGAAGAAGTAAAACTGTCACTGTTTGCAGATGACATGATACCATACATAAAGAATCCTAAAGATGCTACCAGAAAACTACTAGAGCTAATCAATGAATTTGATAAAGTAGTAGGATAAAAAACGGATGCATAGAAATCTCTTGTATTCCTATACACTAATGACAAATCTAAAAGAGATATTAAGGAAACACTCCCATTTACCACTGCAACAAAAAGAATAAAATACCTAGGAATAAACCTACCTAAGGAGACAAAAGACCTGTATGCAGAAAACTTTAAGATACTGATGAAAGAAATTAAAGACAATACATACAGATAGACAGATATACCATGTTCCTGGATTGGAAGAATCAACATTGTGAAAATGACTCTACTACCCAAAGCAATCTACAGATTCAACACAATCCCTATCAAACTACCAATGGCATTTTTCACAGCAATAGGCAAAAAATTTCACAATTTGTATGGAAACACAAAAGACCCCGAATAGCCAAAGCAATCTTGAGAATGAAAAATGGAGCTGGAGGAATCAGGCTCCCTGACTTCAGACTATACTACAAAGCTACCGTAATCAAGACAGTGTGGTACTGGCACAAAAACAGAAAGATAGATCAATGGAACAGGATAGAAAGCTCAGAGGTAAACCCATGCACATATGGCCACCTTATCTTTGATAAAGGAGGCATGATTATACAAGGGAGAAAAGACAGCCTCTTCAATAAGTGGTGCTGGGAAAACTGGACAGCTACATGGAAAGGAATGAAATTAGAACACTTCCTAATGCCATACACAAAAATAAACTCAAAATGGATTAAAGACCTAAACGTAAGGTCAGACACTATAAAACTCTTAGAGGAAAACATAGGAAGAACACTACATGACATAAATCACAGCAAGATCCTTTTGGACCCACCTCCTAGAGAAATGGAAATAAAAACAAAGATAAACAAATGGGACCTAATGAAACTTAAAAGCTTTTGCACAGCAAAGGAAACCATAAACAAGATGAAAAGACAGCCCTCAGAATGGGAGAAAATATTTGCAAACGAAGCAACTGACAAAGGCTTAACCTCCAAAGTATACAAGCAGCTCATGAAGCTCAATATCAAAAAAACAAAGAACCCAATCTAAAAATGGTCAGAAGACCTAAAAAGACATTTCTCCAAAGAAGATATACAGATTGCCAATAACCACATGAAAGGATGCTCAACATCACTAATCATTAGAGAAATGCAAATCAAAACTATAATGAGGTATCACCTCACACTAGTCAGAATGACCATCATCAAAAAAATCTACAAACAAGGGCTTCCCTGGTGGCACAGTGGTTGAGAGTCCGCCTGCCGATGCAGGGGACACGGGTTCGTGCCCCAGTCTGGGAAGATCCCACATGCCATGGAGTGGCTGGGCCCGTGAGCCATGGCCAGTGAGCCTGTGCATCCGGAGCCTGTGCTCTGCAACAGGAGAGGCCACAACAGTGAGAGGCCCGTGTACTGCAAAAAAAAAAAAAAAATCTACAAACAAGAAATGCTGGAGAAGGTGTGGAGAAAAGGGAACCCTCTTGACTGTTGGTGGGAATGTAAACTGATACAGCCACTATGGAGAACAGTATGGAGGTTCCTTAAAAAACTCAAAACAGAAGTACCATATGACCCAGCCATCCCACTACTGGGCGTATACCTTGAGAAAACCATAATTCAAAAAGAGCTATGTACCCCAATGTTCAATGCAGCACTATTTACAATAACCAGGACATCGAAGCAACCTAAGTGTCCATCAACAGATGAATGGTTAAAGAAGATGTGGCACATGTATACAATGTAATATTACTCGGCCATAAAAAGAAATGAAATTGAGTTGTTTGTAGTGAGGTGGATGGACCTAGAGTCTGTCATACAGAGTGAAGTAAGTCAGAAAGAGAAAAAGAAATACCATATGCTAACACATATATGTGGGATCTAAAAAAAAAAAAAAAGGTTCTGATGAACCTAGGGGCTGGACAGGATTAAAGACGCAGACATAGAGAATGGACTTGAGGACAGGGGGAGGGGGAAGGGTAAGCTCGGATGAAGCAAGAAAGTAGCATTTACATATATACACTACCAAATGTAAAATAGATAGATAGTGGGAAGCAGCTGCATAGCAAAGGGAGATCAGCTTGGTGCTTTGTGACCACCTAGAGGGGTGGGATAAGGAGGGTATGAGGGAGATGCAAGAGGGAGGGGATATGGGGATATATGTGTACATATAGCTGATTCACTTTGTTATACAGCAGAAAGTAACACAACCCTGTAAAGCAATTATACTCCAATAAAGAAGTTTAAAAAAAAATTTCGGTTGTTTCAATGTGAATTTTTAATAAAATAAAAGGTTTAGTTGATTATTTCCTTTGGCTTTTATGTTAAATGTACAAATTTTAGATTACAAATGCACAGGTCTTAGAATATAGCAATGTTGCATCTAGGTGATGAAACCTAAAGAAACTCTAGTACGCCTGTGTGATTCAACAGTATTCTTATTTGCTAAAAAAAATTGGTTAGTACCTAATAATCATCATTATAAGAATAAGTTGTGGTCTATAGAAGGGAATACTATACAGAAGTTGAAGTAACTTAATTGGAGCAACATGAATATCAAAATCAATGTTGATTTTTAAAAATCTACAGAGGTGTACATACAGTATGTATGATTCACATAAAATTTAAAAGTGTCTAAAACAACAATATTTTATTGTTTACAGGTAAGAACGTAAGAGGTAAAAGTTTTAAAATGTGGACGTTAAAGATTTGTTAAAATATGGTAAAATGTTAATGTGTTACTACAGTAGTGTGTGTTCATATGTGTCTATTTTATATTATTTTCTGTACTGTTGTGTGTATGTGAATTACATAATGTATATAATTTAGCAATCTTAATAGGAGTACACATTCACTATTTAATATAAGTAAAATAATTATTTATTGACTTGAATAGTACCTTGCAAATCATTTTAAAATATTATTTCATCTCCAGATACTTTACTCACCCTTTTGAGTATGTGTTAAAAGTTATTTGTGAGTGGGAGGAAGGAAAGCCTTTTCTTCCCTGATGGAAATTGTGACTGGAGTGGATTTGACCTGTCTGCACTGGCTTGTATAAACCTGATCTGTCTAAGGGAAATGAATGGGGACACCAAAAGCAGTGATCACTAGAGAACACAAGGTAGTAGACAAAGGTGAGAACCATACCCAAGCAGGCCAAACCAGTTTCCTAAGAATGTAGTTCCATATCACCTGCATCAGAATCACCCAGGATGATAGTTAAAAGCAAACTCCTGGGCCTACCCCAGGTCTATTTAATTATAAACACTAGGGTGGAGCCCAAGAATTTGTATTTGTAACAAGAACTCTCCAAATGATTCCCATGCACATTGAAGTTTCAGAACTACTGAGTTAAACCACTCAATGGGTTCAGAGCATTTTTCTGAGGACCTTATGAACTGGTGGTTTCCCTTCAATTAGGAACCAAAACTCATTGAAAAGTCCAAGAAAACACGTGAGCTCTTTGAATGAGGAAAGGGACAAATCTGCTAGCGTTATGAGAATGAGAAAACAACGAGGAAAGCATGAAGGCTATAAAACCAATTTTAGGGTCACACAGCCATTCTAAAGATGATGCTCAGATGTTTGCTTGGAATAATAGATAGAAAAATCTGCTTACAATAAAGGTACCATCAGCCTTACTGACACACTGCTGGAAAGGAAGAAAACAAAATCAAAAGGACATTTACAACCGATATAAAGTGCCCAGCCCAATGCTTGGTTTGCACTGCCTGGTCAATACACTATGCTGTGGTGATGGCCATTAAGAGTCAGGCAAAAGAAAAGGATGCTATGAGAGCTAGCAAAAGAAATTTCTGGATCAGTGCAGGATGGTCTGAAACCCAGGAGAAGAATTCCTGAAAAAGAACAAGGGCCTTCCTCGGCTCTCAGCTAGGGGAATCTTCCAGAGAGATGAGGGCATTGGCAAGGGCTGCAAGAATGGCTAAGAATATTAGAAACCAATCCCACAAGGGCCTTTGGCACAGGGCAGAACAGATGAACTAAGTGGGAAGAAAAACTGGAACACAGGTTCTGAAAAAGACTGAGACTCTTGCCAAGCACTGGAATGGTGTCAACCCACATCTCTCGAGGGCTACAATTGAGCAGCTTGATCTCACATTCAACCTAGATGGGCAGGCTTCAAAGACCATCAAGAGACTTCCAGCACCAGATGCTTCTGCAGTTGCATCAGAGAAATCAAGTGTAGGACTATAGACCATGAACAAGCACTATGAAGACTGTATAAGATTTAATAATGCTGACTTCTGTCCATGTTTGTTATTTTGTACCTCTATTTCTTCACAGTGATTAAGAGTAAATCCTTCAAATACAAAAGTCCAGTACACTTACTGTGGAGTACAGCAAGGAGAACGATGAAAATTCCCCTATTTTGCAGTAAGTTTGAAACATGGGTGGTAAAAGCTTGTAATGGGAAAGAATGTGGATTAAAAACCTGTGGCCAGGAGCTTCCCTGGTGGCGCAGTGGTTGAGAGTCCTCCTGCCGATGCAGGGGACACGGGTTCGTGCCCCGGTCCGGGAAGATCCCACATGCCGCAGAGCGGCTGGGCCCATGAGCCATGACCGCTGAGCCTGCGCGTCCAGAGCCTGTGCTCCGCAGCGTGAGAGGCCACAACAGTGAGAGGCCCGCATACGGCAAAAACAAACAAACAAAAAACCTGTGACCAAAGGAAGCAAGCAAGAAGTGGGTAAGAAGCCACCTAAGAATTAGTTAGCCAAATAGGCTGAAGGAGGCTCCCCCATGGTTTTCTGACCCTGAAAAACATTCTTCATTATTTATTTTTATTAGACTAAGAACAAATTGTTATTTTCCGGTCTGATTAAAATAAAGAATGAAGTAACACAATATGTAAGAGATGCAATTAAAACTCTGCTGATGAGACTTAAAAAATATCCTGAAACTCAAAACATGTATTTTACTCTATGGATTTAGGAATAATGAGAGTGTTTCTCCCCCCAAACAGGGTTTAGGAGGAAGTCTCGTTGGAAGAATTCAGCTGACCCAATTAAGACCTTCTTAGAAAAATCAGACTGGGGAACTGAGGTTATAAGGTGTTAAAAGACAAACTAAGGCATACTAAAAAATGTAAGAGTTTATTTGAGCAAAAATCTACTCAAATCAAGGAACACCAGACAGGAAGTAGTTAGAAGCACTCCACCAATGGGAGCTTAGGGCAAAACTTTTAGAGAGAAGAGGAGGAAGCAAAGCAAGAAAATTATTTGATCGGCTCTATCTTAAGCGGTTGCATTATTTTTGGAAAGCCTAGTTGGCTGTTTATGATTGGTTGTCCTTGGGTTTCCACTTCTTAACCTTGAGGCATTTGCAGGCTTAGGTTTTGGTTTGCTTACGTAGGCTTCTAAGTCATTAGATTCACCTCAGTGTAATGGCTCCCTTGTTTAGTTTAACAAAGTAAACCTAGAAATGCTTTTATAACTTTTCTTAATGTACCTAACTACAATGATGAAAATAGTGTACTTTAAAAGACATCAATTCCTTTTTTTCAAGCTAGAATATTGTTTATATTGACCTCAAATCAGTTTTATCTTACCCTAAAACTTTCCAGGATCTCTCGCCCAAATTATGATAAAATACTGAAAATTAGTTTTGGGAGGTTTTTTGGTTTTGTTGTTGTTGTTATTTGCTTATGTGTCTGTTTGATGCAGCGAGTATTCCTCCTGCACACCCTCTCCCACCAGTATCCAGATGCCTGCCACCCTGCCCCACCTCCCCATCCCTCCCTCCTCACCTCCTCCTGTTAAACACTGTAGGATATTTCTACCTGCTTTTCACCACACAGCTCCTAATAGCTTTCTTTCTTTTTTTCTCTCTCTTTATACAAATTGTAGATCGATTAACAAAAAACGAACTCTTGCCTTGACTTTGAGGAAGAAGCTCCTTTTCGCGCAGTCACTGCACAACTCACTCTCACCCCTGAGTATGCTATACTTAAGCTCTAAACAACTTTAGACTAATTTATAAATATTTACAATTAGTTAAACAGATTACTGAATAGTATGTAATATTAGTAACATGATATTTAAGCACCAGGAGAGAAACTCTAAAGCATTGATTGCTCTAAATGGGTTTTAGTGGGGCTTAGCATGCATGTGACACCTTGAATACAGATCAACACCAGAAGAATGAATTAAAGCAAGAGGCCCAGAGGTCTATCAACTCTAAGGCATCCCAATTCCTTATTTCAAAATCCTGAATGAAACTTATTTACAGAACAGAAATAGACCCACCGACATAGAAAACAAACTATGGTTACCAAAGGGGAAGGGGGGGGAAGGATAATTAGGAGTTTGGGATTAACATATACTCAGTTCTATATATAAAATAGATAACCAACAAGGACCCACTGTATAACACAGGAAACTATACTCAATATTTTGTAATAACCTATAAGGGAAAAGAATCTGAAAAAGAATATACGTGTGTGTATATATATACATATATATATATGTGTATATATATACACATATATATATATATGTATAATTGCATCACTTTGCTGTACACCTGAAACTAACACAACATTGTAAATCAACTGCACTTAAATAAAAAATTTTAAAAATAAAAAATTCTGCATGAGAAGGAAGAATGTAGAAACGAATACATATACACTGGAATGTCCTGTATCTCTGATATAGGAGAGGGATAGATGGGAAAAATTACTGCATCACCTCCTGTCTTTTAGTCTTTCTCCTGTTTCAGGCAATGACTTCAACTTTTTTAGCAAGATGAAGTATTAATTGCCACAGGCTTTCATAATCATTAAACAGTGTTTAGCATCTCACCCCAAATGAAAAGGGATTCAGTGGAAAAGAAAAACACTGTTTCCCCTCCATCTCCTTTCCTGATTCTCTTTGTGAGACAAAAACAGAATAATTATAGTCACATAGTCTCTCTCTTTATCAATAGCATGAACCTACAAAATTGTCTTTTCACTTATTAGAAAAGTACTTTTCTCCACCTGACTGCCTTTAACTTTAACATTTGCCATTTTTCAATTTCAGGAAAACTCACTACATACTTTTTCTTGTCCCTCTGATCAATACATTATTTCACTGGGTTTACTTTTAGCTACTACTACTGGAAATTTGCTTAACTGGTTTTTTAGTTACACTCCCAAACGACCAGTGCCCTTTCCAAATACATTCTTTTAAAACATTTGGATATTTACTAACAGTAATGAGGGGTTGTGAACAGTATTAAAGAGATTTCACCAGCTGACACACTTAGTAAAAGATGAGGCAATAATATCAACAGGGCCAAGAATTCATTTCTTTAATGAGAAACTGGACCCTACCTGTTAACGATTTGATGTAAAATGGTAAGAGGTAGCAAAGTACTGATGGAAGTAAGATTCATGGAATGCACAGACAACAAGAAAAGGACAAACAAGCAGGCTTCAACTTGAATCCTAGGTCAGTTGATAAATTCTCTGCTCTGTCTTATATGCTCTATGCTATTAGAGAAGCACTAGGCTCATAGTTACATATTTTAACCTAGAGGTCAAGGATCTTCAGGTGAATTCTGTCTCTGACGAAGGTATCAATAGGTAATCTCACAATATCCCAGAACACCCCGATGGTAAGGACATATAGGGATGGCTACTCAGGTTACTATTGCCCAGTCTCTCTCTTCTCATGTGTGAATTACCAGGTAGAGGGTCATCACCTGAATTCCTCTTTTATCAACAGTGCCTACTAGTAGTATGTTTGCCAAAATCCAGACTCTCCAGTGAGGCAAACTTCAAATGGACCCATGATCATTAAACTCTGAGGATTTTGAACTCATGGCAACATATTATTTTAATCAGCACAGGCTATGTTATATTGCAGTAACAATTTAACCACTAAATCTCAATACATTAACACAACAAAAAGTTCATTTTTTCTTGATGCTACATGTCCAGTGGAGTTTAGTAAAGGGGTTTCATCCCATGTTTACACACTGTATTTGGCTGAGACTGGTTCTATTTTCTTTCAACACTGCCGTCTCAGCGTGTGGCTTCCAGTATTGCTGAGGCAGAAGACAAGAGAGCTTTTTCTTGTGTTCATGTCAAATCCAGTAACAGTCCATTGGACTGAAACAATTACAAGGCCCCAGCTAACAGGAAAGGGGCTGGGAAGAGTAGCCTTCCATCCACGTATGGAGTCAATTTCATCCAAACAATATTTCATCAGAAAACTCTCATCTAGTTATAGACTTGAAAAACATTCCCTATGGTAACATATTTTATAGTCTCAATTATTGAAACTCTTCATTCTTTAACACATTCTACACATTGCAAATTCTGAATTGCAATTTGAATGTTTTGAATTTTTATGTTAACTTTTTAATTAAGATATTAACATAAAATAAAATCATTCATGTTAAGTGTACAGTCTGCTGAGTTTTGGTAATTATACATAACTGTGTAATTACCATCACAATCAAGATACAGAAGAGTTCTCTTACTCTCATGCTGCCCCTTTGCAGTCAGTCAATTCCAACTCCCATCCCACCTCTGACACCAAGTAACCATTAATCCATTTTCAGTCAATGTAATTTTGAATATTTTGAATTTAATTTGTAGAATATGTTTCAGTATCCAAAAAAGAAGTATCCAAAATTAGAAGTCTTTTGTTACCTTTTGAAATTGAGGCAAGTTATTTGATAAATATGTAATGCTACTCATCATTCGCAGTGTCTCTTTCATATTATTTAATAGTAGTCTCTTGCATTCAAATAACAAAAGATATACAGTCCAAAATACTTTCAAAAGGCAACATCCTAGTGACTTATTTATTTAGAGTGTGCCTATTGGTTTCTCAGAGTTATTCAATGTTGAATAAAAGTGTTCCTTCCTGTCTGTGTCTACATTACAACCAAAATTGAGCTGAGAAAAATAAATAGGTGAAATTAGGAGGTCTTCCAAATTTGCTTTGGGAATTATAGAATAACTGCTCTGTATATTGATGTCAATAGATAGCGATGTATCAACACATGTGAGTGAGTGAGTGTGTGTGTGTGTTGGAGGGTCACTACAGGGAGCTACTACATGTATTCACTGAACATATGAAAATTCCCTTAACTTCTCCCTCATCACAGAGCTGTGACAAGGGATCACAGTAAATCCAGGCTTGGGAAATGAACTGTATCAACCCTCCAGTCAGTGGGCACTACAACAGGAGGCTGCCAAGGCCCCAGGGACAAGGTGAGTTACCCATCCCTTTCAAACCCAATTGTAATTTGCTCTTCTCATCTTGTGGGAAGACAGATGGTTGTCAGAAAAGGATTTGCCACAGAGTTCTGGACATGCACAGTAGTGGCTGGTGGCTTTGTATTAGGGCACCATAATGGCAGTCAAAAGGAAAATTGTTGAACCAATACAAGTGCAAAGGGCATGAGTAACATAATGTTACTCATAATGTTACTCCTTGAAAGAGAGAGAAGACAGCTATTTGTGTTCCTAGGGAACCAATGAGTTGGAGCAGCGTGCAGATGGTGCTAGTGAAAGAGTAATGCATGAAAAGCAGGTGTCCCCATGCTTTAAGTGAAGATCAGTATATGGATATTTGCTAATACTTATTTGCACTGTCATCCAGAAATCTACATGGAAATCATACATTTCTGTCAGCAACATTGCAATCTCAATGATATGCCATCCTGACTGAAGTATTCATCTTTTCCTTTAATGGCTCAACAAGTATTTTGTGAGTACCTGCTCTCTGCAAGGCAAAATATCAGGGTCAAGAGAGGAGAGCCACATCCAGCGGTTGAGTTTCCCCAGGTAACACTATAATATTATAAGTGCTTTGCTTCACTTTCACCCCTTCCTTCAGGGTTCCCTCTCCTGCTACAACATTACTCCCAGGACTTTCTCCCATCTTCATCTTTCCTGAGAATCTCCACTGTAGCTCTTACACATGATGGGTTCTAGACTAGAACTGTCCAAAAGAACTTTGTGCAATGATGGAAAGGTTCTATTTCTGCCTTGTCCAATAGAGTAGATATTAGCCACATGTCACTGTCAAGCATTTGAAATATAGCTAGTGAGACTGAGACAATAATTTTTCTATTTTTAATATTTTAATTCATTCAAATTTAAATAGCCACAGGTGGCTAGTGGCTACTCCCTTGAACATTACTTTTCTGAACATTTTCTATTTCTCTATCTTTACCCTCCTCCCCATACTTACCTTTTCTATTTTCTTCTAAGTAACAGCAAGTTCTTATATTAACTTGGTGCATTAAGGAGTGTATCAGTGAAGGACCATAATACTCTCTTAGGTACTGTACTGAGTTGCCAGCATCCCCTCAATTCATGCCCTTCCCAGACCCACAGATTTTGATCTTATTTGGAAGTAAAGTCATTGAAGATGTAATTAAGATGACATCATATTGGACTAGGATGAGCCCTTAATTCAACATCATTGGTGTCCTTATAAGAAGAGGAGAAGACAAGCAGAGACACAGAAAGAACACCATGTAATGACAGAGGCTGAGATTGAAGTGATGTGTCTACAAGCAGGGTACACCAAGGATTGCCAGCAATGCCAGAAGGTAAGAGAAAGTCATGGATCACATTCTCCCCTAGAGCCTTCATAGAGAGCATGGCACTGCTGACATTATGATTCAGACTCCTAGCCTCCAGACTGTTAGAGAATGCATTTTTGTTGTTTAGGTTACCCAGTCTGTGGTAATTTCCTACGACAGCCTTAGGAAATTAATACAGGTACTTAGGTTGCCTTCACCATTATGTCATTTAATAAAGGCTTTATGGTCTTAAAGTTGACACCAAAATTATTAATGGTGAAAATTGTAAGGTCCATGGTACAGTAACCAGCAATAAGGATGTTTAAGGCTAGTAAAGGACAGATGGTGCCTTGATAAAGTGAGAACTTCCTGTTTCTTCCCATCTAGATTTTCTCCCTAACCAGACTTTACCTCAGAAGCCTGCTTTGCATAGTCTGAGACATCTTTTTGAATCAAAGATGTGAATTAAGTCTTAGAAGGAAGTCTGGCTTCTGTCTGCAGCCCATTACTGACCTAAGGCTGCGATGATCACATTAAGAAAATAAAGCATTATTCATCCAGAGAAAAAGTATGACAAGTAATGATGTATTATTCCTAAAATGTAATATTCCTAAAACATCTTTCCTAGAACTCATGGAAATACATACACACGTGTGTGTGGATAATGTGCATACCTTTATAAGCACAAGTGTGCATATAAATGTGGTTATGTAAGAGTGTATATTATACTGTATGTGTACATCATGGAAATGAAATCTGTTTTCCCTAAATGATTGAGTGCTTTTTCAGGGAAGCTGGAATCTCATCAATAACTTCCCAAGAGTGAGCTAGAGACCTGTCTCTCAAAGAGATAGCCTTTAATAAGTTTAGTATATATTGAAGTCAGCCTTGAAAACACCATCAAGATGAACTAGAATCCACCTGATGGAGACACAAAACCCCAAGACCCACAGTTCTGTGCCTCACCCCCACTTCTGTTGAGGAGGCCAAAAATTTGGAGCAAAAGTGTATCCAACGTACTGCAGTCTACTCCTTTTCTATGGATACTTGGATTGTTTCAGTCAGATACTATTCAATCAGATGTCCATTTAACAGGTTTTAAACATGCAGGGAATGCGAAATATTTTATGGACAAGTTTTGTTTTTTGTTTTTTACCTCAGAGAGCTCTTAGAAACTAGTGTCTGGCCCTTAAGTTTCACTTGAACAAACAGATCCAGTGAAGGAAACCACAGGGATCTATCAGAACCCAATAGGTAGGTCGATGAAGCCACAGGAGATGTGTCTCTCAGGCAGGCCACAATAAAACAAAGAAATAGCTGTTTTTATTAATACAGGTACACCTGAGAGGTAGTGACAGAATGAAAGCCTTTTCCTATGTCAGGAAAGACCTTATTAGACCATAACTGATGGGATCCAAGAAAGGTTGCAGAGAATGCCACTGCATCTCAGAGGGGTTCATGGCATTCCCATAAATTTCACTGATGACATTGATCCCGGTCCTGGAAAAAACCTTTGTGAGGGCTGCATTGTTAGGCTTCAGTGGATTCCTACTCTTTTCCAGAAAGCTATACATCAGCTATAAATTGTTATTGATAAATGTTGGAATGCAATTCTGATGTTTTCAGAGATTGTGCAGCCTGAAAACATCCCGCGTGTGGGAGAAGCTGAAAAAGGACACAGACAACCTGACAGGTGTGTTCACATCTACTGGGAGCTTGACAAGCAGCAGGGTGTTTCAGTGCCCACAGAAGGGAGGGCACTCACACAACTGACACAGATTAACCCCAAGCAGCACCTTTGTTCCAGCCCTCTATGACAGCCATCAGCGCTCTACAAGGGAACTTGGACTACTCCTTGTCGGCTTTGCTTGAGTTTCAGAGGTTTGGGGGTTCAGAACCCAGTCATTTGCTCTTATCAGTGTGTTATTGTTGATCTGCCTCCAACCTGAAGAAAGATTTGCAAGAGAGCAATTGTACTGTAGGCTGAGAAACACCTACATTTATAGTTGGAGGTGTGGGGCGTTGATGAAGAAAGATATGAAGACAGTGAATACAGGGTACAAAATTTTATGTCCTAGAATGCCCTGATTTTTATTCAGAAGACATCGTCTATTGATTCTGAATAAAGGCCAGCTAACTTTTCTTTTATTGTGTGTGACTAAGATATATAAGGCTCTTTTAGTGCATGTTTTAAAATGATGATTGCCCAGTTCAAATGAGAACCAATGCACTCCCAGTAGGTGGAACTCAATGCCATGCAGATGGCGGCAAAAGATCTACCAGTGTATGATGTGTTTATTTAGCAGGACTACAGTCAACATTCTGCTTCAATAGCTTTTCTTTACCTATTGAGGCTTCAGTTGTGAATTGGGCATTTGGCCTATGAGGTCCTATTTTCTAACAAATACACTCATCTCTTATATCCACATGAGAGGCACATTTTAAAAAGTCCATAACTTCAGAAATTCCCAATTTTCATTTTTTAGATCTGTGTAAGTATCACTCTTCCCTAAAAGCTTTTAACTTCTCTCATTGAAAATCTAAATCGGAGATTAGGAAATGATGAGATCATGTAATATATTCACAGCTGAGCTATTTTAGTGCTTAAAGTAGAGTAAGGGGCACAACCAATATATTCCAATGTGCATTAAAATATATTTGTTTTTAAAAATATGTCTTTCCATTGGATAGACTCTTATACATATTAATATAAATAACAAAAGAAGGAATTTGGAATTTCCTATTCGCTTGGTGAAATACTAGTAATCATCATTTTTTTCCTTAAAGTATGTGATTGTTTTAAATATAAAACTTGACTTCCGGAATGTTTTAATATATCATTTAATGCTCTATTACTCTTAGCTTGACATTTCAAAAAGTAGTAGATAGAATTCCTAAGAACTTTTCAATAAGCATTTCAATTATTATTTATTAAGATTAATGGAGGGCTTCCCTGGTGGCACAGTGGTTGAGAATCTGCCTGCCAATGCAGGGAACACGGATTTGAGCCCTGGTCTGGGAAGATCCCACATGCCGCGGAGCAACTGGGCCTGTGAGCCACAATTACTGAGCCTGCGCGTTTGGAGCCTGTGCTCTGCAACAAGAGAGGCCACGATAGTGAGAGGCCCATGCACCGTGATGAAGAGTGGCCCCTGCTTGCCACAACTAGAGAAAGCCCTTGCACAGAAACGAAGACCCAACACAGCCATAAATAAATAAATAAAATTAAAAAAAATAAAAAGATTAATGGAGATGCCTGCACAGTTTAAGAACAAAATTGCAATTATTTATTATACCTAAATTTATGACTGCACCAAATTTGAAGGCAGAATAATCACAAGTCAAGGACCACAACTTAAAAGTGTAGGGAATAATATATTAACCATTGATCATACAAATAATTAGGGAAGAGTATAAATAGTGATGAAGACCAAGGACTTAAACACCAAAGATACCCAGATTTAAACTCCTGTTCTGCCACTTCATTGGTTGTTGCGAACTAGAGTCACAGTTTTCTACTCCATGAGATGGGGCTAATACTTCCCATAGGTTGTTTTGTGTGTGTGAGAATCAGATAAAGTAACTCATGTAATGGAGATATCACAGTGTATAACACATAGGAAATAATATTTGGTAGCTATCATTTTGTTAATAACATTCATGATAAAAACATAACATATAAAGAGTGTTTATAGGCATACAAATTAAACAAACTTCAGGACTGTTGCTTGATAAAACAAACAACTTCTCCTGAATTAGGGGAAGCTACAGAAGTGAGGAGTGACCAACTACAAGGGAGAGCATGTAAACCGGACCAGTGGAGGGTAAGGATAAACTGATGAATAGTCCGTGGAGCACCACACTCATGCTCCAAACTTTTGCTCCTCAAACCACTTTGAGTTTTGTGAGCGAGCAAACATTTTCAAAATTCAGTGAAAGTGTTTGCTGCAATGCCAAAATAAAGCATAGCAATGTTTCTTATTCAATTCTTTCCCTCACTTTTGAAGGAAAGACAGACTCCACAGCTCCTCCCTCAAAATGCACTAACTTTGGGGGATATGGCAAAAAGTTGGATAAGAAACATCTTAGCTAAAAATGTTGACTAATTTTCAAATAGGACTCACTTGATAAAGAAAGTTCCAAGCAAACTTACAGTTATTACCTAGCCTTAGAAACGGGTATATTACCTCCTGAGGCCAGCACAGTGAGTGTTTATAATCCTGATCCTGCCTGAATGCAATGCGGCATTTAGTACATTATTTCTACAACACTGCTGCTTGCTCCACCTCTGCTTTCTCAGTCTTCTTCTATGAATCCCCTACCCTTACTGCGGCTATTATTTCTTAGGATTTTGTCCTCCATCTGCATTTTATTACTAATACTCTCCCAGGGAAATCTAACTGCGCCCATCACTCTTATATCTATATGCTGACAAGTCCTGGATATGTAATTCCTTTTCCTAAACTCCAAATTCATATTCCTAATTTTCTTTGGACTTCTATATCTGGCACACAGGCATGGAGTAGAAAAAAGTGTCCTCCTGTTATTGTTAGAGCTTATTATCCAGCATATTGTTATGGAATTATCATACTTTCAGGAAAAAGGATCAACACCATAGTCCTAACAATCAGCCATGAGTGAGGCAAGTCTCTCAGACAAACCAGAACTCTAGAGGAAGAGTCAACTTGAAATTTTCTCTGCTCTTTGAACCAGGAAAAAAGGGCAATATCACCAAGAACCAGTTCTGAAGTGGTAGAAATCACAATGGGGCCCACCACGTAAAAGTAACTTAGAGCTGGAAAGGCAAAATGTCAGGAAAAATTTCAGCAAGGGTCTATGACTGAAGGTAGCTGTCTTAGAAGGCAAGGTATATATACTGAGGAAAAATCTAAGACTTGGGAAAAGTTAGTTATGATGGGGTCAAACTCCAGCCTTTTTATTGTCAACTTCTTAAATTCTATTTTTCTTTAGCCTTTAATGACCCTAATGTTGAAACCAAGACTTTCTATCTCAGTTAGAAGTAACCAAGTGTAAGGGTTTGCTCATGCTTGTGTAGTAGATTTTATAAGGGTCCTTGGCCCAGAGGTGGCAGAGAGGTGGCAGACACTTAGCTAGGGTAAGTGAGAGTCACTTCAAGACTACAAAGCATTGTCTTCCTGCTATTATGGCATCTGTGCTCAAAATCTCATGTAAAACATATAAACAAAGAAAACTCCAGGAGAAGGTCAATTCAGATCCAGGAGATGGTCAACTCCACCAGAAGGTAAAAACTGAGGGTCAAATCAGGGCCAGTTTGTAAGCAGCCCTCTGGCCTGAAATTCTCCTTAGTTCTAATATCTGCTAAAGGCACAGAGGGCTCTGGGTTTGAGTTTCATTAAGGAATCTGTTCCTTTACATCTAACATTCAACAAATCCACTAGGGAACTTACTTATTGCTGCTGGTTATCAATTCCCATTCCCCAAATCTGTGTTTTATATCTCTCTTAATACTGTTATGTGACTTCTCTGAATCTGTTTCCTCACTTGTAAACATGCAGTGCCAATACTTGACCTAACTACTTCTCAAGATTTACCCTCTACAGGTTAGGCCTTAATCTGTGCTCTTGTAGTTATGTCACTCCAGTGTTTTCAAAAACAACAAACTGGTTCAAATATATATTCTTCATTAGATTTTTCAAGGGTCCCAAAAGTATTCCAGCTCTGTCTATCCATTCTCTTCCACGATTACATTACACTGAACAGTCTTATTATTTTCATTCTCTTTGCATGCATTGAGTCCTGGGTTTCTATCTAATTGTCATAAATTCTTAAAACAGAAAAATATATGCCTGCCTTTAAATACAGTTTTCTGTTTACATGGTCTTGACAAATTCGTGTTGACTGACTCTCTTCCTGTCTTTTTTAAAGGCCAAAAGCTTAATTTTGTATTTTTAAAAAGGTCTATCTCATCTTTTATATAACACCATCTGCTTATTCACTCAAAATAAATTTAAAATTTCATACAGCTCTGTATTTGCACCTTCTCTATCACATGAACCTAAGATATACCCTCATTCTTTAATAAATTGCTAAGAGACAGTTAGCTAGGGTAAGTGAGAGTCACTTCAAGACTACAAAGCATTGTCTTGCTGCTATTATAGCTAAATTAGCCTTTGCATCTGTGCTCAAAATCTCATGTAAAACATATAAACAAAGAAAAGCAACTGTCTTCTATGAGTGCATAATATGCTTCACTTATTAAAAGAGTACCCAGCAGGTAGAGGAAGTTTCCTTATCTCTTCAGGACCTTTTAACCTACACTGTGCCCAGAATACTCAGACTCACACACACGCACAAACAGTATCGATTTCCAGAATCTTCTCCATGGAATGCCAAAAATAATAAACAAAAAATAAATCAAAAGCAACAGCCTCCTTCCATTATGTATTAAATATCTTCCCCATGAAGATAGGACAAATAGAGGTGTATATAGTGAGCAATGGAAACATAAATCTAGTGTCATAGTAATCGATTTCTGCCTTGTTCCTTTATTTCTAATAAATAATGATCTTCAGATCTTTTATGGTGGTTCTATAGAAAAAGTCAGCTCCAAGATCCCTGGAAGTGTTTCATCTTTGATAGAACCAATGATGCTGCTTCCTCTTCAAAATCATTATATTCACTCATTTCTTTTCATGGAGTGAAAACATTTAGTAGAATGAAAAGAAATTTAAAAGAGTATTCACTTTAAGAGCTTTGTGTACAGTCATGTATATGGTTAATAAAACATTTTATATTGTCCTATGTCAAACCAAAAGAGAATTTCTCCAAAAAATGTGGTCCCTGCATATTACCAATAAACTGCCAAAAATAAAACATTGATATTGATTACTAGAAACGCACTGAAAAGTCTTAAATATTAAGTAGCCCTGATTAGACCTGAGGTTCAGCCAACCTGAGAAGTCTCAGCTAATGAGATACAAAGAAAAATAATTCAATCTGCTTAATTATGTGAATTCAGTAAGCAAAGACCACTACCACAATTTTTATACAGACCTCCATGTTCTTTCCCATGGCTCATTTCTTAACAAAATTCATAAGATGATGCATGATCAAGCCAGATCATTAGATTTTAGGATACACAGGAAGATGTCAATTTATTTATAAGATAAACAATTGAGGTTGAATTCTGAATCTGGCACTTAATTATCTATATGCCTTGAAAAAAATCATGTAACCTTTTTATATAATGAGATAGCATAGAGATATAGATGGAAAGTAATAGATAACTGTCAAGAATCTATTTAAAGCATGTGGCTTGTGTATCTTAGTTTGAAACCAAGATGCTTTCTGGGGCAAAGGAGAAGCGATTCCAAGAGGGACAGATAGAAAGTAACATGGGGCCAAGATTAAGATCTGATCCAGAGTAAAGTTTGACAGGGCAAAAACAAGTCCTGTAATTTGAGCCTTTCTCTTTATTTTAGTAGTAGTAGTTGTAATAGTAGTAATAGTAGTTGTAGTTGTAGTAGTAATAGTAGTTGTAGTAGTAGTAGTAGTTGTAGCAGCAGCAGCAGCAGCAATAGTAGTAGTAGTCGTAGTAGTCGTAGTCGTAGTCGTAGTAGTCGTAGTAGTCGTAGTAGTCGTAGTAGTCGTAGTAGTTGTAGTAGTAGTAGTTGTAGTAGTAGTAGTAGTAGTAGTAGTAGTTGTAGTAGTAGTAGTCGTAGTAGTAGTAGTAGTTGTAGTAGTAGTAGTCGTAGTAGTAGTCGTAGTTGTAGTAGTAGTTGTAGTAGTAGTAGTTGTAGCAGCAGCAGCAGCAATAGTAGTAGTAGTCGTAGTAGTAGTAGTCGTAGTAGTAGTAGTCGTAGTAGTAGTAGTAGTTGTAGTAGTAGTAGTTGTAGCAGCAGCAGCAGCAATAGTAGTAGTAGTCATAGTAGTAGTAGTAGTAGTAGTCGTAGTAGTAGTAGTAGTCGTCGTAGTAGTAGTAGTAGTTGTAGCAGCAGCAGCAGCAATAGTAGTAGTCGTAGTAGTAGTAGTCGTAGTCGTAGTCGTAGTAGTAGTAGTCGTAGTCGTCGTCGTAGTAGTAGTAGTCGTAGTCGTAGTCGTAGTAGTAGTAGTAGTTGTAGTAGTAGTAGTTGTAGCAGCAGCAGCAGCAGCAATAGTAGTAGTAGTCGTAGTAGTCGTAGTCGTAGTAGTCGTAGTCGTAGTCGTAGTCGTAGTAGTCGTAGTAGTAGTAGTAGTCGTCGTCGTAGTAGTAGTTGTAGTAGTAGTAGTTGTAGCAGCAGCAGCAATAGTAGTAGTAGTAGTAGTAGTCGTAGTAGTAGTAGTAGTAGTCGTAGTAGTAGTAGTAGTTGTAGTAGTCGTAGTCGTAGTCGTAGTAGTAGTAGTAGTAGTAGTCGTAGTCGTAGTAGTCGTAGTAGTCGTCGTAGTAGTAGTAGTTGTAGTAGTAGTAGTTGTAGCAGCAGCAGCAATAGTAGTAGTAGTAGTAGTAGTCGTAGTAGTAGTAGTAGTAGTCGTAGTAGTAGTAGTAGTTGTAGTAGTCGTAGTCGTAGTCGTAGTAGTAGTAGTAGTAGTAGTCGTAGTCGTAGTAGTCGTAGTAGTCGTCGTAGTAGTAGTAGTTGTAGTAGTAGTAGTTGTAGCAGCAGCAGCAATAGTAGTAGTAGTAGTAGTCGTCGTAGTAGTAGTAGTTGTAGTAGTAGTAGTCGTAGTCGTAGTAGTAGTAGTTGTAGTAGTAGTAGTTGTAGTAGTAGTAGTCGTAGTAGTAGTCGTAGTAGTAGTAGTAGTTGTAGTAGTAGTAGTTGTAGCAGCAGCAGCAGCAATAGTAGTAGTAGTCATAGTCGTAGTCGTAGTAGTTGTAGTAGTAGTAGTCGTAGTAGTAGTAGTAGTTGTAGTAGTAGTAGTTGTAGCAGCAGCAGCAGCAATAGTAGTAGTAGTCATAGTCGTAGTAGTCGTAGTAGTCGTAGTAGTCGTCGTCGTAGTAGTAGTAGTTGTAGCAGCAGCAGCAGCAATAGTAGTCGTAGTAGTCGTAGTCGTAGTCGTAGTCGTAGTAGTCGTAGTCGTAGTAGTCGTAGTCGTAGTCGTAGTCGTAGTCGTAGTCGTAGTAGTAGTAGTCGTAGTAGTCGTAGTCGTAGTCGTAGTCGTAGTCGTAGTCGTAGTCGTAGTAGTAGTAGTCGTAGTAGTCGTAGTCGTAGTCGTAGTCGTAGTCGTAGTCGTAGTAGTAGTAGTCGTAGTAGTAGTAGTAGGTGGTGGTAGTTGTGGTGTTGGTGGTGCTGCTATTTCCAAAGGCAAAACTCACATGAGGTTGGCACTCATGTTCTCAGTGGCCTAGTCATTAAAGCGCATATATGTCTTAATAAGTCCAATTACTTCAGTGAATTGTTCTAAGCAGGACTCATGCTTTGTTCCAGCCCTTCACTTCAGGGTATACACCTTTATAAAGGGTTACATTTCTTTGACACAGAGATGTAGGAACTGAGTTTTTGTGAGACCTTGTAGGTGGATGTCAAGCATAAAATAAACACTGAATGAATCTTATGGAGAAATCAATTGTGTCAACCACAGATTTTCTGGGTCAGTAGGTTGGATGTAATAGAAGTAGTGACAGATGCCTAGGATGATGACTCTTGGAGTCACCAATCAAGCTAGTCAAAAACACAGCGTTTAAAAGAAACAGATACCCTACAACCAAAGAGTTTAGGAGAAACAATGTGTTTTGTACGATAAATGAAATCTGTAATGCCATTGATGAAAAGCCTTCACATTCCTCTAATATTCCTCCCCCTGCACAATTGCACCCATTACATTTGGGTAACTGTGCTACAAGGTCAACTAAAGCTCATGGACTCAGTGATATATTAATACAACTTTACAGTTCTTAGGGTGAAGATCTTTTTCTTTTAATGAAGTCTTGATATCTGTGCCCCACGCACCCACTTTAACCCAATGGTCATCATGCAAAAGAGGAGCTACCAGTGACAATTCAATTTGTTTTCACAAGAATTTGCAAATGTAGTCAAAGTCGACTGGGAATGATGCATCCTTTACACAACTCTTACATTAAGGAGAAGTGTGCTCTATTGGATTACTATCGTAGAGGCAAGAACAGTAAAAACTAAAAATGACATGTTACCTAATCATTACTTTGACAATAATTGTCATGAACAGAATTTCTTTATAGATTTTGGATGTAGCCTTTGAAGCAAGAAAAGACTCCGATGCTGTGTCGGCCTGAGCTAAAAGGATTTTAAAAATTTAATCTTTAAGAGAAGCTCCTGAGATACAGGCTAAAAGAGTTTATAAAGGTCATAAAAAATTAACTTATCTTGCTGACTGAAGCTTTTTTAATGCACTCTAAGTTACAGAGGAATTGCATCTGGAGCCTTTAGGCCAACGGTCTACTATATTTTTCTCTCATTAGTAAGGACAGCAAAAAACTGCATTGGGATTTTTACCACCGCAATCATCTCGGATTCATTAGTCTTCACGACTGAATATGAGGAGAGCGTGGAGCCTGTGGTGTAGGAATATTTTGCACTTATCTCATTTGCTCACACTGCAGGTCAGGAGACAGCCGGAATCATGGGTGGAAATGGACCTGCTACTGGAGCTAAACATGGTTAAGAGTCAGACTGACTTCCATCAGGCCTATCTGAAAGAAATAAATATAATAAAATGTCTTTAAGGCAAGGACTATTACTTATGCAAGGGAAAGTTCATACCTCTCTTGATATGTAGCATCAAAAACAAAATGTGAGGGTCCTCTACAGATGTCACTGGCATGGGATGGAGCTCATTCCTGAGAATTAGATCCAGGAGACCCAAGGGAAGGGAACTTCATCTTGTGAATTTCAGCTCCCTCAACTATAAATTAGGGATAATCAACGGGCCCTGCCTACCTCATAGGAAATTGTAAGCCATAGATGATATAATATATTTGAA
This sequence comes from Mesoplodon mirus, assembly GCF_964341445.2. Classification (NCBI taxonomy): domain Eukaryota; kingdom Metazoa; phylum Chordata; class Mammalia; order Artiodactyla; family Ziphiidae; genus Mesoplodon; species Mesoplodon mirus. The sequence continues at coordinate 38,618,167 of NC_138977.1, forward strand.
AACATTTTATAATGATTAAGCTCCATATAAATATGTGCATTATCATCATATTGACCATGAAGACCATGTTATGCCTAAAAGATAGATAGATGAATATAGCTACACCTTAGTTTAAATTAAGCCAGTAGACATACAGAGCATTTTCTATAGTTGGGGCCTGCATTTTGTCCTTCATCTTCTTATCATCCACAGTGCTAGGCACACAGCAGATGCTTACTAGTTTTTAACTGAATGGATGACAGTCATTTTATAAACAGAATAACTTTAGGAAACTCTTAAGTAAAAAAAAGGCTCTTCCAAGATTAAAACAAGATTCAATTTTTAAAATCTGTCCATATGATTTACATTTAGGGGACTATAGCATAACAGATGGGAGAACAGAACGAAAATCAGACTGCCTGAGTTTGAGGTCCGAATCCACCACAATTTAGCCAATGCAAGTTACTTAACCTTTTCCCTCTTTTGTAATACAGAGGTAATAATAGTATCAACCTCCATTGTCGATGTCAGGAGTAAAGAGATCACCCATGCTAAGTGTAGAGTACAGTGACTGGGTCATGGCAGGTTATTAATAAAAGTTGTGATTGATGTTGTTTTAACTTCAGCTGTGGTCCTTCTTGTTGTTGTTGCTGTTGTTACTTGATTCATTATTGTTTAAAAATGGGCTTCAGCAGAAGGAGAGTTTTTCAGACAGTTCAGTGACGAAGTCAGCCAGACTGGATGTTTGACATCACACTGACACTCTCTGAGGCTCTCAAGATGAGAGGCTGGCATTCACTGCTGTCACTTGGCTCCTTAGAACTGACAATGAAAGAGCTAATGAACACTTGTCAGGCCTGTTTAAAAAAAAATGCCCATAAGATTTTGTAACCCAGCTGCACTACTGGTTTAGGCATTTCCTCTCATGCTGAAGTCTTCCATTCACTGGAATTTTGATTGGACCACCTCCCTCAACTTAAATGATTTTTCAAATTAAAAATCTTCCAATAAGCCAACCTTTAATGAGGAGGTCATGTGCGGGTGCCTCTCTGAAGTAAATTACATTCTTCTCATCTGTATTCACAACAGGATCCCCTAACAGCTGAGGATATTACATAGCTGGACAACAGGAAGTAATGTTTGTTAATCAGAAAATCTAGCATCATTTTCTTAGCAACTTTTTGGTTAAAGATCTTGCTAGAATTTTTATTCACTTGGCTAAACTCTGTGATTGGATTAGAGGTTCGTGGCATCCTTATTATTTATTACAGCTTCCTCCACCCGGGGATCACTCTCTTCTACCCTTTTGAATCATGATGATGACAGTTGAAAATTGACACTGTGCACTATTGTGTACTGTCAAATGCATAACAAATACCTTAATCAGGCTTAAATAGCTCAAGAACCACAACTATTTATTGCCGGTCAGAGGATAATTTCTGGAGACAGCAAGAGGAGATGTGAGGACACTGATTATGACACGCCCACCTCGCCAATGACATCACCTAATTTGGTAGAACAGTTGCTTCATTTTATACGAAACCATGTCCCTTTTACAGTAGCAATAACCTAGATCAAATAATCTAGGCAGAGGCACCAACTAGAATTAATAACCAGATTATACTAGCTGTTTTATTGGTTTAATAAATTTACAAAATCAGAAACTTGACAGACAAATTAAATGCAGCTCATTCCCTTAATAGGTTGAGGAATCTTCAGAGAAAGCAAGGGCCTTTGAGCATTTGCTTCGTGATAAATAGACTCTACAATTGCACCATCTGCCTTTCTTCTTTCTCTGATTTCTAAGAGCAAAGAAGAAATTTTCAAAATGGAGTACCTTCATTCCTTCCATAGTCACGATTTCTAGGGCTTATACAATGTCTTCCAAACTGGAGGCAACATTTTTTAAAAGGTGGTACATGTCAAATTTTAGAAAACAGGATCATAATGATCACTAAAGAATCACTTTCTGTTTCCCATTAAAGTAGATGTATTTCAAATTCAGAGGGCAGTGATAATAGGCAGCACAGTCCACATTGCCTGACAGGTAGGATTAACTTTATCAAGAAGACTCTATTTCAAAAATGAAAAGAGTGCTTTTTGCTCCTTAGCACTTTTAAAGCAAATTCTTTGTGTCTGCTCTGAGCATGCCAAGGTGGGAGGGCATTTATTTCCACAGCAGGAGGCCTGTGGCAACACTCCGTCGCTGGGGACTTTGCATTTATTGTGCTAAATGACCGATGCACAGTTAATCACTGGGCCTGAGAGACGGCATGGGGGGAGGCACTGGTTTTCTCTGTATGAGTATTGACAGTCTGGCTTAGAGATCAGCCTGCCTGGTGTTTCAGTCAATTAGAAGACACCTGATCCATGAAGTAGACTGACTGTACTTTCAAAATAAACTTGGATTGGACTAGATGCTGTTCTGCTCCAATACAAATCTTTAAGTCATTATCAACGAGGTCAGTGTACCTGCAATTATCCATTAGTTCTATTTGGGACATGTTAAACTCTGGCTCTTTGTGATAATTTCTAAAAATATTAGTGAAATAATCAGCATGATAAATGCTAGCAACTCTGACGCTGATTTTATAACCACAGCAACCATTTAGAAACATTTTATTCCTCCTCTTTCTTCCAACTCAGAATAAGTCCCTTAACTTTCCCCAAATGACTGTGTGAAATGGGGAGACTACAAGAGCAGTTGCCTGCAAACTACATTTTGAGCTCAGGGAAAACACAGCAGCCAACCACATTGCATTCTGTTTTACAAAATCATACAGCTTTTCAAGATAAAGGAAAAAAGCGTAAAGGTTTTGTGTTTTTATTGTTACCATATATGATTTTTCTATTCACCCAATCAAAACTTCAGAAAATTTTCCTTGACCCTCATAGGTCCCAGGCTGGGTAGGTCTGAAAAGTAAACTTGACAAAGGCAGATAAACACCAGAAAAGCATACGAATTTATTTAATATAAGTTTTATGTCACACGGGAGCCTTTGTAAGGAAATAAAGACTATTTCATGGCAGGTTTGATGAAAAGTGGACAGCCTTGGAGGAATATGATAGGTTATGGAGTTTGAAGTAATTGTAGTAAACTGAAGGGAACTTAGCGAGGCACACTTGTTAGGATTCTTATTGTTGTCCCTTTGTCTTTTCCTCCAAGTATAGGAGGGCATCTCTCATAAGAGAGTTTTATGGCCTGTTTAAGGGGAGAAGGCTGGGCCGGGGGGCGGGGGGAGGTCAGAGTGAACTTCCTGCTTCTTCCATTTTCTCAAAGTCCTTCAATATGCCAAGATACCATATTTTGGGGTAGCCTGTCCTGAATCACGTCAACCCTCTCTTGTCGCTCACCAATCTATTGTCATCTTGTAGACTCTACTTGTATAATACTCTGTCCCTTCTTGTCTATTCCCACTGCCACTCTCCTAGTTTAGGCCTTCATTACTTCTCTCCAGGGCTAACCAGCCTCCTTCATACCAGTCTTTCAGCTCTTTAGTCTACTTTATATGCTATGACCACATTAATCTTCCTAAAGTATATAATAGATTATGTCATGTCCTTGCTCAAAAATCTTCAATGGCTCCATATTGCTTAATTTTAAAAGTCTAAACTGGTTAGTCCAGTGTTCAGTGGCCATCCCCCATCCCATCTACCTTTTAATCTTATTTCCATTTACCTGTCTTCATTCACTCACTAGTTCAGTAACGTGGAATTAGTCAATATTCATCACTCATGGTCTCTACATGGGATTTCCCCTTTGCATATATTTGGCCGTGCCCTCTTCCTCCACCCTCACTGAATTTCCCTTTCTTGCCCCAATTTAGTCTGCATAACCAAACCCTGTCTGCTCAGTCTTCCCTAATTTCCTCCAATTGGAAACTACGTATCCTTCTTCTTACACCACATAGAACTGTATCTGTATATCTTATGACACTTTTACCTTGTACAGCAGTTCTGTGTATCTCATATGCCTTTATATATAAATTCCTTGAAAGCACAATCTAGGTCTAATTCATTTTTACATCCCCCCATAGTACCTATCACACTGACTGGCATATTGTATCCATTTAATAAATATTTATTGATGTATTCCATTCACAAATGAGTGGATGATTCCTAATTTACTATCCTTAAACCATCATAAATTTATTTTTTCCAGGCACCTGCTTTCACCTATTCTAATCTTGAAGCATTCCAAATCTTAACAGATGTTTGTGAGCAGCTGGGAGAAATTACACTGCAGATACCAAATCATCAGCATAACTCTCAAGCTCACATCCTCACCTGGTTATGTGTTCCAGACAGTGGTGCCTTCCTGTAAATGCACTTGGCTTCAGGAGCAGGCTCTGCTTATAATACCACTATAACATTCCAGAATACACATGACAGGCCTTGACGCAGAGTAGAATGTGTGCAAGTTTGTGATCTATTTATGTTCTTTGGGGACTTAGGGTGGACTCACTTTGCATTTGTAAAAATGTTTCTTGTCTTAGGGCCTCACTCAATTTCACATCACACTGATTTTACTTTTAGTAAGACAAATAGTACAGATACCCTGTGATGGGGAATAAATGAGTGAAGAAAATGTATAACTCAGCATATGCTGGAGGCCAGAAACAAGACCAACTGATGCATATTTAGGCTCACTTTTCCTGAATTGGATGCATGTTCTGCCTCCAAATGTACGTTAACATTGGCTATTGAACCATTTTTTAAACTTGTCTGCTCTGACCCTGTTCTTAGCATTCTCTTGGGACTGTGGCCAGAGGTTGAACATTAGTGAGTATCCATGTTTCCTAATCTCCCAATGTGTATTTTATTTAACGCCCTTTGTTTTGTTTCTTTCCACTTGATTACTCATATGTACCCCTTCCTGTACTCTATGTTGGGTGGGGTAGATGGAGAAAGAAAATAAACATGCCCATGGTTGTTGCTAGTAGACACCAGTTTATAAATAGTACTGGTTTGTGCACTGGTTTTCTGAATACAGGAAGGTCAAGAAAAACATTTTCTTTTGAAATGAAAAAAGGAGGTTAAAACAAGAGTTTTAATAAGAGGCTTGACACAGAGCAGTGTAATACCAACATGAATTACACTTGGTACCAGACTTTTATTGGAAGTCCTAGATTGCTTTGTTCCTGGCCCTGACATAATATTCAGAGTTGGGTTTATATTTGTCCAGAAGGGAGCTGCTTGCTACAGTCCATGCAAATCCAATACTTGATTTATGCACCGTTCTACTGGAGGGTGTAACATTAAATTTAATTTTGTGAGGAAAGCCTGAGGTGTTTCAATGCCTGGGCCTGACATTGTGAACTATGCAGAAAGGTGCACAAGAATTCATTACAGTTTCCAATATGCGCAATGCAGCATTTGAATGAAACATTTGTCTCTTGTCAAAAAGGCGTAATGTCTATTCTTGGTAAAATATTTCCACCCTCACCCTGCAGGACACACCCAGCACATTTCTGGCCTTCATCAGAGATCTTGATGGAAAATGAGTGACTACAGGCATTTGGTGGACTGAGGGGACATCAAAAAACCAGGTGTCTGAGAAATGATCAATTATCAGTAATATCAACCCCACTGTCGTCCCATTGATTGTTGAATGTTGCCACAAAAAGTTTGTATAACTATGCTCAACAACCATATGACAAATTGGAGATTTTTCATCTTTAGCTGGATGCAATTTGCCAATCTTCTCGCTCATTACTGGTTTGCTTCCTTTCACATCCCTTACAGCGACTATTCAACACTTACCTACACTGTCCAGAGTATCACAACCTCATTACTAAACTCTCAGGCTCAATAGAAATTTTGCCATTTACTATTCCAGGAGACTAAAGGGCCTCAGAAATCAACGCCATTAGCATTCTTTCCATGTGTTTCACACTCTTCTGTTAGCATGGTTCTTCCTCCGTTGCTTGCAGAAGAGTCTATACCCTTTAACAAGCAGGTAAGGCCTTTAGTAACCTGCCCTGCTCTTACCTTCCAGCCTCATCTCTTTCACATCCTGCTTACACTCTAAGCCTCCCTAGAGGTACTGGGGCCACTCGGGCCTCTGCCTGGAGTCACCTTCCCCTGCTTCACCACTAGCAAAATCCACTTCTCTGTGAAGCTCTTCTCTGTCAGGAGGGATTTGATTACTCTATTCATAGCACTAGTATAAAAGCAATACTATGTTTAGTTGTCCTGGGCCTGTCTTGCTCCCCTGTTTTAAGTGCTTCTTATTTAATTGTGAATCACCCAGAGCACCTGGCACATAATTGTGTACTTAGTAGGCACTCCGTCAATACTTCTAGAGTTACAATGAATTAAATGATCACTGTGATAGCAAGAGGGAAATAAATGTGTGTGAGGCAAAGAGAATCTATAACTATATCATCTCAATTTTTCCTTCATTTTGCCAAACTAATAAAGGTGAGCCAATCACAGACCCACACTTTTGTCTTTAGAAATTCTATGTTTGGAGCCTAGCAGTGACATAGATCAGCTATCCTTTTGAGCATTTTCCTTAATTATTATGTATGCATTTGTTCCAACCTATGAAATAAATACAGATGTTCAAAGTCTTAAACACATTTTAATTTCCCAGTTTCTTGAAAGGTTACATTTTACTCCAATTTCCTGAGGAATCTTTCCTTACAGACATGTCTCCTAAGTACTCTCTTCATCTAAATGGTCAGAAACCTTGATATTTGTGTTTTAATATTTAATTATACATTTAAATAATATTTAGTATTTAAATAAGCCCTTTAGACTCAACAACGTTCATACAAGTTATTTAAAAATAACCGCATCCCATGTGTGAACTATATCTAAATACTATGCCTGTCAAAATTCCATTGAAATATATTTGTTTACATTCTGTATTGCCTCTTACTATGCAATCCAAGAGACAAATGTTTAATTTCAGACTTAAAGCCGAAGTGAGAACATATTAGCTTCCCATACTTGCCTCTGTTCAATGAAACAGGTGATAGAAAAACAAAGCCCTTCTTTGAAATGCCAGAAAGAAGCAATAAAATTACCAAACTATGTGGCCACTGGCCAAAAGTGACAAAAAGATACTCGTGTGGTAAACAAGTCTGTGGGTGGAAGAAACCAGGTCAAAAGGGAAAGATTTCCTGAAATGTTATATGCTCAAATACTCATTCAAAACGAAATTACCTTTATCAGGTAAATATTGCCCTATTCCTTAGTTTTATTTCCCAGTCTGCCTCACGAATGTGCGTGTGCATGTGCACACAGACACACAGACACAGACACAGACACACACACACACCTCATCCTGAAACTGATTACTTCCAAGGGTTTTTGGGGTCTCTTGTCTATTGGGAGATAAGTGAAAAGCAGGTCCTAGTTACAGAAAAACGCATGAAGGAAGGGAAATTCATCTTTATTCTGAAATTTAACTGCAAAAGCTAGTAGGAACAAAATCACTAGACTAGAAATCAGAATTCTAGGACCAGCTCTGCCATGGTACAAGCTAAACATGTCAACTTAGACAAGTCCTTTCACTTCCCAAGCCTGTTTCTTCATCTTACGCTGGGGACAGTTAGAGACAATATTCCCCTGTACTAAGGAGGAAAGGTGTTAGAGATAAAAAGAAAGAAAAGCTCTGGAGAGAGAATGAGCCAGTGCAGCGAGGAGACTGTCTTAATGGATAAGTAAAGGAAAATAAGGTTAAGGTGGTAGTGAAGCCAGATTCTGTTAAAAGCTGTGCTAGAGTTAGAAGCTAAAACAAAGGGAACTGCTTTGAAACAAAGTTTCACTCTGTTAACCCTGCTAGTTAACTTCATTGTGGGCAGAGAGGTGTGGTAGGTTCTTCAACAGAAGGATGAGAGGATGAAAATAATTGGAATACTAGCTGTAAAGATGAATTGCTAGGCAGCAAGTTCAGGGAAATCAAATATTTTGCATAATGTAAATCTTTTAAACTAAACTTGGATGGTGGCAAAGAATAATTACAGATTATTAAAGGGGACAAACTCCCTTCAGACTCAAGTCATCCCTTATAACTGGGTTGCTGACATGGATTTTCTTGAGAACTTGAGTTACTATGCAATTAAATGTACCTATCATGTGAATTTAGACCCAATCCAGTCACCTGTGTATCTAGAGTTAGAATGATGTGTAGATGGTGTAGCCCTTTTTAAAAAAATATCGCTAATGGCATAAATCCAGCTTTCATTTAAACTAGAATTAGATCAGCCTCAGAAATAAATATTGTATACATTTGCTTAAACCCATGAAATTATTACCTTTGTTGATTTGCACACTTCTATCATGCCCATAATGACCATTAGACAAAAGAGTGAAACTACTACTTAATTTTTTTGTGTTTTTCATGTGCCAGGCATGGTTTAGGCAGTTTACATGCACTATCTCATTTAATCATCACAAAGTCTCTATGAGACAGGTACTATTATTATCCCCACTTCACAGAAGAGTACACTCTATACAGAGAGACTCAGTAACTTGCCCACATTTGAACCACCAATCAGTGACAGACCTGGGAATCCAATGTTGGGGATTGGGTACAGAGTCATTTCTTGCTTCTAAACACACTGCCGCCCACCTGAAAGGGTTGGACTCCAGGGGCAGCTAATGTTTTCTCTCCACACCTACTCCACCCTCAATAAGAATAATTGCTGATGGCTCAGGTCACTTTGAGACCAAGAACCGTATAGAGGGTGAAGATTTTTGTTACCCTTGCAGCAGAATGCTCTATTGTTCACACCAGAACTCAAATTGGTCAGTGCTTCAACTAAAGACCCATTCTCAACAGCATACCAGGGGTGGGATGGTGCCAATGGTCCACCCCAGTCAATAACAAATAGTCTTCCCAGAAAACTCTTTTGTTGATCTGTATTTAAAACAATTTCTGCAGATGGTGTTGAGCTTTAATAATACATATAAGTTTCAAAGAATTACATTTGTATTGTACAATATTTCTTATCCATTGATAAACATTATATTCTACATGGAAGTTAATTCAGAGAACTCCAATTATACAGTCAGTTCAAGTTTGCTGTGTCCACAGTTTGCATCCTTACCCCTGTGATATTACATATCCCTGTCTTGAAACAGGAGATTCTAAATAAACAATAATGGCACAGTGATTATAAAGAGAAAGAAATAGAACTTGAGTTAGTTTAATTATGTAATTCATTCCAAAGCAATGGATTAAATCATGGTTATGTTTACTAACATCCAGACAATTTATGATTTTTGCAGAAGATGAAAACTTCAGAAGTTTTTACAGAATATAATTGAAAGTTATGATAAACTTTTGCTGACAACATTTTAGTGGAAATTTTTAGACTGCGGAGACATTTGCAAGCTTCTAAAATTGATCCTGAAGGAATGACAATATGGACAGTATTGAAATTTCTGGAATATTATTGTGTAAAGGTATTATTTAGGAATTTCTGATAAATGTATTATGTTTAAGTTTTTTCTAACTATTTTAGATATTTGTTTCTTCATGTGAAAGAAACATTTCAAATGTCAAATTAATAAAAAATTTTCTTCAATAAACTATGAGTAAAGACGGATTGACATATTTGACAATATTGTATACTAAACATTAATATGCAAAGGTGATCAATTTTAACAATTTCATTGACAAATATGCAGAAGTTAAGGCTTAAAAACCTACAGACACTGTAATGCTATTATTTAGTACCATGACATACACATTTTTCTTTTTTCAAAAAATGTTAACATAATTAACATATTTTAATCTATAGCGTTTTTCTTGTTGTGCTATAATATTTATTTAATTTTTTAGTTTTAAATTTTTTACTGGCATGATTATATATATCAAGTTTAATTTTTTAAATGTCAATATCTACATTTCTTTTCTGGTTCATTATTTTTTGTTTCTTTTCACAGTTATTACTGAAAATAACTTTGTCATATAGGGCAGGGTTATTAAAAAAATTATTCTCTCTGGATATCAAATGTGATAGGTATTACAGAACATATCTGAGCATTGAATGTGGAAACGAAGACTCACACCCATACAGACTGCCACCCTGTACTTGAGTCTTATGTATTTCTGTACTTCCAAGATGTTACCTAAAAAATTCCTGATCACCTTGCTACAATGCACCCTAGGATGTTAACACACAGGAAAACTTGGGGCCTAGTGGGTCACCAGACATTTAATGAAGATGAGGTAGGGATATAGTTTGGATTGAGTCTATTACTGCACTCAAGAATACATGTGTGGGGACTTCCCTGGTGGTCCAGTGGTAAAGAATCCGCCTTACAATGCAGAGGATGCGGGTTCAATCCCTGGTTGGGGAACTAAGATCCCGTATGCCACTGGGCAACTAAGCTCACGTGTGGCAAACTAGAGAGCCCACACACCTTAGAGCCCATGCGCCATAACTAGAGAGAGAAACCTGCACACTGCAACTAGAGAGAAGCTTGGCACCACAAGGAAAGATCCTGCACGCCTCAATGAAGACCCCGTGTGCTGCAACTAAGAACCAACTCAGCCAAAAAAAAAAAAAAAAAAAATACATGTATGCACAGCCACTATGGAGAACAGTATGGCGGTTCCTTAAAAAACTGTAATAGAACTACCATATGACCCAGCAGCCCTACTCCTGGGCATATACCCGGAGAGAACCATAATTCAAAATGATACATGCACCCCAATATTCATTGCAGCACTATTTACAATAGCCAGGACATGAAAGCAACCTAAATGTCCATCAACAGAGGAATAGATAAAGATGTGGTACATATATACAATATATAAAAAAAGAACAAAATAATGCCATCTGCAGCAACATGGATGGACCTAGAGATTGTCATACTGAGTAAAGTAAGTCAGACACAGAAAGACTAATATATGATATCACTTATATGTGGAATCTAAAAAAAAGGGTACAAATGAACTTATTTACAAAACAGAAGTAGAGTCACGGGCATAGAAAACAAACTTATGGTTACCAGGGGATCGGGGGGGAGGGATAAATTGGGAGATTGGGACTGACATACACACACTACCATATATAAAATATATAACTAATAAGAACCAGCTGTATAGCACAGGGAACTTTACTCAATACTCTGTAATGGCCTGTATGGGAAAAGAATCTAAAAAAAAAAGTGGATATATGTATATGTTTAACTGATTCACTTTTCTGTACACATGAAACTAACATAACATTATAAATCAAATATACTCCAATAAAAATTCAAAAAAGAAAGAATACATGTGTGTTGCCAATAAATAAATAAATAAGAATATATGTGTGTTATTGTATGTGGACCTTTGGCCCTGAAACCACAGAAGCTTTTCTCTCAAACATATAAGGACTAAAAGCCCAGGCTTCAGTGAAAGTGGGCTCTCCTTGCACTTGCTGTCTTAAGTGCATTAAAATACATGGCTTGTCTCCTGGAAGTTGTGGTAGTCTAATAGCTCATGTCTTAACTGAAACCCAGAACTTCTATTGAGAGGTGGCACATCCTGGGACACAGGAAACCAGTTCTGCTCAAAGCCTTAGAAAAAGATCGTTCCCTTTCTCTTCCTTTTGTTTCTTTTTCTTGGTGTCTCTAACTTTGGATTGGCTATAGGATAGTAAGGGGGCACATTATAATCATTAAGGGAGATTTTACCTCCTAAACACATCAGATCATCTAGGGACAGACATAAACTGAAATTTGAAACCTTCTCTTGATTGAAAACAATTGATTTAATGCATTATTTTTCAAGCTTTTTGGAATCCTAAGGAAATAAATAGAAAAAAAATACTAAATAAAGTATAATTTTTCTAACTATAGGATGTGACCGATTCATGGGAGCTAAAATTAAATTTTTTAATTGGTATAAGTAGCAATTAAAAATAAAATTGAACAGAATTTTAAAAATCACAGTGCCTCACTCACAATATTAGAAAATATTATTTTGGAAAGTTGGGGAAATTTTTGCCTCAGGGGTGTGTGTGTGTGTGTGTGTGTGTGTGTGTGTGTTAGGTGGCAATATAAAATATATTTCTAACTTGAGAGCATGGTCAAAAACGTCTGCAAGTCATGAACATGAAGGACCAAGACTAGAGGGTAGAGTTGGGAATGGCTGAGAAAACCATCTCTCCTGCTTTCTTCAAAGACCCTGAGCTTTCCTGTCTTTGCAAATGAGACCCTATAGCTCCACGTGGTTCCAACCAGGTTTCCAAGGCCCTGTCCTTTGTCCTCTCCCTCAGAAACCTAAGAGGATGGAAAGGGACTGATGGAGAAAGATTTCTGTTCATGCTAAGCACACCCAACACCAACAACAAAAATCAACCTTTGTTCTAAAGCTATTAATGAGGAAGTTGGCCATTATACTATTCCCTGCTCTCTCACTGACCGTCCAACATGAAGAATTGTTTTTAGAAATTACATGTAAGAAAACTCTCATCTCTTCCATAAATTGGTAGGTGTTCTCCCCTTTGGCCATGACTGCTGGAAAACTCAAGACTTCTGGAGTGTTTGATGCTTGTCATTGTGATGTGGTTCAGTGTTATTCTTTCCTTAGTCCTGGCTTTCTTTCATGTGTTGCACGGTGTTTACTCCATTCTAGTGACAGACACCCAGACCTCTTTTGAAAAGAGGAAAGGTGTGTAGGGAAAATATAAATATTGCTCTATAACTTATTGCAGTAAGTTTTTCTACAGCTGGAAGCTGGGTCTTTCCTCTCTACACCCCTAACGCTTGGCTAGCAGAGTGTGGTGACTAAGTCACAACACAATTCCATATTATTGACATAAAAAAATGCAAGTAAAAGCAAGCAAGAGAAAGAAAGCAATCTTAATTTTAATACAGACTTTTAATGCCTACTTACCTGTAAATAACTCTTTTCTTTTTTTCTGTTCTTTTTTCTTTATTCACTTCTAAATCCATATCATGTTGGTGACTACTTGCTCTATCTACACACCATGCAAACTGCAGAGACATGCTCTTGCCTGGGAAACAGGGGGTGGAACTGGTAGAGGAAAAGCAAGGCAGCCAAAGAATTATAAGTTGACACATTAGAAAGTTGAATCATGAAAATTTACCACGGACCAAAAAAGAGGGATAAATAGCACTCTCTGTCTCCTTCCTTGACTGACTTTTCTCAGCAGCACTTATAATCTTCTCATATACTATATCACTTATTTATTCATTTTATTTTTGTCTTTTCCCCCTTTTTTTTTTAGGGGGAAAAGCTCCATGAGAGCAGGGATTTTTCTCCACCACTATATCCCCAGTACCTTGCACATAGTAGGTACTCAATTAGCTCCAGAATCCACACTTTTTTTTTTTTCTTTTTCCCCGCGGCACGCGGGCCTCCCACCGCTGTGGCCTCTCCCGCTGCGGAGCACAGGCTCCAGACGCGCAGGCCCAGCGGCCACGGCTCACGGGCCCAGCCGCTCCGCGGCATGTGGGGTCCTCCCGGACCGGGGGCATGAACCCGCGTCCCCTGCATCGGCAGGCGGACTCCCAACCACTGCGCCACCAGGGAAGCCCCATAATCCACACTTTTAACCAATATTCCATTCTACTCCTTGAAACTATCAGTAGTTTCTACTACCTCATCTTCCACCAGCCCCACCATCGATAAACTGCTTACTTGAGTCTGTTAGGAATGAATGTGTCTAACATGAAAAAAGGGGTGCAGAGGATTTGCTTTAGGTTGAAAAAATCCTAGATTGACTTTCATGTTTCTTCTAAACTTTTCTCATGCTCCAGCTAGTCCCCCAACACCCACAGGGAGGCTGTGGCGTTCTTCAGACCTATGGTATCCAGTGACCATGAGACCAGCTATTCTGCAGTGCACTGGGTCTCCCTGCAGCCCTGTGTGCACAGCAACAGCTGCAAACACAAACATAGCTGTCAGCCTGAATTGACTCTTTCTCCATTTCTCCCCTTCCTCATTCCACCTATAAACAAACTGCTGAGATAAAAAACAAAAAAGTGCCTTAAATATACTAGCATAAAAGCCACACAATCAGTTGGGACCCCAGTCTCCTTTCCTTTGTGTTTCATCAAAAAGAACTGGGATGCAGAGATAAATAAATGTTTGGTTCATTTTAGAAATCCTGATCACTGAGAAAGCACCAGGGCAAAGGGCAAATGCTACCAGATTTTAGGTCAGAAGATCTAGGTTCTAGACGTACTTTGGTTATTGCCGTGGTTTAGATAAATCCAATTCTTTCTGGGACTCAGGTTTCTGATCTGCAAAATGTGGATGATAACTTTAATGTCTTCAGATGGTTGCTATGAAGGTAAAATTAAACAGCATGTTGTAGAAACATAAGGAACCTTATAAATATAAAATAATGTGTTACCCTTCCCTGAAATTACAAAATATATAAAAAGAGATAATTCAGAAGATTACAAGTATGTAGAAAGGGCAGGACAAAAAGGACCCGTGAATATCCAAAAGCATGTTTGTAAGACATCAAAATAATTTTCTACCTTCCTGAGTTTGCTAAATAGGGTATTTAACAGCACTGTTAGGTATATATTTTTGCCCCATTTTAGGGAAAATAAAAATGAGGTTTAGAGATCATTAATTCACTAATTTATTCCACATATATTTATTGAGCACCTCCAATTCAGACCCTAAAAGTTAAGTTACTTTCCCAAGGCAACTCTACTACCAGGCAGCAAAATCAAGATTCATACCCACTTTGGGTCTGTGTGAGCCCAAGGCCCATTTTAACAGAAATGAAGCTGTAAGGAACATTAAAGTTCATACATTCCCAGCCCTCTATTCCAAGCAGGACTAAGTACCATGGAAGAATCTTTGCATGAATAATAACTAAGGTGAGGGAATTAACAGGCTGTTGATAATATTCCCAGATCACATAACCAGTATTAGATGACAAAGTAGAACACATTAATTCAGCTTAACAATTATTTACTGCTCACCAAGGATGAGCCACGTAATATGCTAGGTGATAGTGGAGATAAAAACATGAGTCAAGTCTGTCCCTGCCCCAGAGAAACTCAAAAGCTAATAGGGGAAACAGACATAGAAGGGGACAAAGACATTGAAGGACAGCTGGAGGTCATCCTTTACAAACTTGTTTCTCAGCACATGAGAGGTAGCCCCTGGGTATAACCCTATTGTGTTGTTGTATTTAATGTGAGTGTGGGGGGCGGGTGGGGGAGAACACTGACATTTCTGTGAGCTGAAGCAAGTAAATTTTGTGTACCCCAAAGGTATATTACGTGAGGACTGGGTGAAACTCAAGTTGTATTAAAAATAATCAATCTTTGGCTGTATATTCTAACATTTGATCAGCACTTTACCATTCCCCAAATACTTTTTCAAACACATATCCCTTCCAAATAAGAATTCTATAACTTACCAAAAAGGCTTGATAACTTCCCATTCAGAAAGTTAAGAGACAGAAATTCTGTTCTTTTTTCACTTTTCTTCTCCCTACAAAAACAACCCTCATTAACCCATCCCCTCAAGATTGTCAGTATCGAGAGTTTCATGTTAAATTCATTTCCACTGGAGGTGGGGGATCTGGGGGAGAAAATACATGCCCCCCCCTTCTTTAATATTCTGAAATATATATGGCAGGTATCTCAGAAAAATGAGTCACATTTCCATATGAAGATTCAGTATTATTAGTAAACTTGATGAAAGCTAAATTCTCTCTCCCAAGTATAATTGCCATACAGGAGCTTTTCTCTCTCCCCTGTTCTCAATTCCTTATTACTATGCACACAGCAGCTAGCATACTGCAGAACAGGAAGGCATATTTAATCTCTGAAGTTTCTTAAAATGCACATAACTATACATATTAAAAATCTTAGGTTCTTCTGTCTCCCAAATGCATAGGGGAACTAGGCTTGAAATTAAAGATAAAAAAGGAAAGCACAGTAAATTGTTCTGTTTCTCTCTCTGTCATACGTTCATCAGGATAAAACTGCAAGACAAATTCAATGAAATAAAATGAGTTTTTATAACTCAATGGGAGTTCTAGAAGAGCACCTGAACACAAAATTTCCATGGACATTTGGAAAGGCTTAGTATCTCAGCCCCAAAGCACTGATGTAGGTTCTATGAATATTAATGAAGGGTAACCACACCAGGGGGAAAATTGTTCTCTAACTTTCATTTCCCCCTTCCTTTTTTTTTTTTTTCCAAAATGATCCTTTCAGTGCCTCCTGAACAATTCAAGCAAACGTCTCATGCTTTGTGTCCTGAACTTGGAATTATATTTGCTAACTTCATTTCACATGGGAGGCTTTAGAATTGGAGTTGCCTAAGAAGTCACTGATTACTTCAGTGGATACTTCCCTGCCTGGGCTGGAGTGAATTGATCCAGGCATAGAAAGAATAGCTACTGAAGATTTTGTCTCAAAGCAAATGTTAGTCACTGATGGGTGTCAAAGATGGGTACATGAACAGCAGAAACTTGTTCAGGAAAGGGGACCACAGTGAGAAAAAGGGAATGAACACTTATGGAGTGTCTGCATGGGGTCTGGTGCTTTGCTGCATTATATCACTCAATTCCTACAACAGCTTCTTGAGGTTGTAAAGAGCTCTTTACAAAGTAGTCAGTTCAATCAACAAATATTTTTTGAGCATCTATTACATACAATACATTGTTTATAAGTAAACTAGACTATAAGGTCCCCTACATTATGGAGCTTCATTGGATGATATGATTTTGAAGGGCTTTAAATCTATAAACATTCATGCATATATATTAATAAAGGGCTACCAAATTAGTAACTAGATACACCTAATAGCCTGATACACATTCAATATTTTTGAAGTGCTTTGCCAACTATAAAACAAATATGAGCTTCACTTACAGAATATTATTAATATATTAGAATGTTCCTGATCAGAAAGTGGGGATAAGAATACCTACTCTACCTTTGGGGTTACAGGAGATAGCATATATACATTTATGAGCTCAACAAATATTATTTGCCCTCTATTTCACTTCCTTTCCCTGAAATTTATTCAAACACCACTTACCACTAAATAAAATGCAATATAAATA